>NC_088794.1:122163845-122788845 GCF_011386835.1 Chrysemys picta bellii | reverse complement strand
AGGCCCATTACTTCTTGTCCTACCTGCTGTAGATATTGAAAACAATAGATTACTATCCTCTTTACAACAGCCCTTTTCATATTTGAAGACTGTTATCAGATGCCCCTTCAGTCTTCTTTTCTCAAGACTAAACATGCCCAATTTTTATCCTATCCTCATAGATCAGGTTTTCTAAACCATTTATCATTTTTGTTGATGTCCTCTGGACTTTCTCTAATTTGTTCACAGCTTTCTTAAAGTGTGTTGCCCAGAACTGAATACACTACTCCAGCTGAGGCCTCACCAAGGCCGAGCAGAGTGGGATAATTATCTCCTATGTCTTACATGGGAGGTAATTAATACATCCCAGATTATATTAACCTTTTTTGCAACTGCATCACACTATTGGCTCAAGATCCAGGACCTGATGGTATTCACCCAAGAGTTCTGAAGGAACTCAAATGTAAAATTGTAGGACTACTAACTGTCATCTATAACCTATCATTTAAATCAGCTTCTGTACCAAATGACTGGAAGATAGCTAATGTGATGCCAATTTTTAAAAAGGGCTCCAAAAGTGACCCTGGAAACTTCAGGCCAGTAAGCCTCACTTCAGTACCGGGCAAATTAGTTGAAATTATTGTAAAGAACAAAATTGTGAGACACCTAGATGAACATAA
Organism: Chrysemys picta bellii; assembly: GCF_011386835.1. Lineage (NCBI taxonomy): Eukaryota > Metazoa > Chordata > Testudines > Emydidae > Chrysemys > Chrysemys picta. Next base: position 122,788,186 of record NC_088794.1, on the reverse strand, counting down.
TTTGTTGGGGAGGAGTCAATATTTTGTAAAGAGAAATCATGCCTCACCAATCTACTAGAATTCTTTGAGGGGGTCAACAAGCACGCAGACAAAGGAGATCCAGGCGATATAGTGTACTTAGATTTTCAGAAAGCCTTTGACAAGATCCCTCACCGAAGGCTCTTAAGCAAAATAAGTAGTCATAGGATAAGAGGGAAGGTTCTCTAATGGATTGGTAAGTGGTTAAAACAGAGGTGGGCAAACTACGGCCCGCAGGACCCTCCTGCCTGGCCCATGAGCTCCTGCCCCAGGAGGTTAGCCCCCGGCCCCTCCCCTGCTGTTCCCCCTCCCCCGCAGCCTCAGTTCACTCTGCCGCTGGCGCAATGCTCTGGGCGGCAGGGCTGCAAGCTCCTGGGGCTCCGCAGCTACAGAGCCGCGGCCTGACCCGGTGCTCTGTGCTGCGCGGTGGTGTGGCTTGCTCCAGCTGGGCGGTGCAGCTGCCTGTCCTGGTGCTCTGGGCACGCTGACTGTAGTGCCGCCAGCCACCAGTGCTCCAGGCAGCATGGTAAGGGGGCAGGGAGCAAGGGGGGTTGGAGAGAGGGCAGAGGATTTCGGGGTGGTGGTCGGGGCATGGATAGGGTTGGGGTGATCAGAGGGTGGGGAACAGGGGATTTGAATGGAGGCAGGTGTTCCCAGGGGGCAGTCTGGAAGGAGAGGAGGGGTTGGATGGGGCAGCAGGGGGCAGTCAGAGGCAGGGGTTCCAAGGGCGGTCAGGGAGAAGGGGTGGTTGGATGGGGCAGGGGTCCCTGGGGGGCCAGTCAGGAATGAGGAGGGTTTGGATGGGGTGGTGGGGGGCAGTCAGGGGCAGGGGTTCTGGGGGCTGTCAGGGGACAGGGAACCGGGGGTTGGAGAGAGTAGGAGTCCCGGGGGGGCCGTCAGGGGGTGAGAAGTAGGAGGGGTCGGATGGGGGCGGGGCCAGGCCACACCTGGCTGTTTGGGGAGGCACAGCCTCCGCTAACTGGCCCTCCATACAATTTTGGAAACCCGATGCGGCCCTCAGGCCAAAAAGTTTGCCCACCCCTGGGTTAAAAGTTAGGAAACAAAGGGTAGAAATAAATGGTCAGTTTTCAGAATGGAGAGAGGTAAATAGTGGTGTCCCCCAGGGATCTGTATTGGGCCCAGTCCTATTTAACATATTCATAAATGATCTGTAAAAGGGGTAAACAGTGAGGTGGCAAAATTTGCAGATGTTGATAAATGCAAAGTATTGCACACTGGAAAACATAATCCTAACTATACATATACAATGATGCGGTCTAAATTAGCTGTTATCACTCAAGCAATAGATCTTGGAGTCATTGTGGATAGTTTTCTGAAAACATCCACTCAATGTGCAGCGGCAGTCAAAAAAGTGAACAGAATGTTGGGAATAATCAAGAAAGGTATAAATAATAAGACAGAAAATATCATATTGCCTCTATATAAATCCATGATATGCCCACACCTTGAATACTGCGTGCAGATATGGTCACTCCATCTCAAAAAAGATAGATTGGAAAAGGTTCAGAAAAGGGCAACAAAAATGATTAGGGGTATAGAACAGCTTCCATATGAGGAGAGATTAATAAGAGTGGGACTTTTCAGCTTGGAAAAGAGGTGACTAAGGGGGGATATAATAGAGGTCTATAAAATCATGAGTGGTATAGAGAAAGTAAATAAGGAAGTGTTATTTACTCCTTCTCATAATACAAGAACAAGGGGCCACCAAATGAAATTAGTATGTAGCAGGTTTAAAACAAACACAAGAAAGTAATTTTTTCACGCAATGTACTGTCAACCTCTGGAACTCATTGCCAGAGAGTGTTGTGAAGATCAATACTATAACGGGGTTCAAAAGGGAGCTAGATAGGTTCATCAATGGCTATTAGCCAGGATGGACAGGAATCATGTCCCTAGCCTCTGTTTGCCAGAAGCTGGGATTGGGTGACAGGGCATGGATCACTTGATAATAACCTGTCTGTTCATTCCCTTTGGGGCACCTGCCATTGGCCACTGTCAGAGGACAAGTTCCTGGGCTTGATGGACCTTTGGTCTGACCCAGTATGGCCGTTCTTATGAGATCAATTCTCTAATTTCTCAGTGTTCTTTTGAATGCTAATCCTCCAGAGTGCTTGCAATCCCTCCCATCTTGATTTAATATGCAAATTTTATAAGCATACTCTCCACTCCTTTAGCCAAGTCATTAATTAAAACATTGAATAGTACCAAATACAGGACTGACCTCTGAAGGATTCCACTAGATACATACCTCCTTCCAGTCTGACAGCAAACCATTGGTAATTATTCTTTGAGTACAGTCTTTCAACCAGTTAGTTATGCACCCACCTTATAGTGACATCATCTAGATCATATTTCTCTAGTTTGCTTATGAGACTGTGTTACATGGGACTGTCAAAAATCAACTAAAAAATCAACATGGATCATGTTTAATGCTTCCCCCCCATCCATTCTACATCAGTAACCCAGACAAAGAAAAAAATTTAATTGGTTTGGCATGATTTGTTTTTGACAAATATTACTTATCCTATAGGTGCTTACAAACAGATTGTTTAATAAACTTGTTCCAGTATCTTTCCAGGTATCAAAGTTAGCCTGACTGGTCTATAATTCCCCAGGTCCTCTCCTCTCCTCCCCTTCTCTAAAGACAGGTACTATATTTGCTCTTCTCAAGTCATCCTGGAGTAGAAGTGGTATTTCCATCAATTTATCAATACAGAAACGCTACACATTTAAACCTAACATTTTGTAATTTGTAAAACTTAATATGTTACATTAATATGAAGATCCTAAATTTAATATATTTACAAGTTAAAGCTGCCAAACATAAGGAAATGCATACCTAACAGCTGGACTGGGACCTCCACCTTGACTGGTTCCAGGGAGTTTCAAAGAAGTTCCTGGGCCTACAAAATAAGAGTATCATCACTTAACGTTTGTATATAGCCACTCTAAGGCTGCATGGTACTTAAAGAGAATGAAGACCTGGTCCTCGAGTCAGGGACTTTACAGTCCAGATTAGACCTTGTGACATTTTCTTGGGGCATTCAGAACTGTAAGTCACCCTGTTATTCTTCTGCCTTAGCAAATGAGCTCCCCACCACCCCAGTCTGATAGCCAAACTCCTTAGAACGCTGCAAATTCTAATTTTCTTTCAATTAACTCTTGATGTACTTCAATTCCTGAATTCTCCAGAAGTGTCCCCCTGCAGCATGCTCACAGAAATACCAAGCCTGCTGTCTTCAAAGAGACAGAATACACACCAGCCTGTTGGCTCAGCTGAGGATGCACCCCTCATTTTATAACAGCACTGAGATGAAATTATAATAAAATAATATGTTCATTAATAAAAACACAGATATAAGTGATAGTAAGCAGAGACAACAGCAACATAAATTTGTTACAAATAAAACAAACATATAATCACATTTTATGCCACACTGGCCGTTCCAGAAGGCGGAAGAATCTGTGACTTCCGCGACCTCCATGACAAACACGGAGCCTTACTCATTAGCCATTTTTATTCTGAGTGCTATAGAAGTCAATACATAAATAAATAGTGGGACCATTTTTCAGAGGCTGGGTCTCTACCTTTCATCTCTGAGAGGGTTCTCCCCTCTCATTCCACCAACTGTTGCTCTCATTTCAAAAGCGCTCTTGAACTTGCCTACTATAGATATCTACTTTTATTTGTATACACCTTGCTTAACATTCATTTGCATGATATAAACTTCATCTATTAGCCACTGGCAGTCTTTCCCTAAGGTGCCAGCCAGAAGGTCACCTCCTTTTCAGTCCTTGTTTTAATTACAGGCTGACTATATTTGTCCATAATGACTCCTTGTTGAGAAAGGCAGATGGTGAGAAATCCTGAGAGAGGCTGTGTGGAAGAAGCCAGGAAAGGGCCAGAGATGGGCCAAAAAAGGACTCTGGGGAGGGGATTGTGTATTAGGAAAGGCCATACCACTAACAAGCTTTCTAGGAAATGGTCCTGGAAAACAGCATAGCAGGGCAGTCTTAAGTGAGGGCATACTGCTACTCACAATTTAGGATTCCAGGGGTAGGACTCGTATTAGAGGAAGGGTATGTGTCCCTTTCCACCTCCACCAATGCTAGCTCCTAGAGAAGTGGTACAGAAGCCCATACACTAAGAGGAAAAGAATTACTGAATCTGAGTGGAAGGCTGATGGAGTACTCTTGCCTTGAAAGTAGACTTTTGCTTTGGTTGAAAGGCCAAATCAGCAGCAAAAAATACACTCGAAATGAACTGCCCAGACAGAGAGGAACCCAAGGCACCAAGTAAAGGTAAATTGTGACAGCAGATGCATCCTGATACCAGGCCAGATATGTTGCTATTATATTCCTTAAGAGATGTGGGCTTTATGTAACTGAGTAGATTTAAAAATCTATCAAACTGCCAAATTAATAAACAAAACTATTTTTTTCCAGCTGAATCTCAATGTACCTTTTACGACGCCATGTTATATTATTGAACATTTATATTGTGATAATGCCTAAAAATCAACACTAGGTTGGTCCCTATAACATTATGTACCGTACAATTATATACAAGATGACAGTCCTGCCACAAAGAACTTTCACCTAAATGTATTAAAATGATGTAAGTCTGTACTTACGTGCAACTTGAGCAATGGCATTTTCATCAAGCATCATCTCTGCTATTCCCTCCTGATCTATATCAATTTCATCCACATAAACCATTTCTGTTAGAGCTCGTGTTTTCAAACTCCAAGCAGCCTACATAAGGATAAAGCAAATAAATAAACAAATAGAACTTTAAGTACTGGAAAGGAATCTAAAACACATTCAATTTTAGTAGGTTTTTAACTCTTTTTAATCCCTTCATAATTTAAATTTTGTTTGGGTTGAGAAAGGTAGCGATTTGACTGACTGGTTCAGGTGGCAGAATTTTGATGCACTAAATAAATACAAAACATTAGGACTGGTCTTTGGAACAATTGCTTAAGGTTCCATGACTGGAAACATTTCCAGCCTCAGTTCCAAATCACCAGTCTGTCAGTCTCCCCTTAGCCACACCATTACAAGAGGGGAAGGCAAATCATAGCCCTATGTACCTTACCCTAGGCAGCTCAGTGCACAGGGGAAAAAAATCTTAACAATCAATAGGGAACAAAGTGATCAAGTAGGACTCTTAAATGCTAACATTTATAACACTATTCAGTTTCAATACAGGCATCCTTTAAAAAAAGGAAAATCCAAATCTCCTTGCTTCAGAATAATCGCCACTAGTAAACATGTACATCTACCAATATACTAAGTCTAACCAACTGCACAATACCATTGCAACATTGTATGGTGAATTGGACAGGCAAATAGCTCAAGTGAACAATTTGGAACTGTGGTGGGCAACCTGCAGCTCATCAGGGTAATCCACTGGTGAGCCGCGAGACAGTCTTTACGTCGACCGTCCACAGGCATGGCCACCCGCAGCTCGCCATTCCTGGGTAATGGAAGCTGCGGGAAGTGGCGGCCAGCACATACCCCATGTCGCTTCCCGCACCTCCCAGTGGCCGGAAACAATGAACCGCGGCCCCTGGGAGCTACGGGCGGCCGTGCCTGTGGACGGAAATGTAAACACTGTCTCGCGGCCTCCCAGCAGATTACCCTGACTGGCTGCATGCGGCCCGTGGGCCACAGGTTGCCCACGACTGACTTGGAAGGTTATATGGAATGGTAAATTACTCAATGATTTTGCTGTATGAAGAGTTCAGCATAGGCTGTTTCACTATCAAATCAGAGGGGAAAAGCTTCAGTGGTTAAATAGAAACTCTGGAGAACTAACATTGCAGATCTAGTTCCCTTTTTGATAACTTAATATACACGTACTTACAGGCCTAGGATGATAAAAGGGATTGCAAGATCAATCACGACTTTCTTTCAGACATAGAACAGACTACCATAAACATCCCAGAATGAGACTTATTAAAATAATCAGGTTTATTTCTTCCCTGACACTGGCCTAAACAGACCATTAGCAAAGTATGCTTAATGTTTGCAAATGAGAAATAGCAAGGTTAATTCTTCTCTAAATGAAACCAAAGGGATCAAACACACAAGGACAAATAATCTTTTTTTGAATCCAGAAACAGTGGAGGGCCTGCTATGGAAGGAACCTCAAACTTTTCATAGTGTGTACCACATTTTAATAGAAACTGACTCAGACTTTTCCTCATTTAGGATTGCATAGACTATCTCCTCTCACATTTGCATTATATAATATTTCTGTGGCAACTACAATAATTGCTTACATAGAAAAGAAATACTAGGAAAATGTATTTTAAGCTGTGTTTTAGTGCAGTTTGGAGCTGGGAGAAGAGAATGCATCTAAATAGCCAGTTCAACCACATTTGGAAATCTGTTAATAGTAATAGGAGAAAAGAACAGACCACGGCAATTTGAATCTAGCCCAGTCCAATGTAATCCACGTCTACTTTTTCTTATAGTTTCTCAACCTATAATTTTGGTGACAACCTTTAATTTGCATTAAAAATGTGCAGTTAAAAGTTCATCTCATCTTTACATATTTTCATGAAGTTCCACACAAGTATTTTATTTCCATGCTATAGTCATCTTTTTGACGCTGTGTATTTCTGAAGTCCAATCTAGGCCAATTTCAGCAAATTGCTGGTATAGACATCAGTGTAGCCAACTCCTAGCATACATAAGAAAAGCTGCTTTGTAGTGATTTTCCATGAAATCTGCAGCTTCCCTGTTTATACTGGTGCAGCTATACCAATTGCTGAAAAAGGCTAATTTTAGTATTGGTAAGGCCTAGATAAAGCTTCACTCTTCTTCACCAACAAGAAGCACTAGGCAACTTTAAAAAAGCAACATGCATCCTTTTGTCATTATCAGTCAGCTATTGGAAAATTAGGGCCCTTAGGCTGTGCTTCTATGTTAAACTACTAATTGGGCATTATATAGCCAACAATAATCTTTTAAAAAATCACATACTATCGCCTAATTACACATCAGACTTCAGATTAGAATATTGCTTATGGCAATGCTTCAGTTATCAGAGTTTTGACCAAAGCAGCAATAGATGGAACATTACCAAATATGGAACTTAAAGGTTGCATGCATATAGGGATTTTTTTTATCTTGCAAGACAAGAGGATGATCCACAATCCTTGTTATCTGTTAATTATACAAGACCCATAAGAGAAGAAAGTACTGAATAAATCCAATACTGGTGCGTGTATGTAACAAAGTTGGCGGAATCCCCCTCCCTTCTCTAAAAAATGTAGATAGACTGCAACATAATTACTTCAACCCTCTGGTTAACTAAAGGAAGCTTAAGCATTTTCAGATGAAATAATAAATGTACAAAAAGATGCTAAAGGTGCATGGCAAGATAGCAGAAAAGACTGAGGTTTTTGAAAAATAAAATGGGATTTGTGAAAACATCTCCTTTCATATAATCTACTATTTAACCAGTGTAAAGTGATACAGGGCTTTGTTAGAACAATTATACTTGGCTACTGACTCTTCTGAAGAGAAAATGAAAAGTATACCTCTCTCCATCAAAACAGATAACTGTAACCAATTTTCTTGTCCATAACGAAACAGAATCTGGTTTTATTCACCTACGTCCTCGTTTTCTGAGATGCTGAGCACTTCATGACAGCCTCTGAGTAGTCTGTCAACTACAGCTACAACTCTGAATTACTTCAATAGGAGTTGCTCAGCACCTTTCCTGTCTATAAAAAGTGTGATAATAAGGTAGATGGTACAATGAGGAGCACTATAGAAGATCTTAAGAAAGCAAGGCATATTTGCCCAACACACCAGCTACACAGAGAAGCACTATTTATCTCCAAATCTGATGAGCTCACAGCCCTAACGTTTTTCTACCAATAACTTGTAGCAGTTCCTGCTATATGTTGTTTTATTCTAATATGGAATGCATTTTTTGCTTTCAGTTTACACAAAGGCCAAAATCTACAAGTTTTTAAATATATTCCATTTTATTAATAACAACTACAGGTTTTAAAAAACAGCCAATTTTAATCATTTACTGCAACACCATGCACAGCAATTTTCTGTTACTTCTTTCAGAATTAACCTAATACGAATTTGTAAAGACATTAATGTAGTGGGTACACAAACTTCTCCAGTCGTGCCCCCACTTACCATTAACGGAATCTGTCCATGCTCCCCCTCCATTATTGTACAGCCAAGGCTTCCTCAGTAGTGGAGCTTTGGCTGGGGATGGAACTGGGGATGGGGGAGGAGTTGAGGCTAGAGGTGGAGCTGGCCTGGGGGTGGAGAGGGAATGAGGGCAGAGCTGAGTTGGGGGCAGAACTGGGGTGGGGTAGGAGCTGGGGCTGGGAGCGGAGCAGTACTAGGGGCTGAACAGGGTTGGGGCGGAGAGGGGCTGGGAGCATAGCACACACAGCTGTGGATTCACATCCCTGGCTTGCCATGCACTAAGTCTCTGTGTAGACAAGCCCTAAGGAATTAAATGAAACAAACATCACTATATAACATGCTATAAACTCTTTTCAGTGTTTTTTCAAATATTGCTACTTATGAAAATTTTTTACCTGAGTAACTGTGAATTCAGAATCAGGCTCCTAGAATGCATAAGAAAAGGAGGAGTGAAATAAGAAATGGAATCAAACAATGAAAAATCAAAACAAACCCATAAATGGAACAGCAATGTAACTAAATCAAAATACTTGATGTGACCTCCCTCGGCCATTACCCACCATTACTAGATTATTTTACTCCTCCACATTTTCAAGACTGAAGAGATGATCTCCATAATCAAACATGTAGATTTACAGTAAGTAACATCTCAGACATAGCTTGGTTTCTTGTTTCAGTTTGGTCACATTTGCCAAGTCATAGTTTAAACATTAGGGGTTTTAAAATGTAAGTATACCAGGTGAATACCCCATATACAATTATTTTTAAATGTACAACATCTGAAGGGACAGCTAAATACCATTGTTAAACTTAAGTGACACTCAGAAAATAAATCAGAATTTTAGATCCAGGAACATGTAACAAAATCCTCACACATGGCATGCATGAAGAAAAGGGATCCCAATTTTATTTTTTTTTGTTAGCCACTGATGGCTTCATCATGAAGTTCTTAAAAGAAAATAAATATCTGCATACAAACAGGTCTTTGTATACATTATGATGGAGACAATGTATTTAATTCAATAAATGCTCAAAACATTATATTTTTCAAATTAATGCAATAGTACTGTAGCCACCAGTTAGAGAAGGCACAACACCTAAGGGGGGGGGGGGAAATCCCAACAACTTCAAGGTAATATTATGGCAAGTGAATTTGGGGACCTAAAACTTAAAACATTTGAAACCTTCAAGGAACACGAAGTCATTCTCGTACCAAAAAGAACCTGTCTGGCTCTGGAACACCAATGTAGAATCTGAAACACAGGGTAAGATAATAGATTTTCCAGCTCCCTAAACTATAAGAGGGCTCACTTAAATTTTCCAATGTGTAAACACAAGATTGTCTACGTTTACTAATGGTGCAAAATATTTAGGCTTCAGTACACTAACGCAGCTCTTGCAAAAGAGTGAGCTGGTAGCAACAAACCCCATATTTAGATTGCCTACCATTTTCTAATAGAAAAGAATGACTTTTTTACTGAAAAGCTCTAACACCTTATTAAACAGTCAAATTTGGCAGGAGAAAAGAGTAAAGGACAGAGAAATGCCTTTTCTTTGTCCCTTCATTCTGTTCAGGTTTGGCTGATACCTGAACTATGAAAAATCACCATTCCCTTCTGTTACTTGCCTTGTCAACAAAATTGTAGTAGCATACTAAAATAACTGAACATTAACACTGTAATCTAAGGCTGGGCTCACATCGCCAAGGCAGGAGCACCACACACTACACCGATTAACAACAAAAGCAGACAGCTTCTTGGGGAGTGAGAGGAGAGATGGGCTGAACTTCCCTTGACAATCCACATCCTATGTATATTGACCCAGCACACAGCCCTACTTTGCTGTAATCCCGCCTCTTGGGGGTACAAGATAGGGAAGGTACCCCTCTCCACTGGAGAGAGGGGAAGAGAGAGAAGATAGAACCAGTCTGGCTCTTCCTCACCACCTACACAACCCAGCATATGACTCCAGCAGCCCATTTCTCCCACTTCCGCCAGAGCAAGTCTTCTTCTACTTGCTAATATAGTTAGCTGTGTTAGAGTGATAAAGTTTCAGGGTTTAAATCCTGGTGCTGATGCATGATTTTTTGGGGAGGGGAAGTGTTACTACTCTATATAACAACATTTGTTTATACCTCTTTTCCTTTTAGGAAAAAAAATTAAGAAATTACTGACAAACTGTTCAAAGGATATTATTTAGATTGCAAAATCAAACACGCAAAAGTTAGACAATGCCAGCAATTCAGGTTGCGTGGGCTGTCAAGCTGTCTGGAGTGGCTCACGAATGTGGGTGCCAACCTCAGGCCAGATTGTTACAAACCAGGGCACAAACCCCAAACTGGTTGTGTGTTCTTAGATTTCACCAACCAAGTGTCAAATGTGAACCCCTCAACCACTATAACAGCCTTAACATGGAGTCACAGACAGTCCCCTTGGGCACTCGGGTCTATCTTGCCACCCAGGCAAGCCTGCCTTTGTGACAGATGGTCCCTTACACCAAAAAAATCACAATAATATTCAGGTCACTCCCAGTCCCAAAGGACCAGTCCCTTACCGCAGGTCAATTGTATCTTAGATCTCTAACCAAAGACAATGCTCATAGCCAATCCTATATTAAACTAACTAAAGGATTATTAACTAAGAAAGAACCTTTACAAGGTTAAAGCAGGTAAATATATACCCACAATTGAGTTACAGTCTGAGGTTTCAAAAAGTAATAGAAGCTGCTGCAACGTGCAAGCTCTGTGTGTCCTTTAGGGCTAACCCAAGCTAAGCAGTTTGGGAATACCTTGCTTATGCTTAGAAATACTACCCTCTCCAAATTCCAAGAAGCATAATGATACAGATCCTTCTGGTTAGGGATTTTTATTCCCTTCCCCCAGTTCAAAGTGTGATGAGTGGAGGGTTTGTGCACATTCCCTCTACATGGGTGTGGAGGGAGGAATTAAAGTCTTTTGTCCACAGAGGTGCCAAAATGATTTGTCTGGTGTCTATAGGCCAGGGGTCGGCAACGTTCGGCACGTGGCTCGCCAGGGTAAGCACCCCGGCAGGCCAGGCCAGTTTTATTTACCTGCTGACGCGGCAGGTTCAGCCGATCGTCCCAAGCCAATGGGGGCGGCAAGACGCCACAGCCAGCACATCGCTCGCCCGCGCCGCTTCTCGCCACCCCCATTGGCCCGGGATGGCGAACCGCGGCCAGTGGGGGCCGCGATCGGCCGAACCTGCTGCGTCAGCAGGTAAATAAAACTGGCCCGGCCCGCCGGGGTGCTTACCCTGGTGAGCCGCGTGCTGAACGTTGCCGACCCCTGCTATAGGCTTTCGGTTGGGCAGGAGATGACACCTCTTGTGGTAAACTAGTATTTCACACTTGGTAATGCTTCTCTCCTGACTATTTAGGTTTCCAGCTTCATAACAAATACTTTGATAGTTACAAAGCAAACAGTTAAATATAAAATATACTTAAATATTACCTTATAACCAGGGATCCTAGTTTTCTATGATAAACCTCCCAAAATTCTCTGATTAAAAAAACAAACATAAAAATGTATGTTTTTCCACGATTAAAATGAAATGCTGAACTGTAGTTTCCCTAGCCACAATACAGTGGAACCCCGCTTATCTGATCTAATTGGGATAGGGGCCCGATCAGATAATCAAAAATTCAGATAATCTGGAGACCTTTAACCCCGCGTGGCAGGGCTCAGGCTGTCAGCCCCAGTTCGGTTAATACAGAGAGCCAGAAAATGGAGGCTCAGATAAACAGGCTTCTGTTTTTATTTCTGCACAAAATGTAAAAAATTAAAGAGTCTCCGTACAAAAATGCAGATTCCACATTTTTCCATGACAAACAGATTTCTAGGATCCCTGCTTATAACATGGGTGTGTACCAGGACCCTTGAGGTCTCCTGCTGGAGGCCTTGCTGTATTACCACACCCCAACCCAGAAAAGGAGCAGTAAAGATGGGTCCTCCAGGTCTCCCTAGAAAGGCTGCAGGGAAGCAGCCAATGAGAACACAGCAGGCTCCGATAACAGGAGCTGTCCAGGCTGAGCAGATCAGTTGCTGGCTGGGACCAGAGGGATGAGGAAGGACTGGACAGCTGTGAAACTGTCCAGGCAAGGAGGCCTGGGAGAAACCCTGTGCAAACAAAGAACAGAAAACTTCAGCCCTGAGGTAAAGGTAAAGTGGAAGGGGAAGCAGCTCAGGGAATAGCAGCAGCAGCAGCAACTATTATAGGACACAGCTGCTACTTATAGGGTCCCAGGGTTGGGACCTGGAGTAGTGGTTGTGCCCAGGTTCCCCCCACCAGTCATTGTTGAAGTGGCCTAAGCCCTGAGAAAGGGTTAAGGCTTGTTTAGAGACCCAAGTGAAAAGCATAACTTAAGAGTCCCAAGGAGAAAGCTCTGGGGGCACTTTTCTATACCAGGGCAGACTTGGACTTAAAGCTCAGAAGGCGCTGAGGACTGTGCCCAGAGACAGGGCTAAAGACTTTAACAAGGACAGACGCTGTTGGACCTTTTACCCCAAAAGGGATTTGTTTGTTCTTAGAGACTGTGTGTGATTTGGCTGGAGGGCTGAACCTGACTAAGTTAACAGCTGTCAGGGGGTGCAGAGAGAGTGTGCAGTTTCACACACACCCAACAGAAGATTTTCATAAGAGGTGAGTGCACCCATCACAGTGGGATACAGATATTAGAAGTGAGATTAACGAATGCAACAACTCAAAAGCTTTAATAAAATCCAAACACTAAACAGATCTCTATAAAAGTAATACTCATTTTAATAATACTAACACACAGGTGAGCTGGAATGATTTCTAGCCATGCATTTGTCAATGTTCAGTGAGACCTAGGGGCCTTGGCAGGAGCTGGCACCCGGAAATTACAAACAAACTGTTCAAAGAATATTATCTAGGGCTGGTCTACAATGGGGGGGAGGGAGGAAATCGATCTAAGATACGCAACTTCTGCTACAAGAATAGCGTAGCTGAAGTCGACGTATCTTAGATCGATTTACCTCGGGTCCTCACGGCGCGGGATCTACAGCCACGGCTCCCCCGTCAACTCCGCTTCCTCCTCTCGCTCTGGTGGAGTTCCGGAGTCGACGGGGAGCGTGTTCGGGGATCGATTTATCGCGTCTAGATGAGACGCGATAAATCAATCCCCGATAGATCTATTACTACCCGCCAATCCGGCGGGTAGTGAAGACGTACCCTTAGATTGAAAAATCAAGCACTCAAAAGTTAGAAAATGCCAGCAATTCAGATTGCATGGGCAACTTTAATTCATCTCCCTTGTGTATGCATTATGATGCAGTCCTTAATTGTGATCATTGGGTGATGGAGGTATGGTGTTCAGGAAATGAATCTCCATTGTGTAGTGAATCAAACTGCTTGTAGGATCTGTTTCACCTGCTCTAGAAGTTGTGTGTAGAAACCAAGGCAGATGGCTGCAGGAAGAGAAACTATTTTCTTGTGATTAAGACAAGTGAATTCCACACAGAAGTCAGTTCTAGTCCTGCCTCTCCCACACACTGCCTTTGTAATGCTGAGCAAGTCACTTTTAACCAAACATTGGTAGGTGGCCACTAATGGTACATTCCTCATTTGCTGGATGTCCAATTTGAGACAGGGCCCTGATAATCAGAAATGCAGCACTCTGAACTGCAGATGAAGTCAGCAAAAGCTGTGGATGCCCAGCATCTTACTGCAATGCAGTGTGGTTAGAGGAATCATACTTCAATGTTGCCAACTCTTGCAATTTTATCACAAACCTCCCAATATGTGATGTTTTCTTAAAGCCCCAGCTCCTAGAATCCTAAGTTTACATTAGAATCTCAACTTTCATTTTTTAAAAAATGAAAGTTTTTAGCTCTCATGACAGTAGAGAAAGTTTGAAAAGATGTGACTGAAGTCACATTAAAGGCTCAAAACCATAACTAAAAAGAACCCTGTCATAAGGTGACTGTCCCCTTTAAATGAAAAAGATCCAGCGCCCTATGCCAAAATAGGTGCTCCCATTTTGGCCAGTTAAGAGGGTAGGATTATAAAGGATCAGGTAGCAGCATGGAGAAAGTCTCTGAAGGAAGCTACAGAAGGTTCCTGGGGGAAGGCTGAAGGTAGGAGAGCAAGTGAGGTCTGCTGGCTGACCTCCCCAAGCCAGGGCTCAAGGCAGGAGAGCAGCAAAGGGAGTTGTCTGCTGATTCCCAAGCCAGAACTGAGTGCTAAAGGCATAGGAGCAGTGGAAGATCCTACGTGTCTACAAGTCTGAGACGATAAGTTAACGGAACAGGAAGAGTGATGGATACTCCTCTGAGGATGAACTCCCAGCACAGAGGCTGTGGGGGAGCAGGGATGCACTCCGACTGGGACAGCTGTCCTGGCAGAAGGATAGGAGAGGACCAAGAAAGATGCCAGAGTGGGATATATGTGACATCAATGGACTAGATGTCATCTAATTTTAAGGAATACGTGCACTGGGATGATAAATGGACTACATTTGGGGACTTCTGTTATGGATGATTTGCACTAGGGTTTTTTATGATAAAGCTGCCCCAAGGAGAAGGTGTGTTGAATCACAAAATCCTGTTTGGAATCATTTGGGGCTCAAGCAGTTCCTGCCTCTTGAATACTTGACTTTGTTTAGGATGCAAAGTTCTTTTAATGGGTACTAGTCTCCTAGATGCTACTATAAATTTATTATTCTAATAAAAACAAGGACATTGAGGTTGGTCCAAGTTGTTCTTTATTCATCCCATTGTGTGTATTATAGCTTTGCTGCTCAAGTTTATGTTAAGTATTAGTGTGGGTGGATAAGTGCCTGTGTTGTGCTGGAAAATTTGCGCAGGTTGTATATCGGGGTGTGTGCTGCAGTGAGGCGCTGCATTTGGGGTTATTTGTGTGTGTTGTGCAGGTAGTTGTGATTTGCGCTTGTGGGATTGTGCTGGGAGAATTTTGTGTTTTGTTTAGGGGTGTAGGTTGCACTGGGGAGTCTGGATTATTCTGTATGGGTGGAACCAACCTTTTGAAGAACTGTAGCAGTTGGGCAAAGTAATCTACCATCTATGTAATCCATCATCTGTCCATCTCCCTCATATCATTGACTTATTATAACCAATGAATTTGTAGCATGGAAATTAGCTGTAAAATAAGGGTCGTGACTGGCTGAGTTACTGCTGATATCACAATGATTTAGGACTGCTGGCCAGATACATGCCTTACCGTTTTATAATATATAGATATGGGCTATTAGAAAATGGTTTAAGAGCAGTTGGTGATCCTCCATACTGTGTTGCAATAGCAAATGAGAGCAATGTTAAGGATACTGTGGCAGCTCTACTTCAAATGCCTGTATGTTCAAGTTGTGTATCTTACTCTATGCATTATTTGTTAACATTAATTTAGGGTCATCCAAAATAGTTCCTATATAAAAGCATTCATCATGAAGAAGCTAAATGAAGCTACGAGAGTTACATTCCCTTTCATTTTGAAGAGAGTAAGGTTGACCAATTACACATGGTAGGGAGTATACACTGCCTTGCCTGCACTAGAGTTGTAGGATGTGTTGGCTAACATCTTAGAATTTCTCTTAATTAGGATGTGTTGGCTAACATCTTAGAATTTCTCTTAATTAGGATGTGTTGGCTAACACATCCTAGTTAAGAGAAATTCTAAGATATTAACTAACATTTAAGCAAGTGATGGAACTTTTCCATTCACATGAATGGAAATGATTAAATAATAATAAAATGTAGTGTGACAGAATAAGGGTGGATCCTGCCATTTTTACTCATGTACGTAATCCAACTGAAATCAATGGGACTAGTCACTTGAGTAAAGACCTGTGTGAGAGGACTTACAAGACCAGGCCATTTGTTAGCTTATTCTTAACAATAAAGGGTCTAAATTTGCCATCTTTTACACATCTAATCCCCTCTTGAAGTTGCTAATGTTGTAAAAGTATAAATGAGAGAAGAATTCAGCCCAAATTTATAAACCATTTTATAAATGAGGGCATTTTAAAATGAAAGTTTGTGTGAAATCAATCCATTTTAAGAGAAAACCACCAGAAAGAGCTGTTTTTATAAAATTAAACCTTTAATGTAACATCTTAAAGAAAGAGGCGAGCCTGAAACACTGTTCGGATAACTATTTTTGAAGCTTAGAACATGCCTATATCTACAACTGAAATTTAAGGTAAATATGAATTGATATCTGCAACATACTGTGAAAAATCAGTGTATACTGAAAATGCAGGCCAAATTGCTACTGGCATCACTGTAGATCTGCATTATCATAGTGCAGGGAAATGACTAAATGAATCACTAATAATATTTATCTTTACATTTAATAACCACAGCAATTTGTGTCAACCGTTTATTTCAGCTGAGGATGCTTTCAGAAATGAACCTCCATGTGAACGTGTTAATTATATGTTTACTCTGACCTTGTTAAAATCAGCATACAAGCAGCTAGGTTTAAGGTGTTTTGTTTTAATTATTTAGCATTTCATTTCTATAAAGAATAGCAAAAATCAATACCATAATCATAAATGGGGGTAACAGCACTGAGGGTCAGGGGAGGGAAGTATTTTAAAAAAAGACAGAGTTTGTGCTTTCACTGAACTTATAGCAGAGCATTAAATACATTTTTAAAAGCAGGATATTCATTATACATCTATTAACAATTATACTGTTGAGCCATTTCCCCTCCCCCCCAATAGCTGAACATCAGTGCTGGTTTAGTGCCTTGAATGTGACATATGGAACACAAAGAACAGTAATCAGATTAGGCAACTAATCAGAACAATAAACAGACAGCAGTAGAGGAAGAGTGTTCTCTCTGTCATGCTACTACTACAAATATGGAAGCCAAGGTCCAATTTCTTATGGTAGGAAAAAAGATTGTATTTGGCATTAATGGTTCATGCATTCATAAACCCAGCATGTTGTAAGAGTTTTACTGGGAGACTTCTTAAATAAATAAATAAATAAATAAAAATAAAGTGCATATCAAAAGAGAATCTGTTTAAGGGAATTTTTTAAAACTTGAGGAATTCCTTGATCTGATTTTTAAAAAGTTGATCTAATTACATTTCGGAATCAATTTTAATGATTAATTCTTTAAGAATTGGTTTACAATGCCAATATAAAGTATTTCGTATCGTTGCATGAGAAATTCTACTTTATGCATGATTGGCTGAATTTCAGTGGAGGTTAGGAGCTTAAATACTCTTGAGGATGTGGGCCATAGTCTAAGTCCCATTTTTAAGTTAGTGTTACTTAAGCAATTTTGAAAATTTTACTACTCAGTCTTTCGTTACATCATCACATACTGCTTTTCCTGACTCATTCAGTACACCTAATTGATAGGTACTCAGGGAATGACTCAGGACTGTGTACAGACAGGGCAAAACTTCCACCTTGCGCCCCTCCCCCCAGCCCTTCGGCAGCTCCCCCTCCCTCCCCGTGGCAACTCCCCTGGCAGCTCACACCCCCCCGGGAGCCGTGCGGCAGCTCCCCACCCCAGCTCACCTCTGCTCCGCCTCCTCCCAGAGCACACCGCCCCCGCTCTAATTCTCCTCCCCTCCCAGGCTTGCGGCGCCAAACAGTTGATTGGTAGCACTGGCCCTGTGTACAGAATGAGACTATTCTAGAACCCCTGCCTCATTTGTTGTAAAAGTTGGAAGGTGTGCATCCAGTGAGTCAGGAACTGCAGGAAAAGAGATGAGGGTCTTGAGGCTAAGAGCTGAATGGCACCCTAAGGAACTGGATTCTATCCCTTCTCCTGGCCCAAAGTTCCTATGTGATGCTGAGCAGCTCACTCAAATCAAACTTTTCACAGGTAGTTATTAATTGTATATTCACTTCAGGGTTCCCAACATGAGATATCTGGGGCTTGAGTTGCAGAAGTGCTGAACATGCAACTGTAAACAATGTCAATGGGAGCTGTATTTTTGAACATATAAAGTGCTATAAAAATGCTAAGCTCTCTGGATATTAGGCCCTGGGCATCTCAACTTGGGCACCAAAAACCAATGGACAATTTTGACCGTACTTGCTCTGGGGTTTAGTTCCCAATTTTAAAATTGAGAATACTATTACTTTACCTCACAGGGATGTTGTAAAGATAAATTCATTAATGTTTTTCAAAAATTTAGATTTTATGGTGATGAACACCATAGAAAAGTATTCAGTACAGGTTTTTGATGGTGTGGGGAAATAATGCATGAGGCCAATTGTTGAATAATAAGGATAAAAAGAAATGCTCTTAAATTCTTTTTTTTTTTAATTCACAACCATTGTCATTTTTAATTACTGAATATTAGAATAAGCATGTAAAGATGTGAGTAGATGTTTGAGTAATGTGCACCCCTTAGAGTTCTGACCTCAAAGATTATCATATACTTTGATATCTGCTCTTATGAGTGTCTTAGAAAATAAATATTAACCTTTATTAAATGCAGAGTAAACAGATTTGCGTATGTGAATATGGATTTCCTTTTTAATCACTTATTTTCAATAGCTTGAACAGGGTGGATTTGATTTAAATCAGATTGATTTAAATCAGATTGATTTAAATCACTAGTCAGGAAGACTCTATTTAATTATGGTTTTCTACATAAAAGTGCATTCTTGTTGGTTGTTATAACCTTAATACATATTCTTCACAACTCAGAGATAGATGTAGGTTTCATTTTTAGAAGGTACACACTATACATTTTTAAACAGTGATTTATCTTGAAAACTTTTCAGATTAGTTTTTCAGCTCTATCAGAAAATGAATGATTGTTTGGTTATTTCATTTACCAAAGGTAATTGAAGCAGATATTTATGAAGTCATTAGGAGGTGAACTATCTCCAATTCAACAGGTTTATCGTTAATATTTGGAGGATTTTCTTGTCATGCTGTATTAGGAGGAGAACATCGCCAGACAGACATTTAAATTGTGTTGTTTTTTTTAAAACTAAAACAACAACGTTAAGTATTCTGGATTTTTTCCTTCAACAACAAACATAAAATATTTTAACAAAACAAGCATATGTCCCTCGCTTCTCACATTTATCTCCAGACTTCTTCTCCTTGTCCAGATCTGTTCTGCCCCCAACAATCTTCTATTCATTGAACTTTTTTGAAAATTTGCACTTTTAGAGAGAGGTAAGGGATTGACCCTGTTTACACAAATTTGCAGAGGGACAATAGAGTTGAGCTCTGTTATTTCTCACCTCTCTATTATTTATTTATTTAAAAACATTTTTGCTGTTAACAAGCATGTTACCTCTGGAGACACAAATCCACAGTTTGAGAACTGCAAAACTAAGCATCTCTGATGGTATCTTCTAGACCAGTGGTTCTCAAACTTTTGTACTGGTGACCTCTTTCACATAGCAAGCTGCTGAGTGTGACCCCCCTTAAATATATTTAAAAGGTTTTTAAAATTTATAACACCATTATAAATCCTGGAGGCAAAGCGGGGTTCAGGGTGGAGGTTGACAGCTCACGGCCCCCCATGTAATAACCTTGTAAGCCCCTGAGGGGTCCCAACTCCCAGTTTGAAAACCCATGTTCTGGACTGAGCACTGAGTCCCACTGGGTAGATAGAAAGATTAACCTAAATAATCTATACAGAAGCCTGTGGAACCTCATAAGATTGGATCCCTAATCCATGAACTATTGGAACTCATTTACAAAACTTTTCTTAAACATTACATGAATATATTGTCTCATACTATAGAATTGGAATTTATAATCCCTATTCCATGATGAGATATCTTTGAGCTATAATGTATCTTAATTAAAACTATCTTTAGATAGGTTTTCCCCCCAAAAAGAATTTATCAAGAAAATCCGATTTAAATAAAAAAAATCACTTAATTTTTTTTTTAAAATCATTGATTTTTATCCACCCTGGGCTCGAAACAATACATAATGTTAGACTGAGTTTAAAACAAAAGTGCAAATAAGTTAATACGAAAATGCAGATTGTGGCATACTAGCCCTTTTCCCTCTGACCTGAGCCAAGCAGAATCCACATATGACAGATTGATAAGGTACGGAGATAATCTTTATTGGACCAAGTTGTGCTGCTGAAAGGTACAAGCTTTTGAGCTACACAGAATTCTCCTTCAGGTCTGGGGAAGGAAGCAGAGTATCTGAGTGAGACTGGTAAGCAGAAGGGGCAACATGTTGGAGGTCACTTGCAATGAAATGGGAAATTGGGGGTTAAACTGTTACACATAAAGGGTTTGAAGTGAGCAAAGCAGGGTAGCAGGCAGTGTGATATGTTGCCAATTGTTGTAATAAGCCATAAAAATCAGTGTCCCTATTAAGTTCATGGCTTTTGGTGTTATAAATTTAAGTTCCCAGGCTCGCCCTTTGAAGGTGTTGTGCAGATTTCCTTTGAGGACAAGTACTGAAAGATCAGATATGGAGCAATAGGTTTGTGAAAAGAGTTGGTCCCTGGGTGATATAGCGTATTTGTCTTTTATCACTTTTTTCTCTGTGAGCTCATGAGAGAGCACAATGATTGTGTGGTTTCACCCATTCACTAGTTGAGGCATTTTATGCACTGGCTGAGGTATACCACATGTTGTGAGATATGTATAGGACCCAGGAACTTTGAAAGGTGTGTTGTGAGTGGTATTGAACACCATAGCAGTGGAGATATTTCTGCAGATTTTGCATCTGTTTTGGCAGGGTCTGGTGCTGCTTTGATTTGGTGGGCCCTTGTCTGTGGGGAGTTTGCTTCTGATGATGATGTTGGCAAGGTTGAGGAGATGTTTGAAGGTCAGAAGAGGGACTCAGAAAAGACTTCTTTCAGGATGAGGTTCCCATCAAATATGGGTTGTTATCGTTTGATACCCCACATGGGTTCCAGTGTGGGCTAGTAGGTGACAACTAGGGATGTGTGATCAGTGGGTTTCTTTTTCCTGTACTGAAGCAGGTTCTCTTGGGGTATTTTGGTGGCTTTTTGCATTATGTGATCTTCTCTGGTAGGGTGTCCCTATTTAGTGAAGGCACTTTTAAATGTGTTTAGGTGTGTATCCCGGACTTTCTCTTAGGAGCAAATTCTGTTTTATCTAAGGCCTGGCTCTAGATAATAGGGTTCATTTGGTTTTTTTGGTGTGTCTGGGGCAGTTGCTCAACTTGTGGAAGTAAATGTGGTATCCGAGGACCATCATGACTACAATAACACTGCAAACATGTGACAGATATCAAGGCCTGGATCAAGAAGAAAAAGATAAAAGTGCACTAACATAGTGAGGAGAAAGACACAGAGTTTTATAAATCAGAAGCAGAGTTGTAAAATATCAGGCAGGTCGCCAATAAAAGCTAATACTAGCCTTAGATTCTGTGTGGATTACAATAAAAGCTGCATGCTGCGTAGTAGATAACATAGTAATTGGCAGACAACAGAGACGACAAATCATTTTACATTAGTTTGCCTTCTAGCATTAATTTTTTCAAACATTTTAAAGGCTAGTCTTTATGTACACAGTAGAAAATGGCTTCTTAGTGAGATTTCAAATGTAGAATTTTTGATATGGTGAGTCTGACTCAAGTTGCTACAATGAAGAATTTCTTGCCTATTAATTTCGTTTCTTACACTCTGTTTGTACCAATAAAGAGATTTTCTCAATACTTGTACACCATCTGTTAGTAGTTCCACCTTCTACCTGGGCTGTCAGATAAGATTGTCAGAGGATTGCCATCATATTTCTGACACATAAATACACCATGAAATACTGTGCACTCTACAATCTCTCTGAAGAAATATGCTGACCAATTCACATTAAACTAATTATTGCAGTTTTTTTAAGTCTATGAACTTTTAGTATTGATTTCAGTTATACAAAGTGTTTTCCACAGAGACTTAACAAGTACATAGTGCATATTTAAATTATAAAAAATTAATCTGAGGATTAAGAGCATCATTCAAGCAGAAATACAGTTCACTTTAAAAAGCAAGTCATTCCTGTTTTAATTGAACTTTTAAATGAGAATTCCTCAAATAATTATATAGCAACAACATTGAAACTGACTATATGCAAAGAATTGTCAAATGCTTTCATCAAGAAAGGTATAAATAATAAGACAGCTTGGAAAAGAGGCGACTAAGTGGGGGGATATGATAGAGATCTATAAAATCATGAGTGGTATAGAGAAACTAAATAAGGAAGTGTTATTTACTCCTTCTCATAATACAAGAACAAGGGGCCACCAAATGAAATTAATATGTAGCAAGTTTAAAACAAACACAAGGAAGTATTTTTTTTCATGCAACGCACTGTCAACCTCTGGAACTTGTTGCCAGAGGGTGTTGTGAAGGCCAATACTATAATGGGTTCAAAAGGGAGCTAGATCAATGGTTCCCAAACTTTAACAACCTATGAACCCCTTTCACTAAAATGTCAAGTCTCACGAACCCCCTCCTAAAAATGAATATTTCCAGGGATTTTCTCCTTTACCTGAGTATAACTTATAAAAGCAGTGATTTTGGAAATATAAAATTTGTTTTTATGACATGCTTATTACACACTATTTATTATTTATCATTACAGTATTTTTATTACATTATGAAAACGGCAACACTCTTCCAAGATCTCACTTTCATAACTTGTATCACTTTGAATAAGCCTGTTATAAGACAAGGCTCCTATGTTTCATCAAGGAGTATCTGATGTGAAACAACATGAAGGTATTTAAGAAGCCAACTCAAAGAGTTCCTGCTACACAAATTCAGGTCTTGAGCAGTCCAGGCAAACAACGCACGTTACAACAAAGCTTAAATTTGTTCTTCATAATAATTTAAAAAACAATACTAGCTGTCTATTTAATTTTAAAAACAGCAAAAAATATCCACCTCCCTTTCCATTTCTTATAAGGAGTCTTGAAGTTTAAACCTCCTCAGTGTGATAGATATGCTTGCTTTGATCTGCTTAGCTCTTGGAAGTCCAAGGGCTCTGGGCTGCTGGCCCCATGCTGCCTAGGGTCCCTAGGGACAGCTCTGTCTGCCATTAGGGAATTTTTCCCTGAGAACCCCCTGTAACATTTTGAGAACCCTCAGGGATTCACAAACCCCAGTTTGGGAATCACTGCGCTAGATAGGCCCATCAATGGCTATTAGCCAGGATGGGCGGGAATGGTGTTCCTAGCCTCTGTTTGCCAGAAGCTGGGATTGGGTGACAGGGCATGGATCATTTGATGATAACCTGTCTGTTCATTCCCTTTGGGGCACCTGCCATTGGCCACTGCCAGAGGACAGGATACTGGGCTTGATGGACCTTTGGTCTGACCCAGTATGGCCGTTCTTATGTTCTTAATCTGTTACTATTGTGGTTGCATCTAGGAACCCCAGTCATTGTTGAGGGCCCCATTTTTCTAGGCATTGTACAAACATAAGATGGTCCCTGACCCATACTGGAAACACACTTCAAAAAGCTTGTCTTGTTTATGGTGTGAAGAACAGCTCTGCAGATGTCTAGTGCACGTACAGCAGTAATTAGTGGAAACAATATGAGGTTACAGCTTCAAGCTTTCTCTGAATGTCCTTTTTTAGTAAAAGCTTTTTTATTTATTCCTTTTGCGTGGTGACTTAGGGTATGAATAAATATCTAGCGTAATCTAGTGCTCATCAAATCTTATACCTTGTGCAATTTCAGTGGCATAGGACATTTTGAGAGAAATAAAATCTTCCCAGTATATCGTGTCCAGAGGCAAAGCCCATCTAGCTGTTCTCCAAGAAATAAAAGCAATAATGGCCTTTACATAAAATGATATTTATCCAGGATGAAAGTTGGAGAACTTTTTTTTTTTTCATGCAATATGTATAAGTAAAGTATATACCGTGAACAGCACGCTGAACACTTAGGATATGTCTACACTACGAAATTAGGTCGAATTTATAGAAGTTGGTTTTATAGAAATCGGTTTTATACAGTCGATTGTGTGTGTCCCCACATAAAATGCTCTAAATGCATTAAGTCGGCGGAACGCGTCCACAGTACTGAGGCTAGCGTCTACTTCCGGAGTGTTGCACTGTGGGTAGTTATCCCACAGTTCCCGCAGTCTCTGCCACCCATTGGAATACTGGGTTGAGATCCCAATGCCTGATGATGCAAAAACAGTGTCGCGGGGGGTTCTGGGTACGTGTCGTCAGGCCCCTCCCCCTCCGTCAGAGCAACGGCAGACAATCGATTCGCGCCTTTTTACCTGGGTTACCTGTGCAGACAACATACCACGGCAAACATGGAGCCCGCTCCGCTCAGCTCAGTTCACCGTCACCATATGTCATTGGGTGCCGGCAGACGTGGTACTGCATTGCTACACAGCAGCAGCTAATTGCCTTTTGGCAGTAGACGGTGCAGTATTACTGGTAGCCATCATCGGCTATCTGGGTGCTGGCAGACGTGGGGCTGCATTGCTACGCAGCAGCAGCTCCTTGCCTTTTGGCAGTAGATGGTGTATTACGATTGATATCCGTCATCGTCATATTCCTCAGTGAGCTCAATCAGAGGCACCTGGGCAGACATGTTTTGTCTCCTGGAGACTCGGTCCTGCCGGCAGTCCTATTGAACCATCTTGACAATGATGGCTAGCAGTCATAGTACAGCATCTTCTGCCAAGCACCCAGAAGATGCCAATGGCTATCAGTCATGCTGCACCGTCTGCTGACAGCTTAAGATGTAAAAAATAGATGGACCAGATTTGTTCTGTATTCATTTGCTTCCCGCTCCCTCCGTGAAATCAACGGCCTGCTAAACTCAGGGTTTTGAGTTCAATCTTTGGGGGGCCCATTCTGTGTGACAGTTGTTTGTGTTTCTCCCTGATGCACAGCCACCTTTGTTGATTTTAATTCCCTGTACCTGTACGTCATGTTGTCAGTCGCCCCTCCCTCCCTCCGTCAGACAATAGTTTCGCGCCTTTTTTCAGCCCAGACGTCATAGCACTGGGATCATGGAGCCCGCTCAGATCACCGCGGCAATTATGAGCACTATGAACACCACACGCATTTTCCTGGAGTATATGCAGAGCCAGAACATGCCAAAGCAAAACCAGGCGAGGAGGCGATTGCGGCGATTGCGGCACAGCGATGAGAGTGATGAGGAAATTGACATGGACATAGACCTCTCACAAAGTACAGGCCCCAGCAATGTGCAAATCATGGTGTTACTGGGGCAGGTTCATGGCATAGAACGCCGATTCTAGGCCCGGGAAACAAGCACAGACTAGTGGGACCGCATTGTGTTGCAGGTGTGGGACGATTCCCAGTGGCTGCGAAACTTTCGCATGCGTAAGGGCACTTTTATGGAACTTTGTGACTTGCTTTCCCCTGCCCTGAAACGCCAGGATACCAAGATGAGAGCAGCCCTCACAGTTGAGACGCGAGTGGCGATAGCCCTGTGGAAGTTTGCAACGCCAGACTGCTACCGGTCAGTCGGGAATCAATTTGGAGTGGGCAAATCTACTGTGGGGGCTGCTGTGATCCAAGTAGCCAACGCAATCAAAGACCTGCTGATATCGAGGGTAGTGACTCTGGGAAATGTGCAGGTCATAGTGGATGGCTTTGCTGCAATGGGATTCCCAAACTGTGGTGGGGCGATAGACGGAACCCATATCCCTATCTTGACACCGGAGCACCAAGCCACCGAGTACATAAACCGCAAGGGGTACTTTTCAATGCTGCTGCAAGCCCTGGTGGATCACAAGGGACGTTTCACTAACATCAACGTGGGATGGTCGGGAAAGGTACATGATGCTCGCGTCTTCAGGAACTCTGGTCTGTTTCAAAAGCTGGAGGAAGGGACTTTCTTCCCGGACCAGAAAATAACCGTTGGGGATGTTGAAATGCCTATTGTTATCCTTGGGGACCCAGCCTACCCCTTAATGCCATGGCTCATGAAGCCGCACACAGGCAGCCTGGACAGTAGTCAGGACCTGTTCAACTATAGGCTGAGCAAGTGCCGCATGGAGCTGGAATGTGCATTTGGACGTTTAAAAGCGCGCTGGCGCAGTTTACTGACTCGGATAGACCTCAGCGAAGCCAATATTCCAATTGTTATTGCTGCTTGCTGTGCGGTCCACAATATCTGTGAGAGTAAGGGGGAGACATTTATGGCGGGGTGGGAGGTTGAAGCAAATCGCCTGGCCGCTGATTACGCGCAGCCAGACACCAGGGCGGTTAGAAGAGTACAGCAGGGTGCGGTGCGCATCAGAGAAGCTTTGAAAACAAGTTTTGTGACTGGCCAGGCTACGGTGTGAAACTTCTGTTTGTTTCTCCTTGATGAACCTTCCCCCCTCTTCCCCCCGGTTCACTCTACTTCCCTGTAAACTAACCACCCTTCCCTCCCCCCCTTCGAGCACTGCTTGCAGAGGCAATAGTCATTGTTACTTTGCATTCTTTATTAATTCATCACACAACTAGGGGGATAACTGCCAAGGTAGCCCGGGAGGGATGGGGGAGGAAGGAAGGAAAAGGATACACTGCAGTTTAAAACTTTAACATTTATTGAAGGCCAGCCTCAGGCAATCATCTGAGGTGGAGTGACTGGGTGGCCGGAGGCCACCCCCCCCCCGCACGTTCTTGGGCGTCTGGGTGAGGAGGCTATGGAACTTGGAGAGGAGGGGTGTTGGTTACAAAGGGGCTGTAGCGGCGGTCTCTGCTCCTGTTGCCTTTTCTGCAGCTCAACCATACGCTGGAGCATATCAGTTTGATGCTCCAGCAGCCGGAGCATCGACTCTTGCCTTCCGTCAGCAAGCTGACGCCACCTATCCTCTTCAGCCCACCACTTGCTCTCTTCAGCCCGCGATTCAGCCTCTCCTCTCGTTCAGACTGTGCTTTTTTGCACTCTGACATTGACTGCCTCCACGCATTCTGCTGTGCTCTGTCAGCGTGGGAGGACATCTGGAGCTCCGAGAACATATCATCCCGAGTCTGCCGTTTTCTCCTTCTAATCTTCACTAGCCTCTGTGAAGGAAAAACATTTGCAGCTGGTGGTGGAGAAGGGAGAGGTGGTTAAAAAAGACACATTTTAGAGAACAATGGATACACTCTTTCATGTTAAATTTTGCTGTTCACATTACACAGCACATGTGCTTTCGTTACAAGGTCGCATTTTCCCTCTTATATTGAGGGCCTGCTAGTTTGCTGTGAGAGATCACTCATGCAGTGCCAGGCAACAGATTTCGGCTTGCAGGCAGCCATGGTAAGCCACACAGTCTTTTGGCTTTTTTAACCTTCTTAACATGTGGGAACGGTTTCAAACAGTAGCGCCCTCATTTCCCATACCAAGCACCCGTTGGGTTGGCCATTTAAAATGGGTTTGCAATGTAAAAGGAGGGGCTGCGGTTTCTGGGTTAACATGCAGCACAAACCCAACTACCCCCCCACAGACACCCAATTCTCTGGGATGATCACTTCAGCCTTCCCCCCCCACCGCATGGCTAACAGCGGGGAACATTTCTGTTCAGCCGAGCAGGAACGGGCACCTCTGAATGTCCCCTTAATAAAATCACCCCATTTCAACCAGGTGACCAGGAATGATATAACTCTCCTGAGGATAACAAAGGGAGATAAGGAATGGATTTTGTCTGCATGCCAGCAAACACCGGGACCATACGCTGCCATGCTTTGTTATGCAATGATTCCAGACTACGTGCTACTGGCCTGGCGTGGTAAAGTGTCCTACCATGGCGGACGGGATAAGGCAGCCCTCCCCAGAAACCTTTTGCATAGGCTTTGGGAGTACATGAAGGAGAGCTTTCTGGAGATGTCCCTGGAGGATTTCCGCTCCATCCCCATACACGTTAACAGACTTTTCCAGTAGCTGTACCGGCCGCGATTGCCAGGGCAAATTAATCATTAAACACGCTTGCTTTTAAACCATGTTTAATATTTACAAAGGTACACTCACCAGAGGTCCCTTGTGTGCCCTCATATCCTGGCTGTTGGGGAAACCGGTTTCTCCGCTTCCTTGCTGTGAGCTATCTTCATTGTCTTCATCATCATCTTCCTCATACCCCGAACCCGCTTCCCTGTTGCGTGATTCTCCACTGATGGAGTCAAAGCACACAGTTGGTGTAGTGGTGGCTGCACCCCCTAGCATGGCATGCAGCTCTGCGGCATGTTTGCGGCTCTGCCCCGGACCTTCTGTTTTGCCTCTCTGGCTTTGTGGTAGGCTTGCCGTAGCTCCTTAATTTTCAGGCAGCACTGCTGTGTGTCCCTGTTATGGCCTCTGTCCTTCATAGCCTTTGAGACTTTTTCTAATATTTTGCCATTTCGTTTACTGCTACGGAGTTCAGCTAGCACTGATTCATCTCCCCATATGGCGAGCAGATCCCATACCTCCCGTTCTGTCCATGCTGGAGCTCTTTTGCGATCCTGGGACTCCATCATGGTCACCTGTGCTGATGAACTCTGCGTGGTCACCTGTGCTCTCCATGCTGGGCAAACAGGAAATGAAATTCAAAAGTTCGCGGGCTTTTCCTGTCTACCTGGTCAGTGCATCTGAGTTGAGAGTGCTGTCCAGAGCGGTCAGAATGAAGCACTGTCGGATAGCTCCTGGAGGCCAATAACGTCTAATTCCGTTCACACTACCCCAAATCCGACCCCCAAAGGCCAATTTTAGCGCTAATCCCCTTGTCGGAGATGGAGTAAAGAAACCGGTTTAAAGGGCCCTTTAAGTCGAAAAAAAGGGCTTCGTCGTGTGGACGTGTCCAGGCTTAATTCGATTTCACGCTGCTAAATTCGACCTAAACTCATAGTGTAGACCAGGCCTTAGAGAGTTAATACTCATTCAGATGGAACAAATTGTCAGTTCCATGTAATTGATATTCCTGCTAGTCTTCAATATCTGGTAAAGGGACTGTATACTTGAATTTGTTGTTTTAATCAGCAATCTTAGTTTTACACTTCAGCCAATCACAATAGCATCTGAGCACTTTTGATATAAAATCAATAGCAAAATCCCTTGTGCACTTCATGATGTGTCTAGTACTTCTCCTTTTACAGGGTCAGAATTCTGCTTGGGCTGGGGGAGTTTTGGGGTGGACTGGACTTGGAGGGGGGGGAGATAAAGGGCCACAATTATCTTATTGCTATTATAATGTACTTATTTTAATTATAGAAGTACCTTTGTCTCCTACTTCACTACTCGCTTTGGATTTGGAGACCTAAAGTGCATATGCCATCTCATGCCACTAGAGTAATAGATGGCCCATCAACACTGATTTAGAGTAAATATGTGGGGGCTCCACTGCTTTCTCTAGAAGTAGGGTGACCAGACAGCAAGTGTGAAAAATCAGGACTGGGGATGGGGGGTAATAGGAGCCTATATAAGAAAAAGATCCAAAAATTGGGACTGTCCCTATAAAATCAGGACATCTGGTCACCCTACCTAGAAGGAAATAAAGATTTCAGGGAGGTCTTTCCTTTTTTTAGCATTTTTATCTTAATGGGGAGGCTTAGCATCAAATGCGGACAGCAGATATACATTCAAGTTTGGTTTTGATTTTTGTTCTTGCTCAGTTCTGATGCAGTTATCAAGTTAATAGTACTTCTGTGAGATCTACTAATAAGCAATACATAAGAGCTAGCTAACATTACTTTGCAGTGTTGATGTTGTTGTGTTGGTCCCAAGATATTAGAGGGACAAGGTCAGTTAGGTAACATCTTGTATTGGCCAGACTTCTATTTAAATGCAGTCAAGGTAATTCCAGACTGTCTAGCAAATGTTTCTGGCTGATGCAATTTATAGGTTTACACTCGCTCCTCTGTCACTAAGGGTACGTCTTCACTTACCGGAGGGTCTGGCGGCAGGCAATCGATGTTCTGGGATCGATCCCGGAAGTGCTCGCCGTCGACGCTGGTACTCCAGCTCGCCGAGAGGAGTACGCGGCATTGACGGGGGAGCCTGCCTGCCGCGTCTGGACCCGCGGTAAGTTCGGACTAAGGTACTTCGAATTCAGCTACGTTATTAACGTAGCTGAATTTGCGTACCTTAGTCCGAAGTGGGGGCTTAGTGGGGACCAGGCCTCAGACAATCGCCCACTTGGAACAGCTATGTTTGGCAACAAGCGATAAACAGAGAAGCTGCCCGAGCCTCCCTTGTAGGAAGCATGGCTCCCCTAAGCACCTCGAGCAACCCAGTCCCTGGCTGGACTGCAGGCAGGAAAGTGATGATGTTGGGGGCCAGGGGAAAGCTGGGTGCACAAGGTGTAGCTACAAACCCGACAGCGCGGGCACACTCCGCCCACCCCGGGTGAGGGGGCGCTAACACACACTCCCCGGCGCCCGCCCACTCTTACCCCCGCTCCAGCTCTCCCGTGAGTCTGGGTCCTCAACCTCCGCCCGCCCAGCAATCACGCAGCGCCCCTACCCCCGCGGCCGGGCCCAGTACCTGGTGTCCGGGGGATTTCTCCAGCAGCTGGGAGCAGAGATCCGCGCAGAGCTGGAACTTCCGCCGCCTGAAGTAGCTCCAGGCCTGGAGCAGCGGCTCCATCTCCAGCCCCATCCTGCCGTGCGGGGCGGACCTGGATCCGTCCCGCACTCAGCGCCGACCGGCCTCCTCCCCTCAGAGCTGGCGTCCCTCTGCCAAGCAACGCCCGAGCCGGGGCCTAGCGGGAGCAGAGGTGGCCAAGCAGCTGCCTGAGAAACAGCGCAGCCCGGTTCGCTCTGCCCCGGCCGGCCCGAGCCTGCCCGCACGGTATCCTGCTCCCGCGGATACTGCAGCAGCGGCGGCTGCTCCTCCAGGGCACAGTCTCGCTGAGTCCATCAGGGGCAAACTCTGCTCTCCCCGGGCCCTGTGGCCTCCCTGAACAATCCTCCGTCCAGGCCCGGCCCTATCTCCCCAAACACCAGCGGGCTGCACCCTTAGCCCTAAGGGTGTGGTAGTGCCCTCTCCCAGGACTTCCCCCTGGGCTCACCGCAGACGCAACCCCGATAATTGCCAAATTAAACTGGCTCTCTGCCCCCCGACTAGTCCCTGAGGGGTGAGTACAGTGATCCACTTCCCCTATCAAATGGGCTTGGGGCAGACGCCCCGATACTGCAGACACATGCTAAATTTGAAGTCAGTGGGGCAACTCCTCTGCTTAAAACTAAGCGTATGTGGTAGCTGGAGTGGAGCTTTATTCTGTATATCTGTTATCAAACTCATTCAATGTATCTTACTGTATTGTGCCAACTCACACATTCAGGCCTTGCCTAAATACAAACGTTATACAGATCAAACTAAATGGGTTTAACTTTAGAAACTGATGTAGTTAAATCAATGCAGCTTTTGTGCAGATCAGGCTTTATTTACAATAGTGTAAATCTGGAGTAACTCCAAGGGAGTCGATTTGGGACCTTCTGCTGCTCCATTGAAGTCAGAGGTAAAATTCATATTGATGTTAATGAGAGCTGGATCAAGCCCTTAACATTGGTAACCGAGAGCAGAGTTTGGTTGGGTTACTAACCAGTCATGCCAAGGATCCCAAATTTTATTTTTAAAACTGTCTACTGTATCATACCATTGTTCATTTATGATATAGTATAACATTTCTCTTTACCGAGAACTAGTGGATTCAAGGATTTCCACTTCTGTGTTAAACAGTTTGGCCCAAGAGAACACTATAAATATCAGTTTTTCTATATGATATTATATATAGTAGAACAGTTCTTAGGGTTGGAGGGGATTAAATTTTACAGCAGAACTCTTTATGTGCTATGGATATGAGAGTTTAATTTTAAGAGGTGTTCATCACTTGCTGTTACTATTCACTGTGGTGGGAACTCAGTACTTCTGAAAATCTGGAATCCTGGAACCAGGTAAAGACACTCATAACCAAAGTATAAGAACAGTAAACATATCTTGGAGTCACACTGCCAAATGCTAAGAACTCAGTTCTACACTCCTCAAGCAAAACATCTGAAGACAGTGGGAATTCTGGTTCCGAAGAGTACAGGGTTGGGCCCACTGTGAACAGCTGTGCTTTCTCTGCCTTGGAGCCTTCTCTGGCTCCTTTTAGATTTGGCAGAGAAAACCAATCAAGAACTAATTTCAGATATTGTAGTGGTGGAAGAAAGTTGGAATGGTAATAATTGTTATGCTGGAAGATGTTAATGATGGCCACTAATCACACACCAAAAGTTAATTAATGTATTAAGCACACTTCATTCAAGCTGAATGAGGGAGCACTTAAATATCCTATTGTTAGTGACAGCTGAAAGAATAGAAGCCACTTCCCAAGGCATGGACCAGCCTGGAAGAGTTTGAGTGAGCGGGGCTGTGGGGATTGGTTAAAAATATTGATTGGCTGCAGCTGTTTGCTGTTTTTTTCCTTCTGACAGACACAGACAGTGAGAGAAATGTGGCGATCTTGGCTCTGAGAAGGCGCAGACAGAAGACCAGATCCACATAGGGACTTACATGTCTCAATCTGAGGTTTAGGTGCCTAAATCCTAGTTTTAGGCAGTACTGTGATCCACATGGCTGCTGCCTAACCCTGTAGATGCCTAAACTCAGCACCTGTTTTTTTTATTTATTTATTTATTTATTTATTTTTTGCTGTACAAATTCCTGAGGCAGCACCTGAGTTTCTACCTCAGGTATGTGCACTGTTGCCTCACAATGGGCATGAGTAGGGCCCTACCAAATTCATGGTCCATTTTGGTCAATTTCATAATCATAGGATTTAAAAAATCATAAATCTCATGATTTCAGCTATTTAAATCTGAAATTTCACTGTGTTGTAATTCATAGAATATCAGGGTTCGAAGGGACCTCAGGAGGTCATCTAGTCCAACCCCCTGCTCAAAGCAGGACCAATTCCCAACTAAATCATCCCAGCCAGGGCTTTGTCAAGCCTGACCTTAAAAACCTCTAAGGAAGGAGATTCCACCACCTCCCTAGGTAACCCATTCCAGTGCTTCACCACCCTCCTAGTGAAAAAGATTTTCCTACTATCCAACCTAAACCTCCCCCACTGCAACTTGAGACCATTACTCCTTGTTCTGTCAAATTGTACTGGTCCTGACCCAAAAAGGAGTTGTGTGTGTGTGTGGGGGAGGTTGCTAGGTTATTGGAGGGGGGGATGTGATACTGCTACCCTTACTTCTTCGCTGCTGCTGGTGGTGGTGCAGCCTTCAGAGCTGAGCAGCTGGAGAGTGGTGGCTGCTGGCTGGGAACCCAGCTCTGAAGGCAGAGCCACCACCAGCAGCAGCGCAGAAGTAAGGATGGCATGGTATGGTATTGCCACCTGTTTGCGCTGCTGCCTTCAGAGCTGGGCCCTCAGTCAGCAACTGCCACTGTCTGGCCACCCAGGTCTGAAGGCAGCAGCGCAGAAGTAAGGGTGGCATGGCATGGTATTGCCCCTTCTGTGCTGCTGGCAGGGTGCTGCCTTCAGAGCTAGACACCTGGCCAACTACTGCTGCTCTCTGGCTTCCCAGCTCTAAAGACAGTGCAGAAGTAAGGGCGGCAGTACCATGACCCCTCTAAAATAACCTTGTGACCCCCTCTGCAACTTCCTTTTGGGGCAGGACCTCTACTTTGAGAAATACTGGTCTCCCCCGTGAAATCTGTATAGAATAGGGTAAAAGCATACAACGATCAGATTTCACGGTCTGTGACACGTTTTTCATGGCCGTGAATCTGCTGAAGGGGGAGACAGGATTTGAACAGGACTCTCCCACCTGACTGCTCTAACCCAAGGGCTGTAGAATAGTCTGATGGGGCAGGTGAGATTTCCATCGTTTTTTCCTGTTGAGTTATTAGTTATTGAAGCAGGCGGACTGGACCCTGGGTCTTCCCCGACCCAGGTGGCTAATTTAACCCTCAGGCTATAGAGTCATTCTCTCTTTCTGTCTGTCCCACTCAGTATGTATATAAAGTAGAATGTTGTGATGCTTTCTGGGGCACCCAGGGTTTTGAGGCACCTCGCTACCACTTACGCCTTGCATGAGTAAGATTTTACTGTGCCTACCATGGGTCAGCTTCCTGACTCCACTGGCCATGGGCAACATAAGTGCTCCACTGACCCTCTGCAGGTTAGCAGTAGGTTATTTGTAAAATAAAATCATAACATAACACTAGGGTTACCATATTTTAAGTGTCCAAAAAGAGGACACTCCACGGGCCCCGCCCCTGCCCCAGCCCCGCCCCTGCCCCAGCCCCGCCCCAACTCCGCCCCCTCCCCTGGACGCTTCGCCCCCCTTGCCCCTTCCCCACCCCTGCTTCCCGCGAACATTTGATTCACGGGAAGCCTGAAGCAGCAGGCAAGTTGGGGCGGGGGGGGGGGGCGTGGCCCAGTCTGGCCCCCTGGGCCGAGCAGCTCTCTCTGGCGGCCGGTCGGCCCAGGCATCTCCTGCCCGGCTTGTCTCGGGCCCTGGGGTGCCGGCCCCCGGCCGAGCACCGCTGGCCCCGCACCGCCAGCCCCTGGTCTGACCCCCAGCTGAGCACCGCCGGCTCCAGCCCCTGGCCCCGGGCCGAGCACCGCTGCCCCTGGGCCGAGCACCGCCCGGCCGAGCGCCGCCGGCCCCCGGCTCCGCACCGCCGGCCCCGGACCCTGGCTCTGCACCGCCGGCCCCCGGCCCGGCACCTCTCGGCCTGGCACCACCAGCCCCCGGCCGAGCACTGCCCGGCCCCCGGCTCCGCACCGCCATCCCTGGCCGGGCCCCCGGGCCGAGCACTGCCACCCCCGGCTGAGCACTGCTGGGCCCGGCCCCCAGCCTCCAGCCGAGCACCCCCAGCCCCGCACCGCCGGCCCCAGCGGCTCCAACTCCCGGCCGAGCATCGCCGGTCCCTCCCTCCCTCCCTATTTTCCCGGACAAGTCCGGCTTTTTGGGATTTCCCCCCGGATGGGGATTTGAGGCCCAAAAAGCCAGACATGTCCGGGAAAATCCGAACGTATGGTAACCCTACATAACACGCATTCTAGAACTCAGACTTATTTACCTTGATACTTTCTTGTCTTATAGAGTTTACCCCAAAGTCCTTCCAGCTTTTTTCATCCAGGCCTGGCTGTGATCCCTTTTTCATGCAATAAAACACTCGGCTTGTCCCCTAAGTAAAGGGTGCAGGGTAGCAATCTCTTGGTACCCTTAAATATATCAGGCCAGTTCTTTTTGTTTTTTTCATAAACAAGACACCCCCTACCGACTTCTTCCCCACCCCCGTGGCCTTCCTCTCATTGATTTTTGCAGTCTTTTAATCAGCATATGTCTCCCTATGCAAACAGGCTTATAGTGTGAGACATGGAATACACAATGACCAGAAGGGAACGCATCTGCTACCTCCTGCTTGAAAAGAATCTTTTTAAGATATGTTACCTCTTGGTTACTTGCCTTAACTCTAACACTTGGAGAACATAATTTCCAGTATAGATACATAACTTCTTAAATATTATCCATACATAAATTTTGAAATTATGATAATGATCAGTGAGCTTCTGGATTGTGATAGAGACCTTACATGCTTCCCAGGATTTCCCTGTAAAACCCTCTGCATCTCCTGTGCACTCTGCCAGTTGGCATCAAGAGGTCCCTTGGTCACAAATGGCTTGAACAGAAGAAGGCAAGCAAGGATCTCCTTTCCCTATCAGTAAAAAGCAACAAAGAGTCCTGTGGCACATTATAGACTAACAGACGTATTGGAGCACCTTTTAGCCCAGTGGTTAAAGCACTCACCGTGGATGTGGGAGGCACAGGGTCAATTCCCCTCTCTACCTGAAGGGGAGAAATGATTTGAACAGAGATCTCCTACCTATGAGGAGCGTACTTTAACCACTGAGTTATGGGATAACTTGATAGGGGAAGGTATCAGAGGGGTAGCCGTGTTAGTCTGGATCTGTAAAAAGCGACAAAGAGTCCTGTGGCACCTTATAGACTAACAGACGTATTGGAGCATAAGCTTTCGTGGGTGAATACCCACTTCGTCAGACACATGTAGTGGAAATTTCCAGAGGCAGGTATAAATATGCAGCCAAGAATCAGTCTAAAGATAACGAGGTTAGTTCGATCAGGGAGGATGAGGCCCTCTTTTAGCCGTTGAGGTGTGAACACCAAGGGAGGAGAAAATGCTTTTGTAGTTGGCTAGCCATTCACAGTCTTTGTTTAATCCTGAGCTGATGGTGTCAAACCTCGTTTTCTCTAGACTGATTCTTGCCTGCATATTTATACCTGCCTCTGGAAATTTTCCCTACATGCATCTGACAAAGTGGGTATTCACCCACGAAAGCTTATGCTCCAATACGTCTGTTAGTCTATAAGGTGCCACAGGACTCTTTGTCGCTTTTTACAGATCCAGACTAACACGGCTACCCCTCTGATACCTTCCCCTATCAAGTTATCCCATAACTCAGTGGTTAAAGCACGCTCCTCATAGGTAGGAGATCTCTGTTCAAATCATTTCTCCCCTTCAGGTAGAGAGGGGAATTGACCCTGTGCCTCCCACATCCACGGTGAGTGCTTTAACCACTGGGCTAAAAGGTATAAAGGAAACACTGCTTAAGCTCCCTATATAAATCAGTCACCGTGTGGCAAGTACTGTTCTTGCTGCAGGGGTTGCCAGTTTGCTGTGATTACATCTGAGCTCTAGGGTATGAGATTAGGCATTAGAATTTTGTAGGGTAATTGTCTTGGGAACATAAGCAGCCTGATTCCTGTATAAACAGGATGCCTGCCTACTGAGACTGTCAGCCCTTGTGCAATTGCTGAGGAGTCCAGAATTAGCGCGGAACCTGAGGATCATTCACAGAATTGTGAGTGCACCATCTTTTAGTTAGATAGTCTGGACAGATGGTTTAAAAGGCGCTCTATTCATCGAACTGTGTCCTCAAGCAATAGAGTAAATATTTGGGGATTACTTAACATCTATTAAACCTGTTGAAGGGACTTACCATCCTATCCCACATGAGTCTTTTGGGCTGTACTGAACCAAGTTAGCCAAATTGCTTATTGCTGCTACAGAAGATACTCACCCTTGCTGACCTGTGAAAAGGGTATGCATACCAAGAGGACACTAAATGTTATTCCTGTTATATCAGGTCACGCGATTGGGAGTGCTGAGGAAATTCATTAGTGTTATCAGCATGGGGAGGACACTGGTGACTGTGGGAGTTTTGGTTTACCCTGTCCTGTCATATTTTCTTCCTGTTTAATACAATTCCTCTGTATATATTGTTTGTGTTTATTCCTTAGGAGTCTCCAGCTATCTGGCAAGCAACTCAGGGCTATCCTGTGGTCGGAATTTTCCATTCAAACCTCCTCGCTGCCTGGTGATCCTACTAGGAAGGAGCAGGGATCGGAGGAGGCACCATCAAGTATATTTATCTGGTAAGAGAATAAGGAAGTTACACCCTACTGAGCTTGAGGCGGGATCCAGATGAACCCAGCCCTGTCCATCAAAAACCCAAAAGGAGCTTTCTTTGGTGTTAAAGGAGCTCTACACACCAAAGAAATATCTGATACATATAGTTAGTTTTTTTCCTCCTAATGGAAACAATCCAGGAGGGTACCAAATATTGGCTAACAGCTTGGACCAAGGGGAAATAATGTGCATAAACACTGCTTTATTCTGATGGGGGGCAGGAGGAAGTAGCACAGGCTGTGCTTGCACTGCTCATGCTTAGCAGTTTAGAGTTGGATTATGGCTGGCCTATGCATGAGTGAATGCAGGAGGACAAGGTAGCACAAAGCTCCCTATATGGGGAGTGCTTCTCTGAGCTAAAGGGGGTTAATGAGGATGAAGAGGTAATGCCTTAGTCCTGTCCTGCCTGTATAGTGGTCTCTATCGATGGGAGCACACACTGCATCTCATGAAAACATGTAGCAACTGGTGGGCTCATTCTGCACACCTTGTGCTTCAGCCTTTGATCAAGCGGGCTTCTTAGTGCTCCACTTGAGGATGTCGTGCTCTGCACTGACTTCAGTACAGGGTTGTAGCCAAATCACTATTGAGTTCTTAGCTTGTTTAAAATTGCAAACCCTACGGCATATATTTAATGGTTTGGCATAGTATCAAAGGGTATGCAAGACATGGCATTCAAAGGGATTATGAACATTTGCCAGTAACTATTGATTTATTAAAAAGATTAGTAGCAGTGCTTCCAAGCATTTTTGTGAACATTTATGAGACCATGCTTTTTGAAATATCTTTTGTTAAGATTTTATGTAATTTAGTACATCTGGGGCGCTATTTTATAATAGAACACAAGGTGAAGGACACTTGCAGTTTGCATTTTGAGGTCTATACATTAATTCTAAAGTTACCTGGGACTAAAACAGATGAAACTGGTATGAGCAGATGTAACCCACACACCTTCTGTGCGTTGTATTCTGTCCTATCTAGTGGTACTGAGACCACTTAGAGAGAGAGATAAAATGAGATGCTCTACAGCCTTAGCTAACAGCGAGTTGGCTTTTAGCTCATGCAGTAGAGGCTTACGCACTAAGCTCTAGAGGTCCCAGGTTTGATCCCGCCTGCCGAAAACCGGGGTCTGGTGTCAGCGTTACACAGACTCGGGACAAGTAGTGACTAAATATTTGGTATTTTGCTATTTTTAAAGGAGTTTTGCATATTGCACACTATACCAGTTAAGTACAATTTGTAAGTTCTATAACAGCCTGGATTTACACACAGGTTAAGGTGCTTTATATATTTCAGACACTGGCATTATCCTCCTCAAGGAATTGAGGTATATGTATTTTTTTGTAGCTCTGGAGCCTTTCACGTTTAATATCACTAGTTAAAATCCATCCCAGACTGGTAACAATTTAAAGGTGTTACCATATGGTAGCTTATAAGAACATAAGAGCGGCCATACTAGGTCAGACCAAAGATCCATCTACCCCAGTATCCCGTCTTCCAACAGTGGCCAATGCCAGATGCCCCAGAGGGAATGAACAGAACAGGTAACCATCAAGTGATCCAGTATTTTATGTGAAAGTAGTTGCTGGTTTCAGTAAAATTCATAGTGAATAAGCATCTACATATTAAACTATTACAACTACTATCACCACAACTGGCATGCTTGTTTGCAGTCTCAAAGAGGACAAGGAGTAAATGGGTATGGAAACTGATTAGTTTCTCATTCCCTTCAGTTCAGGGTTGAGGTACCATGTAGGTAAAGCTTGCATTGCTTCTGCTTGAGTGATTACCTGCCATGTGGAAAAACTAGAGAACTTTAGGCTGTAGGGTAGTCAATAAAAATAATATTTTAGAGGCCATTTCTTAGGACTAGATAGCGTGGGAGTGAAAAAAAAAGATAGATTTCCTGCTTGTGAATAGTGACTGCTAGGAAGAGTCTTAATTTAGCACCACAGCTCTTTGGATCTGGGAGGCATTGTTTAGGTGAGAGAGGATTTTCATTGATGGGAACATTACAGGAAAATGTGAGTGGAATGATTCTGTAGAGGTGTTTGCAATTTGTATTATGAAAAGGAAAACATAGGCTGAGTGGTTTATAGGTGCACCTGTTGCACTTTCAGAAGGTTTTGTGGTCAAGAGAAGGCTACTTTATATTTATATTTGAAGTAATGGAAGGGTCTACTGTATAATTTAGTGACATTTTGAGTATTTTAGATCAAACAGATTTGAATTTATTTATAGATCCAATCACGAATAAAGTAATAGTCTTTGTTGTCAATGACATGTCTTGGAGCAATGCTAAACAAATATGTTATACATGCAGTGCAAATATAGAAGTAAATCTATTAAGGAAGGTAGGTAAATGATATATTGGCGTTCAGGAGCAAAAATTATCCAAAAATCTTAGAGAACTGATTCTTGATCATGATGGCTAAAAGAAATTCTGATAATATCCACGAGTTTTATAAATGCGTAAGTGTATTATGTTAGGAGACATCTTTCCTCTGCCTGTACATTCTTATCCTCTCTGAAGGGCAGTAAAATGCAGCAATGTTTCTTATTTCACTTCCATGCTTTTGTGACTGTAATAACATCTCACTGGCAAAATAAATCGCTTATTACGGCATTCTACTTGCAACCCTACAAAAGAACAATTCAAAATTCAGGAATTAAAATAATTCAAACCCTCTTATGGCTGCATTTGGGGATTATTTTTCATTTGAGGACTACAGGATATCCCTGAGGCATGCTGCAGCAAGAACCCTGATTATCATTATCATTAAGATTGAAAATCTTGGAGTTCTAATAAATGTAAGGTTCCTATTTATTTTATTCAGGTCTACTTTTAATTTCTTTGTCAAATGCACAGTTTTTCAGTAACTCATTTTAGTCTTACTGGGTGTGAAATTCAAGGTTTTACAGCAAAATATGACTATCTCAGTCATCCCAAACATAACTCATTTATTGATCAGCTACTGGAGTCACAGCATGAACAGTTTTGGGCCATTGTTAGTGAAGGACAACCAGTGGCCAAGACAGCACTCCAGTCAGCACTTAATGTAGCTGACACAGCGGCCTGGTCCATTTCTACAGCAGTGGTTGTGTGATGAGTGTTATGGTTACACCTACCTTGCTTCCCTAAGGAAGTACAGACAACATTGGAGGACCTCCCCCTTCAAAGGCACTAAATTGTTTGCCAAGAAAACTGATGTCTCTCTCCATACGCTCAAGGATTCCAGGGCCACTCTCCAGTCATTAGTCGTACACCTGGACAAAAAAGAAAATGATGTCCTCAATCTCAGCATAAGTCCTGCACAATACATTTTCCCAAATGAACGCTATTGTGAGCCTCAAAGGAAAAAAATCCAGATTTTCCAAATGTAAACCATCAGGCCCCCAGTCTTTCTCTTCACAACCATCTACCTCAAAACATCAGTTTGACATCTTGGTCAGAACACCAACAGACACCCCTCAACACAAACTGCAGCTGATCAACCCATTGCATCCATTTGGGTACTGCCATGCTCTGTTCCACAACAACTGGGAACGAAATAACATCTGTCTGACTGGGTGCTAGAAATCATTCACAATGGGTATTCCATCCACTTCACCTCCCTCCCCTCCCACCCACAACAGCCTTCCCTGTCCCTCTTCAGGGACCTTTCTCATAAGAGTTTATTACAGAAAGCAATAGATCAGTGCCTCTGGCTAGGAGCCGTAGAGCCAGTACCTCAGCACCTGTGAGGCTAAGGTTTTAATCTCGTTATTTCCAGATACCCAAGAAGAAGGGAGGTTGGAGACCCATACTGGAACTTAGAGCACTGAACAAATTTGTCAAAGCTTAAAAATACAGGATGGTCACACTAGCAGCGATTATTCCATCTTTGGAATAGGGAGATTGGGTTTTCCTCGACCTGCAGGATGCCTATTTCCACATATCGATACTACCTTCCCACAGATGGTTCCTCCAAGTTACCCTGGGCCAGGACAATTACCAATACAGAGTGCTCCCCTTGGCCTCTCATCAGCTCCGAGAGAATTCTCCAATGTCCTCTCCATAGTGGCGGTGCACCTACATTCCC
This sequence comes from Chrysemys picta bellii, assembly GCF_011386835.1. NCBI lineage: Eukaryota > Metazoa > Chordata > Testudines > Emydidae > Chrysemys > Chrysemys picta. Next base: position 122,746,534 of record NC_088794.1, on the reverse strand, counting down.
AGGAGACTATGATCTATCTCTACCTGGACGATTGTCTCCTCAGAGCCCACTCCTTCAATACCCTCTGGGTCACTCAGAATCCTGTAGACTTGTTCACAGAGCGGGGCCTGCAAATCAAATGTCCAAATATCGACATTCACCCCTGTACAGCACCTAGAGCTCATAAAAGCCGATCTCAACTCATTACAGGTGAGAGTGCTCCTGCTACAGCACAGGTTCCACACCGTGGCCACAGTCAGAGAGGCAGTACAAACCTGCACTCATATCAGGCAGACACTGCCGCCAACTTCTGTGACTGCAGGCACATCCATGATATCTCATCCCAGACTTCACATGAGGTGCCTCAAGATGTGGTTAAGCTCAGTCTACAGGCTGAACAAAGAGACTAGACAAACCTCTATCACTGCCCACCAAAGTCAAACACTCCCTGGACTGGCGGAAAAACCCAGCAAATGTCTGCACGGGGATCCCCATCTTGCAAACTTCCCCATCGTTGCTTCTCACCACCGATACATCCCTCATAAGGTGAGGCACACATCTCAAAAATCTTATGACACAGGGCAAGTGATCATCCACAGAGATATCTCTTCACATTAACCTCCTCAAACTCAGCGGTCAGGAATGCCTGCACCCACTTCCTTCCACTAATCAAAGGTACAAGGGTCTTAACAGACAACATAGCATGCATGTACTACATAAATCACCAGGGAGGCACCAGATTGCCCTCCCTTTTGTGCAGAAGTACTAAAGCTATGGAACTGGTGCATTTCCCACAGCATCACAATATCAATGGCCTACCTTCCAGGAGTACAAAACACGATAGCAGACAGTCTCAGATGCAAGCTCCTACACGACCACGAATGGGGGAGAAACCCAGCAGTACTACAAAACATATTTAGATGGTGGGGTGCACCGACTATAAACCTGTTTGCCACTTTCTGGAACAAGAAATGCCCATTCTACTGCTCCAGGATAGGATTAGGTCAACACTCCTTAGAGAACGCTTCCCTTCTTCTGTGGGAAAAGGACCTTCACTATGCCTTTACCCCATTCCATCTACTATTGAAAGTCCTATTAAAAATAAAAAGTGAATGCACCTTCATGGTTGAGAAAGACATGGTACCCTTACCTGTCACAACTGGCATGTACCTGCCAATCTCTCTCCAACCCACTCCAGATCTCCTGTAGCAGAACAAAGGACACACTCTCCATGCCAACCTGTGGATTATCCAGCTCAAGGCCTGGCTTCTTCATGGTTCCAGCAGATAGAAAGAGCCTGCTCTGAGCAGTAGTGTAGCTGGGGGGAACCAGGGGGAGTGGCTGCTCCCCCACTGAGCACATGTGGCGCCTTGTCAATTTCCTGGCGCCTTTGTACTTGTGGATTGCCACGGGCATGCAGGGGCGAAAGAAAATGCAGGCCTGTTATTTACCAGGCTGCACGTGGCAATAGACTATATTGGTAAGGGATGCAAGGAGAGTATGGGTCACGATGCAAACTGCAGACACACACACGCAACTAAAATTAATCAATTTAAAGTTTTATTGGGGATAATTACAAGGGGTAAGGGAGCAGCGTTTGATTAGCTAATAGAGTTAATGAAACTTAAAACACACAGTGACTAAAATATCTACTAACAAAATTTATAAACAAAGATGCAACATTTAGTAATAACTGATACTTACAAATACAAACCAACGCATAACGACCGGCAAACGTAGAAACTCTGTTTGAAACACGTGAGCTGAGAGAGAGGCTTCGAGGTGATCAGGCTCGGTTACGGGTGTACACAGGATACACAGGATTCGTTTTTCTTTCTCCTCTCCCTGCCTGCACATGGCAGGCAGGCCCATAAAGTACCAACTATGACATCATAGAAGTGTCATAGGGGACGGGGCCCAAAACCTGTTTGTGTTCGTTTCTGATTTGCACAAGCAAAGTTTACACCAAGTAGGGGAGCAGGTGCCTCAAAGTCTGGCTTCGCCCCCAAAAGGTGAGGAAATGCATATTGTTTTAGAATGCGTGCAACACTGAATGACAAAAGAAGAGGCCAGAGCAATACCGGTATGGGCAAGTTTTACAGGATGCCAACAGGAACTCATCTCAACAGTACTCACCCGGGGGAGCGATTTAAATTAAAAAGGTGCCACCCACTGCGGCGCTTTTATTTTACTCACCCGGTGGCGCTCTGGGTCTTCGGCGGCACTTCAGCGGCGGGACCTTCAGTGCCGCTGAAGACACCCGGAGCAAGCGAAGAGCCTGCCGTCGAAGACCTGAAGCACCGCCGGGTGAGTAAAAGAGCCGCAGCGGGTAGCGCCTTTTTTTTTTTTATTGCTCCCCCTGTTCCCTCCATCTGGCCACGCCACTGGCTCTGAGGAGGTACAGGAAGTGTTACTACACAGTAGAAAATGTGTCATTTACCTGCCCAAGTGGGCCAGGTTTCAGGTTTGGTATAATTCCTGACAAATTTCCCCAACATCTGCTGCTCTCCCAATGGATCCAGTCTTGGATCATATACTGCCTCTCAAGAAATCAGGACTAGCTCCTAGCTCACTCAGAGTTCACCCAGCAGCCATAGCAGCCTTCCATCAAAAAATAGAGGGATATTCAGTGCTCTCACACCCAACCGCAAAACAGTTCCTCAGGGTATAGTAAACCTTTTCCCCCAACCCAGATATCCTACCCCAGCATGGGACCTAAACTTAGTACACGTGCTGGTTAGCCTTGTGGCAGAGCACAATGGGGGGAACAGTGCATGTGCAGGCTGAACAGACACTGCTACCAAAGTTTTCCTATCAGCAGCGCAGGGATGCAAGTGCAACTACAGTGGGGTACCCATAGCGGGACACATCTCAAAGAACCATCGTTTTTGCAAAAGATGAGTAACTTCTTCTTAACATGTTTATGGTAGTACCTAAGGGCCAACCAAGAATGTGCCCCATTGTGGTAGCCCTTATATAAACAGAGTAGTAAATGGCCCCTGCCCTGATGAGTTTTAATCTAAATAGCCAAGACAGATGCAATGTAGGGCAAAGGTCTGAACAGAAGCAGAGGGAGCAATGTGAGGGCAGTAAATGGCATATCTATGGTATACAGTATCTGAATACAGTATTTATACAATGAAATAAGCAATTGACGACTTTAAGGATATTTGTCTGTGGTTAAATTAATTTTGAATACTGTTGTTGCATGTGTTTAATTGCCCTTAGTTTTTGTTGAATATATCTGCCACATAGTCTCATCTCTAAAGGAACTGTTGTCACATCTTTTTAAAACCTACAGTAGTGTATGTTGGCTCTGTAGTGACCTTTATTATAGCAGTGCATTTGCATGATTGTCAAAAGGCTTGTCTGAGAGAGATCTCTTGTGAAGGCAGTACAATGGATTATATTTTCAAATCTCTGCTTAGTAATATGCAGAAAGATGTGATCTTGACTTTTTAAATCTAATAATTTGCATCAATCAGTTGATGATATTTTAAAAGGAAAAATAAATTGCATTATGTTTATGGACTGATCAGCCCACACCATTTTTAGTTGTAGAGAAATATCTGAAAAGGAGAGAAATATACCATTAATTTTGCATGCAAGTAAGGTACTACTTTGTCATTTTAGATAACATTGTAAGATGGCGGTCATGTAAATTGCAGTTAGAATAGAGTTCTATATTTAGTTTACAGTTCAAAATCAATTTGTTTGGAGAGTTCAGAATCAGATTTTCAGTGTAAGATTATTGATGGAAGAGGCAAAGGTATTTAATCAGCCTCACTTCATGTGCTTCATTTAAATCTGTTTAGGCTGTTATATGAATTGATGGTGCTTGATACAGATTTCCAAGCTCACCTAGATGGATTACTGTGGTAAATATTTAATTGGAAGTGGAATGCACATTGAAGACAGGTCATTTAGATCCAGAGTGTGTGAATTACAATTGTATTTGTACATTGTGATTCCTGAACATCTCTGCTGAGAATAGTAGTGACTGTAAAAGCAAGATGAAGATTGGTGGCAGATGGTTGGTGATCTGAAGTATGGTACTTATTGCATTGTTTAGAGGTTCAGAAAGCATCCTTTAGTGAATTGTAACAATGTGGATTAACACTGGTAGTGGTTGTCATCTTTAGTGCACTGGTAAAGAAGTTTTAAGAAAGAATATTAACATTTTTAATAAAAAGATGGTTATGAAATCATCTGACGTATCAGTAGTCTCAAAGTGAAAGTATTCAACTTCATTCTACTAAAACTACTCATACTCTGAGGTAAAATAGAAGCTCTTTTTCAAATAAGTTTTGGAGGAGACATAATATTGAGGACATAAAAACTTAAGCAAATGGAAAATTAGGACAACTTTTGTACTGTAAATTGGAAATATTAATGAATATCCTTTGTGACAGGGTCAGGCCAGAGGGCTACAGGAGAGTGATAGAAGGTTGATATATTAGCCCCAGATTAAGCAGGTCCCTTTTCCCGGAGTAAGATAATGGGCTGTTCCAGAACAATCAGGAAGTTGCTGGAACCAATTATGGCAGGCAGGCTAATTAGGACACCTCGAGCCAATTAAGAAACTACTAGAATCAATTAGGACAGGCAGGCTAATCAAGGCACCTGGTTTATAAAGGACCTCACTTCAGTTAGTGAGGTGTGTGCGAGGAGCTGAGAGTGAGAAGGCGTACTGCTGGAGGACTGAGGCGTACAAGTGTCATCAGGCATCAGGAGGAAGGTCCTGCGGTGAGGAAACACTGTAGACAGCTGTGATCCATAGGGCCCTGGGCCGCAACCTGGAGTAGAGGCAGGCTCAGGTTCCCCACAACTCCCTATTGGATACAAGAGGAGTTGACCTGGACAGTGGGTTCCACCAAAGGGGAAGGTTCCTGGCCTGTCCCCTGACCCACTAGGTGGATCAGCAGAGACTACAGGGATTGTTCTCCTCCCTTTCCCCATGCTGGCCAGTGATAAGGTTAGCTGAGTGAACGGCAGCTTTGAGCCACCAGCAAAAGTGGCCCAACTGAGGGCTGCCATGAATCTCTGAGGCGAGCAAATCCGCCAATAAGCGCAGGATCCACCAAGGCAGAGAAGGAACTTTGTCACACCTTCTAACTATAGATTTATAAACTATTTAAACCGTAAAGAGAGAGTATCAAAATACACAACTAATTATAGCATTTTGTAGTACTTCCTGCTGCTGAAAATGTATTCAGTAACATGTTAATTTAAATACATAGTAAAATGTTGGACCTGCTGACGACAACAGTAGTTTTACTATTGACTTCAGTGGGGACAGAATTTGACCTCGGTATCTATAAGTTTGTATTTAGAACAAGACAGCATTTGTTCTCTTACAAATAAATAAATAAAGCTTATAATTAGTTTTCTATTAACCATTCTTTTTAACATTAAACAGGATTCCTATTATGTAGGTATTTATGAACTGCTTTATGTAATTTAAATAGATTAATTTATAATTTTTTTAAATATGTTGACAGGTACATGCCATGTCTGCCAATTTCGACTAACATTATGTGAGGCAGATCAATGAAAATAAAATTTGAAAAGGTAAATTAATAGTCTTTAAGGCCCAAATTGGCAAATCACATAAGTATGCATCTGAGGACATTCATATTCATATAGGCAGTTAAGCACATGCTTAAGTACCAGTAAATATAATGTGATGGATTCAGATCATTAATGAAGATGTTGAACAAAACCGGCCCCAGGACTGACCCCTGGGGTACTCCACTTGATACCGTCTGCCAGCTAGACATCAAGCCGTTGATCACTACCCGTTGAGCCCGACGATCTAGACGGCTTTCTATCTACCTTATAGTCCATTCATCCAATCCATACTTCTTTAACTTGCTGGCAAGAATACTGTGGGAGACCAAATCAAAAGCTTTGCTAACATCAAGATATATTGTGTCCACCGCTTTCCCCATATCCATAGAGCTAGTTATCTCATCATAGAAAGCAATCAGGTTGGTCAGGCATGACTTGTCGTTGGTGAATCCACGTTTACTGTTCCTGATCACCATCCTCTCCTCCAAGTGCTTCAAAATGGATTCCTTGAGGACCTGCTCCATGATTTTGCCGGGGACTGAGGTGAGGCTTACTGGTCTGTAGTTCCCCGGATTCTCCTTCTTCCCTTTTTTAAAAGATGGTCACTATATTTGCCTTTTTCCAATTGTCCGGGATGTCCCCTGATTGCCACAAGTTTTCAAAGATAATGGCCAATGGCTCTGCAGTCACCAGCCAACTCCCTCAGCACCCTTGGACGGCATTGAATCCGGCCCCATGGACTTGTGCATGTCCAGCTTTTCTAAATAGTCCTTAACCTGTTCTTTCACCACTGAGGGCTGCTCACCTCCTCCCCATACTGTGCTGCCCAGTGCAGCAGTCTGGGAGCTGACCTAGTCTGTGAAGAGCGAGGCAAAAAAAGCATTGAGCACTTCAACTTTTTCCACATCATCTGTCACTAGGTTGCCTCCCCCATTCAGTAAGGATCCCACACTTTCCCTGACCACCTTCTTGTTGCTAACATACCTGTAGAAACCCTTCTGGTTACCCTTCACATCCCTTGCTAGCTGCAACTCCAATTTTGCTTTGGCCTTCCTGATTACACCCCTGCATGCTCGAGCAATATTTTTATACTCCTCCCTAGTCATCTGTCCAAGTTTCCATTTCTTGTAAGCTTCCTTTTTGTGTTTAAGCTCAGCGAAGATTTCTCTGTTAAGCCAAGCTGGTTGCCTGCCACATTTGCTGTTCTTTTTGCACATAGGGATGGTTTGTTCCTGCGCCCTCAATAAGGTTTCTTTAAAATACAGCCAGCTCTCATGGACTCCTTTCCCCCTCTCATTAACCTCCCAGGGGATCCTGCCCATCAGTTCCCTGAGGGAGTCAAAATCTGCTTTTCTGAAGTCCAGGGTCTGTATGCTGCTGCTCTCCTTTCTTCCTTTTGTCAGGATCCTGAACTTGACCATCTCATGGTCATTGCTGCCCAGATTGCCACCCAATTCTAGTTCCCCTACCAATTCTTCCCTGTTTGTGCGCAGCAGCTCAAGAGGAGCACAACCCCTAGTTGGTTCCTCCAGCACTTGCACTGGCAAGTTGTCCCCAACACTCTCCAAAAACTTCCTGGATTGTCTGTGCACTACTGTATTGGTCTCCCAGCAGATGTCAGGGTGATTGAAAATCGGGGCCTGTGATCTGGAAACTTCTGTTAGTTGTCCAAAGAAAGCCTTGTCTACCTCATGTAGGTACTGTGCCACAATATAAAAGTGTGTGCATATATAGGAACAAGCTGATTTCAATGATTGATTAAAAAAAAAAATAGTGATTACTGGAACTATAGGGAAGAAAACTTTAAACCCACTTCTGATGTGAAATGTTTTCTACTTGTTATAAAAGGATCTAAAATTTATAATTAATAGGAGAACCCACAGTGGGATGCTGGAAAACAAAATACCTACAACACAAATACGATAGGCATAACTGTAGGCCACTCATAAAAATATTTAGTATTAATTTTTGATTTTTCTTTATTAACTCCTTTTTATCTCTGAATTTGCCACCCCAGGACCAAGATAAGGGGAAGGATTGAGTGGTAGCAAAATCTGAGAAGACCAGCTATAATAACTTGCTACTCCTATGCCTATGAAGAAGGAGTGCAAAATGTTACATTCTCAGCACCAGTTTTTGCTACCAATAGAAAATTGACAGGAAGGAGTTTATGACAACTGCCTCCCTTCCCCAATTACCATTCCACCTGCTCAGCTTAGGCACTCATAGCCTTTTCTGCAGCTAGCAGCCCAACTGTTCCCACCTCAGCACCAACCGTTATCTCTTCATCAGTCACTTGAGATCCTTGAGCTTCTTCTCCACCAGTCTTCTCTTCATTCTTCTGCACACTTCTACATGCTCACTGATGCTCTGCTTTCAGTCCTTCTTCCTTTTTCTCTCTCTTCTTCATGCATATGAATTCAGCCTGAACGGAGTTACATGGCAATCATCACAAAAGGATTCCAGCCTCTTCAGCCAATGGTATGGTCACATCTACATAAGGAATTAGCAGACACTGAACAATTCCAACCTTGCTCTCCCTCAAAAAACAAACGGTTAATGAAAGTGTTAAATGGTACTGTCCATGGTGCTGATTATTGTATTTAATTTTATGAAAACACGTTTAAGGTAAAACAGAAACACCTTTTGTGTTTCTTTGTTGTCAAACAGATCAGTGCAAATTACATATTGTCACTACACAATGCAAGTCCCACACTATCTCTAAATGAATTCAGATAACTATGAAAAGCAGTTATAGCAAAAGTATTGTTATAGCAATAGTGACAAGACTTACAGTATATTTTATGTAAAGAAGTGATTTTTTAAACAAGTGCTTTTTGGAACTGCTCATTACAAAGAACACACATGCAGTGCTTGTTTTCTAATAGATCCTAAGTAACACCCAGCAGCTGGTTCAAGTAGTAATTATCAGATATATAGGCATGAGAGAGATGAGACACTAAGTAATAGTGACAACATTAATTTTAGTATGCTTGGGCGTGGAAAGGTCTCAAACTAGTATGGTGGCACAACTTCAGAAAGTGAGTTTTCACATAAATGAGGAAGTAAATAAAAAAGGCCCTAAAGTCAAAAGAAATAACAATCTTTAAGATCTGTCAAGAATGCTACCTATTATGGTATGCTTAAATGCTATTGAATAAGAGTCACACATGGCATGCAGACTTCCGGACAAAAGAGGAAATAGGAAAGCAAGTTATAAACCAGCATGGCTCAATGGCAGAGCTCAAGAGGTTATTTCAGCCAGACAGCTATCCTTCTGAAAATAGAAATCCAACCCTAATAAGGCCAATAATAAGTGTAGAGCCAATATGTAAGAAAAAAATTAATAGGGCTAAGATGAAATTTTGAGATAAACGCCCAACAATGATTTTTCAAATACCAGAAGCTGTAAGCCTGTAACAGAATCAATAGGTCTGCCTCAATCACAAAGGAGTAAAAGGAGCAATTCAGAAGGATAATGAATTTGCAGATAAGCTAAATGAACAATTTTCTTCACATCTCTTTTCACCAAAGTGGATGGGGGAGGAGAGAGGAATATATGAAGAAAGTAGATATGGGGAGGTAACAATAATGGAGAACTGTCACAGATTGAAGTGATCATGTAATTCTCATAATGTGTGTGCACACACACACACACACACACACACACACACACACAAGGGGGCTAAATAAGATGACACTGGTAATCTTAATTCTGGCATGTCCTCACTTGAGTACTTGGCTTAGAAGCCTCTTTTAATATAGATGGAGGGGTTTTGTTTTGGGTTTTTTTTAGTATACATTACAAAAGTTAATTCACCTATCATTGGGTTAGACAGCAACCGCTTTCTTAAAGAGCACAAATCAGAAATACACATCAGTTTAGGACAAAAGTGAAGAATACCTATAGAAAGGAATATCAGTTGAAACAGTTGGAGGAATTTCATCAGGCGGATGTAATTACCCAAGTTGGGGATTTTTAAGAGCAGGTTGGACAAACACCTTTCAGGGATGGTCTAGATAATACTTAGTCCTGCCTTGAGTGCAGGGGACTAGACTAGAGGCCCTTTCGAGGTCCCTTCCAGTTCTATGATTCTGAGTTAGAATTTGGCCAGTATATTGAAGTTTGTTTCACTAATCTTGAGAACTGTGCCACAGAATCCTTGGTTTAGGTCCTCCAGTGTGTTACAAGTGTGATCCGAGGTTAAAATGCTAGGCCCATTGAAGTCAGTGGCACAACTTAATTGCACATCAATTAACTATAATAGATGATGATGATCATAACATCTAAAAGTTATTAAATGAATCATTTCTGTTACCATGCACGTTTAATATTATTTAAACATATCACCCAATCGATGTGTTGGCTTCAGGCTATAGGAAGAAAGAGTCATGTAAGTTGCATTCTCATTTTTTTGGCTCCAGTCTGTAAATTTATGGGACTGCCTATGTATCACTAGAAAATGAGTTTAATACATATTAATACACCTCTACCTCGATATAACGGAACCCGATATAACGCGGTAAAGCAGTGCTCCGGGGGGGCGGGGCTGCGCACTCCGGTGGATCAAAGCAAGTTCGATATAATGTGGTTTCACCTATAACATGGTAAGTTTTTTTGGCTCCTGAGGACAGCATTATATTGAGGTAGAGGTGTATACAAAAGATTGTATGTAGCTTAAGGAAAGGGAATAAGTGAAATTGGGGGAGGGAATTTTGTGTTAATTCTCTAAGTTTAAAATGTTTTAACTGGTTTTACACATCACTCCCACAAAAGACATACACAGGGGCTGTGGACATTCACTGCAAACATCTCTGAGTGTGAAGGAGCTATGGTGGCCACACAAGCTAGCCATGTCAGAGTTAACACACTATAAAGAATAATGGTGCATTTAATACTGTTGAGTAGAACTGTTTAGGAATTTTCAGGTCAGGCTGCTCAGTTCCCTGCCTCGCATGATCCCTGGCAGCCTGGACTCCCAGGCTCCACACACTGCCCAGGCAGCAAGATGAAAATTTCAGGTTTCCTGAAATAGACTGAAAATAATCTATCCCTAACTGCGAAAAATGTCTCTTCTCCCCCTCCCCCCCCGCCTTTTGTCCTGATTTGGGATTAAAGTTTTTTCAAAAATTCAAAATTTTGCTTGGGAGGGAAAGACTACGTTCTGGCCAGCTTTATTTCTAAGTCACAGTTCCAGGCTTCATGAATCTCAATGCAGACAGTAATGCTTCTTGTTTGTGTTGCTGCTCTGTTTTGATTTTAATAAATATATGGGTAGAGCAGTGTGGCTGCTTATTGGGCACCCTCTCATGGCCAGAGATTGCTGTACAGGTACTCTGCTCCTATTTGCCTGTCTTGTGGACCCCTTAAGCACTCCAGATAGTCTCTGTTGTGACTCTCAGCACCCCTTTCTGGAGCTGGTTTAATATTATATACAGTTTACATAAACCTCAGTCCTTAATCACAAACTAATCCACCTGTTCACAATGAGTCCCAACAAAGTCCAAAATCCTAAACTCCACCAGTTCCCAGTCCTCTGGCCCTGCTTCCGTTTATTTATTTATTTCTCTCTCTGTTGGTCTCTCATGTAGCCCACCACTTTTTTGATGTTTTTTATAGTGGAATCCCTGAGTCCTTTCAGGAGGTGTTTATATTGTAATTAGGTCTGGCTTAGCTGTAGGCAAGGTAAAGACAGGGCAGGCGTAGTCCAGAAGAGAATGCTTGAGCAGCTGAAAGGCTACCAGTAAGCTGGTGGTAGGGAGCTGACACCCAGCCAGGCATAGGCATGACTACTTCATGCTGGAGGCACAGGTTAACAAGGTGACTCACAGGCGTGGGTGCCCTGAGATTCATCACAAGTACTTCAAAGAAAGGAGAAATAACAATTAAGAAAGAAAATTCTCTTTGGTGGATCACAGCGAAAGGAAGAAGTTGTGATGATAACCCAGAAATTCATACAACCTTAAAGTCATCTGGTAAAGAATAAGCTCATCCTATAGGAAAAAGAACAAATGTAGAAATAATCGTAAATTATAAAATCACACTAAGACCATAGGAAGTGTTATACCAGAAAACACTATGAGATGTGATTTAGCTAATACTGTCAATTATTATTTTCCATGATTATTTGCGATTTAAACCATAAATTAAATAGCATCTTGGCATTAGCATGATTTTAATCAAAGTAAATGATGGTGCACTAAGGACAATGTGTAATAAAATACTATTTAAAAGTATTTTAAATACTATTTTATTTTTAAGAGCGCAATACAGGAACTGAATGAAGTACCGGCCAGGCACAGCATTGCAGATATGAGATGAGGCTATATGCAGCCATGCTACACCTATGTAAACTGATAAGGAATTCTTTTAAACACTACAGCCATATATGATAACTCTGAAACCCTTCTGGAGGTAGAGGGTATCTGTAAACTACTTCATGGAATCAAGCCGTCTTTGGTTGCTCGATACATTATTTCAGCTAGAGAAGAGCTGCTTATTCTAGACATTGGGCTACCCCCAGTTTTAGACACCACACGACCTAGGCAGGTGGTGCTGAGATGTAACCTCCACAGAGAAACACAGGTTTCGCTGCTACCCACCCCGCATGTTGGCAACCACTGCAGATGGCTCACCCCGTTTGGTAACTTTCATTCCTTTTGCCCAGTCCAGTCCCCTTTGTCCATTCCCCTGGCTGCCAATCAGCCCACCTGCCTCTTTCTTAAGCCCAGCTCTTGCATCTTGTCCCTGACTTTGCCCCTTCCTCCACCTGTTTCACCCTCCCCCAGCCATGTATTGCCCCCTGCTCTGCCCTGTCAGTTCCTCCCTCCGCTCGCTTTCTACCCACTCTGTGAGCGGACTCTGGCGGCAGAGAAGGGCAGCGCTTTCCGCAGGCGGCGCCGGGCATGCTCACGCGGCCCGGGCATGCGCACTACAGTCCAACAACCCGTTCTGAGGGGAAGCCGTTTCTGGCGCTAACTGTTCCGGGCGGTGTCACAGTGCAGCCATGTCTGGCGCGAGAAGACCAGCCCAGCTCGTTCGGCGGCGCCCTCTGTGAGGAGGCGGAGGAGAGGCAGCAGCGGGCATCCATGTCGGCGGCCAGGGATTAGCGAGGGAGACACCGAGCCCGGGAGGGGGGAGGGTAACTGACCCCCTCTCCTCTGGGGCTCCGGGGGTGGGGACATGGCTGACCAGAATGCCCCCAACAGCCACCTGCGGCTAGAGTGGGTCTATGGCTACCGGGGTCACCAGTGCCGCAACAACCTCTACTACACGGCGGCTAAGGAGATCGTCTACTTCGTGGCGGGGGTCGGCGTGGTCTACAGCCCCCGGGAGCACCGGCAGAAATTCTACCTGGGGCACCAGGACGACATAATCAGGTACCGAGACCCTCACGACCTTCCCTTTGCCCTCGCCCCAGAGCCGCCGGAGCTCCGGCCGAAATCCGGCCGGGGCACCGGGATATCCCAGCGACTGGAGACACCCTTCTATCCTGCAACCCCCTACTCTCCCCTATCGCCTCCACCTTCAGCCGCGGGAGCACCCGGCGCAGCCCTGCCTGGGGCACCAGGACATCCCCGGGTATCCGAGATCCCGATCCTCAGAAACATCGGTACAAATTGTACTTGGGATACCGGACTGTGTCATGTCCCGTGCCAGGATCACCAGACCTCCCACCCCTTTCTCCTGGCGTGATCACAAGCAGAATATTGGAAAGAATCTGAATATGGCAATGACAGTGTGGCTTTAATCTCTCTCTCCCCCCCCCCCCCAATTTAGTTTGTCTTGTATGGCAGCAAGAATAGAAATCCCTTTAGAAACGGCTTTTGGATCGCGCGGTTCACTGCTTGCTTTCCTCAGGTGCTTGGTGCTGAAATTTGTATGCATGGCTGTATGTCAATATTTTGCCAGTATAAAATGATGTGTCTCGACCGTTGCTTGGTTCCCATCTGTGTGTGAAAGTCAAAAGGCTGGGAAGTGGGAAGTAGTAATCTGATGTGCATTTCAAAGTCATTCAACTCAGGAGGAGGTTAATCTGCAGCAGGTAGACCTTTGGCCCACATTTAAAATACAGCGATTACAGTATGGAAATGAAAGTTTCTGCAACGTTTAAGATAATTTTATAATGTCAAACGTTCTTGCACATTTGAAATTTATTCTACAGATCTGTCTAATTGTAGTAGGCTAAATGGTGAGTTAATAAAAAAGATTAAACACCAGTGGTGCAGAAGCAGAGTAGATGTCATGGAGGCAGAGTTATTTCCTAAATACACCAAACCAATAGTAGGTTTTTGGATACCCAGGTAGCATTGGAAGGCGAGTGGCAGTATTTTGAAGTGTATAAAGGGTAGATGTGAACCTGAGTCAGCAATCCTTTCTCTTCCAGTAGGCCTCATTGTGTGTGGATATTAAATATTGTTGTCCTTTGATTGCTGTTTTTATTTAGAGAACAATTTTCAGTAGCCAGTAAATCTTGTAAAACACATTGTATACTGTGAATTGCTTGTGATGCTGGAAAGCACTTGGCATATCTTTTATAATTGCTGTACAAAGGTATTAACTAGCATTGCACATAGAGAGTAAAATGGATGCTGACTCTTTCATTCAGGGTTTAATACATTCTAGAAATCTGGACCAAAATGGCCACAAATATTTCTGTTTTCATTTTGATCTTAAAATTCTGTTGAGGGTCTTTTCAAACTTTTGAAGATTTTAAACTACTGGTATGAGCTTCTCTTACAGACCATTCTGTCCATAAATTAATTCCTACTTGGTGCTCAAAATGAGAAGAAAAAATTAGGTAGCTCATGGAATGCTGTGGTGTACTATGCAACCAAGCTGGATCAGATATGTGAATTAGCTATTTGTTCTATGGTCATTTCATTCTTTTTTTGACAATTTCTTCTTAATCTGAAACAAAAAAGCACCTTGAGAATTGTCATCAACTCCTCAGGCATTGTGGAAAATCCTTCGCCATAGCCCCCATGAGCCTTTGCTTCCTTTGAGAACAGCTCATACGAATGAAGGGCCCAATCCTGCAAAGGTTTACTACATAGTTATTATTGACATGAATAGTTCTCATTGATGTAGTACTTGTTATCATGAAGTTTCCCTGTTGATTTCAATGGGGCTACTTACAGCATTACACCTGGTAGACGTGTTGACAGGATTGGGCCATGAGAAAGAAATTGTTTATGGCTTCCAACTGTGAAATTTCTTTGGTCTCTATGAATGTTTGTATGGAGTGCTAATTTGAGATAACAGGCTAATACTATCATTCAAACTGTACCAAAGAGCAGAAATTCTGCAAGGGGGAAATCTTTAGTGACTTCCTTGATTGTTAGTAGATACGTTTTGGCTTCAGTGGTATCATGATCAAACATACAGGAAGTTCTTGCTTTACAAAGTAGTGCTGTTATGATGATCTGATTCTTTATCTGTTTGCTGAGGACACCCTTGTGGAGCGGGGAGTATTTTCAATTTTGTACAGTTTTGTATACCTATCAAACTTTAGAAAGACTATATAGAACTGTTAGAACACTTGAAGATGTAATGAACATTCATCTCAACAGTAGAACGACTATTTCCAGTGATACCATCGGGTTTTTTTATGATTAATGGGGTTACTTTCTACTTTCTCCTTTATAAAACAACAACCCCATCCTTGGTAGCTTTTCAAACTTAACTTTGGTGACTGAGAGCATTAGTTCTTAAAGATACATTTTAGTATCTCATCATCCTGAAATATTATATTAAATTGTTTTCTCAAAGAAATTAGCTATGAGAAAAATGTGAGAATGTCATTGAAGGTGGAATTATATAACAGAATAATCATTATAGCTGCTTTATTTTCTCTCCATAAAGTAGTAAGTTTTCAGTGTACTGAAAATTTGCTCATACAGTTTGATTTGATAAAACACATTTGTTGAATACTGCGATGTTGTTACTTACAATCTCTGCAGGAAGAAAACTGCAGGATTGCCATTTCTGTATGCATACGTGAGTTCTCAGTTGTAAAGGCAGGACTGAGGTTTTAAACTTTATAATGTATTAAAAAATCAAACTTGAATACATACAGATCTACATCTGCTAAATTTAAATTGCATTATAAACTTTTGATAACTAGGTCCCATAAAACAAGGTGGGTAGATCATTGGTACTCTTCTGCATAGATATGGCATGTTTTGAATGGCATTGTGATATTAAGCAGCACTTAGGAAGATAGGAATTTTCATACCAGATCACACCAGTCGTCCCTCTAGACCAGTCCAGTATCCTGTTTCTGATAATGGTGGGTACTGGATGCTTGAGAAAGGTGCAAGAACTGCTTTAGTGGTCAATTATGGAATAACTTGTCCATAGTAGACAGTTTCCTCCTAATACACGTCTACCTCGATATAACGCTGTCCTCGGGAGCCAAAAAATCTTACTGCGTTATAGGTGAAACCGCGTTATATTGAACTTGCTTTGATCCACTGGAGTGTGCAGCCCCGCCCCCCCGGAGCACTGCTTTACCGCGTTATATCCGAATTCGTGTTATATCCGGTCGCGTTATATCGAGGTAGCGATGTACCATCAGTTAGTGGTTAGCTTCTGGTGTCAAGATTTAAACCTCTTATTTAAAATAAAACACACACACATGGTTTAATCCTACCTAATTTAGCTAGATGTCCTCATCCATATAAAATGTCTAATCTTATTTTTAATCATGGTAAACCCTTGGCCTCAGTTTTACCTGTGGGAATGAGTCCCACAGGTTAATTATGCATTGAGAGAGAAAAAAAGTTTTCTTTTTATCTGTTCGT
The DNA here is from genome assembly GCF_011386835.1 of Chrysemys picta bellii. Lineage (NCBI taxonomy): Eukaryota > Metazoa > Chordata > Testudines > Emydidae > Chrysemys > Chrysemys picta. Next base: position 122,730,178 of record NC_088794.1, on the reverse strand, counting down.
TGCCTTTCAATTTAATTGAATGTCCTTTTGTTTTTGTTATATGAGAGAGTAATTAGAATCACTCAAATTACTTTCTCTGATATCATTAATTATTTTGCATACCTCGATCGTGTCCCTCCCCTTATTTGTCTCCTCTCTAAAATGAACAGTCCCAGTCTTCTCAATTTCTCTTCATAAAAGGGCTATCCATGCCTCTAATAATTTTTGTTCCTCGTATTAGGACTCCATTTATTTTTGCTATGTATCTTCTGAGAGTCAATAACCAGAAGTGAACACAGTATTCCAAGTGAGGGTATATCATTGATGCATATTATAATATTTTCAGTATTACATTCTATCTTATTCTTTATTAGAGTAGTTCAGCAGTGCCACTATAGTTAAAGTTGTGTCACAACTTCTGTTTAAAGGTCAGCCTTGCTAAATCCTCCAAAATTGACATGTTTAGTTGGATTCCTTTGAAGTTTGGTGTGGCTCAGGAAGATGCAGTGACCTGACTTTGAAGTCATTTGAGTCATGGTCTCCTGATATATATATATATATATAAGGCCCCCCCACAAAAATAGTCATTTTTCAAAAAGTTTCTAGGTGGGTTCTCTGGCCAGAGCTAAAGATCAAACTATTGATGTGATGCAGGCCAAAATGGTCTCAATCTGTTGAGTTTTACCCAAAGTAGTATATGGCTTCCACTAAGCTTTTGGAGGACACAAATTGAGAATGGTATTTAAGAAAATGTAAATTTTTTTATAGTGCATGTGTCAATACAGAAAAAACAGAGGGTTTCCTTTCCCACCATTTTATATATTATAAAACTTGACTCTTGTAAGTGCTCTAAAATCCAAATGGTTATTTGGATTGCTTTGAAATTTGGTGTTTCTTGCGTGCAGTAGTGTTAGTGTTCCAAATTTGGGGTCATTTAAGAGACGGGTTTCTGAGTTACAGGGCCCCCCAAAAACACTTTAGTTCTGCTGCCTGGTACTGTTAAACTGAGAGGTGATCATTATTGGATGAATCACTGACCTTGTTGAGATTGATGGGTTCAATTATCATAACTAAGGATACATTAATCACAAGCCCCCACCTAAGACAAAAGGAGTTTGGGACTGAATGGCTGGAGGTTGCTGCAATTTGTGAATCATGGGTGGCAATTTTATTTTGTGGGGAATGTAATCAAAGTCTTTGAAGGATAAAATTAGATATGTAAATACTTCCTGGGAGGGGAAGGAGTGTGTGGGGGAGTCAAAGGAGAGATCTTTGGGGCTGCAGTGAGAGGAGGGGAATAAATTAGGATTGGTGGTAGGGGAGGGGAGAGAGGTTGGAGGCTCAGGTAAGGGTGGTGTGGGGATTAGCGGGAGTGAAGAAGTGGGACATTGAGAAGGGGGATGTGAGTGTGAGTGGCAGAGGGACTGAAGGAGAATGGGGCAGGCGCACTTGTCAGCCCCATAGTCTCCCTTCCTGTGTGTCTAAATGTGGGAGGGTTCTTGCCTCTCTGGGACTCCCCTCATGAGCTGGGAGATAGGGAGCCTTGCCCCACTGATGGTGTCTGAATTCCTCTCCTGCTCTCCTTGTATGTGCTAGGATTTGGGGCCCATGTGCCCATCTACAAGGGTTGGAACACCTCCCTACCACAGTCATTTGAACTGAGTTCTGGCCTTGCCCTTTGGGGGAGGTATGAAGCCTTCTCCTTGCCCCACATGTGATCCAGGTTCTGGGGAAGTCCTGTCCCTTTGGGAGGGGAGCTGAGGATGAACATACTTCATGCATATCACAGGCTCTAAAGCACTCAGGAGGGGAATGAGAACACCCTCTGAGATGCAATTGTTTCAGGTTGTATTTTTCTTCATGGGGTGTTCTCACTCAGCTGAGAACATCACATTGAGATGAATAGGCTGCTTCAGACCTTTCAGAGTCTCCTATGCTGAAGACGGATGTGTAGAACAGCCCTTTCCCTCCATCCATCCTCGCTGTTTATAACAAGATGCTTTTAGGTCCTCTAAAATCTGCATATTTGTATAGATTTTTTTGAAAATTTCTATGCCTTGTGAAAATACAGAGTAGGATTAGTGCTCCAGATTTGGGGTCATTTGAGCAGGGATTCTGGAGATAGAAGTCCTCTCCCAAAATAGTATCCATCTGACCAACTTTTTTCCCCCTTTTGTTCTTTAATAGTCTTAGATGGGATTCTGTGTGTGAGAGTGAACAGCTTTGTAAAAGGAGGTGAAGAGCTTGTAGATTTCAGAAACTGTGGGATTGGCAGAGGAAAGCAGTGTGTGTTAACAGGGAATATTGGGGCACTGCTGAATGAGGGTAGACTTAAGGTTGCATGGAAAACCTTAACTATGCATATCAAAATGGGAAATGACTTCCTAGGAAGGGGAGTACTGTGGGAAGGGATCTGGGGGTTGTAGTGGATCACAAGCTAAATATGAGTGAACAGTGTAACACTGTTGCAAAAAAAGCAAACATCATTCTGGGATGTATTTGCAGGAGTATTGTAATCAAGATACGAGAAGTAATTCTTCCGCTCTACTCCAGGCTGATTAGGCCTCAACTGAAGTATTGTGTCCAGTTCTGGGTGCCACATTTCAGGAAAGATGTGGACAAATTGGAGAAAGTCCAGAGAAGAGCAACAAAAATGATTAAAGGTCTATAAAACATGACCTATGAGGGAAGATTGAAAAAATTGGGTTTGTTTAGTCTGGAGAAGAGAAGACTGAGAGGGGACATAACAGTTTTCAAGTACATAAAAGGTTGTTACAAGGAGGATGGAGAAAAATTGCAGCAAGGGCAGTTTAGGTTGGACATTAGGAAAAACTTCCTAACTGTCAGAGTGGTTAAGCACTGGAATAAATTGCCTAGGGAGGTGGTGGAATCTGCATCATTGGGGAATTTTAAGAGCAGGTTGGACAAACAGCTGTCAGGGATGGTCTAGATAATACTTAGTCCTGCCTTGAGTGCCGGGGCTGGACTAGATGACCTCTTGAGGTCCCTTCTAGTTCTATGATTCTATGATATCCTTGTTTTTGGAAGTTTGAGTTTTGCTCAACTCAGCGTTCTTCAGGGGGACAACATACACCTCTACCCCGATATAACACTGTCCTCGGGAGCCAAAAAATCTTACCGTGTTATAGACAAAACCGCGTTATATCAAACTTGCTTTGATCCGCCGGAGTGCGCAGCCCCACCTCCCCGGAGCACTGCTTTACCGCGTTATATCCGAATTCATGTTATATCGGGTCACGTTATATCGGGGTAGAGGTGTACCACCAATCAACCTTAACTCTGAGTTAATGCCGTTTTTGCCAGTAAATAGATTCTAATGTTTTGTTCTTCTTTGAGGGCCCTCTGTGTGGTTCCACTTGTGGGATATGGCACCCCAGCACTGAGACATCGAACTGCCTTGCAAAGTGGTGTGTGCTGGGGCTGTACAAGAGTTCTTGCTTGGAAGTGATGTCATTGCCTTACTCAGTATGAGGGAGTGTACCCCCTTAGCTGCCTCAGTTCCTTTGCCATTGCCAGAGAGAGTGAATGGAATTCACCTTTGTGTCCTCATTCTAGGATCTTCCGTTAGAATTTTTTGTAAATAGTTAGTTTAGAGTAGTATAGAACACTTAGCGTAGTTAGACCTTCCCTTGTCCCAGGAGTCTTCATTTGACCCACTACTAGGACCATACGGGGCCCTCATCCCAGTAATGGCTTCAAGAGATGCCCTTCCTGCCCATCGATCATACTGGAAATCAATGCCCATATCCAGGATCTTCTATGTTTCGGTGAGACCCACTGTGTAATCTGGTGTGCGGTTTGCTGAGACTTCACTTCCCATGCTAGAGGGGAGAGACATTTGAGACTCCATGCTCATCTGGCTTCTTAATGTCTACAGATTGATAGTTGAGGCTCATCAAGTGTATTGAGACCAGCCTCCATGCTGAGATCCTCTTGACAAAAGGCCCAAGACACATTTTGCCACTCTAGCCTCAGCATTGCCTTCTATCATAGGCTTGAGATCAAAATCTCCTTGGAATTATATTGGGAACAAATCCTTAATGCAGGATTACTCATGCTGGTTAAATCAAAAGCAGCTCTGAAGACCAACCGGATGTTGTCTATTAAGGCCTCAGTAGACTTGGCAAAAGTGCAGGAAGTGCCCACCTTGGCATTGACTCTTTTTTAGGCACTATTGTCCCTTGCACAGACTGTGGACCCATCCTTAGGCATCAATGCCTCTGTCTTGACACCAAAAGTCCGTTCAGATGTGCATCTGGGCAAAAGGAAAAAGAGGAAACATATCTCCCCATAAGAGGGACACAAGTAAAAGAAAAAAAGAGGACATTTCCTCTCCCTTCTCCTTTGTAGTCTCTGTCCCATGAGTGCATTGAAGGCTCTTAAATGGTACCATTGTCACCTCTTATCCACAGAGCCACATGTTTCGGCACCAATAAACTCACTGGTTTGAACTCAGTGACATCTTTGATGTCTCTTTGTCTGAGTGAGGTCCACTGTCAAGGCTGCTTGTGACCCCTCCACATGCTGTTCTGTTGCTTGACCCAGTGTCTGTATTGGCTTTCCTGGTTCTGATCTGGAGCGGTCTTGTAGTATCTTCAGCCCCTTTGGAGATTAATCTTTAGCATTCCCCTATTCAACCTCTAGGCTCTGACCTTATTCCCTCACTTCAGATCCAGACATCATGGAAGAATATGATGCAGCGTCTTCTTCAGCTTCTCATGTGGTTTACATATAGGACTTGGTGAAAACCCTGTTGGAGACCTCATTCTTCCCCTGCTGACAAACACAGACCGCTTCAGGATCTACTGTGGAGAATGGCAAATATTCTTCAGTGCAAACTAGAGCAGTCAAGCAATTAAAAAAAAATTAAACTCTTCAGCCCCCTCCCCACCCAGATGTATGCTATTAACGTATTAAAATTAATGCGTTAATTTTGTTTTCAGTTAATTGCAGGTGTTAAAGAGCTAGGAATTTAGGGGAGACAGTTGGGTAGTCTCCATGTCTGATTCTAATATTGACCAGGAGGAAAATCAAGAAAGAGAGAATACAGCAGTGAAGAAAGGAACAGCAGTGGGTAGGAGAATGGACATTAAGAGGAAAGATAGTGCCAATACCAATGAAGCCTACAGTCAGATAGGTAATACTGGCAGTAGAATAACTGTACCTCATTTGTTGAGGAATCTGGATGAAGCCAAGCAGAAACAGCTAAGATGTTTGCATACCCATGCAAGGAGCCTGGATAACAAAATGGAGGAACTAGAACTACTGGTGCAGGAAGCTAAACCAGATATCACAGGGTTAACAGAAATATGATGTAATATTAGTAATGACTGGAGTACGGGTATTGAACATAAGAATGGCCCTACTGGGTCAGACCAAAAGTCCATCTAGCCCAGTATCCTGGTTTAGGAGAAGTATAGGATATTTACTCCTGGGTGAATTCTGCGCTACTGCTTAGGCGCAGAATTCATGTCTCCTGCAGAATTTTATTTTTTTCCACAGAAAATACATTGAACAGCCAACAGCATGAATGCAGCAGGCTAATATTGGTGCCACAGAGGCCTCTGGTGGCCACAGAGGCCTCTGGTGGGCAAAAGGTGGAACTGAAGCACTTCTGGGCAGAATGTATTTTCTGTGGGGGAAAAAAAATCTGTGTGTGCAGTGTCACAGAATTCCCCCAGGAGTAGAAGTTCATCACAGCACCCTGCCCACAGAGCCAGGTTAGGACATAATGGAGCACACGGGGCTGCTGGGGGATCACAGACTGAGGTTCAGAACGGCTAGTGGGGTGACAGCATTGAGCCAGGGGCTGAATGGGAGTGGAGGTGCATGGCCACATGGGGAGGAGACCGCAGGGACCTATCAGGATGGGGCGCGCATTTGGGGACTGGGGCAGAAGTGTCTGACTGAATGGGAGAGGCTTGGGATCAGCCAGGGTCTGCATGGGGGAGGCTCCGCAACTCCCTAACAATCTTTCCCTTCCCCTCCCCACAAAAACCTGTTCCATACTTCTCCCACCCAAACCCAACTGGTTCACTCCAGGCTCCTTCCTCTCCCTCAGTTCCTCCATTACCCCTGACACTCCCAAGTCTTTGCACTACTTCTGACTAGTGCAGGAAATACACTTCTGTATTGTAATTTAAATGAATTACTCAAAGTTCTGTATTAATATGTCTAGTAAGGAATCTATTTGTCAAAAAAAAATTACCAGAATCTTTTTTTTTTTTGGTCTGTATTGTTACAGACATACTTGCTAACAGATATTTTTTAATAAATTACCAAAATAATTTAAACTGGCATGATTATATTGTTATTTTGACAAATAAAATATGCAGAATTTTGCAGAATTTTAAAATATCATGCACAGAATTTTTAAATGTTTTTGTGCAGAATTCCCCCAGGAGTAGATATTGTGTACTAGGAAACTAGTAAATCTTGGTTTAAAGACCCATTCCATGAGAGCCACTGCAGCATCAAAGGCATGTCTTAGGCACTTTCTACAGGTGTGTGGGTGCACATTTTCACCAGATATTACTCTTTGGATCTAGCATCATATTCTAATGTATAGTTTGGGAGAGCAGGGTCCATATTTATTTAAAAGCTCCTCATCAACCATCTACCTGGTGGAGCATTGCTTGCTAATTTCCCACAAGTGGGAATGCACAGAGGTCCTCAAAGAAGAAAAAGAGATTGCTTATCTGTAGGGATGGTTGAAATTTTTCTGTTGAAACTATTTCTCAACCGAAAATTGGGTTTTTGATTAAACAAAACCATACACAGACAGAGCTTGAAAACTTTTATCATAGGAAGGTCTACATTAAGATGAGGTCTCTCCTTTGTCAAAGGATAGTACCCAGGCTAAGCAGTTCACCTCCCTACCACTTGGTGCTTGGATTCTTACCAGGGTGCTGTCCCTGGATTTTACTCAGGGTCTCCATATTTTTGGTCTCTGTCCAGTAGGTGTCTGAATTTCTAAGCTCCCACTCTGGCCTCTGGAAGGAAGAAGGAATGATCTCTCTTTCTTCCTGCTGACTTCTGCTAGTCTTTCGCTCACACAATGTTTTTAGGAGTCCTTCCTAGTGAATGCATTCAGGACCTGCCTGTGCTGCTTTCTAAAGTAGGATGAAATTTACCCTATTCTTGGCAGTTTTATTGCCCACAAGGTTCTGAATAGCAATTGTGAAATTCATCAAACTCTTGTTAATTTCAGGCCTTATCTGTAGTTAGTGCAGGGCAAGCTGGGGTATGACTCTACAGCAGGGGTGGATAAACTACAGCCTGCAGGCCTGATCCGGCCCGCCAGCCGTTTTAATCTTGCCCTCGAGCTCCTGCTGGGGACCAGGGTCTGGGGCTTGCCCTGCTCCGGCGCTCCAGCCGGGGAGCAGGGTCGGGGGCTGCCCCACGCAGCTCCCAGAAGCAGCAGCATGGCCCCCTTCCAGCTCCTATGCGTAGGGGCAGCCAGCGGGCTCCGGTCTGCATGCTGCCCCCACCCCAAGTGCCGCCCCGCAACTCCCTTTGGCTGGGAACCGTGGCCAATGAGAGCTGCAGGGGCGGTACCTGTGGACGGGGCAGTGTGCAGAGCTGCCTGGCCATGCCTCTGCGTAGGAGCCAGAGAAGAGACATGCTGCTGCTTCTGGTAGCCGCTTGAGGTAAGCGCTGCCCAGAGCCTGCACCCCTGAGCCTCCCACTATGCCCCAACCCCCTGCCCCGATCCCCCTCCCGCCCTCCAAACCCCTCGGTCCCGGCCCAGAACACCCTCCTACACCCCAAACTCCTCATCCCCAGCCACACCCCAGAGCCTGCACCTGAAGGCAGAGCCTTCACACACACCCCCCGCACCTCACCTCCTGCCCCAGCCCGGTGCCCCCTCCCGTACCCTGAACTCCTCATTTCTGGCCCCACCCCAGAGTCCGTACCCCCAACCAGAGCCCTCATCCCCTCCCACACCCCAATCCCGATTTTGTGAGCATTCATGGCCTGCCATACAATTTATATTCCCAGATGTCGCCCTCGGGTGAAAAAGTTTGCCCACCCCTGCTCAACAGTGCAGCAGCCTGCCACACACTAAGTGACTGTGTGAACCATGCTACTGTGCCCCAAAAAATTCTGTAGTGCATTTTGATATACTGCTGTTTTGAAAAAGCTTTGATTTACTGTTTTTTGAAACAGCAGTAGATGAAAATGCACTACAGTACTTTTAATGTGTGGTACAAATCCACATAGCCACTTATTGCGTGGCAGGCTACAGCGATGTAGACTTACACCCTAGCTCACCATGCACCAAACCACCATATAGATATGCCCCCACTCTGCTGCTGCTTAGCACAGTTATGAGTAACAACACAGGCTTTAGAACTGTCCATTTGCAGATTAAGAAAGACAGCACTATTTACAATACTGTTCATATTTGAAAGAATTTCTTCTCAACCATAAGGCCTAGTAACTTACTAAAAGAAAAATATAAACCCACCAAACCCACAAAACTTGATTCTGAACGCATCAATGGAATTTGCTTATGAAATCTTCTTTCTTGCTGTGAGCAAAAGACTTTTTCAAGTCTTGACTTTATATGTAAATTTCTATATAAAAAACCAAGCAGAAAACACGGGAACACACATGCTAGATTTTGTATAATTTTTGGAGGTTGGTTGTTTTTTTTTTTTTATTACCAAAAAAGTGTTTTAGTAACTTTTTTTTTAAATTGGTTTGGTGGAATGAAAATATTTTGGAATAGAGACAATAAAACCTTTTAAATTTAATTGAGTCCAGGTAGAACAATTGGAATTAAAACTTGACTATCACTTTAATTAGTATCTGTCATAAGAACTCTTCAATGCACTCTCTTCTAAGTACTACATCGATACACACAAATACTAGAAAATTATCCACCAAGAAGGACACTGTAAAAACATATCACAAACCTCAAACACTATATTGTATTGAAGTAGATCTACACAGTAATGAGCCAAGCGCTTACAAGCTTGCCTTCACTCATCATGCTTTTCATAGTCTGCACTTACTCCACCTTGTGATCTGATCCTGTCAGTACTTGCAAGTAGGATCAGACCAGGTCAATACTTGGATGAGAGAGCATGTAGGTGCTTCAAAAAGTGCTGCTCTTGAACAGATAGTTGGCACTTCCTCCTCTGAATCAGTACTGAACCCATACCATAACATGGGGTTAATGTTGGAGAATAAGAAGTAAAACTGAGTGCCTGCCCACATTTGATCATTAAAAATCCAAAGTCATTTTGTGCAGGAATTTAAGGGCATTACCCTTCATGTTTGGCCAAATTCCTACTTGGGTAATTACTTTAGATTTCTGTCTATCTGAATTTTCCCTGCAATTTCAGCTGGATTTCATTACCTTAGTTGCCATCATGGTACGGATAATGAAGTAGATTTTGTACCTGGGCTGGTATATTTTCATGACAGCTTTGTAAGGCTGACTTAACATTTTTCTTAAAGTGCTATAGGGTGAGACGTGAGGAGACAAGGTCACAGGGGTTAGCTGAATAAATTTGCATAAAGTACTATCACTTAATAGCTTGTATGAAGTCAAATTTTGCTGGTTGTTTTAAGCTGTTAAAATTAGATTTGTATTAAGCTTTTGTGATAAAATCAACTGAATATTTAAAAGCCAATTATTTGGGAGTTGTCCCTTTTTTCTTAATAGCTGTTATTTTCCAAATGTGTTAGTATTAACGTGCTGTTTTTTTTTAACCCTTCTAATTCTTGGAAAACTGAATTTTGGAATTTAATCCATAATACAACTCCTGTGGATTTTCAACACACTTACATAATATGAAGAACTGATGGTACAAGAGTTATAAAACAGAAGTTCATTAATGCCAGTCTTGCATCATTTGTATATTGAAAACTTGGTATTTCAGTTCTTCAGATGTTTGTGCTCTCTGAGTGAATCACATTATTTTTTGTTTTTCAAACTTTCACAGACTTAGATTGACATACTTTATAATTTGCATGATTGAAAAATAAAGTAGAATGTATTTGCATGAGAATTTAGTTTCACATCTTATGATCTTAAGGGTTTTGTGTGTATGAGAGAGAGAGAATCTGTTACCTTGCAATTTGCCCAAATATTTACAATGATGTCACTAGGTTACAACTGTGAAAGGGTTAAGTTTGGTCAAAAGAATTTTTCTGCAGGTGATCAGTCATAATTGTGATTGATTTAGTGTTGTAGTCCAGACACAGGAATTTTAAAATGAAAAGAATTCAATATTGAAACTAACAATACAGCTTTCTGATTTAAAGTGACCAGAGGACATTTATACAAATTAGTCATTTTACAGTTGGCATGGCTGGCAGATGAGTTTGGAATTATAGTGCTATAATAGTCTTTTGAATTCCCTTTGCTAATTATTCATAAAATATTTAGTTCATTTGAAAGTAACTGTTGCATGTTATACAACCATATATCAAGTATTTGACTCATTTCAGTTTTTGCCATCACTTGAAAAATAATTCCTCAATCAAGTTCTGTGACAAGAACCCAAGAGCTATCCTGGCCACTTTTGATAAGTCAGGTGAATAGACAGCCTTGATCGTATTGAATGCTTTAGTCTAAAAAAAACAAAGTGAATTTCCCACATCAGGCAGTGGGACTCAGTGTGAATGCCATTTGCTTTGGTATAGATTCAGTGACAGGACAGCCTTCAGTAGTGCTTTCACATTCACACAATGTGCACAAGTCAATACATAGCTGGCTTGCATTGAGGCATTGGTGACCACTAAGCTGCACCAACATAGGGTGGTGTCCAACACAGATTTCTGTTTCTGCAAGAAATCACCTTCTTTAAGTATGATGCTTGATCTCTGTTGAAAAGGCCAGACATGCTGCAGATCCTGACCTTGAGTCCTGGCAACAAGAAACATAGGGCTAGATTGCTGTGCCAGGTTTAGGACTCCAGACAGTCATAGAGTCAAGTAATTTCTTGGCACCCATTGACTACTTGTTCATTCACATCTTATTAGCGGTTCCTGATGTTTGCTGCTGGCCACCTTTACTTTTATTTCAAGACTTTGTCCTTCTGCTTGTATTGACCATTGAGACTTTCTCAACAATGATAGGAGTGGTAGCTGCAACTCTGAGAGGGGTATCTGTATTATCCTCACTTGGATGATGGCTGGTTCTGAGCAAATTCTCTTTTGAAAACATCTGCAGTAGTCAGTGTATCACCTTGGCTGTCCCAGGACTTGGTGAACACATAGTAAAGCTCCTTATATTCCTCAGAGATCTTTCATATCTTGGAGCATCATTGATTTAGCAATAGGTAAGATATTCCCGTTCCACAAGAATATTCTAGAGTTGGAAACACTCCTCACTCAATTCAAGTCCACGAGATCAGGGTTCTTCATGCATGATCGTGAGATTTCTGGTGTTGTGCTTGGCTAAGGTTCCACTTCCAGTCATTACTAAAACAATTGCTGTCCTTCCACCTACCTATGGTAGATTAGTTTCCTGATGAAGTTTAAACATATCTGCTCTGTGAGGACTGGACCAAGTAATCAGTCTGAATGGGTCTCCTTTTCAGGATCCCGCGTGGACTGAAACAGCCACATCTGCCAGCCTGTTTGGTTGGGTTGCACATTGTGCCTTGAGCTCTGTCCTGAGTGTGGTCACCCAGGAAATGCAAATTCCATGTCAGCGTCCTGGAACTGAAGGCAGCCTGTTTTTTTTGTCCTCCACCTGAGTCTTCCTCCACTCCAGTCTATCCTTATCGGAATTGACAATGTGATGGAGATAGCCTACTTCAACAGTCAAGGCAGAATGAGAAGTAAACCCCTATTGAGAACCACCATCCTCTTCAAGTGGGTGGAAAAGAATCTATAGTCTTTCAAAACTCTACATTTTTCCAGGTGTCTGAACTTTCAGTTTGACTGTCTGAGCCACCCCAACGTCATCCAGGGGAGTGGTCTCTATACCTAGAAGCTTTTAACTTTCTGACTGATAAGTCCCTAGCTCTTAGCATCAGTTTATTAGCTTCAAACAGCAACTTCAAAATTCCCTAATATTGCAGCAGGTATCCTGAGCCCTGCTTGGGCTCAGGTTGCCTCCTCCAAAGCTTAGCCAGGGAACAGGGCTTAAAACTTTCTCCCTCTCTCTCTAATTTATAAGGTGTTAAAAATGGAGAAAGATTACTACCCTCTGTTACTTGTGGTCCTGAACTGGCGCAGGTGGACCTGGTTCACAGGCTCTGTGAATTGAAGGGCTTCTGCCTCTGGCACCCAGGATGGAGAAAACTGTTGTCCCAGGGTTTGGTCCTTCATTTTAGCCCCAGCTACTTCAAACTCAGGCGGTATGACTTGTTCCAGCATGTCTAAATTAGGGGTGGCAGTCATCTACACCCTTCCTTCCTCCTGGAAAAATGAGACTTCCTATGTTTTTTTACGGGTCTGGGTAAAGTTTGATTGGCAATTCTCTGCTTGAAGCCTCAGATATCCTCCATTGTGAAGTTTCTCTGGGACTACTTTGAAAAAAGCTTTTCTTCCAACAATGAGGGGGTCCATCCTATGCCCTTAGCAGTTGTGGAGGCTTCTTGGTGGACTCTCATCCCTTTGACTACATTCCTTAAAGTGGTGTCCTATCTTAGAGTTTCTTTTAAGTCTCCTGTCCCCCTTTGGAACCTGAACCTTATCCTCAACAGCCTTTGAGCATATCTCTTCAAGACTCTGCATTTATTTTTCTGTCTCCCTTTCCCAGAATGTTTCCTTTGTGGTGACTATCACTTTGGTTTGTTGGGTAGGATGCTTATGGTTCCGTTCTCTGAGCCCACTATCTATTCTGATATTTTTCCATTTAAAAATTGTGGTTCTCCATATATATCCTAGTTTCCTCTTCAAGAAACTTTCTCTGTACATTTTAACCTAGAAATCTCCCTTTCTAACTCTTGTTCTAATTCAAAAGTCAGGTTTGAGATTAGACAACCATAGAGCTCTTCAGTATTGTCTTTTCAGAACAGCTTTTTTTAAGAAGTCCTGTTTGCTCTTTATCCTTTGATGTTCTCTTTTAAGGAAGAAAAGACCTCTCAACGTCTGTTCTCCCTGGATTGGATTCTGCATCCAGCATTGCTATGTTTCAGCAACCTATTCCCTGTCCGGAAACCTCAGCACCCATTCTACCAGAGCAGTAGCTGCCTCCTGAGCCATCAGCAGGAGTTCTTCTGTTGCTGAACTCTGTTAAGCCACTATATGGTACTCCGTCCTCCATTTATCCAGCAACTATGTCCATGGCTTGGCAGTGTCTGTTGATGCTGCCTCTGGAAGTAAGGTCCTGAAAGGAGTGTTTACCAGCCTTTGGTTACCCTCAGCATGGAGGAGGGATTTGCTCATCTCACAGGCCTGGATTGACTCTTTCCTTCATATTTGGAGCTCAGTCACATACTCTCACCTTTGTGCTGAACTTCTTAGTCTTCTTTTTTGTTCCTTCTTGAGTTTCCTAGCACTGCTTGTCAGAACCAGTGTACACATTACAGGAAAAAAAGATCCATCCAGGATGCCCCATAGGGAAGATTTGCTGAAGCACAGGGGGTATGGAGATTTTTTCTCTCCTACCTTGCAAATATCTTATCTGAGAAGAGTGACAGCTTGGAGCAGGAGAAAGGGGCCGTGGGGCCAAAAATGCATCATCCAGTTTATCACTGCTTGCCAGCCTGATAGCAGTGATGAAGTTTTTTTTGCAAATGCATCTTGGTATATCAATCATGTGAGTGCTCATGATTGTCTAGTGGGATGACTAAATTTGCTTCTCAAAACTTCCTTCAAATTTCCCCTCTTGAGGATGCTCTTGATTCACATAGCCAAAAAAAAAAAAAAAAAAAAGCAACAAAAAACCCGAAAACTCGCTATCAGGTGTGTGTGAAAAGAGATGCCTGGGTGCTACAGTGATAAGTGTGGTATGTGAACTTCAATAGAAGAGGGAAAGGACTTTTACTTCAGATATTGAAGAAAATAGGAAACTCTGTCTCATCCTAGAACTCAAATCTCAGTTTCTTCTTTGTGAAGGAAAAGTTGAAAGTGATGTTTTGGGGGATACCCTGACCTCTTCTAGAGGAAGGCAACTTGCCATGTGCTCTGGAACTTGCAGGCTTCTACAGACGCAGAGGATTATCTCAAGCACAAGGATGTATTTTGAATTCCTAACAGGCGAACAATATCTGTGTTGCTTTTTAGGCTAGCATTTGCATCACATATATTTACAAAATGCTTGATGGAAGTAACTATATGTATACAGGGTGGTAGTGGTTGTGTTCTCCTACCTGAACAATTTGTTGATAAAAGAAAGCATTTGGGAAGAGAACCATGAGCTTATCACAGCTGGAGTTGCTATTGGTAAGAATTATACTGCATAACTTGGATCTTATAGACACAATAGTACTTGTATTCTATTTAGGTTCTTATTCTGCCCTCACTACCTGAGTTGAAAATTCTGTGTTTCTCTGGCAACAGGTTAATTGGATATTAGAACTCTACTCAATCAATTTTAATTTTAATACATTTTAATATATGAAGTTGTCCTGGGTAATGGATAACTTCACTACTCGGTGTTGTCTGCTCTTATTGACAGATAAAGTTGTGAGAAATGTCCTTGTTTTGTTAATTTCCAAACTTAGAAATGTGTTATTTAATCTAATTTAATTTTTCAAAAGAAGGAAATTTCCAGATTTCCCTGTCGTGACATCATGAGGAAAAAATGAAAAAAGCTCATTCTATGAAAATCAGTTTCATTTACTCTAGAACTACAAACATTATAATCTAAACATAAATGTAGGTTTATTGCATGTGCCACTGCAGGATAGAGTTGAGACTATTTGGATGCCTTAACTGCGCATTTCTATACTTTAACAGGTTTGAACTTCTTTTAAGTGTAACCTTGACTCTAAATTTCCAGGGTTTGTAATGTTTGGTTTTGGGATAATTACAACATCCTTGTATAAACAACAAGGAGTCCTTGTGGCACCTTAGAGACTAAAACATTTATCTGGGCATAAACTTTCGTGGGCTATTACCCACTTCATCTGATGAATGGAGTGAAGAAAACACACAAAGATGGACTACAAGCTGTCAGGAACAGTATCCCCAATAATGTCATGGAAAACCTGGTGTCTGAGCTTTGTGACTTTGTCCTCACCATAACTATTTCAGATTTGGGGACGATTTATACCTTCAAGTCAGTGGCACTGCTATGGGTACCCGCATGGCCCCACAGTATGCCAACATTTTTATGGCTGTCTTAGAACAACGCTTCCTCAGCTCTTGGCCTCTAGCGCCCCTACTCCACTTGCACTGCATTGAAGACATCTTCATCATCTGGACCCATGGGAAGGAGGCCCTTGAGGAATTCCACCAGTATTTCAACAATTTCCACCCCATCATCAGCCTCAGCCTGGACCAGTCCACACAAGAGATCCACTTCCTGGCCACTACAGTGGAAATAAGCGATGGTCACATAAACACCACTCTGTACCAGAAACCTACTGACCGCTATACTTACCTACATGCTTCCTGTTTTCATCCAGACCACATCACGTGATCCATTGTCTACCGCCAAGGCCTAAGATACAACCTCATTTGCTCCAGTCCCTCAGACAGAGACAAATACCTACAGGATCTCTATCAAGCGTTCTTAAAACTACAGTACCCAACTGGGGAAGTGAAGAAACAGATTGACAGAGCCAGAAGGGTACCCAGAAGTCACCTACTACAGGACAGGCCCTACAAAGAAAGTAACAGAACGCCACTAGCTATCACCTACAGCCCCTAACTAAAACCTCTCCAACGCATCATTAAGGAACTACAACCTATCCTGAAGGATGATCCCTCACTCTCACAGACCTTGGGAGACAGGCCAGTCCTTGCTTACAGACAGCCCCCCAACCTGAAGCAAATACTCACCAGCAAGTACACACCACACAACAGAAACACTAACCCAGGAACCAATCCCATTGCCAACTCTGTCCACATATCTATTCAAGGGACACCATCATAGGACCTAACCACATCAGCCACACCATCAGGGGCTTGTTCACCTGCACATCTATCAATGTGATATATGCCATCATGTGCCAGCAATGCTCCTCTGCCATGTACATTGGCCAAACTGGACAATCTCTACAGAAAAGAATAAATGGACACAAATCAGACATCAAGAATTGTAACATTCAAAAACCAGAAGGAGAGCACTTCAGTCTCCCTGGACACTCAATAACAGACTTAAAAGTGGCCATTCTTCAACAAAAAAAATTCAAAAACAGACTTCAATGAGAAACTGCAGAATCGGAATTAATTTGCAAACTTGACATCATCAAATTAGGCTTGAATAAAGACTGGGAGTGGTTGGGTCACTACAAAAAGTAATTTTCCCTCTGTTGATACTCACCCCTTCTTGCCAACTGTTGGGAATGGGCCACATCCACCCTAATTGAATTGGCCTCGTTAGCACTGACCCCCCACTTGATAAGGCAACTCCGATCTTTTCATGTGCTGTATATTTATAGCTGCCTACTGAATTTTTTACTTCATCCGTCTGATGAAGTGGGTTATAGTCCACGAAAGCTTATGCCCAGATACATTTGTTAGTCTCTAAGGTGCCACAAGGACTCCTTGTTGTTTTTACAAAGATGTTGTAATTATCCCAAAACCAAACATTACAAACCCTGGAAATTTAGAGTCAAGGTTACATTTAAAAGAAGTTCAAACCTGTACAAGTATAGAAATACGCAGTTAGAGCATCCAAATAGTCTCAACTCTATCCTGTAGTGGCACATGCAATAAACCTACATTTATGTTTAGATTATAATGTTTGTAGTTCTAGAGTAAATGAAACTGATTTTCATAGAATGAGCTTTTTTCATTTTTTTTCCTCGTGATGTCACGATAGGGAAATCTGGAAATTTCCTTCTTTTGAAAAATTATTACAAATCCACAATGAAAACAAAACAAGAAACTTAAAGAGAATATTACCATATGATAGTTATGCCACATATACAGTGTGGTGGAAAGGGGTACATTTTTAATTGTTGAGCACCAAGTAATTTTATTTAAAAAATTACTGAAAATATTTAATCTAGAGAGAAAGGAAAAGTGGTAGGCCAGCTACTACTAATTGTTTCTAGGGGTGCCAACTTTCTACTCGCACAAAACTGAACACCTTTGCCCCTCCCCTTTCTCCTAGGCCCTGACCCCCACTCACTCCATCCCCCCTCCCTCTGTCGCTCGTTCTCCTCATCTTCACTCACTCGCTCATTTTCACTGGGCTGGCTCAGGAGGGTGCGGGGGTGGGGGTGGGTGAGGGCTCCGGCTGTGGGTGCAGGCTCTGTATTGGGGCTGGGGACAAGGGGTTTGGGTTATAGGAGGGCGCTTCAGGGTGGGACTGAGGGGTTCGGAGGGCAGGAGGGGCATCAGGGCTGAGCCAGGGGGTTGGGGCGTGGTGGGGTGAGGGCTCCGGCTGGGGGTGTGGGCTCTGGGGTGGAGCTGGGGATGAGGGGTTTGGGGTGCAGGAGGGTGCTCCAGGCTGGGACTGAGGGGTTTGAAGGGCAGGAGGGGGATCAGGGCTTGGGCAGGGAGTTAGGGCACGTGAGGGATCAGGGTACAGGCTTCGGGCGGCACTTACCTCAGGCAGCTCCTGGAAGCAGCGGCAAGTCTCCCCTCCAGCTCCTACATGAACAGAGCCCAAAACCAGAGTCTAGGGCTGGAGCCTGAAGCCCCGCGGCCAGAGCCTGCCACCCCGGCGCCCCAGGGCTGAAGTCCAAAGCCAGAGCCCCACCGCCCATGGGAAGGTGGGGAACTCCCTCCAGCTTTCTGCCCCAGGTGTCTTCAGAGGTGGGCAGGACCCAGCCCCTGCTGGCAGCCCCAGCAACACCAAGGCGGTGTATCCAGGAGCACCAGGAAGGGGCCGCTGCTCTGCTCTCCCCCCATCACAGCCCAGGAGGCTGTGGCTGCAAGAAAAGCCCCTGATGGCTGCATGCGGCCACTGTGGCCACATTTAAGAAACGTTGACTTAGAGGACACCATGATTAAGACCAAGCAAAATAATCACAGTTACTAACCATGACCGCTTTATTATTAAAAAAGGAAGAAAAAACATTAAACAAAATAACACATATGACAGAACACAAATAATAAATTGGTTACTCCTGTTACACTCTTTTCTGTATGCCTCTCTGTGGAGAGTTTTTAGCAGAGATTACATCTCAGAGTGAACTGCCTCTGGTGGGGCCCTTTTTTCTTGCTAAATTGAGACAAATATTTTATTTCCCAGCATTGTGAGTCCACTTTTGGTATATCATTCAATAACAAAAACTGTTTATGGATGGGCAAAAGAAATTTGTTCAATGGCAGATGGATCTGTTGGTTATTATTAATAACCAGACAGTTTATAGATGACGTAAGCAATCTTAACAAAATTCTATGAAATAAAAAAACCAAACTTAAATCCATTACATAGAAGAAGCCATTTAAGGCGCTATCTGGAGACAGTCCAATTAACAAATATTAAGATCTTAAATTCAATTAAATCCCACTGTTTTTCTTTTTATCTGTGTTTAACCCTGGTCTCTTCTGCAGGAATGTGTGGTCTAATTATCTGGTGATTAACAGGAGAAACAATTAATCTTAACAATAGTGTTTCCCTATCCCAATAAAATCATTACAAGAATTTTTTAATCTAATCCCTTTGCAGTGTCTTAATTAACTTCCTCTCACCAATCCGTGTTGAAGTTTTAGGGAGGTTGTCCTTAGGTTGGTTTTGTTGAGGTTTCTTTGGTGTTAGCTTTTTTGTTTTTTCTTAGCTGTCTGTGACAGCTTGCTTGTAAAGATGGACAGGATTAAGCTGGTAAGTGCTGTGTGTGTTTGAGCAAGGTAGTAGGGCATGAGTAAAGGGATGCTAACTTCAGGGTTAGTGTCTCTCCTTCCCCTGTTTGTGAAATTATAGGAAAACACACCACTTTCAGGCTTATTTTGAATTGAAGTTGGCTGCAGTCATACTTTCATTGGCTCAGTACATTCATGGGTTTTCCTTAGGAACCTCTTCATTTTATGAATATGTAGTTTGTTAATACATACATGCATTTGGGTTGTAACTCTTTTTTGATAGTTATATTTCCTTTGTCGTCAGGGATTTGGAACAATCAAATTTTTGAATTGCTCCGCTCCGGCTCCGCTCCAGCTCCGGGCAAAATCCTACTGGTCCACGCTCCAGCTCCGGGCTCCGCTCCAAAGCCCTGTTTGTCGTTGTGGCAGGAGATTCTCAGAACATCTTTAGTTTTAACTCTTTTTATTCAATGCATTTTCTGATATATTTCTTTAATTTTACTACAGTTCATCAGGCAATTAAATTGTTTCCAAAAAGTCCAAACACTCCAGTTCTTTTTATAAAAAGCTTTTATTTCTCAAAAGAAAATTCAATAATTTTAAGAGTGTTTAGTAAGAATAGTTATTAACCAAGCTATTGATTCTTCATAATTCTTGGAGACATGATTTTTCTTGTCTTCCGGAGTTGGGTGAGGGAGTTAGCTAACTAATTAATTTCCCTTTAGTATAAATATTCTATATTTAAATGGTGTTTTGTATTAGTAATCAGGTTATCAAAGTCATTAGATTTCAGGTTGGTACATAAAGCATTTTACCATTTACATAGCAATGATATTAGGAAATCACATTAGAAGCTTTGCTTTTAGTTAACATATTGGTAAATATGCATTTTATAAAGGTGTTTGCATTTTAACATTTAAGAAATAAACAAAAGGTTTAAATAATTTCCAACTACACATTTTCCTAGAGGCTTTTCTGAATGATGTTTTTAGAGTGCTTACAAAAGAAATTCATTTCAACAAGGATATTTCTAGAATTCTTTCTGTGGATTTACTTAGATGTTTTTCTTGGGAGGGTGAAAAAGCCCACTTTACAACTAGATTTATTGTTCTGGTAACACATTCTTTTACACAATCAGATATTTTCCTAAAACATGAATGTTTTCCATGATTTGTTTTCTTGAGGTGTGGATTACATTTGTACCGGACTTATTTTATACAAAGGGAGGGGTCCTGGTCTTAAAAAGACACGGTGGTTTACTTACTTTTTAGACCAAGTGGGTGTTTACCAGTTGTAATACACAGTTTGCAGTTAATTTGTATAGCAAAACAAGTTATCAATCACAATAACCAAGTTTACATCCATTTTTCAAAACATAGCATAAGACGCTGTTATAAAAATAAAAGCAAAATAGAAATTAAGAATGCATTTTAAAGTTTGAATAAACATTCTTAGAGGTAATAAACATGGGCTTGTGGATAGGAGGGCACTATCTTCCTAACATTTGGCATGTCTATGGAATGACAGAAAGCCAGAAGCCTTCTGCAATTTCTTTTGATTACCTTGAAAACTTTATAAAATAACTAACTTAAAACATATGCCGGTATTGTTATATTTCAAGCATCCTTGCTACGCACACTTATAGCTATCTTAATATTCAATAAAGGCACTAACAAGTTTGTAAAGGCCTAACATATGAATGTTATACATTTATCATTTTGGTATCAATATTGAGGTCTCTCCCAATAATACCATATATACCACAAATATACTGTGTGACACAAAGATGGTATGCTCCTTATGCTGAGAGAGGCCACTATTTTAGCTGAGGACAATTTGGCTTGACTCCTTTTGGGAACAATGGGAAGTGGTAGCCATCTTGACAGACAGCTATGAAGGGCAGCTATGGCTTTCAATCTCATGGAGAATAATTCCTGTTGAGAACAATAAAAGATGGCAGTTATTTTGAAAGAAGACAGTTCTTTGTGGAATTGTTGATGAAAATAGTTACCATCCCCCACTGAAGGAGAATCTTTGAGTTATGGGAACCACCTCCCCCGATAATCCTTAGAAACAGAACAACAAAAAACCTTGCAAATATTCAAATGCAGTCTATTCACAAGATTTTATTGAGTTTTAAGCATATGGGAAGTTTGAAGAGCCTGTTATTTTGTTACTGAGATAATTTGGAGAAAATATGTTCTGAGTTGAGGAGTTAAATTTCTTAAAGGACCCATTTTTAAATCAATTTTAACTTCAAAACTAATTAATGGATTACTTTTAAATTCTCATAAAAATCATTTTGTGCCCAAAAAGTCAGTGTTCTAATTTTGGGAAGAATCTGCTATATTTTTCTTACAGAAGGAACTGGCAGAATCTTTGCTTGAAATAAAGAACTCAACTCAAACTTGACTGTGGAACCACAAGCAGTGCTTCCTTAATAATTTAGTCAAAACTTTCCATAGAGGAAGGAAAAACTTACATCTTTGACATTGTTTGGAACTTTAGATTATAGAATACATAATATTCTAGATGTAACTAGAATCTTAAACAAGAAAACTCTTAAATTTTTATTTTCATACAGAGTACACAGTATTTGGATACTGGTGGAAGTAAAATTATATAAATTAATGTTTAATGTCAATAAAGAACTCTTGTTCAAAATTCTATTAAAAGTTAACCTGCAAATAAAATGCAGAATTGCAGCAGTGGGTCAGACTTATCTATTGTGTAAGTGATTGAGATTGAAAATTATGCTTAGAATTTATCCATAGTTGTTATAAAATCATTATGTGCTGTCATCTCTAATAAATACTGTCTTCATTTGATTGCATATTCTGTTCTGATTTTTCCAGACTTGGGATGTGAAGTTTATGTATCAATGTGGTGTATCTCTAAAAGTCATTCTAACAGACAAGAGGGATGAGAGAACTGTTTTTCTTTATGATGCTACTTTCCATTTATTTACCTTACTATTTGTATATGCATGTGTGTATATAAAAGTAAACTGGTATACTGTTGTAAACTGATTCTTCAATTATCAAGTATTTTACTTAAATTTTTAAATTAAAAACTGAATGATAAAATGCTATATTTGTACCCTCCTAAAATGAAGAAGAAAATTGGAAAAGATAAGTGAGTACAGGGTGTTATTTAAAAGCCTTCATGTAACTTGTGGTCATTTAAATTATGACCAATTTATGGACCTCCTTCCTATTTAGACTGAAACAGTGAGTAAAGAGATGTCTCTGTTTTATCAAGGCAGTGCACACACAGAATAAGAAGATTAATTCTAGATTGTGGTTAGCTGACAACTATATAAACCTCCTCCTGACTTTTAGAACTGTGTTAATCCTCGTTCTTTGCTTATAATCGTTCTGCAAGAGCAAGCAAGGTGAATGATGCTCTAGCTTAGATCAAGACAAGGCATCAGACAGTATTTGGACACTGCATGAAGATTTACCACAGCTAGTCTGTCATCTTAAAGCTCAATTTTCTTCTAGAATCCTTAGACAGAAATAAAGGGAAAGTTTGAAGAACTAGTAAATGTGCTTTTTAGATCTAATCTGTATTTTAATGTGACTACTGCGCTTTCACTTTGTTCAATGCTGTATCAAGTTCTTGTTCTTTTCCTTATGTTTAATTGTTAATCCATACTCTTTGGAATATTATATTTGACAACAAATCCAAGTTTTAAGTAACTTAATTTACTGTACACTTAAAAAAATAACAACTGCAATATATTTATGTATGGTCAGCTAAAAAATTCATCCCTACCTTTGAGAATTGCCCAAATGGATCCCTGAATTTCAGATAAAAACACGTTTAGAGCACAAGCCTGATATTTTCTAGAAAGCATTGTTTACTGGTGCCACTCATTTCCCCATCCACCCATCCTTTCCCCTTTTGTTGGATTCCAAAAATATAAAAATAGGAGTGGCTCCATCTGCCTTCCAGCTCCTGACCAGTGAAGAAGCAGTAATGTTGAAGTCCATTTGTGTCCTCACAATTTCCTTTGTAGTTTTCCCCTTTATTGCTTCTTTGGGGTACTTTTTTGTAGATAGTTTTTCATATAATTTATTTTCCGTGTATGCCTGTGCCATTGTCTGACAGGATCTCAAAATGGCTGACAAGACAGAAGGCCAAACTGAGAAGCCTAAGCACCACCTCAGCGTATTCAGTTTACATTCTCTCTCTTTTTCTTGATGGGAATATGTATCACTACTTTAAGAATAAAAGTTTTTCTGATTCAGATTTTCCTCTCTACTGTAAGGTAGCACCAAATTGGAATAACCGTTCTCTCATGTGGAAATTAGGTTAGGTACATGCTTTAATGAGAGAGTAAATATGAGGGTCAATGCTATAGATAATGTCTCAGTGGCTTCTCTTCCCTGACTCCCTCGTACATGTTATTTGGTCTGTATTTTGTGGACCTGGAGAATGAATCTGATGAGCATGCAGTCTACAAGATTGGGAATATAGTGTGTGCTTCAGCACTCCCCTCATGCCCACGTCTTTCTCAGTCTGCAGGAAGGCAGAGTTCACTAAATCAGAAAACTTTATGCTTGGCTTCTCTAGGGTTGCTAGGTTTCCAGTTTTCGACTGGAATGCCTGGTCAAAAAGGGACCCTGGTGGCTAGAGTCAGCACTGCTGACCGGGCCATTAAAAGTCCGGTCGGCAGCGCAGCAGAGCTAAGGGGGGCTCCCTGCCTGCCATTGCTCCCTGTGGCTCCTAGAAGCAGCAGCTGTTAAAGTTGTTAAAGAACTGAGAATACTTTTAGGGCTTATTTAGACAAACCATTGTATGGTGTATCTAAAAGTGTCCATTTTGCTCCGATTTAGTTAAACTAGTTAAACTTTGTGTGTGGACAATGGCATCTAATAGATTACATCATTGTCCGACAATGTGACATAAGGGATGCCAGGATCATCAGAGCCATGTGTGGAGCAGAATGCTGGATGGATCATAGAATGACTAGAATCATAGAATCATAGAATATCAGGGTTGGAAGGGACCTCAGGAGGTCATCTAGTCCAACCCCCTGCTCAAAGCAGGACCAATTCCCAACTAAATCATCCCAGCCAGGGCTTTGTCAAGCCTGACCTTAAAAACCTCTAAGGAAGGAGATTCCACCACCTCCCTAGGTAACCCATTGCAGTGCTTCACCACCCTCCTACTGAAAAAGTTTTTCCTAATATCCAACCTAAACCTCCCCAACTGCAACTTGAGACCATTACTCCTCATTCTGTCATCAGGTACCACTGAGAACAGTTTAGATCCATCCTCTTTGGAACCCCCTTTCAAGTAGTTGAAAGCAGCTATCAAATCCCCCCTCATTCTTCTCTTCTGGAGACTAAACAATCCCAGTTCCCTCAGCCTCTCCTCATAAGTCATGTGCTCCAGCCCCCTAATCATTTTTGTTGCCCTCCGCTGGACTCTTTCCAATTTTTCCACATCCTTCTTGTAGTGTGGGGCCCAAAACTGGACACAGTACTCCAGCTGAGGCCTCACCAATGTCAAATAGAGGGGAATGATCATGTCCCTCGATCTGCTGGCAATGCCCCTACATATACAGCCCAAAATGCCGTTAGCCCTCTTGGCAACAAGGGCACACTGTTGACTCATATCCAGCTTCTCGTCCACTGTAACCCATAGGTCCTTTTCTGCAGAACTGCTTCCTAGCCATTCGGTCCCTAGTCTGTAACAGTGCATGGGATTCTTCCGTCCTAAGTGCAGGATTCTGCACTTGTCCTTGTTGAACCTCATCAAGTTTCTTTTGGCCCAATCCTCTAATTTGTCTAGGTCCCTCTGTATCCTATCCCTACCCTCCAGTGTATCTACCACTCTTCCCAGTTTAGTGTCGTCTGCAAACTTGCTGAGAGTGCAGTCCACGCCATCCTCCAGATCATTAATGAAGATATTGAACAAAACCGGCCCCAGGACCGACCCTTGGGGCACTCCACTTGAAACCGGCTGCCAACTAGACATGGAGCCGTTGATCACTACCCGTTGAGCCCGACGATCTAGCCAGCTTTCTATCCACCTTATAGTCCACTAGGTCAGTACTGAATGTATATATTATCCCCACACGCCCAAAATGCCCCAAAACAATCAAGACATGCCCCTACATCCTAACCATGCATCCCATCGATGCTAAGTGCACTAGAAACCAACCTTAGTATAACCTTGTCTCTTGGGAGGAATTTGGAGACACGGTACAAAAAACTGCAATTGATGTCCTGGAACAGAAGAAAAGGGCTCACTGTGACTGGTTTGATGAAAATGATGAGGAAATCACAGTACTCTTGAAAGAAAAAAATGAGGTTTTCCAAAACTGGCAAAATGATATTCAGTCCACCTCAAAGAGAGACAGATTCGAACACCTGCAAAGCAAGACACAAGACAACCACGTTCAATACAAGATAAATGGTGGGAGAAGGCATCAGAAGACATTCAAATGTATGCGGAAACAAATGAAACAAAGAAGTTCCTTGACTCCTTGAAGCTGCTCTATGGACCTTCAACAGTGGGCATAGGTTCACTCATAATGGCTGATGGCAGGACAGTCATCAAAGACAAACATGGTATGGAACAGAGATGGGTTGAGCACTTCAGCCAACTACTGAACAGACCATCCTCCATTGAAATAAATGCTATTAACCAGATACCTCAAAACCTATTCAGCACCAACTTGACTCACCACCCTCATTTAAAAAAAACAGAAAGGGCAATCAGTATGATGAGCTCAGGAAAGTCCTCAGGAAAGTCCAGAGATGGAATACCAGCAGAAATATATAAATCTGCTGGTCCAAAGATGGCAACACCACTCCAGAAGATCCTTACTGACTTCTGGGAGAAATGGCACAAGACTTCAAAGATGCCATAATTATTCCTTTATTTAAAAATAAAGGCAGCAAAATGGTCTGTGATAACTATAGTGGGATATCTCTCCTATCTGTGGCTAGAAAAATCTTTGCTTGTGTCCTCCTGAACTGACTGATTTCATCTGTCTCCGAAGTCAATCTACCTGAGGCTCAGTGTGGTTTCAAATCTGGTTGTAGCACCATAGACAAGATTTTCAGTATCAGGCAAATGCAAGAAAAATTTATCAAACAAAACATGTATCTGTTCAGTGTCTTCATTGATCTGACAAAAGCATTTGATACAGTCAATAGAGAAGTATTATGGATGATCCTCAGCAAACTTGATTGCCCAGCAAAACTGGTAAAGATCATTTGTTTATTCCATGAGGGGTTGCAAGCTCATGTACTTTTTAATGGACATCACACTGACTCCTTTCCCATTTCAAATGGAGTCCTTGCCCATTTACTGTTCAACCTCTTCTTCACCCAAGTTCTCAACCATACTACAAACGGGCTCAACAGAGGCATATACATCAGATACCGACATGACAGCTCAGTCTTCAATCTTATAAGGCTTAAAGCAAAAACAAAAGTAACAGAACTACTACTAAGAGAAGCACTCTGTGGATGATTGTGCCCTCCTAGCACACACACAGGGAGATCTCCAGTGCATCGTAGATCGCTTTGCTGAAGCATCAAAATGGAGAAATTGCTGAAGCATCAGACTGGAGAAAACTGTGGTGTTGCATCAGTCATCTTCACCACTCCATGCCATATCTCCTAGCATATCCATTAGTGGAACCCAACTAAAACAAGCTGACAATTTTATCTATCTTGGCAGCAACATCTCTAATGATGTATCTCTTGACAAAGAGATCACAAATAGGATATGGAAAGCTTTTCAGTCACTAGGAAAGCTGTGTAACAAAGTCTTGAAATCCCACAACATAACCCTCTCAACAAAAATAAAACTCTACAATGCTTTTGTGCTCACATCTCTCCTCTACAGCTGTGAGACCTGGACACCATACAAATGGAATATCAAACAACTAGAGGCCTCCTATATGCAGCCTCTGTGCACAATTATGGGAATCCACTGGCAAGACAAGATTACCATGTTGGAGGTTCTCCAAAATTCAAATGCCACAAGCATCGAGGCCATGCTGATAAAAGCTCAACTGTGCTGTGTTGGACACATCATTAGGATGCCTGAACATCGACTCCCCAGAAAAAAATTTCTATGGAGAATTGGCACATGGACATCAGAATCAAGGCTGCCCCAGAAAGCACTTCAAGGACAAGCATCAAGACAAGCATACACTTTGCAATAAAACTGGATGATCTTGAGAAGACTGCGTCAAATAGATCAGCATGGCGATACACAACACTCAGAGCTTTTCAAGACTTTGAAGAGGATAGAAATAATCAACTGTTAGCTGCAAGGGGAAAGCGTCATACCACTGTGATAGCTACCAAGATGCTCACCAATGACTTTGTCTGCCCGATCTGCTCACAAGCATGCGCGTCATGCTTTGGACTTCAGAGTCACCCCAGAATCCATAAAAAGAGAGAGCATGAAAATGTCATCATTGAATCGACGGACTATGCGAAGGACACTCTTACATAGATATAAACCTGGCTTATGGAGGTTTAGCTTGCCCTCAAGGTTTAAAATGATGTAAGAGTGTTCAGACACCAAGTTTAACTGGTTTAACTAAATTGGTGCAACACTGCACCTTTAGTTAAAGAAGTGTACGTGTGCGTAGACCAGGCTTTTGAGTAAAAGTGTTACTTTGGGTGCTCCCAAAACTTTGCCAAATAAAGACAGTTTAACATCTCACTATCCAGGGCTGGCTCCAGGCACCAGCTTGGCAAGCTGGTGCTTGGGGCAGCCACTCCGGAGAGGGGCGGCAGGTCCAGCTATTCGGCGGCAATTCGGCGGACGTTCCCTCACTCCCACTCGGAGCGAAGGACCTTCCGCCGAATTGCCACCGCAGATCGCGATCGCGGCGTTTTTTTTTTTTTTTTTGGCTGCTTGGGGCGGCCAAAACCCTGGAGCCAGCCCTGTCACTATCTCATCCCTAAATTGCTGAAAGCATTTGTTGAGTTTTGTCCTTCAGTTAAAGCTGTCTTTGCTAGCTGGTATCTAAATCAGGTTCTGGTGCATTTAATCGAGCAGTCTTTTAAACTTTTTGCTACCTGGTTATTTCCTCCCTCTGAAATTGCTTTTCTTCACACACACTTGCAACAGTTTAATTAAACTGGGTTAGTTATACCAAAGCAAACTTCTGTGTGCACACACTTATATTGGTTTAAAACTGGTTCTCAAACTGGGGATTGGGACCCCTTAGGGGGTCACGAGATTATTACATGGGGGGTCGTGAGCTGTCAGCCTCCACCCGAAGCCCCGCTTCGCTTCCCGCATTTATAATAGTGCTATATATATATATAAAAAAGTGTTTTTAATTTATAGGGGGGGGGGTCGCACTCAGAGGCTTGCTGTGTGAAAGGGGTCACCAATACAAAAGTTTGAGAACCACTGCTTTATATATTTAAAATTGCAGTGCTAACCAAAGGTGTAATTATAAACCAATTTTACTAAAATCAGTGCAACTGTATAGTCTGTGTGACAGGGTATATAGGGCCCACATGGATGAGGAAGGGGCCAGAAAAACCCTGGAGGTAGGGCTAGGTTCACCCCTCTGGCCCTGTCAATCATGCATGATAGGGAGGAGACTTTTAAAAGGGAGGAAACTTTGGTCATCAGGGTGTAAGATTGCCTTAACCAGCAGACTGTGGGAGTGACTCATAGCGCTGTGGAGGAAACTCCTAGGCAGGAGCCCTTCACTCTGACAATGAGGAGAGTACTGTGGACTCCTAAGGTAAGACAGACAAGGTGAGTGGTCTCAGATACCCTGCCAGAGAAATTTTCCTAAGTCCATTATGTTGGGACTGGATTGTTGGCAGCACTGTAGAGTCACAATTGCTGGGATCTGAGGGAGGGGGGGAGTATCCCTGAAGGCATGGTGGGGTTGAGACTTTCATTTTGATCCCTCATCTGGAGAAAGTTGAGGCCTACATAGGGCAGAGCCCCCATTGCAAATAGTAGGGAAGTGGGGCTGTTGTTGCGACCACCCACAGTACATGACTGGGTGTGGTTAGGTTTCCTTACCCCCTGAGTGAGGAAACACCAAGGATGCTGTTACAGTTGAACATTCTTAACTTGATTTAAACCTGGCTGATGTCAGTTTAGCTGGCTCATAGTGTACTCTGATACTTCAAAACATCTTTCCACCCTTCTTATAAGGTTCTAAAATAGCAGACATGACAGATTAAAATATTGTTGACCAGGAGCAAGCAAAATTGATAGAAGCCACATTTAAATTGATTTAAGAGTCCCCCACACACAAAGTTGTACCATTTTAAAGTATATTGGTTTAAAATCACACTTTTAGTTAAATAGGTGCAACTTTGTGCGTAGACCAGGCCAAAGTTGCCTTTATTTATGTATTGTATTGAATTTTGTTTAAAAAAATAAGGGAGAAAATAACAACGTAAAGGAATGGGATGGGTATGAAAGGAAAAGGAAGGAGGGAGGGCAGGGAGGGGAAAGGAGAGTGACATCAGCTAGGAATTAATCAAAGATTTCTAAAAAGTCAGACCAAACCTTTTCAAATTTGTCTGAGCTCCCTCTTCTCTGAAATGTTATCTGCTCTTTAGCTGCCAGGTCAGCCAAGCTGCTGTGCTGAGTTTCTATCCTTGGAGCAGTCTCGTCTTCCATCAAACATATGAGTCATTTGTCTACAAGCACTGCTCTAGACGACAAAGCTTTCAGTGAGTTGGAGAGTTTCCAAGATGATGGGATATATCCCAAAACACAGTTCTGGGAAGTAATTTTTAAGGAGGAATCCATTATCATATTAATCTTCCTACCTACTTCTGGACAACAGGATTGTAACTTGGGACAGTCCCAAATTATGTGAGCCAATATGGTTCTGGGGTACCCACATCTCCAGCAGCAGTCTCTTTTGGCAAGGCCCATGCACTATAACTGCAGGGACCACTATGAACAAAAATATAACTTTCTGCTGGATTAGCTGTAACTGAAAATCAAAAGTAGAGATTTTTAATGTTTTGCAAGATACTTCCCCACACATCTTTTGTTCCAGGTGTGGCACAGGAAATCTAAATTCTTCTTTGAGTGCTTGTTCATGTCAATTCCAATTAGGTATATGGATACTGCTAGGGAAAAAACTTTCTGGCTGCTGTGCACGCAACGCACGCACACCTAATTGGAATGGACATGAACAACACATCTCGAAGAACCACAGTTATGAGAAGGTACCATTTTTAGGGTCATTTGGACCAGGAAATTGTAACAGGCTACAGCTGGTTGGGTGAATCTGTAGGACTCTTCCCACTTCAACAACAATTTTGGAGACTGTGGTGCTCCCAGAACCTCAGGACCAAGTATGTCCTTCAAGAAATGCTTAAGCTTAAGGTAACACCATGCAATTGGACCATATAGGTTGTATTGTTGAAGTGCTTTGAATGGCAAAAACTCCAATTTTGCCTTTTAATAGCTATCACTTCTGAAAAGGATTAGGGACCTTATTTCAAAAGTTTTTTCTTTAGTTTCTCCCAAGTTGTACTCGGTACTATTTTAGAATTTTCATCAGCAGTCATTCTTTATTTCACCCAAGACATCACACTACCCTTAATTTTGTCCAAAAACTAATCATCCTAAAGAGAGAAGGTGATATAGCTTAGATCTTAGTACAGCATTCAAACCTACTAAGATAGAACAGTCCACCAGGAAATCTGATACCTTGTTCACCTTATATGCTGGCAAGAACTAAGGTTTGGAAAGCCTGTAACACAACCAACTCTTACCTGGGTCATGTTTTCTATTTTAGAAGCTTATAAGAAAGGTTGGAAGATGCTTTCAAGTATCTCAATGTGCTTAGCAAGATCTGTCGCCACATCCAGGGTAGACAGAACTAGACCATTTTATAAGGAGACATACAGAGCAGCCACCTGGCAAGCTCAACCTATTTTTATCAAATAATGCAAAGTAGATATGATATCATCATCAGATGTTGCCTTTGGTTACAGACTTCTATTCTCACTTAATGTATATCCTCATTTGTTCTGCTTTCCCTCCCTCTTTTTCTGGCTGGACTGATTACTACTTCCCAAAAGTTATGCTTTCCAGACTAAAGGATTTCACAGCCCTTGTATCATTTTTGCTGTTTGTAAACCCTTTCTCTGTAAGATAGGATATGGAAGGGCTGTGATAGAGACTTGGGAACTAATCAGAACATAATTTTCAAGTGGCTGTTTTCCCCCCCTCCAACTCCAAGCAGTTTATTATTCTGATTTTCTTTAAGTTGCATACATTTACTTTAGAATGGATTTCTAAAAGAGCAGGCTGTGCCATTACCAATGCTCTCAATAACCATGGGAAAGATACAGCATTGGGTAGTCTCCTTAGGGATCCTGGTTCTTGGTGTAAGGGGACTTACTAAAACTCAGTGGGGGTGTTTTGGTTGGCTAGCTCCCAGAACTAAAAGAAAGGGGAAGGGTCAATGGGAAATCATGCCCCTGAGACTGACAGTCCCCAGGAACAATGGGGAGAGGCCAATGCTCCAGGTCAGCCTGATTGACAAAGCGGGCAGGCTAATCAGGGAGTCAGGAGGCCAGAGGGGTCCTGTCCTCCCTGTGAGAGGGACTTGCCTGGGTCAGACAGAGTGGGGCCGAGCTAAGGAGAAAGCAGGAGTGCAAGCTGAGCTGTGGAGCAGAGCTGAGCTGGATCCAGAGGGGGCCAGAAAAGCAGGTCAGAATTGGGAGCAGAGTCACAGAAGCAGCCACAGAGCAGACCTGTCCTGGGAGGAGAGCTGCAGCAACCAGATCCAGAGGGACCAGAGAAGCAGCCCAGGGAGCTGGAGGCAGAGCAGCAGCAGCAGCTGTGCTGAGGCAGAGTGGAGCTGGAGCTGAGGCAGAGTGGAGCCAGGTGCAGTGAACAGCTGGGGAGAGCGAGAGGGCAGCAGACCCAGCGCAGGGAGACGCCCCCAGCCAACACGCCTTGCAGGCCAGACTTGGAGGGGGATCATAACCCCGACGAGGCAGGTGCGCCATTGGGAAGAAGGGTCCTGCCACCTAGAGCCTGAGAGCTTGTGGCCACCGCCAGAGCAAGTGTCCAACCCGCAGCATCCCTGCAGCACAGCCAGGGCCTGAGAAGGAGGCCTGGGACTTGTGAGGAACAGACTGAACTTCCCTTAGGGTAGGTCTACACTTACCTCCGGGTCCGGCGGTAAGCAGTCGATCTTCTGGGATCAATTATCGCGTCTTGTCTAGACACAATAAATCGATCCCGGATCGATCCGAGAAGTGCTCACCGTCGATGCCGGTACTCCAGCTCGGCGAGAGGAGTACGTGGCATCGACGGGGGAGCCTGCCTGCCGCGTCTGGACCCGCGGTAAGTTCGAACTAAGGTACTTCGAATTCAGCTACATTATTAACGTAGCTGAATTTGCGTACCTTAGTTCGAAGTGGGGGGTTAGTGTGGACCAGGCCTTACATTCCAGAGACGCTGGTTGTGATGTCCCCGTGCCACAAAGGGGGATGACATGTTTTCCTTTAACCTTTCCCATTTTTTCCTTATTTTTTCATATGTTTTATAAATTGTATTTGCTTTGAATTGTATGTAATTATCAGTGGGTCAGGGAAGCATCCAGTGCCGAGAGAGCACCCTGGAGTGGGGACACCGTAGCCCCTGCCCTAAGTGACCACAAAAAGGTTGGGGGTCGAGCCCCCCCAGGAATCCTGGGCCCAGCCTTGTTGGGGTTATGAGGACTCTGCCACACCGGAGAGTAGAAGCAGAGTCCTCTAGGTCAGGCAGGGCTCTGGGTAAAGGAAGTGGGAGCGAGGACTCAGATCCTTTCGCTAGCCCACTTCACCGGGGTAGTGTATAAGCCAGGAAAGTTCCCCACAATAGCGGGTCCATTCCCCCGCTTACATTGGGTTTGTGAGAAACAGATGCATCCCCAAGATAACCCACTTAGAAAATATTCCTCTTCAGAGTCTGTGTTCTTACAGCATTTCCGGTAAACCGACTGATTGATTGGTGTTGCAAAAATGATCTTCAGCTTCTCTTACTATCCTCCTTGGTGGGGGAAGGGAGGGTGTGCCCAAATGATAAGTGAGAAAAAGTGGTGGATCCCCAACCAAAGAAAAGGGGGAAAGGTGACTAAAATGTGTATAAAAACTCAATACAAAATGGTTTGTATGCTTAAGTACACAAAAATAATTCTGATGTTTGAGTTATACTTTTAATTAGAAGATACCTAAGGTGGTGGTATCTTCCACAACTGTATTCTTCTCTGCATTTTCTAATGTCCTAGTTTTGTGAAGCTCAGTCACATGAATACATTGTTGGATTTTCATCTGATATTTTGTTGCTAAGGAGACCTCTTCTTTAAAACAGTATCTGTCTCTTCAGCATCGCTATTTTTCTATGTCTACTTGAAATTCAATATTGAGGACAAAACTGAAAAAGAAAACACAACAAATGCTAATGCTAAATTCTTTTTCCCTTTTATAATGTGGGAGTGAAGCTTCAGAGCTGTCAGTCATACACTAACCTGCCTAAAGATCCCTTTCTACCCTCAGCCTAATTACAGTTTTGGGATCTCAGTCACATTATGCTTGTCTCTAGTCTCATCCCACATTTAAACAAACATAGTAAGCACTGCTTTCATGCTGCTGTCAAGAAACCAGGCGTTAACAACTAACAGTATTTGTCTAACACATATATTGTGAATCCCATCATTGTGTTCAAAATAATGGAAAACACACAAACAGGGCTGGATTAACTCTCCTGTGGGCCCGTGGCTATTAGATTTTGTGGGGCCCCTATATCCAAATCTTTTTCCTGGGAGGGAGTTTGGTGCAAGAGGGGGCTGGGGATTGGGGTGCAGGAGGGGGTGCGGGCTCTGGGAGGGAGTTTGGGTGCAGGAGGGGGATTCTGATATGGGGCAGGAGGTTGGGGTGGAGGATGGGGTGCGAGGTGCAGGCTCTGTCTGGGAGGTGCTTACCACAGGTGGCTCCTGGACGGCGGCGCAGCAGGACTCAGGCAGGCTGCCTGTCTGCCATAGCCCCATGCTGCTCCCAGAAGCGGCTGGCTTCTAGCACGTCTCTGCAGTCCCTGGGGGAAAGGGACGGCGTGTCTCCATGCGCTGCCTGCAAGCGCTGCCTCCGTAGCTCCTATTGGCCGGTTTCCGGCCAATGGGAGCTGTGAGGACAGTGCTGGGAGCGGGGGCAGCGCACGGAGCCGCCTCTCCCCCCTTGCCAGGAGCCGCAGAGATGTGTGGTGTGGTGCCATCTGCTGTTGTGTTGGGTAATAACAGGGCCTGGAGAGGCTGGCTGAATCACTAGCAAAGCAGTGTGAGAGAGGCCTGCCCAGCTGGGGGGCTACGGGCACAGTGGTTCCCACAGCTCCCAGACTGCACCCCTGGGGTGATAACCCATCACAGACAGAATGCAACTTTCCCTTCAGAGTCCAAAGTCCCTCCATTGAACAGGAAAATCCCTGCAAGCATTTGAGAGGATGGCTCCAGTGGGCAAAATATAGGCAAAATTTCAGCAACCCAGTCTTGGTGGGGTTACCTCAACTGTCTTGCCCTGGGCAGAAAAGGAAACTGGGTAGGCTTGGAAAATCTGGTTGTATCAGCAAACTGCTCCTTCCCTCTTCTCTGTGTGAAGAAATTGATGCAAGACAGACCATGAGGCAAATGTAAGATAATTCCTAAGTCCATAGAGCCCACACCTAACAGTCACTGCACCTAGCTGCAGAGATCAGTCATGTTGTTCCTCTCTGCCTCCCCTGGGGTGGTGGATAGGGAGTTTTGGACACAGGGCAAACACCATGGATTCTAGCCCAATCCTCTCACCACTGCTGCCACCTCTATACAAGCATCCTAGGGACTTCCTACTGCTGGATTCAGGGAAATACAGACCCATTTGACATGTGGACCACATGAAGAAGAGAGGGACAGTCCTGGGCAAGCAGCCGGGGAGCCCCGGGCCCTTTAAATCACCGCTCGAGCCCCGCTGCCGGATATAATGCGGTAAAGCAGCCCTGCCCCCCTGAGCGCTGCTTTACCACGTTATATCCAAATTCGTGTTGTATCGGGGTTGCGTTATATTGGGGTAGAGGTGTAATTCTAAAACCTCCTCTAGTGACACTTCAATTTGTGACAGTTCCTCAGATTTGTCATCTACAAAGGACATCCCAGGTTTGGGAATCTCCCTAACATCCTCAGCCGTGAAGACTGAAGCAAAGAATTCATTTAGTTTCTCCGCAATGACTTTATCGTCTTTAAGTGCTCCTTTTGTATCTCGATCGTCTGGGGCCCCACTGGTTGTTTAGCAGGCTTCTGATGTACTTAAAAAACATTTCTGTACCAATGAGCATTTCCATGATAGGCAGAAGAGAGATATTCTGTACTTGTCCTTTCCAGTGTTTTCCCCACTCATTGTATGTAAGTGTAATTTTGTTGTTGCTAGGGTAGAGTTTTCGGATGGTTATTTGCTGCTGTTACTGAGAGTGAACATAACACACAGCTGTACTGAAGCAAATTACGTTTTTCCTGAGGCAATGCATATGTTCTGTGGGTATGTAAGTGCTTATACAAACTACTATGGAGGCTAGGTTAGTAAAAATATCTAGCTAGTAGTTTCACTCAGTATGCCTCTACTATGTAAGCTTCTGCAATGCATAAACCTATTCTTATTTTATTTTTATTTTACAGTGAATTAGGATCTGGCTTTTGCATTCTAGTTAATTACGTATACTCTCTATGCATGTAGGAATTTGTATTTTTGACTAAGGCCAAGCACTGCTTGACTCTATGGTAGAAAGTGATAGGAAAAAAAAATACAGATTTACCATTTTCTGCAAGCTTATTGTTTTTTCCCCCTGAAGTTTGCTAAGCTTAATTTTATGCTTCTCTAAAGGAATAGCTTCTGTACATGAGTAGCTTTTAGAAATAAAATATTTCAAGGCATTAATTTGGTTTCTTTTTTTGTTTCTAGATCTATTGAGGGTTTTGCCTTAATCCACAAAAGTGCAGGATAAGTGTAATACATTTTTGTCAATAATTATAAAGCTTATGGATATTGCATAGATAACGTTTTTTTTATTCTGCTAATTACATCTTTGGGTGCTGCTAATTTCTCATCTATGACTATTAGAACTGGTGCAATCATAATATAGGACAGACTTGGCTTCAAGAATGCACCATTGAGCCAAGCTGGTGTGATTTTAAGACTGATATCGATATTTATATGACCAGATCACAGAAAGAGAGGGTTTAAAAAAATCCAGTCACCTTAATAATGGCAGTAATGTTTTAGTCTTATAAACCAGTCTTTATTATCTCAATATGCATTTTTATTCCACAGCTTATGGCTAAAGTATATCAGTTATCATTGTCTTAAGATGTTTTAGAAAAACATCTGAGAAAAGCAGTGTTATTTTAATAGATACTGCCGCAAAATACTACCTAATAATAGTCATTTCATATCATTCAGCTGATTTTTCAAAAAAGCTAAAATTTCCAAGATCAAATTCCCTTATTACACAATAATTTTAAAATTGCTCTTTGTAAATGTTGAAATATGGTGCTAAAATAATTAGATTTATAAACTTCAACTAAAATCTTGTGGACTGGTAATGACAAAGTCAAATAATCTTTTCTTGAAAGCATTTAAACATTACTCTAGCAGGCGTGATGGTATGATAACAATGTTTGTTGTTGTTCTGTTTTTTTTTTTTTGTCGGAAACACAGATTTGGGAGCAGCTTCAAAAATGTATGCCATAGGCTGTGAAGGCCTTCATAGCGGAATTGATAAACCTGGTTACCACAGAATGATACCATTCTTAGGCATCGCCTACTAGATGTACACCCCTAACATGGATATATAGATTATTTGCTATTTTAATGTTCTAGAAAAATTACCATATCTTAAAAATCTCATATTTTACATACATTCAAAATAAATCAAATGAAAAAGGATCTATTTGAAAACATCCTCGCTTAAGTCACTAATTTTTCCTTCCTGAACTCATAGGGTCTTTGAAATTGTGAAACATATTTTCTGATTTTAAGCATTATGCACATGTACTGATAATAACACTTCTTGTCTGTCATACAACTTGACTTTAAGTTGTTTGTTTTATCTAATGTACATGTTTTAGCCAAATCACTGAACTTGTGGTGTAAGTATTATTATGATAAAATAGTTTAATCTTACATCACCACATTACTGTATGCGCATCTATGTACATCTGTCTGAGTGTAGCAAAACATAATTTAAGATAAACTTCAAGACGTGAATATTTTAAAATAGTGTACCTTGGCCAAAATTTTTAAATATGGTTACCAAATACTAAGCTCCTAAATCCATTTTTAGATACCTAAATAAAGTAGCCTATTTTTCAGAGGTATTGAGCACCTGCAGTTCCTACTGAGGTCAAAGTTCCATGGTGTGGAAGTCAGTGGCAGCTGGAAGTGCTCAGTACTTTCAAAATCAAGTCTTCGGATTTGGGCACCTAAATAAAAGTTTTAAGACCCTAATTGTAGGCACCTAGGTTTCAAAATGTTGGCTATTATATAGCTATTGGTATAATCCATACCATACTACTAAGGTTGTTTAAATATATTAGCCTTGCTGAAGTATATCACTGGTCTACAATTTTTGAGAAGTCATCTGCTTCAGAGATAAAATGTGCTATTTATTATGTATTTTGATGTGCTGAATTTAAATATGACAATTAAAACAACTGACTGGCTACTGTTTTGAAGATATTTAAGTTTTTACATTTTATGTCTATGTATATTGTGTAGATAGTAGAGTTTTAATCATAAATTGTAAACCTAGGTCTTTTCATGTGTTTATGGTTGCTTTACATGATAACATTTCACCTGCCCTGTTTATGTAACACTTTACAAATCAGCAAAAGGGTTATATAAATAAAATTTATTATGAAAGAAAAGGCAAAAAATATTGTGTACATAGTTTAGTCCTATTCAGTGTCTACTCGGCGCTTCTTGGTTTGTCTCTTGTATTCATTAAATGGAGCATCTCTTGTCACTGTCCAGCAATAGTCTGCAAGCATTGATGGGCTCCATTTTCCATGATAGCGTTTCTCCATTGTTGCAATGTCCTGGTGAAATCACTCACCGTGCTCGTCGCTCACTGCTCTGCAGTTCGGTGGAAAAAAATCTAGATGAGAGTGCAAAAAATGTATCTTTAGTGACATGTTGCAACCAAGGCTTTTGTATGCCTTGAGGTGGTTTTCCACCAACAACCTGTAGTTGTCTGCCTTGTTGTTTCCGAGAAAATTTATTGCCACTAACTGGAAGGCTTTCCATGCCGTCTTTTGCTTGCCACGCAGTGCATGGTCAAATGCATCATCTCGAAGAAGTTCACGAATCTGAGGACCATCAAAGACACCTTCCTTTATCTTAGCTTCACTTAACCTTGGAAATTTTCCACGGAGGTACTTGAAAGCTGCTTGTGTTTTGTCAATGGGCTTGACAAAGTTCTTCATCAGACCCAGCTTGATGTGTAAGGGTGGTAACAAAATCTTCCTTGATTCAACAAGAGGTGGATGCTGAATACTTTTCCTCCCAGGCTCCAATGACTGTCGGAGCGGCCAGTCGTTCTTGATGTAGTGGAAATCTCTTGCACGACTATCCCATTTGCAGAGAAAACAGCAGTACTTTGTGTATCCAGTCTGCAGACCAAGCAAGAGAGCAACAACCTTCAAATCGCCACAAAGCTGCCACTGATGTTGGTCATAGTTTATGCACCTCAAAAGTTGTTTCATGTTGTCATAGGTTTCCTTCATATGGACTGCATGACCAACTGGAATTGATGGCAAAACATTGCCATTATGCAGTAAAACAGCTTTAAGACTCGTCTTCGATGAATCAATGAACAGTCTCCACTCATCTGGATCGTGAACGATGTTGAGGGCTGCCATCACACCATCAATGTTGTTGCAGGCTACAAGATCACCTTCCATGAAGAAGAATGGGACAAGATCCTTTTGATGGTCATGGAACATGGAAACCCTAACATCACCTGCCAGGAGATTCCACTGCTGTAGTCTGGAGCCCAACAGCTCTGCGTTACTCTTGGGTAGTTCCAAATCCCTGACAAGGTCATTCAGTTCACCTTGCGTTATGAGGTGTGGTTCAGAGGAGGAGGATGGGAGAAAATGTGGGTCCTGTGACATTGATGGTTCAGGACCAGAAGTTTCATCCTCTTCCTCTTCCTCGTCTGACTCAAATGAGAATGATTCTGGTGCATCAGGAACCGGCAGTCCTTCTCCGTGGGGTACTGGGCATATAGCTGATGGAATGTTTGGATAATGCACAGTCCACTTTTTCTTCTTTGACACACCTTTCCCAACTGGAGGCACCATGCAGAAATAACAATTGCTGGTATGATCTGTTGGCTCTCTCCAAATCATTGGCACTGCAAAAGGCATAGATTTCCTTTTCCTGTTCAACCACTGGCGAAGATTTGTTGCACAAGTGTTGCAGCATATGTGTGGGGCCCACCTCTTGTCCTGATCTCCAATTTTGCAGCCAAAATAAAGGTGATAGGCTTTCTTAACCATAGTGGTTAGACTGCGCTTTTGTGATGCAAAAGTCACTTCACCACAAACATAGCAGAAGTTATCTGCACTGTTCACACAAGTACGAGGCATCTCTGCTCACTTTGGCTAAACAGAAATGTGTCCCTTTGCAAAATCAAACACTTACAAATAAGAGAGCACGACACTGTATGATTTCTAGAGCTGATATAGGGCAATTTGTTCAGCAGAGTGATGTAAGCTTCGTTATGATCGCATCATCCATGACTTCTAGGAATACCATGATGCAATTCATATCATGTATGACGCAATACCAGCTTCAGATTGCATCATTCATTGTTTTGCCTAAAAAACAAGTACTGTCCAAACCCAGTCATAGATTTATTCATAGATCCAGTCAAAGATGTATTTTAGTCATTTCTGGTTTAAATTGAAATTCCTTCCCTTTAGAACTCACTTATCCTCCGCCATTCCCAAGTCAAGGGTCGTATATACTGACCCAAGAGCATATCTTGAAAACTAGAGCCAATCAACAATTTTAAGCATCATTTTTGTTCTCAGTGACCCAGAATTAGTAAAGTTTGACTACATTTATTTCAGAAGCATTTTGGCTGTAGAGGTACAGTAGAGGTACTGTGTTGTAATGGAGATTTCATTCTATTCTGCACTTGTGAATCTTTTCTTATTTAGCTTGTTCTTCCCATTGAATAAAAATATATTTATGATAATACTTGCTACTTATACAGTATAATGCTTTCCATGTGAAAGCAGGTAAGATGCTTTTACCTAATTGTGAGGGATGGAAGTATTATAATTAAGTCTATCTGTCCATGTAATTATACAGTCCTCCTCCATCGTATTATTAACCCTATTTTAGAGTTGGGGGGAACTGATTGATTGTCCTGCCTAACATTAAATAACAAGTTAGTGGCAGAGCCAGGGATGGAACCCAGGGGTCCTGATTTCAAGTCTCATGAATTAGCCAGAAGACTATCTTTTCTATATTTTTATCTTTACTG
Source organism: Chrysemys picta bellii (assembly GCF_011386835.1). NCBI lineage: Eukaryota > Metazoa > Chordata > Testudines > Emydidae > Chrysemys > Chrysemys picta. Next base: position 122,689,792 of record NC_088794.1, on the reverse strand, counting down.
TTCCTTTTCCTCTTTTAGTTCCAATCTCTTCCCCATCCTTTCTCTTCCATCATTTTCTCCTTTGTTCTTCACTTGGTCCTTTCTCCCCCCCGTTTTCCTCCTCAGTTCTTTGCCTCCCCTGCTTTTCTTATCAGCTGTCTGGTCCTGTTTCCTTTCCCCCTACTTTGTCCTTTCACTTCCAACATTTCTCCCCTCATCAAGTCCTTTTATTCCTTCCCACACATGTACATTGTTCCTTTCCACGAGAGATGTGCTGATATTGCTCAGAGCCAGGAGGAAGTGCTTGAGTCATTGTGCCATATGAAATTATTCATACAACAGTAGTATTAATAAAAACAAGATTTATTGGAAGTAGAGAAAATATGTAGTAAAACCAAAGAAGCAGTTGGCATAACACCTCATCTGCATGCTTTGCAAAACACAGTGAAGGTAGTTTTCTTTTAGGTTAGTTATAGAGAAAAGAAAACTTACATTTCTTTAAATTGGTCTTCTATGATAGCTCCCTGAGTAGCTTGATCTACCCTCTCCCTTCTTGATATAGCCGCTCCCTTCTATGTCCAGAGCACCCTTTGTGTTTTCTATACTTACTTATTAAGTTCCTGGCTTGATGCTGGCAGATCAGGTACCAGCTCATGCCAAGGCCCCGAGTTCTCAACTAGGACTGTCAAATTATTTAAAAAATTAATTGTGAGATTGAAAAAAGTCACAATTAATTGCAGTTTTAATTGCACTGTTAAAATAATAGAATACTATTTATTTAAATATTTTTTGTGTTGCGGGGGAAGGAAGTTTGTGTGTTGGAGTGCTGTCTCTAAGCTGAGCACTCAGGAGCCTGAATGCTTTTTTAGCCATCAGCAGCTGTTGTCGGCAGACAGGCTCCCCCTGTTCCCCGACCCTAGCTCAGTGGTGATTGGGTACACTGGTGGGGGGAAGGGAATACCCTGATATCAGCCTTCTTCACCTCCGCTCTGTGCAGCAGACAGGAGGTAGGCTCCCAACCTGGAGCTGCTTGGCTAGGGGCGACTCAATAGGGGCGGGAAAGAGACAGGAGCAGTAGTGGAACAAGGTGGTGGGAGGAAGGACATCCCTGCCCTGGAGGCATGTAGCAGTGCCCACCTGTGCATGATGCCCTGGTGTGTGATTAATGCTTGTATAAAAAAAGTGTTAATTTGTTTTGAGTTAATCGCATGCATTAACTGTGATTAATTGACAGCCCCAATTATTATTTTTGATTACAAATATTTGCACTGTAAAAAAGATGTACCCCATGTTATAAGGGGCTATTAAGTGTCTGCATTGTAATCCTCCATAAGTCATCAAACAGGAAAGAAGCATTAGGTAATGTAAAATACTGGCTTCCTGCACAAGGTATTAGCGCTTGCCCACCAAGAAGGCCCACTGAAATCAAATGAGCCATTGTGAAACATCAAAGAACACAGACTTTAACTACATTCCTTCCTCCCCCATAAAGAAGAGACGTGCATGTGAGTTCATCCCATCATCTTGAACTCTGGGAGGAAGGGAATAAAAATCCCTGACAAGAAGAACTGTATCTCTATGATGCTTGGGCTCTGGGAGGGCAAGATTTCTAAGCATAAGCAAGGGATCCCCAGGTGCTTAGCCTGGGTTAGCCCTAAAGGATGTATACAGTTTGCTTATTTGAGCAGCTTCTATCACCTTTTGGAACCCAAGACTGTAACTTATTTGTGTGTGTGTGTAAATAACTCATTTCTTTTTCTTAGTTAATAAAATGTTAGTTTGTTTATTATAAAATTGGCCACAAGAATTGTCTTTGGTGTAAGATCTAAAGGGCAATTGACCTAGGGTAAGTGACTGGTCCTTCGGGATTGAGAGTAACCTGAGTATTATTGTGATTTTTTGTGTGTAAGGGACCATCTATTACAAAGGCAAGCTTGCCTAGAAGGCAAGAGAGACCGGAGTACCCAAGGGGAGTGTCTGTGACTCCATGTTTAGGCTGTTATAGTGCCTGAGGAGTTTACACTTGATGTTTGGTTGGTGAAAGCTAAGTATAGAACTTACAAGCAATTTGGGGTTTGTGCCCTGCTTCTTAATAGTCTGCCCTCAGGTTGGTACTCATGGTCTTCAGCCACTGCAGACAGTTTGACACCCGGATCTAGGTCAACTCCTAGGAGTAGAATTTATTATCATCACACACTGCCTTGCCCCTTTTTGCTGTAAGTAGTCTTTGGAAGATAAATATACAGAATAGATGTTGGTTAAGGCTTTCATTTCCATTCTCCAGGAGATTTATCTAGGGAGGGGAAGAAAGTCCGTTAGTGATGGTGTAGAGAAGTGGTGTCCAACCTTTTTACGCCCAAGATCACCTTTTGAATTTAAGGGCATCCCAGGATCTACCCTGCTCCTTCCCCGAGGCCCTGCCCCGCTCATTCCATCCCCACCCCTCTCCGTTGCTTGCTCTTCCCCACCCTCACTCACTTTCACCAGGCTGGGGTAGGGGGTTGGGGTTCAAGAGGGGATGCAGGCTGTGGGCTGGGGCCAAAGGGGTTGCAGTGTGGGAGGGGGCTCTGGGATGATTCTGGGGCAAAGAATTGGGCTGTAGGAGGGGGTGAGGGGTGCATGCTCTGGGAGGGAGTTTGTGTGCAGGAGGGGGCTCCTGGCTGGGGCAGAAGGTTGGGGTGCAGAAGGGGGTACAGGGTGCTGGCTCTAGGTGGGCGCTCTGGGCTGGGGAAGAGTGTTGGGGTGCAGGAGGGGGTTTGGGGTACTGGCTCTGGGAGGGGGTTGGGGTGCAGCCTCCCGCCATGCAGCAATTACCTTGGGTGGCTCCCGGTCAGTGGTGCAGCAAGGCTAAGACAGGCTCCCTGCCTGCCCTGACCCCACGCCACTCCCGGAAGGGGCCAACACGCCCCTGTGGCCCCTGGGGGGGCACGTGGCTCTGTGCGCTGCCCCTCTCTGCAAGCACTGCCCTCGCAGCTCCCATTGGCCACATCTCCCTATTCCCAGCCAATGGGAGCTCCGGGGGCGGTGCTTGTAGGCAGGAGCAGCGCGTGGACGGCGACCCGTGCCCCGCACCCCCAGGGCTGCGCTGGCTGCTTTCGGGAACAGCATGGGGCCGGGGCAGGCACCTGCCTTAGCGGCAGCCATGCTGCACCACCAGAGATCGTGATTGACTAGGAGATCCTCTAGGATTGACCAGTCGATCGCGAACAACCGGTTGGTGACCATTGGCATAGAGTCAACTTTCAAATGGTTACCTTCCTGGGTCAAGTAGAGCATTTCACAGATCACTCTGTTTTGCTGTATCCAGTTTGTACAGAAAGATTTCTCTAGGTATACATCCCTCTTACCCATCTTCCTTTGATATGAAATATAAACTGGAAGATTTCAGGTCCTCTGTTATACCTCATTTACATGTTCACCATATCATGGGTTAAATTGCCATTTCTGGAGCCTGACCCTGGCAAGGAACACTAGATCAGTGCTTTGGCATTCCAGGGATATGAGTTTTGGGGGATTCTTGCTGCTGTTTTTTTCTGGCTATGTGTCCAGAAAAGTGTTAAAAGAAACACATTGTTTCTGTGAGGTTCTAGTGCACAAAAAAGTGTCCTGTGAGGGTCTGAATCTCAGGAACTCTTTGATCAAACAACCCCAGATTTTCCCTGCATCTGTTACTCTTGGCCTCTCATGTGGCATACCAGTTTTCAAAGCAATTTGCCTAAGCATGTGAGTCTAGAAAAATCAACTTTGAAAAATCAACTTTACATAAGCTCTGCTACAACCTTAACTATGGGCAAGCATTTGTTATTTTATTATATTTTAAGTCAACTGTCCTAAATTAAAAATTATATGTTTTGTGTTGGTGTCCTTTTAAACAGGAGGAAATGGGAAATAGTAATTAAGCAGAAGAATTTGGTAAAGCATGCATGTTGCAGAACAGAAGATTAGTCAGTGTGATAGGTTATGAAATAAGTTTCACATTGGAAAAGGCCTCATGGAAGATTTAAGTTCGGTTGTTAGAACTGTGTGAAAGAAAGTTGTATGGCTACCATGAAAGTTGTCTTACAGGATGATACTGTGACATCTTGTAGCGTCAATGGGAAAACTTATTATAAAAGTTGACTTTTATTTAAGGACTTAAACTAACATTTGATTAACAAGCTAAATAATGTACAAGTTCCTTGAACAAATGTTCTAATGTTTGAAATTATTTTTCATTTTTTTTGCAGCCTTGCTTTGCATCCTGAACGAGTGTTGGTGGCAACAGGTCAAGTTGGAAAAGAACCATATATCTGTGTTTGGGACTCATACACTGTGCAGACTATATCGATACTGAAAGATGTTCACACACATGGTATAGCTTGCTTGGCATTTGACTTAGATGGGCAGGTATGTAGTCAATATTCTATTTTCAAAATCTGTTTTTAAAAGAGAAACTGTCTAGATCTGTTTAAAAAAAGTCCTCTGATACAACTTTCTTTCAGGAGATAAATTGAATCAAAGGTTTTATTTGTCCAGTTTCAGGAAAGTGATGTTAGTATTTACAGACACTTTTCTTGCCAAATTTAAAAATTTGCAGCTTCAGAAGAGATGTGAATGAAGAGACGAGGGGAGCTTACTGCACTGTAGTAGGGAGATCATTCCTGGTACAGGAGAGAGCAAGAAAGAAGACACACATGATGGCAGGCTCTTCCCCAGCTAACAAAATGTTAGCCATCTTGAAAAGAGGATTTAAAAAAAAAAACACAGGCGTAGGGCCAGATTATATGATTATGGTACTGGCCTTTATTGGCGGCAGTGTGGAGCCACTGCTATAGCAGGGCTTTAGGAGGAGAGTAGCAAATTGCTTCCCTGAATGTCTCAGCATCCTGCATACTTGCTCCTCTGAGCTAGATGGCTCTGCTAGTTGATGTGAGGCATATTTTAGTTTATTTTAGTTTATTCTCTCTATTTTTGGGGGTTGCTAGCACTTCAGTCCTAACTGAAATTGTGCCTGGCCTCTGCACAGGATGGGGAGAAGGTTCCTTGTGCTACTCCACTTCCCCGTCCCATTCACCCCTTCTTACAAACCTGTGCAGAGGTCAGGCACAATAATATGTCCTTAGGCTGTGTTCTTCCCTAGCTGACTTTAGTTCCTTCTGTTAGCCAGGGAAGCTAATTTCTGTTACCTACTAGCTCTACTACTTTCCCAGTTAGAAATGTAGTGTTGTAGAGACCAATTATTCTCGTTATCTGAGCAAGTGAAATCAGGAAGGCCAAATCACACTTGGAGTTGCAGCTAGAAAGAGATGTTAAGAGTAACAAGAAGGGTTTCTTCAGGTATGTTAGCAACAAGAAGAAAGTCAAGGAAAGTGTGGGCCCCTTACTGAATGAGGGAGGCAACCTAGTGACCGAGGATGTGGAAGAAGCTAATGTACTCAATGATTTTTTTGCCTCTGTCTTCCCGAACAAGGTCAGCTCCCAGACTGCTGCACTGGGCAGCACAGTATGGGGAGAAGGTGACCAGCCCTCTGTGGGGAAAGAATGTGGTTCGGGACTATTTAGAAAAACTGGACGTGCACAAGTCCATGGGGCCCGATGCGCTGCATCCGAGGGTGCTAAAGGAGTTGGCGGATGAGATTGCAGAGCCATTGGCCATTATTTTTGAAAACTCGGGGGAGGTCCCGGATGACTGGAAAAAGGCTAATGTAGTGCCCGTCTTTAAAAAAGGGAAGAAGGAGGATCCGGGGAACTATAGGCCAGTCAGCCTCACCTCAGTCCCTGGAAAAATCATGGAGCAGGTCCTCAAGGAATCAATTATGAAACACTTAGAGGAGAGGAAAGTGATCAGGAACAGTCAGCATGGATTCACCAAGGGGAAGTCATGCCTGACTAACCTAATTGCCTTCTATGATGAGATAACTGGATCTGTGGATGAGGGGAAAGCAATGGATGTGTTATTCCTTGACTTTAGCAAAGCTTTTGATATGGTCTCCCACAGTATTCTTGCCGCCAAGTTAAAGAAGTATGGGCTGGATAAATGGACTGTAAGGTGGATAGAAAGCTGGCTAGATCGTCGGGCTCAGCGGGTAGTGATCAATGGCTCCATGTCTAGTTGGCAGCCGGTTTCAAGTGGCGTGCCCCAAGGGTCGGTCCTGGGGCCGGTTTTGTTTAATATCTTTATTAATGATCTGGAGGATGGTGAGGACTGCACTCTCAGCAAGTTTGCAGATGACACTAAACTGGGAGGCGTGGTAGATACACTAGAGGGTAGGGATTGGATACAGAGGGACCTAGACAAATTAGAGGATTGGGCCCAAAAAAAACTGATGAGGTTCAACAAGGATAAGTGCAGAGTCCTGCACTTAGGACAGAAGAATCCCATGCACTGCTACAGACTAGGGACCGAATGGCTAGGTAGCAGTTCTGCAGAAAAGGACCTAGGGGTCACAGTGGACGAGAAGCTGGATATGAGTCAACAGTGTGCTCTTGTTGCCAAGAAGGCTAACGGCATTTGGGGCTGTATAAGTAGGGGCATTGCCAGCAGATCGAGGAACAAGATCGTTCCCCTTTATTTGACATTGGTGAGGTCTCATCTGGAGTACTGTGTCCAGTTTTGGGCCCCTCACTACAAGAAGGATGTGGAAAAACTGGAAAGAGTCCAGCGGAGGGCAACAAAAATGATTAGGGGACTGGAGCACATGACTTATGAGGAGAAGCTTAGGGAACTGGGATTGTTTAGTCTCCAGAAGAGAAGAATGAGTGGGGATTTGATAGCTGCTTTCAACTACCTGAGGGGGGGGGTTCCAAAGAGGATGGAGCTCGGCTGTTCTCAGTGGTGGCAGATGACAGAACAAGGAGCAATGGTCTCAAGTTACAGTGGGGGAGGTCTAGGTTGGATATTAGGAAACACTATTTCACTAGGAGGGTGGTGAAGCACTGGAATGCGTTACCTAGGGAGGTCGTGGAGTTTCCTTCCTTGGAGGTTTTTAAGGCCCGGCTTGACAAAGCCCTGGCTGTGATGATTTAGTTGGGAATTGGTCCTGCTTTGAGCAGGAGGTTGGACTAGATGACTTCCTGAGGTCCCTTCCAACCCTGATAGTCTATGATTCTAAGAATTAGGGTAAGAATGCTCCCAAGTGTGAATTTCATTTAAAAAACCTGGAAACATAAGAGGGAAGCCGTAGAGATCATCAGTGTGATAGGGAATCTTTGGTTTTTAGATTTCTCAGTATGGCTAAACTTTCAGGATGCATTGCTTGCAAGAACAACATTCTTTCACCTACAGTGGGCAAAGAAAACTATGCCTCTACCCCTCAAATGCTGTTCTAGCATCAGTCATTCTTGCCTTCATAACTTCTTAGCTCTACGATCCTAGTCTAGGACTAAAGTTTATCTAAGATTGTCTGTTAAAGTCCACTGGAAACTCCCTCTAGTCCAGACTATAGCTGCCTGTCTGGACTTGTTGCCATTTGACTGGTGTGTGAAATTCAAGGTACCGGTTGCCATATATAAAGCCCTAAATGGATCTAAGCCCAGGCTACTTTAAGACTGTCTCATCATCTCCAAACTACCATACATCTACACTCATCAGGGACATAAATAACCTTTTTGTATTTTGGGGAGGGGGACTAGAATTAAAAAAATAAAATAAAAGCTGTTGAATATCATTTCAATTAGTAGTTTTGCATCATAACTAAATTTCTTTACTTCTATTAAAATGACATAAATGAACTTCAGTTCCTAACTCAGTGTTTCCTTATTAATGCAGTTTCTACATTTTTGGGGGAAAGGGGAGGGGGGCTATAGCTCCTTCAGTCCCCAATTGTCTATGCCCATGCTCATCCAGTATGTTACAACTTGCTGGCTCCAATGGCAAAGTTTATGGTAGAGGTTTCTTGATAGGAGAGCTGCACCTGTAAAATATGTTGTCTGTGGAAATACAGTTAAGCATGAACCTAGCCAGTTTTAGAGAGAACTTCAAGACCTACCTCTTTGTTCGGGTGTTCCATACTAATTAAATCCTGCTTTCCTAGCTCTCTGGTAAATCTGCAGGCAGCCAGGGAGCATGAAATTTGGTCTCTTTTTGAGATTTGAATCTCTACTTAAGTTTTGTATAACACTCAGATCTCATGGTGATGGATGCTTTAAAATTATTATAATAGTAATAGATTCAATATACCTTTACTCCACTCATTCCTGAGCAGGATTGTTAATGCTGGAGCTAGGTCAATTCCTGTTTGGAACATTTTCAGTAGAAGGAGTGGATTTTGAAAGATCTGAAAACTGGGAATTTATGGAGTTTTACAAATAAAGACCAGAAAGATCACTTCCACTTTGCTGTGGGCTGTGCAGCTTGCAGCCAATTTGGTGTTGGTGGTATTGTAGGTGGATTTCCCTGACAGGCAGACTTTTTAACTGACTATTATCTACATGTGTCAGAAAATGGAAACTAAATTTGCCTTAACTTGGTCCTATGAGTGTAAGCATTATCAGTTAAAGAGAGGAAAAATCTTTGTCCATAAGGCTCACAAGTCCTTCCTCTGTCAAAATTAAGCCGCCACTATCCAGATGTAAAAACAAACAAACCCAAAACCAAAACACCCTACCACCCACTTTGTATTTGTCTGATCTTAGTCTGTCTTTAAGATTGTGTAAGATCATTGTGGTCAGATCTTACACAGTAACAATTATGCTCTCACCATTTAAGAAATAATAAAGTTGAAATGCAAAGCTAAAATGAAAAGTGAGTTAAGCCCAGTGTGATCGGTGTCGGCCCGCCTACCCGCTAGGGGGCGGTGGGGAGCTACGAGGTCACTGGCCGGCCTGGGTCACGCCTCCGTCAGCGGGGAATTAGCGGCGGGGCGGCCGCCAGCCAGAGTCTGTAGCGCGCCCCTCAGGCAGGGGAGCGCCGGCAAAGGTCAGTAGCGCGCCCCTCAGGCAGGGGAGCGCCGGCAAAGGTCAGTAGCGCGCCCCGCAGGCAGGGGAGCGCCGGCAACGGTCAGTAGCGCGCCCCTCAGGCAGGGGAGCGCCGGCAACGGTCAGTAGCGCGCCCCTCAGGCAGGGGAGCGCCGGCAACGGTCAGTAGCGCGCCCCTCAGGCAGGGGAGCGCCGGCTAAGGTCAGTAGCGCGCCCCTCAGGCAGGGGAGCGCCGGCTAAGGTCAGTAGCGCGCCCCTCAGGCAGGGGAGCGCCGGCAAAGGTCAGTAGCGCGCCCCTCAGGCAGGGGAGCGCCGGCAAAGGTCAGTAGCGCGCCCCTCAGGCAGGGGAGCGCCGGCAAAGGTCAGTAGCGCGCCCCTCAGGCAGGGGAGCGCCGGCAAAGGTCAGTAGCGCGCCCCTCAGGCAGGGGAGCGCCGGCAAAGGTCAGTAGCGCGCCCCTCAGGCAGGGGAGCGCCGGCAACGGTCCCGGCGTGGCTCTGCCGGGTAGGGGAGCGCAGGCCCACCCTACACCACTGCGCTCCAGCCCAGGGCCCTGACAGTGGCAGAACGAGGGTCCCACCACTGGGTCAGCGGGGTCGTCCCGCTACATAGACTCACCACTGTGCAGCTCTGTCCCTGGGCTACTTCCTACCCGATTGCTCGCCCGAATCCCTCTGGTCCCGTGAGTGCGTCGGGGTAGTCCGCTGCTGGCAGCTCCGGCTCCCCCTCAGGCTCAGGCTCCTCCAGCTCCTCTGGGTACTCGGCTGCTGGCAGCTCCTGCTCCCCCTCTGGCTCCTCCAGTTCCTCTGGGTACTCGGCAGCAGGCAGTCCTGGCAGCCCCAGTCCGTCCTCCAGGTGAGGTTTCCACAGGTCCAGGGCCTCCCCTGGTGTGGCAGCAGGCTCTGAAGGGAGCAGCCCGCGGTCTGCGTCTGCCTCCCTCCCTGGTGCTGCTCTAACTGAGCTAAGGGCCCCGCCCTTTATACTTCCTGTTCCACCCCTCCCCTTCCGGGGGGTGGAGCGAGCTTGGGCTGGCCCCGCCCACTCAGGCTGAGGGAAAGGCACTTTACCCTCAGGGTCGGAGGGAAGCCACCCTGGCTCCCTACACCCAGAAATATGCTGTTTATTTCCACATACACCACTACCTCGATATAACGCGACCCGATATAACACGAATTCGGATATAACGTGGTAAAGCAGTGCTCCGGGGGGTAAGAGGGGGGTGCGCACTCCGGTGGATCAAAGTAAGTTCAATATAACGCGGTTTCACCTATAACACAGTAAGATTTTTTTGGCTCCTGAGGACAGCGTTATATCGAGGTAGAGGTGTATTAGGCTAAGAGAGGGCTGGGGAGCACAGAGATATTTTTATTTTATTTTATTTTTTTCATCTCAGGAATAACTTTTTGGCACTTCCAGATTTGCAGTTCATCTTTTGATTTGGGACTCCTTAGATATGCTTACTGAGTTTCTTCAGTGCTAGTTTTAAGTCCTGATGCTAAAGCAATCATGCAAGACAAAATCAGTTGCTGTTTTTGGAGGCAGCACAAATTATTTCATAACATAGTTTATGGAGAATGATATAGCTTAGCTTTCAAAATATAAATTAACCACCATTCTTGCACAGCTATGGATGCCTCTGAAGGTTTTTAGTGGTCAGCAGTGACTGAAAGTGCAGAATTGAATTATATCTCTTGTAAAACGTCATCTGGGAAGCTGAATGTGCACATGCATACAGTCCACTTTTCTCTCTGTTCCTTTCATGCAGCCTTCTCTCTGGATCTCTTAAGAATTTCAGAAAATAAAATAAAAAGTTTAATAGGTATAGAATATTAAAAATATTTTTGGGTATTGGCTGAACTGAATTTTAAAAACACTCTCAGCTTTAACTTCATTTTTTTAAAAGAAATATTTTGTTTAACAGGTTTTGAAGATGTAAGGATAAAGATGATGTGTTTATTCTTTACACTTCTTTGAAATTTTAAGATTAATACTTAGGTAACTGTTTACAGGATCAGGGTGTATGTACTTTAAATTTAAACTAACTTCAGTGGGATTGCTCACATACTTAATATTTAGCACCTGCATTTTTACAGAATTGGGTCTTAGGTACAGAGTAATGTTTTATGTTTTATTCACATTTGTATATTGAGGACATTTCTAGAACAATATTCAAAGTATTAATTCAGAAATATCTGTTAATATCTGTTAAGGTACTAGTTAACCTCAGGTTTATAAAAGTGTATTATTCTTCTACTGACACAACCTCCATAGAAGTTTTTTACTTACATGAAGACTAACACTGGGCCCTGTTGCTCTATTTTCCCCCCTCTTAAATATATACAGTAACTCCTCGCTTAACGTTGTAGTTATGTTCCTGAAAAACACGACTTTAAGCGAAACGATGTTAAGTGAATCCAATTTCCCCATAAGAATTAATGTAAATGGGGGGGGGGGGGGATTATGTTCCAGGGAAATGTTTTTCACCAGACAAAAGACAATATATTTATACAGTATAAGTTTTAAACAAACAATTTAATACTGTACACAGTAATGATGATTGTGAAGCTTGGTTGTGGTGGTGAAGTCAGAGGGTGGGATATTTCCCAGGGAATGCCTTACTGGTAAATGATGAACTAGTACTCGGCTGAGCCCTCAAGGGTTATCACATTGTTGTTAACGTAGCCTCACACTCTACAAGGGAGAAATGGAGGGAGGGGAGACAGCATGGCAGACAGTGACAGAGAGACACACACCCTGTGTGTGTGTGTGTGTGTGTGTGTGTGTGTGTGTGTGTGTGTGTGTGTGTGTGAGAGAGAGAGAGAGAGATGCACATTGCCCCTTTAGGTACTCTGACCCCACTCTAAGTACACTGCCTTTTTAAGTAGATCAGCAAGTTGAGACAGCAGCTGCTGCCCAGCAAGCTCCCTCTGTCCTGAGCCCTGTCATGTCGCTCTCTGCTCTATGGAGATGGGGTAAGCGGGGGCCAGGAGCAGGGGGGAGGGGGACACCCTGACATTAGCCCTCCTCCTCCCAACCCCCCCCCCCCAAACAGCAAGCAGGAGGCTCCCGGGAGCAGCTCCAAGGCAGAGGGCAGGAGCAGCACATGGCAGTGGGGGGAGGGACAGCTGAACTCCCAGCAATTGATAGCCTGCTGGGCGGCTGCTGCACAGGGAACTTAAGGGAGTGGGGAGCTGATAGGGGGGCTGCCAATCCACCCTGGTTCCAAGCCCCCCACCAGCTAGCTCCAACGGGCTGCTCTTTCTGCAAGCAGTGGACAAAGCAGGCAGCTGTCAAACAACATTATAAGGGAGCATTGCACAACTTTAAATGAGCATGTTCTCTAATTGATCAGCAACGAAACAATGTTAACCAGGACGACTTTAAGTGAGGAGTTACTGTATACAATTAGATTTCTTTTAAAAATCCAGGTATGGTAAGATGTCTCTCAAAATTAAATGGGAACTTGATCCAAATATTGATATTTTCCTTTTTCTTTTTTAAACTTCTTGGAAATTATCAGCGTTTGGTCTCAGTGGGTCTGGATTCAAAAAATACAATATGCGTGTGGGACTGGAGAAAAGGAAAAATGTTATCGATGGCTCCTGGTCATACAGACAGGGTAAGCATAACTACTTAATAGGAGTATTGGTGGGATTTGGGGATTTTGAAACCTCTGTGTGTACATATTGGGAATTTTTGTTTTCTGAATATCAGCTGTTGTAGATTATAGAAGTTGATTATGTTAACTTTATTTGTGGAAAAATATATGCATCATAAATATCTATGCTTTAGATGATATGTGGTTTATCACATATTTATGCATACTCTGTGGAGACCTAGAAGCATATATTGAAGGTGTCATATTTGAGGAAACGCTAGACCCTACTTCTGGTACGGGAGAACCAAAATGTGCCAAATCTTTTGAACTCTGTAATTCATTAGCTGTGTGTGGCTTAGGAGTTGGGGAATACACACGGTACTTTGGAGACAATTTTGAAGCAGGCTTATTCATAGCTTTTACACAAATGAAAGAATACTCAAAAAGAACACTATTAAGACATGTTGCAAGAATTTAACTCCATTTAACAATAATATAGATTTGGTGACTATTTTTATTTTTATAATCTCGCTGGCATTTAAAATCTTCCAGGCTTTTGAGAATATCACTAATAACTCCTTCAGAGCATTCTGACAAATAGATATTGAATTTTATTTCCTTATCAAGCTTCTAGTTTAGACATATTACATCTAAAGATAATACATAAAAATGAGAAAAGGCATAAAAGAACATTAACTTGCACAACTTCACAGTCCTCAAACATCAGAAAAAAACAGCATTAGACTTCTGTGTGCCCCTTTTTATACAGGTCTGTCGCATCTTACGCGCATTTAACATACGCGATTTCAGCTTTATGCGGTCGGCAAAAACAAAAAAGAAGAGAAAAATAACAATTTTAATACTGTACCTGTAGTGCGGGCGATTCCGCCCGCCATTACACTCAATGTAATTTTGACTATACGCAATTTTCGCTTTACGCGCTGACTGCGGAACGTAACCTCAGCGTAAGATGCGACAGACCTGTATAATGAAATATTATTTCTCAAATGCAAGATAGGATTTTTTTCTACAACTTTTAAATATACACACATCATCTTCTGTAACTGTGTTACTTTGGGTATGCCAGACAAATACAGATAATGAAAGCTATTTATATAATGTACAATGCAATTTAACTTTTGAGAGGAGGCATAAAAAATAGTCCCAATAAACTTCTTTGAAAAGCTCTGAAATGGCTTTTTGCTGTCTATAGGTCAGTAGATTTTGTGCTGTTTGTCATTTGAATGGGAATTTGTTCTATTTTCATTTATATATAAAATTATACATGTATTAAAAAGGCCATCTTTACTAGCATTCTGATTTATTTGCAGATATTTGATATTTCTTGGGATTTGTACCAACCAAACAAACTAGTCAGCTGTGGTGTAAAACATATTAAGGTACTGTACTAAATTTACACTTTTCTTATATAAATATGTTGAGTTATATTTACTATCACTCTTTTTTTTTTTTTTGTAAAACAAGTAATTATGGAATCTAAAGGGAGTACTTTTATATTTAATTTAGATAGGAGGTTTGTATTCAGAATCTTACTAATAAATTACAAACAAAAATATTATTGCTCATGAGATATTCTGATAACTTTTCCATTAATAGACTATATTAGATTCAGTTGCTGCTTAATATAAATTGAACATGTAAATTGGAAAAAGAACATTATTTGTAATTAGACAACTGCTAGTGCAGTTTTTTTTAAAAGGACATGAGAGTTCTTCCACAAGATACACTGAAGTTATTTAAAAATAAAGTATTATAAAATATACTGTTTGAGATCCTAAGTAAGTAGTGGTGATGATGATGATTTTTTTACTACATCCTACTTTTGCTGATGTTGGCACACAGGGCAGAAACTAGTCTCTTCCATCCTCTCTGTCATTATCTGCTGCTTCCATCTGCTCTATGGTGTTGAGATTGACTGAACCACCACCCTTAGAACACCTGCTAAGGGTGGTGGTTCTTCTCTGGGGTGCCCTTGTTTCCTCACACCAGTTGGGTTCTACCTGAGAGCTTTACGTGGGAGTCTGTCTGTTGGCATGCCCCAAATATGTCCAACATTTCCTTCTAATTCTAGTGGAGATAAGCTGCTGATTGATAATTTCTCAGATCTCTTCATCGTTGATAAAGTCTCGCTATCCAATGCCCAGAATCTTTCCTAGGCATTTATTTTCAAAGGCATCTAGTTTTCTATCTAACATTTTAAGATCTCCAGCTCTTTCAGCTGTATGTTAGCACTGAGATTACATTTGAGTTGAAAGTTTAGTTTTGTTTTGGTACTGTATATCTTTGATTTCCATAGGTTTTGAGTTTTTAGTGAATGCTGTGGATGCCTTTCCTATCCTTGATATCACTTATTTCACAAAATCTCTGTTAGCAAATATGGTGCTGCTCAAGTAAATGAACTGTTCAACTTTCTTTGTTTTTGCCTTCTGATATGTTGTTATTGCTTGACACTAGGGTTTCAAGGACATTCGTTTGTGAGTCCTGCTAGGCCTGATAATTTTGCAAACGTGTCTGTCTTTCTTTGTAGCTTTTTGGAAATGTCACTCTAGCATGATATCATCAGCAAAATCTAGGCCTTGTAGGCATTTGCCATCTACCCATACTACGCCAGTGTTGCTAATGTACTTCTTAATTATCCAATCTATGGCAATCCCAAACAATAATGCTAGTGTCCATGTTGAACCATCGGGTCTGGTTGTTTACCCTTAGAGTGTTGTTTGTATCAATGTATTTAGTCTTGATTATGACAATTTTAGCTGGAATTTCATAAGACTGAAGAATATTCCACAATGTATGCCTATGCAGTGTGTTAAATGCCTTTTGAAATTAGACTAAATTGATAATAAGGGGAGTCTGCCATTGTATGCATTTTTCTGATCTACACAGGATCTCTTCGGCTTGAATCCAGATGCTTCTTCCCTAAGCTGTGCATCCAATGCCTCTTTCATCCTGTATAGTATCACACTATAGAAGACTTTTCCTGCTACAGAGAGTAGTGACTCCTCTCCAGTCGTTAGTCAGTAAAATCACCATTTTTCAATATTCTGAGAATTATTCCATATATCCGCTGGTTAGGAGTGGTCTCTCTTTCCCCAGACCTCATTAAACAGCTCTGCCAGCTTGGTTAGGGTTGTAGTGTCAAGTGCATTTCTGCTGTGATTTGATCATCTCCCACTGCTCTGTTGTTTTTGAGCTTCTTGATTGTAGCCTGTATTTCTGACATCTTTATGGTACCGATGTTGATATCAAATTGGTCAGGTTTGCATGTTTCATTGAATTCTGGTGCTGAGGTATGGCTTGGTCTGTTGAGGATTTATTTAAAATGCTCTGCCCATCTGTTGTTTTGTTCTACCCCAGTTGTAAACATTTTCCTTCTGTATTTTTTATTGTTCCACACAGTTTCCACACAGGGTTTTAGTTACGAGTTAAACGACTCTGAGGTTTTGTATCATAACAGCAGCTTCAGCTGCTAAGTCTTAAACAAAATGCTGTTTCTTTTTCCTTTCATTGCTTTTCACTGCTTTGTCTGTTTTCTTGTACTCCTTTTGCTTTTCCAATATTTCATTGATCTTAGCATTCAGGAGTTTTCCTTTCAGTACTTTACTTTCATCAATAAGATGGTGTATCTGTTGGCTTATCTAATTCTTGCTATGTTTATGTTGATATCCAACTACAACTGCTGCTGGTTGAATCCCATTGTCACTGAGCGCTGCCCACTTTCTTTAGGTCCAGTTGTTGCCCTGTCTTCCTCTGCCTCTGGCAATGCCTCAAATCTGTTCCTTAGTTGAAGTTGGAGTTTCTCACAGTACTTTTGTACTTTTGAGCTTTCTCAGTTTTGAATTCAGTTTGGCAAAGCTGTTGGCATCTGCTGCTCGATATGCACTTGCATTTTGGAGAGATGACCTGTATCTTGAGCTAATGCAGATATGATTGAGCTGGGTTTTTTAATTTTGGTTTTTTATTTTGTCACCTGGTGAATTCTATGTTTGTCTACATATGTCGTTATGAAGGAACAGGGTGCTTGCAAGAACTGGGTTGGACACCATGCACAATTAAATGAATCTCTCACCATTTGGGTTTAATGATTCCCAACACACACTTCCCCACTGATCTTTCCATTCCTTGGTTATCACATCGCACTTTAGCCATCAGAATGAGTAAATCACGTTTTGGTATTCTGTCAATCACATTTGGAGTCCATTATAGTACTTATCTTTATCCTCATCACTATGTTCCTGTGTCAGAGCATAGCACCGTATTCTTGACATGTTTAGGAATCTGATTTGGAGCCTTGCACATATGATGTGTTGGTTGATAGGTTTCCGGTTGAAAAGCGATTTTTCCATAGAATCTGTTGCATTGAGTGCTACTCCTGCGAAGCATGCATTGTCACTAAGACCTGCATAGATGAGATTTTTTTCTCTTGCTTGGAATTCTTCTTACCACACCTGTCAGTCTGCTCTGACTGATACTCAGGATTTCAAGTTCATAGTTGTTCATCTCCCTCATGATCTGTGAGAGCTTTGAAGTGTTTTCTTGCTGTCAGCATCATACTTTTGAGGATCCTGTCTTCCAGAGACTGGCTTTTACCAGGAATCTTCATGTAGCATGAGGGGATGGCAGTATTCTCTATTGAGCAACCATTTTTACCAGAATGGTAGCTTGGCTCCATTTTCTATAACCAATTAGTTGTATTTTTTAACAAGGGTAGGTGGTTAGACTTGATTTCAAACCTCACTTTGTCCAGGCTTGGGACAGACAGCTACATGAAAGGGCAGCAGGCACAGTTATACAAAAAATAATTTTGAGGTGAATCCAGACACTCAAGGTTCTGTTGTTTTCCTGGAGCAATCAATGACTTCTAACAGCCTACAGTTAAGAAATGCATGGAGAAGCATTTCTTACATCATAGAGAAACACAGGGAACTCAAATAAATAAAAGAGAAACTCTTGCATTTTTTCCCTCCAGATCTTTTCCCACTACCGACATTTTTGTCACTGTTGAACACTGTACCATCCTTCCTGTCACTGAGGCTTGTAATCTGGAATGATGACTTCCCATACTCCCTCAAAGATTCCAGAGGCATTCTCTGCTCTTTAGGGTCTACATACCAGCTAACAAGAGGAAACCCTTCCACTTCAAGGGTCAGTACTGCCAGAGTATCTCTCAGCAGGCTTACCAAAGCTTCATTGTGTTGCCAAAGAAAAAGCCACACTTCTTCGAGTAGTATCCCTATGGGTGCTCCTCTGTAGGTGTATCTGTGTCACTGTGCCTCTCAGACTGGAGATTTTAGATAGCAGTGCCTGTTCAGCCTACACATGTGCTCTTCTTCTCTCATGTTTTGCCTCAATGCTATTTAGTGCTGTGCAAGCAAACACACTCAGTTCCTTCTCAACTTCTGTTGGCCTGAGATGGAGCACTAGAAGAGTCTAAGTGATGATTCTAATGCACCTAATGATTTCTAAACTTTATTTCTAGTTAGTAGTTTGTTACCTAGATTAATATTACTCTTTTTCTTTTCTTAAAAAAAAAAAGAGGGTGGGGGCCTTTCAAAAACAGTTCTCTTCCTCTTTGGGGAAACAAAACCCCAAAAGGGGTATGCCTGGCTTCCCCAGGTTTAAACGCTATCTCTCCTACAGAAAAGTTATTCTGGTCAGTAGCGGCCATTCATGCTGCATTCACTGCCTGGGAGAGTTTCACAAAAGTGTACTTTCTGTCTGAAATTAAAATCAGGAACAGGAAAAAGCCATGAACTGAAGCTCAGACTCCTCTTGATGGAAAGGTCAGTTAGATCACCCCAGACCAACAGTCCTTTGAATCCACTCCCAGGTGGATTCAAAGAGGATATCTGCTGATTCCTCTCACAAAACCACCAAAAAGAGAGCTACCAGTCCCCAAACTGAAGAATTGACTGGGAAAAAAGAGATTTCCCCCGCAAAATCATCCACCTTGGTACTGACCAAACCTCAACAGGGTACCCATGAGCCATTAGGCTCCTCAAGTAGTGGTACTGTCTGTAAGCCTAAAGACCTGAAGGGCACAGGGTCAGAGGCATTGGTTCTGTCAGAGAAAAGAAGCAGTAGAGACTGTGCTAGCTCTTCTAAAATGGCACTACCAGAGACAAGGAGAGCCTCAGTACCGAGCACTTCCACACAAAAGACCAGAGCACCATCTTCTGGCTGATCATTGGACCACAGAAGACTACAGGTGCCGTTGACTCCCTTGACACCAGGCCTCTCTAGGCAGACTCCATTGGTACTGATTACTACCATAGTACTACAGGAATTCTGTTCAAAGACCTCTTGGTCTCAGAAATGCTAGAATCCCCATTACTTAGTACTGGCACCAACCACATCTCGGTCTCCTGAATTCCCCACGGTACCAAGACACTCCTCATCAGCCTCCTTTTCTGCTCCACCTCTATCAAGTGAAGAAGAGGATGATGATAACATATCTTCAGTCTCAGTACAAAGTTCCCCAGGACAACATCAAGGGACCAATCACCTAGAAACAGTTACAGAGCCACAAAACTGACATGATAGACAAAGCCCATCCACTTGGTATGGACACCGTTGGCCAGGTACCACCACCCATGCTGTCTGCACCACTCCAGTTGGCCATATTGGGACCCCTGGGAAGCCTCTAGACACACCAGTTCTCTAGGACCTCAAATGTCTCACATAGGGATAGAGGAAAACAATCTCCCTCAACTTTCCTTTCTAGACCCCCTGATCCTCAAGAGGAGATTCTTGAGGAACAGAAAGCAAGACTGGATAAAGAAATTACTCCATTAACAAACATCTAATCATCCATTCCACTTGAAGCCATTATGCCTCTTCCATAAACTATGGCAGATGACTTTAAACAATTTCAAGACCTCACCAAGACAGTGGTGGACTCACTTCAGATCCCCTTGAAGGAGACACAATAAAGGAGACACAATAAAAGCTGCTGGACATCTTCCATATGTCCTTATCAGGTCGCATTGCAGTCTCTATCAATTGCCTCATTGATAGAGAATGCAATGCAACCTGATAAGGACATATGGAAGATACTAGACCCAGCCAAAACCATCAGGCAAACACCAGCCATGATACCGCCCACATGCAAAAGTCCAGATAAAAAATATTATGTCCCCTCTTAAGATGTGGACTTTCTCTTCTCCCATCCATCACTAAATTCCCTTGTGGTAGATGCTGTAAATAAATGTGGCAAACAGCACCATGCTAAATCAACACCCTATCACAAGGACTGGAAAAGAATGAACTTATTCGGCAGGAAATTGTACTTATCAGCAACCCTACAGTTTAGGATTGCTAATTATTAGGCCTTGATGGTGAAATATAACCATATCAATTATTCGAAATTCAGCACCTTTATTGAACATCTCCCAAATGATCAAAGAGTGCAGTTCCAACTCATCATTGTTGAGGGCCAGTTTCTGGCACGTACATCATTACAGACTTCACTAGACACTGCTGATACATCTTCTCAGGAGAGCTATGTGACTTCACCTTTCCAGCCTCCCAAGAGAAGTCCAAATGACTGAGGAGGACCTTCCATTCAAAAGATCCAAACTCTTCATGGAAAAAACAGATGATTCCCTCCATGCACTAAACTACTCAAGCCATTTTGCATTCCCTGAGGATCTACAGACCTGCACAGAAAAGGAGGTACAGCAAATCTCAGACATCACAAAGATCCTGACCTGCCCAGTTCCGTCCACCCCAGAGAAACTATGAACCTCAGTGGAAGAGACAACGGATACAAAAATAAAGGGCAACAACGCTCCAAACCTCAACTGCACAGCCTTCAATGTTGAAATATCAATTTTGATACATAGCCTGAGGCCCCTAGCCACCATCAGTTGCTGCAAAATTCATGTTATCGCCATCATTTTAGACACCGCCTTGTTCTTTTGACAAAATGGGGAAAAGATAATGTCAGATAAGTGGAAATAATCTCCAATGGTTATTCAGTCCACTTTCCCTCCCTCCCTCCTAACCATCCTCTCTCTCTCTCTCTCTCTCTCTGTCCCTCTTCAAGGACCCCTCTCACGAATGTCTGTTACATCAAGAAATATACCATGTCAATCCTCAGTGCTATAGAACAAGTTCCCAATCAGCACAGAGGGAAAGTATACTCCAAATACTTCCTGTTACTGAAAAAGAATAAAGGATGGAGACCCATTCTGGATCTGAGATTGCTCAACAAATATGTAAAGGCACAAAGATTCAAGATGGTTAAATTAGCAACAATAATTTCATATCTGGACTAAGGAGACTGGTTTTCGGCCCTTGACCTACAAGATGCTTATTTTCATATCAAGATCCAACCATTCCACAGAAAGTTCCTGAGATTCAGCCTAGGTCAAGACCATTTTCAATACAGGGTACTTCCATTAAGCCTATTGTCTGCATCCAGAGCGTTCTTGAAGGTCCTATCTGTGGTAGTGGCATGTCTTTGCAAATTAGGAATCATGATATATGTGTATCTAGATGACTGCCTACTCAAGGTACAACTGTTTGATGCCCTATCAGCCATGCAATTCTCTATATATGGTGTGGATGTGACTCACATAACACACACACTACCTCTATGGCCCTGAGGATGTCACATGAGGCCACAGCTGTGTGCTGATTGGACCACAGGTTGAGAACCACTGCTATAGATTATTTATGGAGTTGGGACTACAACTGAACACTCAAAAATTGACTCTAACTCCAATGCAACATCTAGAATTCATAGGAGCCTATCTAGATGCAGTAAAGGCCAAAGCCTTCCTCCCACTCACAGGTTCAATATGCTAACAATCTTAATTGACACCATCCATATCAGCCCCCAAACCTTGGCCAGGAATTGCCTTCAACTACTGGGGTACATGGCAGCAGGCACCTTGTAATAACTCGTGCAAGGCTCCACCTGTGTTGCCTTCAGGCATGGCTCAAAACGGTATATGCACCAAACAGACAGATTGACCAAACCACTGTTAATGTCCTTCATAATCAAAGACTCTCTCAAATGGTGGAAGTCTTCCCTTCTATTTGTGAGCTCTTAATAAGAGGCTCTGCAATAGAGAAGGAACTGAGGGTGGTTAACTTGTGCAGCACTGGATAGCCTTGAGGCAAGGCATGAGACAGGGAGAGCACATGTGCAGGCCGAATGGACACCGCTATCTGAAATCTCCAATCTGAGGCACAAGGACACAGATACATCTACAGTGGAGCACCCATAGGGGGACACATATCTCAAAGAACCACAGTTACTGCACAAGGTGAATAACCCCTTCTCGCACAATGGAGCTCATCCTTCTCCCATTCAAATACCTTCTTTGTCCACCAATAAGCAGCAAGTGTGGTGGTCATATTAAAAGCCCATACTGATCTTAATCCTAGGTCCCTACCCTTCTCACCCATCTTTAGCAACTGTCTGTCTGTCCATCCTCCTTCCAAGCATTCACTGGAATTGTTTTGAATTAGTGGGTCTTGTAGTCACCAGAGATTATTCTATTCAATTGTGGTCGGTGCCAAGCTTCTACCCTGCCTCCTCTTCAGGGAGCCTCCTCTCTCAACATTTATTGAGGGAGCAACTTTAAAGAGAAAAGCTGAGATTCTGGAGCAGAAATTGGTGGCTGGGGGGTGACTGGGGAGATGGGTATCCCTGTATATGCCCCAATTTGATCCCTAATTTACACTAAAAAATGAGGAGTGGCAATTGAAATTCCCTATAGCCATTTGTTTACAAAGATCTCTGGGAGTACTTTTTTAAAAAAGGAAATTATTTTTTTATCATTGACAGGTGGGAAATTTATGTTGCTTGTAAGGAGTGAATGTGGGGATTAAACTATTATTGCTTTGTTGGCAAAAATGTTCAGTGTGTCAGCTAGATTGCATACAACTTTGATTTAACATACTGCCTATCATGTAGTTTAAAGACTTCCATTAGCTTGATTACTGCTTAACTTTCTGCCACTTCAAGACATAGCGCAACACTGCCAAATCAGTCCTCCTATCTTTTGGCCAAAAACAATTGTATATTAAGATTCAGAGTAGCAGCCGTGTTAGTCTGTATCCGCAAAAAGAAGAACAGGAGGACTTGTGGCACCTTAGAGACTAACAAATTTGTTAGAGACTAACAAGTCCTCCTGTTCTTCTTTTTGTATATTAAGAATGGCTCAAATTGCTGAAGTAACCTATTTGTTTATTTTAAAAAAATTAGTTTCTTTTAGCAACTTATAGTTAACAAAATCCGTTTTAATTAAATCATATTCTGAGCATCTTTAACAACTAGGCTGCAGCTATTTGGTCATGCGTTATTTAAATAAAAAATCCTAACCCAAGATCTTGAATAGCATCCTGATTAGGCAAGAGGTCAGACTTTAAAAATATGTATAATCTATCATGATATTCCTTTTTAACATCAACAATTATTTCTCATGCTAGGAATCATTATATAATCTCTGGATAGACTTCATATTGAGTAGGTATTTGACTGGAGAATGCAAATTGTTATATTATTAAATGGAATTGCCTAAATCGATTGAAATGACAAGATTCTGTGGAATTGCTTTCCTCATATATGCTATTCTCTGCTCCCATATTGGTTGTGGGTGCCTGATTTGTACAATGATTGTACTGTTATTTCTCAGGTAATATAGTATGTAAATCTCTGTACTGCTATAATTAACCAATCAGAGTTCAAGTGCAGGGATTTGCATAATCAGTGTATGGTTATTTCTCAATAACTACTGGAAATATGAAAATCTTTTTTTAGGTAACTGCTGCAATCCTTCTACTAATGTCCATTATTCAGAATTTTTAACAGGTTGTGAGCAACAAAAATGCTGATTAAGAGTCTAAATTAGCACAAAGGGGTACAGGGAAAATGATGGCGCATCTCTTGAGACAGTTTGTGTTACTTGTTTGCAGTGAATGAAGTAAATGCTACACGACATTCAACACAGGGTTACAAAATTGGCTCAGCAGTTCCTATGCACTCTACTGCATATTTATGTGCATAGAAAAAGTGAGCAGGATTTTTCAGTAAAGTACAAGGTGTGGCAGCCTGTATGGCCACAGCTCTGCATTGCATACCAGGAAAAAGAAGTATACAGCAAGAGAGTGGGACAATACTTAGCCTGTAACTCTGGCTCTGAGGATACAGTATTTGCAGACCTAGTACCTGCCAAGATCTTTGGTTAGGGAGTGGTCAATAAGGACTAGAGCTGGGTGAATCATTTATTTTTCAGTTTGCTAGTAATTAAAAAAAAAAGCGGGGGTGGGTAGGTGTGCTTGGTTTGGGTCAAATCCAAAAATTGTGAAACATTTTGGCAGATCGATTAAAATCTTTCAGGTCAAAGAAACATGTAGTTTGACCCAAAATATTTTGTTTCAGGCATTTTAAAAGGGCTGGATTCACAAAAAGAGAGGGGGAAAGGAGGTGGGTGTTGTATAATGGAAAATGTAGTCCAGCTGAGGAATTAATCTCATACGGACAATACAAGGAGCCCATAGAGGAAGTTAAGGTTCAAATAATAATGTTAACAACAAGAACAGGCGTGCTTGTGGCACCTTACAGACTAACAAATTTATTTGAGCATAAGCTTTCGTGGGCTACAACCCACTTCATCGGATGCATAGAATGGAACACACAGAAAGAAGATATTTATACATACAGAGAACAAGAAAAGGTGGATGTAGCCATACCAACTGGAAGAGGCCAATCAATTGAGATGAGCTATCATCAGGAGAAAAAAAAACCTTGGCAGTGATAATCAAGATGACCCATAGAAGGTGTGAGGATACTTAACATGGGGAAATAGATTCAATTAGTGTAATGACCCAACCATTCCCAGTCTCTGTTTAAACTTAAGTTAATTGTATCTAATTTGCATATTAATTCAAGTTTAGCAGTCTCTCTTTGGAGTCTGTTTTTGAAGTTTTTTTGTTGCAAAATTGACACCTTCAAGTCTGTCACTGAGTGGTTAGAGAAGTTGAAATGTTCTCCCCCTGGTTTTTGAATGTTATGATTCCTGATGTCAGATTTGTGTCCATTTATTCTTTTACGTAGAGACTGTCCGGTTTGGCCAATGTATATGGCAGAGGGGTATTGCTGGCACATGATGGCAGAACCAGAGAAATGAAGAGTACAATACTTTGTGTTTCTTGGCTCTAGTATATTTCTCTCTCTCACTCTCAAATATGCATGCACTACATTGTTTGCAAAATTCACAGAACTTTGGCAAAATAAACACCATTTTTATACCATATGTTTTATCTATCAGTTCTGGAGCTTGTGTGGCAATTCGTTGACACCAAAGCGTGGTGTTTTTGGCAAGACTGGTGATCTCCAAACTATACTTTGCCTAGCCTGTGCAAGAGATGAAGTGACACATTCTGGTGCACTTAATGGAGATATATATGTATGGAAAGGAATTAATCTCATACGGACAATACAAGGAGCACATGCTGTAAGTATATTTATGTTATAATAATTCAGATTGTTTGAACGATGCACAGCTTTGGAAATTGATTAGTGTGTAATTAATAGCTCAAAGAAGCTTTTTGAAATATCATTGTTGAGATTATTTTTATTTTAAACCAAAATGTTTAAATCTAAATCTGAAGAGGTTATTTTTTTTCTTTACATAATTTTTCTGTATCCTTCCCATATCACTCTAAACCATATGCTTATGTGGAGGAGACAAGTGGAGAAAAAAAATCAATAATCCTGAATCCAATTTCTACATGCAGAGCTGTGTCTCTCTTTTTTCCTCCAGGTGTTGTAACTAGTGTATGTGACAATACAAGACAAGGTTCAACATTTTAAGATTTCTCATCTACTATTCACAAATAAAGCCACTAATTTTTCCGACATTTTTAATCTAAGAGAAATTTCCTTCATCACACTATTAGGAGTATATCAGGTTGACTTTCTAAAACAATTCTTTATGTTTGAAGGTGGATTTTAATTATGGACAATGGTGTACCTTACAGATAATGTTAAAACTCAGTGTGTTATGGACAAATTGAACCAATGAGACACAGAATGGGAGGAGAAGAATCTTAATTTTCTTACTGCAGTGGAGCGGCCCAGCTCTACAATAGTTAAGCTTAAGACCAGATTTCTGTTTAAAGCTTGACTGTCATAAGTACTCCAAAATCTGTACAGTTACTGGGATTGCTTTCAAATTTTGTCCCTTGTGTGGGGTTTGGCCAGTGATCCAAATTTGGCTATTGATTCCTGAGATACAACCCTATTGGGGGGGGAAGGCTTTTCTTAATGTTAACATATTCTGGTAGTGAATTTATGCTCCCAGACAGAGATCAAATTAGGACAGAGGTCATCGCACAAGTATCTCAAATGCTTGAGAGTTACCCAAATGGAGTACATGCACCCACTAGCCCTGTGGGGAAAATCAAATTAAAACATTATTAGTCACAGACTTCTCTTGCAGTGTGCAAGATGCATTACACTGAGTATATGCAGAGAAAGAGGTTATCTAGAAAACTACCTCTACATCATAGGACCTTGTGACTCTGATGTTATGTAATGGTCATTGAATCTGAGCACCACCCTGGCACTATGAATTCAAATCCAATCCAGGGCAGAAAGCTGAAATAAAAAAGGAGGCATCTTGTTCCGGTTTGCCTCTGTCAAAGGTTTTTTTTTTTTTAAATTGTGGGAAAATGTAATCTGAATACATCACAGGGCACTTAAACTATTTATTGAAAAGAAAATAAATTACACAAGCAAATGTTTGCTGGGAAGAGAGGGTGATATTGCATTAATTTAGATGGAATATAGGTGCCCAAAGATGTTAACATAACCCAGTTGCTGTCCAATGTTAAACAGTGTTAAGCAAGGTTCAGGGTTTGGCATACAGACATCTTAGCCTGCTTAGTACTATGGCAAATACCATTAAAAACCTTTTAAATCTTTTATTAAAAGGTACGAAAAAGGTAAAACAGTTAAAGCATTTGAAATGTTGTTAAAATGAAAGCCTTACTTTACATTTCTTGTTCCCTTTCCCTTTAGTTGGCGAGAGGTTTGAAAGGAAAAAATAACCCTTGTTTAACAGTGTTCAATGGTAATAACTTTTCTTTTGGGGTAAAGAGAAGAAGTTAGTTGAGATTGGCTAGAGCTGTTATGGCTACTTCTATTACAGTTCGATCCTGTTTCATCTTGAGTGGTATTTGGGATGCAGCTGAGGCGGTAGAAGTGATGATGTCATCTGGCTTCCCGTCTGTTCTGGTCAGGACATTTCTCAGGATCAGGACGAAGAAGGTCTGGTCCCAGGAGACAGTGGGGGTGGCAGTCATGATGGTGAAGCTTGCTCCAATAGTTTTCGTTTGTTCGTCTTTCCCCTCTGAAGGCTCTTTCTTTAAGGATCCAAAAAAAGAACTGATGGGTGAAATAGCCCATCCCCTCATTAATTTGTCCACCAATTAGGCCTAATATCCAACACATCAATTTTGGTTAATTTCCAGTTCCACATCTTCTGTTTTTACCAAGTTCGATTTAAACATTTGCCTTGAGTTATATCAGTAGGCCTTTCTGTTTGGACTTATTTTGATTTTTTTGTAGCTGTCAATCAATATTTGTTGTCATAGGTTATTGTGCTATCTTATGAACATACACTCACTTTTTACAGGAGAATTTACAATTAGGGTAAATGTGTAGACCAAATTATCACAACACTGATTGGGATGGAAGAGTAGGGGAGAGGAGTTTGGGGCATGCGCCAAGAATACACTGCTGACACTGGGATAAGGAATTGAGAAAGGGCATGCTTAATGCATATCATAGCCTCTGCAGCACTGGGTCTGGGGGATGAGTGCACCCACTGACATAAATTGAGCACTTCACACGTATCAAAGCTATTGTTTCAGGCTATATTTATCTCCATCGGGTATTCTTTCAGCTGAGAACATCTCATTGAAGTGGATGGGTCACTTAACACCTCTCCGAATTACTAAATTATTAAAGGAGGGTAATGTAATTAATGTAAAATCAACTTGAGTTTTTGGAAAATAGATCCTGTCAAACTAACTCGATATCTTTTTTTAATGAGACTACAAGCTTCTGTACGGCATTTGACTTGGGACCTCATGACATTTTGATTAACAAAATTAGAATGATGTAAAATTAACATGACATCTTAAAGGATTAAAAACTGGCTAAGCGATAGGTCTCAAAATGTAATAATAAGTGGGAATCATCATGAAGCAGGTGTGTTTCTAGTGAGATACCGCAGGGATCACTTGTTGGCCCTGTGCTATTTAGCATTTTTGTCAATGATCTGGAAGAAAACCCTAAAATCATCGCTGATAAAGTTTGAAGACAACACAAAAATTGGGGGAGTGGTAAATAATAAAGAGGGCAGGTCACTGATTTAGAGTTATCTGGATTGCTTGGTAAACTGGGCACAAGCAAACAATGTGTTTTTAATATGGCCAGAAATAAATGAATACATCTAGGAACAAAAAATGTAGGCCATACTTATAGGATGTGGGATTCTATCTTGGGAAGCAGCAACTCTGAAAAAGATTTGGGAGTCATTCTGGATAATCAACTGAACATGAGTTCCTAATGTGATGCTGAGGCCAAAAGAGCTGATGCAATCTTGGATGTATAAATAGGGGAATCTCAAGTAGAAGAGAGGAGGTTATTTTACCTCTTTATTTGGCACTGGTGCAACCGCATGTTTTCTAATATATGTATATGGAAAACAAATATTTAATGGTAGGCTCTTCAGTCTAGCAGAGAAAGGTACAACATGATCCAATGGCTGGAAGTTGAAGTCAGGCAAATTCAAACAGGAAATAAGGCATAAATTTTGTCAGTGAGGGTAATTAACCAGTGGGACAATTTACTAAGGGTGGTGGTGGATCACTGACCATTTTAAAATCAAGATTTGGATTTTTTTTTTCAGTTTTGACAATTAATATTGATTGATTAATCCTCCTACTTGCAGTCCTAGCCCAAGGATCTCTGCTCTGCCTTGCCAGGACCACAGCCTTCCCCGCACCTTACCTCTGCAGGGATCAAGTGTCACTGGCCCTGCAGGTAGCCCTGTGCAGGCCTGCTATCATGACCCCATTCTCACACCTGTGACAGCAGGACTGCAGAGGGTTTCCTGTGCTGGCACAGGGCTGGTGACACCTGATCCTCGCAGGCGCAAGGTGTGGGGAAGGGTGTTGCCCTTGTGGGGCAGAGCTAGTGAGGGAGCAAGACCCATGGCACAGAAAACTCTCTGTCCTGCGAGAGAGCTAATGACAGCCAATTGCGGCAGGTGCAGGGGGGAGGCTGCACTCACGCTGTTTCCTGTGGATTTTTTTCATGTGTTTTTTTTGGTGTGTCAACTGAAATAGATGTTTACTGACATCTATCCATTAAAAAAAAAATCCTGCCAAGCCTAATTATATAAAAGCTAGGTATTTTGATTACATAGCCACAGTAGCATATCAGCTACAAATCTAGGTGAGAACTAAAAGTGCCTAAATGGCCACTATAACTCTACCAACAAACATTTCTTGTTCTGTTTTGAAAAGATAGGAAATTAATTGGCAAAAAACCTAAGTTAACACAGAGTTAAGGTTGCCTGGTGACCACTCATGACCTTCCAAAACATCAAGTTCAACAAAACTCGAACATCTGACAACCAGGAAATATAGAGTTAAGGTAAATGCTCATGTAATCTTAACTCTGCCTTCTGTGAGAGGTGCCCCAAACCATCTATAATGCAGATACTTGCACTCTGCCTTTCACTGTAATGGACAGGCGCTTCTTGCGCCTGCACTATGCTCAAACGCTGATCCTACTCCTCTGACAGAATATTCCACTTTTTATAACCCCTTTCACACTTGCACCCAGGATGCCACCTTTTCCCTACCAGCCATTAAATCCTCCCATCTATTGACTCCAATATTCAATACAGCTGCACCTAAAACACTGAAAGCAGCTGGAGTATATGCAGATAATTCCCAGTATCTCTTGCCAGCTGTGGGGTACGGGGGCAGAGCTAAGGTTGCATGAGCATTTACGTTAACTTTGTATTTCCTGGTTTTGCTGAACTTGATTTTTTGGAAGGGCATGAACTGTCTGTCACCATGCAACTTTAACTCTGCATTAACTAAGGTTTTTTTTCTATTTAATATACTAATACCTGGAGTCTGGGTAACATGCAAGAAGAATTGGAAAGTCTCACTGATGAAAAGAAATTTGTTATAGTTGGCGTTACTGAAACTTGTTTTGCATGACTGGAATGTTAACATAACTGGTTAGAACGTGTTCAGGAAGGATAGAATAGGAAAAAGGGGAGGGTGTAATTGTGTGGCATCTGATATTAAAGATCCATTGCCTTCTTTTAGAATTACTGCTAACTCAGAAATGCAGATCTTGAATGCAGGTGAAGCCAAGTGCTAACTATAAAGCCCAGCAGTGGGTGTGTGTTACAACCACCAAATCAAACCAGAGAACAGGATCAGTTACTCCAACACCTACCTTTAATGTATAGAAAGTAAACATGTGATGTTATAGGTGGGGACTTTAATTTTGGAAGCATATTATGGAGGTTTAATATAGCCAGTGGAAAAACATCGTTTGCTTCTAAAAATATGGATGATGGATTTTCTAACAAAAGGTATTGCACCCTACATGATGTAATTCTATTTTGGATTTCATATGATGGATAAAGATGAATTAATCATGGGACTAGAAGTTGGTGGTTACCCAGGGAACAGTGATCCTAAGCTGATTACATTTAATATGGCATTTTTACCAGAATGCTGACCTAAACGTGCCACGCTTCTTAGCATCGTAGAGCAGGCAAAGGTCTTTTGTTGCTGCCCTTGATGACAATTTTTCTTCTGCAAAATCTTTGGAGTTATAATCATACAAACTGTGGTTGCTATTGAAGTTGCTGATATAGATGGTGTGGTGGCTTGCAGGTGGCCACACTGAAGAGGGCCAGTTCATTAATGAGAGTTCACAGACATTCACTACAGTCAAGTCGCTGACCTTGATGGTGATGGAATTAAGGGACATGTTTGGGAGGACCTGAGTAGTGTTCTTCAAGTCATCTTTGACATGGGTTGACTGCTGAGACAAGGATGTATCCATTGATCTCTCCGGTGGCTTTCTCGCTCGATGTGTGTTTCCTGCAGTGCAAGGATGTCAATTTCATCTGTTTGTAGGCTCTTCGTGAGGTAGTCAGATTTTGTGCTGGATAAACCCTCAATGTTTAACTGCACTATATGCAGTGAAGGGTTGGTGTCCGGTTTGACTTAGAAGGGGCCATTTTTTCCATGGCTTTGCTGACTAGGAGGCCTTTTCAGGACATTCTGTCACCAATTTTACATTAGTTGTGCTTACTCATGTAGCAGGTTATCATCCCTCCCCCCATGCTATATGCCTGACCTTTGCTTTGTCGCAGGATGATAACGGACAGTCTTTGTCATCAGAGACTCTCCACATGTGCAATCAAAGGAAATAGGTATGTGTGTACCTTGAGGTTCCAGTCTCGATGACTTTCCCAACAGACTATGCAGACCCATTGTGATACAGGTCAATCTCCAAATCCCGCTATTTTGCTCCATCCTGAAGCCTCAGTGTGGAACTTGGGGAAAGCAGTATAATAGAGAAATCTGTGATGTTGATCCCTCCGACCCCTGCCAATTAT
Source organism: Chrysemys picta bellii (assembly GCF_011386835.1). Classification (NCBI taxonomy): domain Eukaryota; kingdom Metazoa; phylum Chordata; order Testudines; family Emydidae; genus Chrysemys; species Chrysemys picta. The sequence goes on along the minus strand of NC_088794.1, from coordinate 122,658,618 downwards.
CATCACTTAGTTAGCCTTATAATAGCTGTCAAAGTCAGTATTCCCAGGGGATACAGAAAGGCTTTCACTCCCTGTTGGACACTAGAGAGTGAAGAACTCCTTTGACAGTATAAGGCAAACGGACAACCAGATACAGCAAAAGCATTGCTCCATTCTTTGGACTAGTCAAGAAGGCAAAGATAGTGTGACACTGTGGAGGCCCTTGACCTCACAAAGTCAAGTTGAAAGGTCTGGTGTCTCCTCCATGCCCTTGGTGGAGTGACGCCTGCAATCTATATATCTCCGCAGGTGAGCCCAGATGCCATAGCATGGCAACTAATTGCCAACTCAATTGACAAAATTACCATAAAGTCAATAAAGAACTCTATAATGCCCTCAAACAATGCCAAACATTTCCCCAATTTTCTGTGCCCTATTCAGTGGAGGAGGTGGACAGTGGCATCACCCAAATAAAGCCTGGAAAAGCAGCAGGTCTTGATGGCGTATTCCCTGTGTTCTTAAAGCATTTGGGCCAAATAGTGAGAAAATGGCTAGATGCTCTCTCTACTAACATGGAGAATACCAAAAGAATGGAAAGGAGCAAAAATTATAGCTGTTCTCAAACCAGGAAAAGAGGCAACTAATACGAAAAGTTATTGACCTATAGTGCTTCTTAGTGGCTGCTATAAGCTATTGAAGCAGCTTCTACTTTGCAGAATGAAGCCATTGGTGGAGGAACTGGTACCCCAAAGAACAAGCTGGTTTCAGAATAGGCAGAAACTGTTATGACCAAGTCCTTGTGTTGACTATAGATAAGCTGGCTATCAACGCCAACTTAAAATAGCAACAATATTTATCAATCTTAGTTCCACATACAATACAGTATGGCAGAAAGGACTTCTACTGAAACTTGCAATAGCCATACCCTGTTGCCCTAGAATTAGGCTCATCACTGAAATGCTGAACAATCTCAGATTCACGGTGTATCTTGGTGATGCTATCATCAGCCTATAAAGACTGATCAGTGGACTCCTGCAAGGGTCCATTATAGTTCCAGCACTTTTCAACTACCTATCAACAATTATTCCACCAACATCCTCCCTCAAGTTCATGTACTCGGATGACATCGCACTGGCTGCTCAGACTTGCTCATTTGAAACCTCAGAAAAGGTTCTAGAACAGGACCTACAAATACTAGAAACATATTTCAAGGCATGTTGATTAAAGCCAAATGCCTCAAAAGCAGGGGTCTCAGCTTTTCATTTGAATAATACCAAGGCCAAGAAGACATTAAACATCAATTTCGTGGGTCATCATTGATACATGGTCATAATCCAAGGTACCGGTGATAATACTGGACCGCATGCTCAGCTTCTATCTCCTTCTTGAACCAACCAAAAGCAAAACAAAGACCAGGGTCAACATCATACAGAAGATTTCAGGAACATCTTGGGGAAGCGACACCTGCACACTTTGAACATGGACACTAGCCCTAATCCATTCCATAGTGGAACAATGTGCCCCAGTTTTGGAGTGGAAGTCCACACACCATTTTAGTGGACATTGAAATTAACACAGCTTTTTGCATAATTAGTGGCACCCTCATATCAATGCTGGTTCCATGGTTATTGGTACTGGCTAACGTTGCGCCAGGAAATCTCCAACGAGAGGCTGCGACAGTTAGGGAAGATCATAGCAAATATCACACTAGTGCTCCCCCATGATCTAGAGCACCAGACTCGCAACCAACTAAAATCAAGAAAACCCTTCTGGTCCTGTGCCACATCCCTCTTTGTGGAAGTTAAGGACATTTGCAGAAGCTGGTCTGAAGCCTGGGCGGCTACCGACGTACCAAACAAAAATCTAATTGACGACCCAACTGTGCAAGTGCCGGACTTCTCCTCCCTACAGTGCATACGGACAGCTCTAAACCATATCCACATCTAACATGAAAGATGAGCATACTTACTCGATGGATGGAAAATGAGGAAATCGCTGAACTGCAACTGTGGCGTGGTGCAAGCTGTCGGACACATCATGGACAATTGCCCAATCTATACTCATCCTGTGACCCCTTTTGCTCTCGAATGGATAAGATACCTTAAGATCTAACTGTAGTTATGCTGTTTCTTTGCTGTTCCACTGTTGCCATACAAAAGAAGATGATTTAACATGGGAAACAGAGGATAGTCTCAACCAAAAATATATATGCTTGGTGCTTCAAAGGGGCTAATTTCCCAATGCTCAAGAAAATTGAGTGAAATTGTTTGGTAGAAAAAAAGTAGACTGAAAATTGGGAATATTTAAAGAAGAATATATTAGATGATCAAAAATCCATGATTCTACAATGAAGGAGGATGAAAACTTTGGCTAAAAGCCCATCCTATTTCAGTGAAGTTAAGGCACCAATTAAAAATTAAAAAGCATTATAGAAAAATGGGCAAATTGGTAGCAATTGATATAAATTAGAAGTTATGAAGTGCAGAAAATTGATAAGGAAAGCTAAAGACCTCAGGGAAAATCCAAGGCTGGCAGGGCTAAAGACAAGAAAAAGGATTTTTACAAATATATCAGGAACAAAAGAAATTCTAGCAGTAGTAGGGACCCATTACTAGATGGAGATGGTAAAACTGTTAATAATGAAGCAGAAAAGGCAGAAGTGTTCAGTAAATATTTCTGTTCTGTATGCAGAAAGAAGCAAGATGATGGACTCATTATTTGAGGATATTAAAGTACTTTCCAGGCTGTTACTAACTGAGTAGGATGTTAGACAACATCAACTAGGGATAAACATTTTAAAATCAGCAGGCCCAGATAACTTGCACCCAAGAGTCCTAAAAGAGTTGTCTGAAGAGATCTCTGGACCAATCATAAGATTTATTTAAAAATTAGAATACTGGGGAGATTTCAGAGGACTAGACAAACTGGATAATCCAGATAACTACAGGCTGGTAAACCTGACATCGGTCTTTGGCAAAATAATGGAAAAAGCTGATTATGGGATTCAGGTAATAAGAACTATAGTATAGGAATACAATTAATGCCAGTCAACTTGGTTTTATGGAAAAATAGGTCTTTTAAACAAACTTGATTTCAATTTTTGATACAGGTAACTGGATATTATATAGATATACATACTTAGACTTTTGTAAGGTGTTTGACTCAGTACTATGTGAACCTTGATTTAAAAATTGGTACTATATAATATCAGTAGAGCACAAGGCCAGCTCTAGGAATTTGGCCGCCACAAGCAGCCAAACAAAAACAAACAAACAAAAAAGCCGCGATCGCGACCGTCCGCCGAATTACCACCGAACAGCTGGACGTGCCGCCCCTCTCCGGAGTGGCCGCCGCAAGCACCTGCTTGGTAAGCTGGTGCCTGGAGCCAGCCCTGGTTGAGCACATGTTAAAATGATTAAGAACAGATCTAACTAACAGATCTCAAAAAATAGTTGTCAGTGGGGAATCATTATTGAATGGAGGTGTTTCTAGTGGGGTTATGCAAGAGTAGTACTAGGCCTGATGCTATTCAACATTTTCATCAATGATCTGGAAGTAAACATAAAATCACTACATCATTTATAAATTATAACAACAAAAATTAGGACAATGATAAATAATGGAGACGACAGGGAAATCATAGAGAGTGATCTGGATCATTGGTAAGCTTTGCCTATTCAAACAAAAAGTGCTTTATTATAGCCAAATGCAAAGTTATACATCTAGGAACAAGGAATGCAGGCCATGCATATAGAATGGGGGACTCTATCTTGGAAAGCAGTAACTTTGAAAATGATTTAGGGGTTATAATGCATGAGTAACTGAACATAAGCTCTCAAGAAGCTAGGAGGAGAACTGCAGAGTGTTGAGAATGGACGAGCAGGAGGGAATGTAATAGCAGGTGAGGGTTGGAGAGCTAAATTTATTGGGAACAGGAGAGGAAAGGGTGGGTAAGAGATGGAACTGATCAAGGATTTGAGAGGGAAGGTATCAGCAGAAGGGGCAAAGAGCTGAATGGGGAAAGAAGACAAGGAGATATACAAAAACACATTGGTAGCACTTCAGGCGCTTAGTCATAGATGGTAGATCTGATACAGGAAAATTAACACTAAAACTTATCAAAGCACACTACTGTGTCAATAGAAAGACTAGGCTATAGAAAGTTCTTAGTTGCAGCATTTTTATGGATAGTGATTGAGAAATGATCTATGAATTTCAAACCCTTTATAGATACATATGAATGTGTAATAAACTATATGATATATTAATTAAAACAAACAAAATACCACTCTATATTTTAAAGACTATTGCATACTATGGTTGAACTTTGCACAGTAAGTGTACATCAGATGCCTTCTCAATAGTTGAATAATTTATTTTGGGATACGCTTTCAGAGGTGAATATTAAAGTTGTGTGGATTGATGCCAGAGGCTGTGGTTAAATAACAGGCACCCAGGCATCATGCATCCATGGTGGTACGCTGAGCTTTAATTAAATATAGATGGAAACAATAATTTAAATGAATGTTTTAAAGCTGGTCTTGTGGGCCAACACAGTTTGTCACCCAGAGTTTTGCTCCTATTGGACTGGCTAATTATGAATTCAAACTACACTGATCTACATTTATAGTGCAAATATATAGGTAAATGCTTAATTATTTTTAGATTTCTATAGTGAAATGCACTCCTTTCACATGTCATGGAACACATTTCCACAATATAATAAAACTTGGAGAGAATTTTTTCTTTATTCTTTCAAGTTAAGTTAACAATGACATTCCCCAGAAAGGTTTCAGAGTAGCAGCCGTGTTAGTCTGTATCCGCAAAAAGAACAGGAGTACTTGTGGCACCTTAGAGACTAACAAATTTATTAGAGCATAAGCTTTCGTGGGCTACAGGTGAATGAGCCCCTGATGGTATGGCTGATGTGATTAGGTCCTATGATGATGTCACTTGAATAGATATGTGGACAGAGTTGGCATTGGGCTTTGTTACAAGCTTTGTTTTGTTGCTTACAGACAACCCCCCAACTTAAAGCAAATACTCACCAGCAACCACACATCACTGAACAAAAACACTGACCCAGGAACCTATCCTTGTAACAAAGCCCGATGCCAACTCTGTCCACATATCTATTCAAGTGACATCATCATAGGACCTAATCACATCAGCCATACCATCAGGGGCTCATTCACCTGCACATCTACCAATGTGATATATGCCATCATGTGCCAGCAATGCCCCTCTGCCATGTACATTGGCCAAACCGGACAGTCTCTACGCAAAAGAATTAATGGACACAAATCTGACATCAGGAATCATAATACTCAAAAACCAGTGGGAGAACACTTTAACTTGTCTGGTCATTCAATGACAGACCTGCGGGTGGCTATCTTACAACAGAAAAACTTCAAAAACAGACTCCAAGGAGAGACTGCTGAGCTGGAATTGATATGCAAACTAGATACAATCAATTTAGGATTAAATAAGGACTGGGAATGGCTGAGCCATTACAAACATTGAATCTATCTCCCCTTGTAAGTATTCTCACACTTCTTATCAAACTGTCTGTACTGGGCTAGCTTGATTATCACTTCAAAAGTTTTTTTTCACTTACTTAATTGGCCTCTCAGAGTTGGTAAGACAACTCCCACCTGCTCATGCTCTCTGTATGTGTGTATATATATCTCCTCAATATATGTTCCATTCTATGCATCCGAAGAAGTGGGCTGTAGCCCACGAAAGCTTATGCTCTAATAAATTTGTTAGTCTCTAAGGTGCCACAAGTACTCCTGTTCTTCATTCCCCAGAAAAAACACTCCCTATCCTCACCAACTTTCATTCATGAAAATACTTTAGAAAAGAGATTGGCTTTGTACTAGCCTGAAGGTGAACCAATTTGAGCTTTGCTGGACAAGTAAAGGGAGTGAATTCCAGAGTCAATGGCTTAGGCATTAGCAATTAAGCAATAGGAATTTGCTTCCCCCAGACTGCTGCGGGGGGAACAGTTACCTCAGATGTTATAGCTGATGTCAACTGTTGTGCAGGACATAAGTGGGAGGGAGAGGCAATATCTCATACAGTCAGGACCTACTTCATATATGGTTTTATAGATAAGTGTCTATGCTTTGAATTGTACCTGCATGTGAAAAGGGAAGCCACTGCTGTTCTTGTGGAACTAGTGTAATATGTTTAGTTTTCCAGTACAACTTAATAGGTGGGCAGTTACATCTTGCACATGCTTTCAACATGATCTTTCAAGCATAGCCCTAATTCGAGCTAATCCAATGTAGAAATTGCATAGGCGGGATTATTATGGTGAGGTCTGGAGTTTACACAAAATGGACATCATTGATTTTTGCCCACTGAGACAAGCTCAGATTCCAGAATCACCAGGAGATCCGAGAGTACCTCAACATTGCAAACTTCTTGGGCCTAGTCACAGGGGAAGAAATAATCTCTCTGCCCTACCACTAACAATCCTTCTCTATCTGCCAAGTATCAGCTGTGTTGTGTCCAGCTACTTTGCTTCTGCCAGTTTGCTCTCATTCCATCCTCTTTCTCAGTTTAACTTTGTGACCTAGGTCATTAATAAAGATATTAAAGAAGATTGTTCCCAAGACTGATCCTTGAGGAACTCCCTACAGTTCGATAATTCACCTTTCAGTACAACCCATTGCCTTCTCCCCTTAGCCAGTTTCTTATCCACCTTACAGTTCTTGTACTAATAACCATTTTCTCTTATCTAACTAATAATTTTCCGTGTGATACTGTTTCAAATGCTTTACTAAAATCCCAGTAGATTAAATGTACTGCATTTTCCTCCTCTTAAAAAAATCAGTTATCTTTTCAAAGAAGGGTATCAGGTTAGTCTGCAGTGATCTACTTTTGGTAAACCCATGTTGTATTATGTTCTCTTTCCCATTTACCTCCATGAATTTAATTATTCTTTCCTGAATCATTTGTTCTAAAACCTTTTGTACTTGTGAGGTCAGACTGCCGGATCATTTCCCCCCAACACTGTCTTAGGTATAGGTCTTCAGTCATACAGTATCGCTCCCAAATAAATGGATTTATTAAAAATCCTTGTTTGGAAGAATCCTTCACAGAGAACAGGTTCATCAATGGCTATTAGCCAGGATGGGCACAGATGGTGTTCCTAGCCTCTGTTTGCTGGGAATGGGCAACAGGGGATGGATCACTTAATGATTACCTGTTCTGTTCATTTCCTCTGGGAAATGGCCTGGCATTGGCCACTGTCGGAAGACAGGATACTGGGCTAGATGGACCTTTGGTCTGACCCAGTATGGCCGTTCTTATGTACTGGACTAGCAATCTCATGCACCATTTTCTTTCAATATTCTAGAATGGAAATTATCTGTCCCCCCTATTTGAGTGCATTAAGCTGTTCAAGTTTTTTTTCCATTTCAAATGTGGTAATTTCCATTTCTATAAACTCATTTTCATCAGCCATCCTGCCTTCACGCACATGTTCCGTATTAGCATCCTTATTGAAAACTGAGGCAAAGTATTCATTGAGTTTTTAAACCATACCTAGATTATCTCTAATCTCCTCCCCATCCACACTGAAGAGTGGCCCAACTCCATCTTTCCTTTTTCTCTTTTTATTTATATAACTAAAAAACCTTCTCTTATTATTTATTTTAATTCCCTTTGCAAGAGCTAATTCAGCGTGACTTTTAGCAATTCTTATTTTGTTCCTACATTTTCTAACCTCCATGATGTAGCTTTCTTTGCTAATGAATCCTTTTTCCATTCTATGTAGACTCTCTGTTTACTCCTAGTAACTTTTTAAGATGGTTATTCATCCAACTGGGTTCAGTGCCTTTCCCTACAAGTTTTTTCCCCTTGTTTGGGATGCAAGATAATTTTTGTATACTTGGTTGACAGAAACTCCAAGCCTCCTCCGCATTTAAGCCCTTGAGCTATTCATTCCAGTTGACTTCTTTAACTAATTCCCTTTAAGTCCCTTTTGAAATAAACAACCATGGTTGATGACCTTGTTGTGGTTATTCTTCCCTTTAATTTAAACTGAGTCAAATCACAATCACTCGATCGAAGGTTATTTCCTAAGAGCATGTGTTCTATGATGTCCTCACTACTTATCAAAACTAAGTCACTGAATAGGACCTTTCCCCCCTTATGTTCACTAACCATGAAGGGCATGAATCTAAACTGCAGATGAAAGGTCCCTCAATACATACAGGACTTTAATGATTGTGTCTCCTGCCAAAACTCCTTAAAACTCAGTATGTCCTCCTCAAGATCTGGGTCTATCTGTGAAATGGAAGACAGATTAATCTTGGATATATTTGATCTTATTTCCAAAGCATGTAGCCAGTTTCTCACAGTACAAAAGATCTGATTCTTTTTCTAAGCATAAATATCAAGAGTTTCGTAGATATACCTCCTCTCCAGAAGCCACAACTAGAGAGCAAAGTCCTGCTACTCTTGTGCCAGAACTACTCTTCCCTCAGTCACTAACACAGGAGGTCTCTGGACCAGTTAGAAAGGATTCAGTTCAAGAAAAAGGGAATACTCTAACTCCATTATCAAGGTTTTCCTCTAAAAAGAGCTCTTGGAGTTTTGAACATACCAGAATTTTGGCAGAATTTAATCCATAGTACAGAACTAAACATCTAAAACAAAATATGCAAAAATCCCTCAAACTTTGGATTTGCTCAGTAACGGCTGAAAGTTAATGCAGTGAAAAAAGCACACATTTGAATCAGTCACCTGAAGATATAGATAGAATTACTTCACCATTGAAATTGACAGGAGTTGTGTGCCCTGATCTGCTTAATTGCTTCTGAATATTTCATTTGGTGCCTATTTGCATATTTAGGTATTTAAATACTTTTGAAAATCTGGCCCAGTGTCAATAGCCTGTGTCCTGGGAGTGAATATTATGCCCAATTAAATCTAATCCAAAATGAATTTTAAAAGATTCCTGAGAGCCTCACTTTGATCTTTGAAGTCACTGGATCTTGATTGTTTTGGGGCCTGTCATAAACAGATAGTTAAGGGTTCATACCTCTTTTACCTGTAAAGGGTTAAGAAGTTCACCTAGCCTAGCTGACACCTGACCAGAGGAACCAATGGGGAGACAAAATGTTTCAAAAGGAAGGAGGGAAGTTCCCTTTGTCTGGGTCAGTTTCAGCCGGAGTGGAAAAGATCAAGGAATCAGTTCTTATCAGAGTAGTGAGTATTAGAAAAGGAATAAATAGGTTTTGTTTATTTTCTTTTTGTAACTTGTCTTGTGCATTAGGGGAATAATCAAATTGGGTATTCTTTTGTGTAACTAAGTTTTGCCCAGGGGAACATCCTCTGTGTTTTGAATCTGTTGTCTGTGAGAGTAGCTGGTATGCTAATCTCTCCCAGAGGTTTGTCTTTCACCTTTCTTTTCTGTAATTAAAAGCCTTCTTTTTAAGAACCTGATTGATTTTCCCTGTTTTTAAGATCCAAGGGGATTGGGTCTGGACTCACCAGGAATTGGTGGGAGAAAGGAGGGGGGATGGTTAAATTCTCCTTGTGTTAAGATCCCAGGGTTTGGATCGGTGTTCACCAGGGAATTGGTGGAGGAGTCTCTCAAGGCTACCCAGGGAGGGAAAGGTTTTGGGGGGAAGACAGAGTTTCCCAAATAACTCATAAATCATTTGGGTGGTGGCAGCCAGACCAGATCTAAGCTGTTAATTGAACTTAGGAGTTCACATGCAGGTCCCCACATCGGTACCCTAAAGTTCAGAGTGGGGGTGAAACCTATAACAGGGCCCTTTAGTGGTACTTGTTAGTTTCCCTGTGAAAGCATAGACTGAGCTAAAATTTTGACATTTATTTCTTATCTCCTGGGGGTAGCAATATTTTCCTTAGTTGCATGCAGGCAGAAAGAAAGAACCTCCAAGCTTAATCCATATTTCGATGAATTTCTAACCTAGCCTCAGTATTATATGGAAAGACTAAACAAAATTTGTATAGCAAGAGGTATAGTAAATGTCCAGGAAGTTCTCATATGCCTTAATAGTAGGTACTAATTTTTATAAAAGCCAAAATTTATTTGGTTTTTCAGTCATTAAAAAAACAATCTAGTCAAATTTGACCCAAAAGCTAGTTTTATCTGTGAAAATTGTTTCATACTTGGGGACCATATGCTGCATTACGGGACCCCGGACCCAGACCCAGAAAGAAGCAATAACTATTGGAAGTGTATGTTTGCCCGTCACTCAGAACAGAAAATTCCCTACTTAGTCATAAATGGCTTGTGGCTGTTACTGTGCCCAGTTCTTCCTTCTATTATAGGCAGTAGTGTGATGGGTTCCCCCTGGGGTGCTACCTGGAACTGGGGTACCACTGAGCCCTCTGACCCACCAGCCTGACCTCCCTCTCACACTGTGTTGCTGTTATAAGCTGCAAAGCCCTCCAAGCTTGCACTTTCAACAGCATTTACACAGGTAGGGACACACCCAGCTGCAGTTACATGCAGGTTCTCTAACCATCAACCTACCAGCCTAAGACCCCAGAGCAGTACCATCCTGCCCTGGTCAAATCTGGCCAGTATATAGATTTAATACCTGGTCCGCCTCTCCCTCAAAGTGAAGAGGGCCATGCACACTTGTGGTAACCAAGCTGAGATTTTTCCCAGGTACCTTAGTCAAATGCACACTGGTTTGAATTAAAACATAAAATAAGTTTATTAACTACAAAAAGAAAGATTATAAGTGATAGCAAACAGATCGAAGCAGATTACCTAGTAAATAAACAAAATCGCAAACTGAGATTAACATACTAGATAGGTAGGATATGAATTAGCAAATTCTCACCCTGAGTGATAACCAGCCTAGCAAATTCTTAAGGCACAAGCTGCCTTTGCTTTGCAGTTTGGGTTTCCCAGGTTTTCATACACAGGCTAGAAACCCCTTTAGCGTGGGACCATCTCTTCCCCTAGTTCAGTCTTTGCTTCTCAGATATTTCCAGGTGTGTTGTTGTGGGGAGAGTGAGGTACCATCATATTGTCATTCCCCCACCCCCTTTATATCTTCTTCCCACTTGCTGGAAAGCTCTTTTGCTGTGACCTGGGTCAAACAGTTCCCATTGTGTAGTGCTATTTCTGAGAGGTTTCTATTGTACACAGTTCCTGGGGTAATCCTTGTGCTTGTGTACATTTCCTCAATAAGACATTAACATTGTTTGGCCTTTTTACTGTTGTACCTGAAAGGCTGCTTGTGGGTGTTTTCAACCTCACAACATGTTTCAGTAACACATACATAGCCAAACTTCATAACTTCACATACGATGATAGCACATACAATCCAACGAGATATTAATTTCTAGCAGATCAAGACTTTTAGAATGATACCTTACAAGGCATACTTTGTGCAAAACATATCCTAATTATTTGACAGTGGTGAATAAGGTGGTGCCAGGGTGTCCCCTTGATTGTTTTTAAATGTTCATCTGGTGTTACTTTTGTTTGCTTGTAACTTAGTGTTTAAAATATATTTAAAAAATAGAGATAAGGTAAAATTGTAAAGGCTCTTAAGTGACTTTGGAGCCTAAATGCTACACATATTTGAAAATGGAATTTAAGTTCCTAAGTGACTGAGTCACTTTTGAAAATGACTTTTGGATCAATAAGTGTGTGTTTGTGTTTGGAGGTTACTTGCTGTGTGCTGAGCTTGTGTTTGTCTGTCTGGTTGGTTGGTTGAAGGACCGTGTGCTGTGGCTGGTAGTTGTAAGCTGTGAGCGTCAAAGTAAGGTTTGAAAGCCAGAAGCCTCTGTTAATTGGCTGAGCCTTGGTCAGTGGGTGGGGCTATCAAGAAGGCCAGGGCTTTATAAAGCAGTGAGCAAGCGACCAGGGGCTGCTAACAGGGAATTTCGCAAGGGAGTTGGGAAGGGGGCAAGGTTCATTCGCTGTTATTTAATATCTGTAAACTAAACTACATTCAAAACTTTTTGATTTAAACAAAACCCTTTCATTAACTAGGTAGCTGCAGGAGACAATGCAGACAGAAGCCCAGCAGTAGAGTGGGGGCTATACAGTTTATTGCGCTGAGTGCAGCATGTATGATTACTTGCCCTGTGGGCGGGTGGCGGATGTGTGCATTCAGTGCAAGGAGCTCCTGGCCCTCAGAGCCCGCGTATGGACTTTGGAGGCCAGGGTGGCGGAACTGGAGTAGCTAAGGGAGGCAGAGAGGTATGTTGATGAGGCTTTCCGGGACACTGTAGAATTGTCCCACCTCCGCTCAGACAGCCCCTGTGCTGTTGAGGAGGATGAAAGGCCCAGGGAAGCAGAGCAGTCAACGGGAGCAGAGGGAAACCTTCCCATAGTGGGACCCTCCTTCCAGATGGTGTTAGGGTATCCTCTCGCACTGAGGTTACCTCTCCGGGGGAGGGAACTCCAGTCACTAGGAAAAGGCAGGTGTTAGTAATGGGAGATTTGATCATTAGAAACATAGATAGCTGGGTTTGTGATGACCGGGAGAACTGTATGGTGACTTGCCTGCCTGGTGCGAAGGTTGCAGATCTCTCGAGGCATCTGGATAGACTTATGTTTAGTGCTGGGGAGGAGCCGGTGGTCGAGGTACATGTAGGTACCAATGACATAGGGAAGGGTAGGAGAGATGTCCTGGAGGCCAAATTTAGGCTGCTAGGGAAGAGACTGAAATCAAACTGGGATAGAGTTTGGGTGCTGGGTGCAGGCTCCGGGCTGGGGCAGGGGTGGGTGTGCAGGAGGGGGTGAGGGGTGCAGGCTCTGGGATGGAGTTTGGGGGTGGGAGGCGGTGCAAAGGGAGGGGGTGCAGGCTTTGGGAGGGAGTTTGAGAGCAGGAGGGGAGGTGTGGGAAGGGGGGAGGGGGTTTGGGAGGAAGTTGGGGATAGGAGGGGATGCAGGGGTGAGGGCTGTGGGTCCGAGGATGAGGGGTTTATGATGCAGGAGGGGGCTCAGGGATGGAGCAGAGGATTAGGGTGTGGGGGGATGAGGGCTCTGGCTGGGGATGAGGGGTTCATGATGCAGGAGGAGGCTCAGGACTGGGGCAGAGGATTAGGGTGTGGGGGGATGAGGGTTGGGGCTGAGGATGAGGGGTTCGTGATGCAGGAGGGGGCTCAGGCCTGGGGCAGAGGATTAGGGTGCGGGGGAATGAGGGCTGGTGCTGGGGATGAGGGGTTTGGGGCATTGGAGAGGCTCGGGGCTAGGGTGGAAGGGCAGGGTAAGGGCAGCCTGTCTTCCCATTAGTGGATGGGGGACGCTAGGACCCGGGGACAGCAGACAGTAGTTGCTGCTGGCTGTGGCAGTAGAAGCAGGCAAGGGAGAGGCAGGCAGGGTGGGGGGTCCTATGGGGGGGACACACGCAGAGGGGGGTGGCAGGTGGAGGCCGGAGACCCATCCAACACTCCCCGACTGCCCCCACCCAACGGACTCCCCTTACCATTTTGGCTCCACGTGTAGGCAAAACACGCTGCCCGGTGGGTCGCTTTGTGTGTTACACAGGGCTGCAGACAGAGGGAGGGGGGAGCAGGGGAGGGTTCTGGCTGCTGGAGGCCAATGGGAGTGGCTCAATCGGCCCAGCCGCCCAATCAGCAGCCGCATTCTGCATGGAAGGGAGGGAGGGAGGTGAGAGAGAAAAAAAACCCGGACATTTTAACCTTGTTACCAATTCCTCCCGGACGCCTATTTAGAGACCCAAAAGCCGGACATGTCCGGGGAAATACGGACGGATGGTAACCCTAACATAGTATACTTAGATTTCCAGAAAGCCTTTGACAAGGTCCCTCACCAAAGGCTCTTACGTAAATTAAGTTGTCATGGGATAAAAGGGAAGGTCCTTTCATTGATTGAGAACTGGTTAAAAGACAGGGAACAAAGGATAGGAATAAATGACAAATTCTCAGAATGGAGAGGGGTAACTAGTGGTGTTCCCCAAGGGTCAGTCCTAGGACCAATCCTATTCAACTTATTCATAAATGATCTGGAAAAAGGGGTAAACAGTGAGGTGGTAGATGATAAAAAATTACTAAAGATAGTTAAGACCCAGGCAGACTGCGAAGAGCTACAAAAGAATCTCTCAAAACTAGGTGACTGGGCAACAAAATGGCAGATGAAATTTAATGTTGATAAATGCAAAATAATGCACATTGGAAAGCATAATCCCAACTATACATATAAAATGATGGTGTCTAAATTAGCTGTTGCCATTCAAGAAAGAGATCTTGGAGTCATTGTGGATAGTTCTCTGAAAACGTCCACTCAGTGTGCAGCGGCAGTCAAAAAAGAGAACAGAATGATGAGAATAATTAAGAAAGGGATAGATAATAGGACAGAAAATATCATGTTGCCTCTATATAAATCCATGGTATGCCCACATCTTGAATACTGTGTGCAGATGTGGTCGCCCCATCTCAAAAAAGATATATTGGAATTGGAAAAGATTCAGAAAAGGGCAACAAAAATGATTAGGGGTATGGAACGGCTTCCGTATGAGGAGAGATTAATAAGACTGTGACTTTTCAGGTTGGAAAAGAGACGGCTAAGGGGAGATATGATTGAGGTCTATAAAATCATGACTGGTGTAGAGAAAGTAGATAAGAAATATTGTTTACTATTTCTCATAATACAAGAACTAGTGGTCACCAAATGAAATTAATAGGGAGCAGGTTTAAAACAAATAAAAGGAAGTATTTCTTCACACAATGCACAGTCAACCTTGGAACCCCTTGCCAGAGGATGTTGTGAAAGCCAAGACCATAACAGGGTTCAAAAAAGAACTAGATAAATTCATGGCGAATAGATCCATCAATGGCTATTAACCAGGATGGGCAGGAATGGTGTCCCTAACTTCTGTTTGCCAGAAGCTGGGAATGAGTGACAGGGGATGGATCACTTGATAATTACCTGTTCTGTTCATTCCCTCTGGGGCACCTGGCACTGGCCACTGTCGGAAGACAGGATCTTGGGCTAGATGGACCTTTGGTCTGACCCAGTAGGGCCATTCTTATGTTCTTATGAAGTTCTTTTTGTACCACTTTCATTTCCATTACAACATTGGGAGAAAATCCATAATACTAAAAATTGTTCTTTAATTATTACATTTATTCTGACTCAATTATAAAACATGTACTTGTATAATTTATGTTGCCTTCTACGATATAACAAAAGGGAAAATATTTCTATCACTATGAAGAAGAGTTTTGCTTTGCATAATAGTAACTGTAAACTGCATATTTTTAAACTTTTTTTTCTTCTTTTTAGGCAGGAATTTTCAGCATGAATGCATGTGAGGAGGGTTTTGCCACTGGTGGCAGGGATGGCTGTGTTCGTCTATGGGATTTAAATTTTAAACCAATTACTGTGATTGATCTCAGGGAGACAGACCAGGGATATAAAGGTAAAATAGTCTTATTTTTGTTACACCATTAAAGAGGAAGTCCTTCATCGATTGAAAAAGTAATGCCTATTTAAAAAAAAGTTAATGGAAATGTTTTATAAAGTTATATGTATATTAATATGAAGAATTTATTTGCACTATAAGAATTAATAATTTGCAGTTCTATAATGGCCATTCATCTGGGGATCACTAAGCATTTCAAACATTCAATAAGACTCACAACAGTTTTGTGAAATAGTTACAGCACATAGAGGGAAAACTTTTCTTACCGCTGAGATGCAGCCACTCTTATGTTGTAACACAGCAGCTTTTTCACGGTATGCAATAACACTGTATAACAATATAGGACAGAAAAAGAGGACTAGTGTACTGAAACAGAAATTGCAGAGGGCATTTTGATAGACATATTGCAACTAGCTGTGCTGAAATTTGTCTAACAATAATAGCACTTATACACTCAGCACTGGTCAGACATAACCACAAAGGTGCCATATCATATGAAATAATCTCAAGTCCTCGGTTTTATGACATATTGAAAAGGAGGCACCTCCAACAATATATTTGTTTCTAATATTGTCCTAAGATATTGATTCAGTACTATCTCATGAAAAGAGTACAGACATACTGAAACATACCATCACTTTCAGCAGCACTTCTGTTGCAGGCCTCTCAGCCAATTGCTGAAGCTGCTTGACCTTGTCATTTTTTACAATTGTGCAAGATCCCAGTACATTGAAGGATGATTGGAGCTAGCCAAAATATATTAGTATCAATAAATAACTGTTCTCACACACAGTAAAATAAACATACTATTTTTGAACTGTAATTGACCTAGCATACTCACTAAGATTCTGAGAGATCCTGACAAGATGGATTGCGATCCATTTAAAATGACCTGGAGTGGACAGTCAGTTTCTCATGACTGAGACAGTCCAAGACAAAGAACTACCACAGTTAGGGTGGCCAACTTTCTAAGCTGTGAAAACTGGACACTGAGTGCCAGAATCTCCCCCGCCCCTTGCTCTACCTCTTTCCCTTGAGGCCCTGCCACCGTGCCTCTTCTCTCCCCCACTCCCACTGCTCACTGCTTTCTCCACCACCCTCCCTCTGTCAGCTGAGCAGGGCTGTAGGGAAGGAGGGGTGATTGGGGCATGACATTGGAGAGAGAGACGGGCTCCGGGAGAAAGGGGTTGACTGAGGCAGGGACAGCTGCGCTCCAGGGGTGGAGGGGTGAGTGAGGCAGGATGGGGCAGGGAGAGCCATGCTTTGGGGGTGGAAGGGTGAGTGGGGCAGGGAGAGCTACGCTTGGGGCAGGATGGGGGAGCTGCTGGTACCTCTCTCTGCTGGAGCCATTCTTGGATGCTTCACTGCTCCTCCAGATTCCAACTGCAGCTGCTTTACTTCCTGTCGCCCTGGTGGCGGAGACCAGTTACTGCAAGTAACCGGGCTTTTAGTGTCTGGTCAGCAGTGCTAACCAGACACTGCCAGGTTCCCTTTTTGACCAGTATCCTAGCAACCATAATCAGAGTCTCTAAGCGAGAGCCAAATGTATTAAAATCTCTGCTTTCCCCCTACTTCCTTTCCAGGGGAAAGGCAGGGATTTGGACAATAGCTCTTTTTATTTATTTTTTTATTTTTAAAGGCTTTCTTTTGCTTCTTCTTCCCTTGTTTCAGTCTAGCATTCAACAAGATTAAGGGTTTCAGATATCTTAAATAAGACTAGCATCACCTGCCAGAAATTACTGAAATTTCATCAGTGAAACTTTGTGAACATGGCATTTCATGGAAAGATGTTACAGCACAGATAAGGATACCTGATCGTATATCTCAATGTAAAAAAAAAAAAAAAAGGAATTTACAAGTTCACAAAAAGTTTTATAATTTTTTCTTTCATTCGCCATTACTCTTATGCATAAATTGAAAGGG
Source organism: Chrysemys picta bellii (assembly GCF_011386835.1). Lineage (NCBI taxonomy): Eukaryota > Metazoa > Chordata > Testudines > Emydidae > Chrysemys > Chrysemys picta. Next base: position 122,641,315 of record NC_088794.1, on the reverse strand, counting down.
CCACCACTGTTTGAAATGATTGCAAAGATTAACTCCTGCTATAGACTTTGAAAGTCTACTTAGCAAATATCTTGATACCTCTATCTAAAAGAAGACCATTTTATATCTTTCCACTTGTTCTCTTTCTAACTCTAACAATTCCTTCATTAATTTGTTCACTCCTTCTCTGTCTAGTGCTTTTTAAAGCTGTTTAATTATTTCTGATACCCACTTTATGTTATGGGAGATGCCTCCAGGAATATTACTTATTATTACATCCTATAATAATGCATTAAGTTCCCATTTAAAGCCCAATCTGTGTTCCAAGTAATGTCTTTATTATTAGATCTTTACCTTTGATTTAAAAAGAGCTAATCTAATTTTAAGTGTATTTGGTAAGAATTAATGAGAAAAGTATAGTTGTTCTCTATTGTGTTTCCATCTCCAAGCATTTGTTAACCCATTATTTCTAATATGATTCTTAAGATATTTTCCAGTGCTCTGAGTTAGATTTTAAGTAGATCTGTATATTATTGAATCAATTTTAACATTAAAATGTTCTACTATTATTTCTTCTTTTGAAAATGCAACTAATATTCAGAATAATATGACAATTGTCTCTGAACTTCAGTTATCACTATTTTCCCTTCTAATAGAAAACCTCTTATTAGAAAATATCTTCCCTCTTTTTCTCCCAGTGATTTTTCTAATTTAAGTGTTATTTTCTCACTAACAAAATTACACATCTTTCTATTTTAGAAAAAGAAAAACATAAGTAGTGCAGTAGTGACTTCTGTATTAAGGTCACCAAACGCTTATTGCTGTCAATTGTTAAATTAAAAAAAAAAATTTTTTTTTTAAACTGAAGAAAAAAAACTGTTTGGCCATTTTTAAGAATTAGGTAATGATTTGCAAGAAAGGCAAAGTCTTGACATTTGGCAGGGGGATAGTCCTGAGACCAGAATGGCATCTTGCTGGTAGTTGTAAAAATCTGCCCAGATTTGGAAGAGTTAAAATCTGCAAAAAGTCACCATTTGTACATGCTCAGTAGAATTTATCAGTTGACCCCATAATTTTCTGAATGTTCCAACTGCACTGCATTCGCTCCCAGGCTTCATTGAGCTTTCTGTATTGTTCCGAGACAGCCACACAGACCTGAACTTCTGGATGGATCCTGCTGCAGAACCTTTTGCTCCTGCTTTCCCTCATTAAAAGTCCCGTTCACCTAGAGGAAAGTGGGCCCTAGTGGGTTGGGCACTAGGAGACAATGAATATAAGTCTCACCACTCCTATTGAGAAGTTTTAATAATTCTGTGCTCTTCAAAGCCCTTATTATTGAGAGTTTTTCATTTCCTTATCTAATTAATTTGGATGTTCAAAAGCAGAATTAAGTATTTCTGCCACTTTTCATTTCCAACATTCTTAAAATTGTTGTTTTTCTATTGTTTAGTCTCTAAGGTGCTTTAGTCCACAATAGCTGGGGTGTAAATTTTACTTTGCACCAGCATGTTGCACACTAACTGGCCCAACTGGACCCTACTGGCATGCACTAAAAGTTCCCTACTGTGCGATAATGTTACTGTTTGAAACAGGACTACATTAACACACACTAAAGAACTTTTGGTGTGCTAGGATCCACGTGGGCCAGGCCAGTTAGTGTGGGCAACATCGGTGTGCATTACAATTTATACCTCAGCTGGTGTGGACTAAGTTACTGTGTAGACAAGCCCTACTTCATCAAGTGTACCCAGATGATTGTGTTGTCAACTTTCAGCTTTTTAATCTGGCTAAAACTCTTGTCTTCCACAAGCATCTGACTATTCCTAAAGGCTAATTTAAAGATATCCTACTTCTGGTTTTCCAACTTCACAAAATGACACTTAGGTATATCACATAGCACCATTTTTAAAAAAAACAAGTATTTAATTTCCACCTCTAATATAATTTATTGTATCTTACCTATAAAAATGAGTTATTGGTAGAATTTCTCTGTAAGCATGATGGTTTTTATCTTTGTTTACATCTGAACATTCAACTCTAATATTGAATAACGGGGAGATTTTTTTCCAATTGACAGCAGATAATCTCATATTTGTTAGCTTATTGTGTACAACAAAGAAGTTTTATTTTTAAATTCAAAGAGTGGTTTACCAACAACACAACTAACTACCAAAACACTTTAAAGAGCTTTCCAGGGGTGGGTGTTAGACAGATTTCCCCTAGTTTGTTCTTTGCTGTTTTTCCCTGTCATCTTCAAAATAGTAGTAGTAATAACAACAGAAGCTTTGGGCCTAATTATATTCTCCATGTTGGAAAAATTCATGGGAGGAACCCTTGGGTGAGGTTGGAAAATGCCACAATATTCCATTTGTGGAATTTCCTCTAGATATTTTTATTGAGTTGGAGGGCGGGGGCCTCTCTCCCACTTATCTTCCTCTCTCAACTTGCCCCCCAGAAGAAGCAGGCCATCTAGACTTGAGTCCTGAGCATCTCCTAAAGAGACCTTCATGCAGAGGGTACATAGTTTCTTCTTTGAGTGCTTGCACATGTCCATTCCACATTAGGTATGTGCATGCCAGTGCACTGAAGTCAGAAAACTTTTTTCTCAGAATGGTACCTGTTGGGATAGTGCCTGAGCCCTCTGCACACTCATGCTGCTAACTAAATGTATAAAGGGGAAAATCCCCTTCGGTTCCTTTTTACTGTTCGTAGTTGGTAATGGGAGAATGTGTGTGCTTGTCACACTTTTTCCCTTCTCTTAGAGAATTTTTTTCTAGTTTCTATTGTACATGGTTTGTTATTTGATTACAGGGATAGCTTATGGTACTTGTTTTAGAAATTTGTTTAGTTTTTTTTTAATTTATCTATATAATATTCTTCAGGCTTAAAGCTCAGTACAGGAGTATGTCTAAATCCCTAGGATTTAAACTCTATTCCGTCTGTAATGTACCTATGCCAGTTATTAACCCTCATTCTAGATGTTTAAAGTATTTAGGAGAGGGTCATGTAAGGCAGAAGTGCCCTTTCTGTAGAGGGTTTAAGACAAAGGCCAAAAAGTTCAGGTAAGTTCATTTTCACCATATCCTGATGGAGGCAGCTTTGCACCCTCACTTGGAATCCAGCCAGTACATGGGGGTTCACATTCTACTCTATCTCAAAATGCACTGCTGGAATTGGAGGGATCCCTCATGAGAGGGAACCAGACAAAAGGCATTCTCCTTCTTTGGTACTGTGTAAACACCAGAAGATGGACACTTTGAATGCCCCCAGCCAGAAGAAGTCCAATTCCTTTTGGAGAGCCAGGTCACTGAGAGAGACTCACAGAAAAAAGTCTGGTACTGAGTTTAGAAATAAGCCAGCCCTAGCTAAATGTTCCCCAATACCGCATTTGTTGTCTAGCAATGTCAAGTTGTTGCTTCTGGCACCACTTTCAGTACCACTGAGATTGACTCTATTGCCAGGACCTTTAACAGCTTTGATTTCATCTGTGGTACACACTATGCTCTTGGAAGAACAGGAGTACTTGTGGCACCTTAGAGACTAACAAATGTATTAGAGCATAAGCTTTCGTGGACTACAGCCCACTTCTTCGGATGCATATAGAATGGAACATATATTGAGGAGATATATTTACACACATACAAAGAGCATAAAGGTACAACACCTAATACCTATGTTGCAGTCAGGGACCTTCTTTCCCTCTCAGTTTTAGATTCATTGCTGATATGGGAGGAATTTCATTAGTATCCGATTACAGAAGGACTAGAGCCTCTCCTTGTTCCTCTTCATACAAATCAAAATCTGGGTACCATCATTCTTGTAGGAGCAGGTCCAGGGACAGGATGCCTTGCAGCTGGTCCCTAGTACTGTATCTGTTTCAATAGTAGCATTTTTGGAAATTCTTGTGGGGTTTCTCTGGACTCTAGGTTCTCATTGCCTAGACCATGTGTCACCATGCCTCAGTGGGTCACAACTGAGAATACCAAATTCAGGACATGCTGCTGAGAAATAGGACAGATACACCCCAAAACTGGTGATTATTCTTCCATAAGACATACCAATCCAGCAACAAAAGTAAACTTCTGTATCACCACATTGGCTAACAAGAAGTCAGAAATGCAGCCTTCTTAGGTATTCCAGTCCTGGATTCAACACCCAGACACTAGACTTAATGATGAGTAGTTATTTAAAACCAATCTCATCACCCAAAGGGTTCTTCTGATCCCAAAGAACCAGCCACATACCCAATATATAACTCAGATCTTACCCATTAATCATGCTGTTGCCAATCCTTTAGTATCTAATATCTAAAGGTTTATTTATAAAAAGAAAGAAAGAGGTGAGAGTTAAAATTGGCTAAAGGAATCAAATACATACAATAATTGCAAGGTTCTTGGATCAGGCTTGAAGCAGCGATGAAATAAACTGCTGGTTTGTTAAGTCTCTGGATGCTCCCAAATGATTGGAAGGTCCTCAGTCCCTTGGTTAGAATGCTCCCATTAGGATAAGTCGATAGTTCAGAGATCAGAGCAGGAAAGAGGCAAAATGGAAATGTGTCCAGGGACTTTTATAGCTTCGGCCCTGTGGAGGGAAACCCATTGTTCGAAACAAAGCCCTCAGCCCAGTCTGTGGAAAAATACAGGTAACAAGATGGCGTTTAGGGTCACATGATCTGGTCACATGATCTAGTCACATGCCATTGCATGCTTTGCTGAGTCATAGCAGAGGCCATTATCCATACTCTGGAACGTTCACAAGAAAGTCCATCAGGTGTGGATAAGCCTCTTCTATGGTCCATTGTGAGTTAAGTGTTCTTTGATGGGCCATTCAAATTGCTTCACAATATGCTGGCCAGACTGGATGAAAATTACCCTGTGGGTGATACCACTGGAGCAAACGTATTTGAAATACAGGTACATAATCAATATTCATAACTTCAGATACAAAAAGGATACATGCATAAAAATAAGATAATCATATTCTGCAAACCAAAACTTTTCTATTGACACCTTACTTGACACACTTTGTACAAGATTTGTTGCAATTATATAACAGTGGTAGCAACAATGATCTACATGGTTATATCTTAATCATATAACGTCACACCATGTACCAATAAATCTTCATCAAGGCAATATACTGTACCTGATACCAATCTCAGTACCGATCCCAGTACCCAGAAGCAGAGGTTGTGCTTTCTTCAGTTGTTTCCTTCAGCTAACCGGTCCAGTGCAAAGATTCAGGAGACTGCAGAACAGAGGTACACTACAGTGCTTATCTACCCATTTGCTTCTCCCTGAATGCAGCCACTGTCTCTGAATGATTCTCCCCATTTTTGGATGATTATATAACATAACATGAACTTATGAAGACTATAGCTACCTCCCTTGGTTTTCAGGTAGTACTAGTCCAGGGCAATCCACACAAGTTAGTGGATATTTTGCATACTGTGTGTCCTGCTTGAGTGGCTTTACCTATTAACGATGCCATCTTGGAGCCTACAAAAATCCTTGGGCAAACTCACTCCTCTCTGATGCCCACTGCCAAAAGGACTGAGACAAAGCTGAAACTGGTAAAATTGCTTGTATAGTAGACACTATTGACTAAAGTCAAAATTTAAGAATTTTGACATGCCTAGAGTTAGGCACCTAAATCCATATTCAGGAAACTAAATAAAAGTGATCTGGTTTTCAGAATAGCTGGTCACCTTCAACTCCCCTCAGCTCAGTGTAACTTGTGAGTGCTCAACTCCACTGAAAATTAGGTTACATATTTAGGTACCAAAATATGTAGACCAGTCCCCAAGCCCACCCTACTCTATATATTCTTGCCAGTAGGATCTATTTTTCACTCTTTCAACTTGATTAGCTTCTTCTGATAATCAGATGATACATTGGTTGTTGTGTTGATGATTGTGGAAGGCAACCTTGGGTAGACAAGCTTGTGAGATGAAATGACACTTTCCTTTAACTTTCTGCTTATCTGTAATTCTTATGAAAGCTAAGAATAACACATCCCATTGATATTTCTGTTGATGTCGTTCATGTAGTCTCTGCCAGCTCCATCAGAAATATGAGTGTGCCCTTTGATTAGAAGTTGGGCTACATGACTCATATTCAGTATATTACTATATATGTTAGGAATTAGATGGATTAAAATGCACACTTTTATGTGCAAATGTCAATGTGCTGGATCATGCTTCTGTTATGTTAAGATTTGACTACACCTTTCTTTACTCTGCTCTCCAATATGCAAGGCTCACTCTTTCTTATTAGATTTATGGCAATGCAAGAGGTGGAAGCTGGCATCCCTAAGGTAGTGATGGATGTGTGGTCTGTTGTGGTAAAAAGTTTGTCCATGGCTGAAAGAGTAAGATGGTATTTTTTATGCAGGTTAATTTCTGGTTGTTTTCTTTCTTGTGTGGTTTTGACAGCTATGCTATCTATATGAAATTTTAAGTGGTTCATAACAAAATGCATATACATATATTTTCCCATAGGTCTGTCTGTAAGAAGTGTTTGCTGGCGAGGAGACCATATTCTAGTTGGGACACAAGACAGTGAAATTTTTGAGATTGTTGTCCATGAACGCAATAAGCCATTCCTGATCATGCAGGGGCACTGTGAAGGAGAGCTATGGGCTCTGGCAGTCCATCCTACAAAACCATTGGCCATGACTGGAAGTGATGACCGATCAGTCAGGTTAGCAACAACAACAATGCTTCCCACTCCCCCAACAACAAAATGACCAACAATAATACACCAAACTTAAGCTCCCCACCCAGATTATGTATAGCTTTATAGAGGAGACTTCATCTTTAGAAAAACATAATTGAAATGTAAAAATGCAAAATGATTTATGGCATGTCATATTGTGGTATTGAACCAACATAATTTATTCTTGTAACTGTAGATACTGATTACTTTGCTGATGGAGGTCTGAAAACAGTGGCAGAAATGGGTAGTTTTCAAAATGGAAATCAAGGCCTTAATTCGAACTCAAATGGTGGAAGGGATTACTTTCATAATTTCAATGACAGTAAATAAGATGAGTGCCAAAATTTTCAAACTTGGGTAACTAAAGTTACCCACCTAAATTTATATTTGAGTATCTAAGAAGTGATTTAAGTTTCAGAGGTGCTGCGAAGCATCCACAACTCCCAAATTAAATAATTTTGACTGATGTCTTTAGTGAACCTTTCATCCAACCTATATCAGGCATTACTGAGATGCCTTCTTTTGGGCTGATGTGGTACATGGTTGTTTTTTTTAAATGTGATAGAATTGCATATCTGACTTGTGACATTTATTAAATAAGGCTACAGTCCAATAAATCCTAGTAAATTATTCTTCTTTACATAGTTTTTTAAAACATTTTTCAAATTAAAATGTAGTGTCCTTTTTGCTAATCTGCTAGGAGATGCACTAATATAATAAAAAATTAATTGACACACTATTGTAAAATTCCATTCTTGAAAAGGCATGATTAGTATAAGTTAGAAATTATATTGATATCTGGTCACATACAGAAAGTTGTGCTACATTATGAATGATAAATAATAGAAAGGGAGGCATATGTATTGTAAAATTTTCAGTTGTTCATTCAATAATCTTTAACTAAATGAATAGTATACACTTTAAGCAATAGAAAATTCAGGTTTTAGAAATAAGTACTGTTCTTTAAGTACTTAACAAAATGAGTCTGCCTCTGCAGTTTCACAAATTAGGTACTCAATTGTACTCTTAAATATACAGGCACTCATTGCTGTATGCAAAGCTTGTAACTTTGTTAGTTTTGGAAGTTGATAGCAGATGACTTCAGAATATAGGTGCAGTGCTGCATTCAGAATATATCCTATTAAGTTGAAATCTTCACTTTTTTAAAATCGGAAAACAGCCATTCCTTAAATGATTTTATTTAATATTTTATTTTAGAATTTGGAGCCTAATAGACCATGCATTGATTGCACGGTGCAATATGGAAGAACCAATTCGCTGTGCAGCTGTTAGTACTGATGGAATCCATCTTGCACTTGGAATGAAGGATGGCTCTTTTACTGTACTTCGAGTCAGGTAGGTACAAAGATTAGAAAACTATAAACAAACTATAAACTTTTTCTTATGCATATTTCTATTTTGTTTTATGTAGAAAACATGCTAAGGAAGCATTTAAACTTAAATTTCAAACACAGGTTCACAGGCTATTTATGTTGTTACTCTGAAAACATATTAAGAAAATTACATTTGTACAAGGAATTGTAAAATTTCTGAATTCAGAAGAAGATTTTGTCAGGCACATTCTTGAAACTGTGAGCTTGACAACATGATGATATTCTCTTTTATGCTTGTGACACATTTTCTTTCTCCACTACAGGGATATGACAGAGGTTGTTCATATTAAAGACAGGAAAGAAGCCATTCATGAATTAAAATATTCACCAGATGGGACTTTCCTTGCGGTTGGCTCCAATGACAGCTCTGTTGATATTTATGGTGTTGTTCAGCGGTACAAAAAAGTTGGGGAATGTGTTGGATCTGTAAGTTTCATCACTCATATGGACTGGTCTTCAGACAGTAAATATTTACAGACCAATGATGGCAGTGGAAAAAGACTTTTTTACAAGATGCCAAGTAAGATTTTGTATTTTTATAATTTACTTTCTTTTATAAATTCAATCTACAATATATAGTTAATAAGTCTTGGTTTGAAACGTTAAGTTGTTAAGGGCATGGAAACAGAACAAAGATGTTATGGACCAAGTAATTATTCAGTGGATAACATGTTTGAGAAAATTAGAGACGTGTCCATAAATAGTCTGCCCATTCAGATTTGTCTTCATATTCTAGACTGTTATAGTACTCTGGCTTGGGTAACCAAGCATTTCTGAGCCATATTTGCTTAATTTTAATTAAATATTCTTATCTTTCTCTTATTAGTAGCATGTTTGCTTTATTACAGTGTTATTTTTAAAAAATTATTTGAAACTATTTTTTTTAAATCAGTGGATCGTTCTGAAGAGTATATCTCCTCCTCCCACCTTTTTTTTAAAAGATTAATTCTTCGAGTGATTGCACATCTCTTCCACTTAGGTGTGTTTATCCCCAGTGCAGTTGAGCTACACAGTTCTCTGTAGTAATACCTGTCAGGGTAGAATATGCTTTCTGCACTTCGTTCGCCTGGGGCCATGAGGTATACAGGATGACCCACTCCAACCCCTCCTTCAGTTCTTCTAACAAGCAGCCAGAGGCAGTGAGAAACTCCTTGTGCTCTGTCATGGTTTTCTCTCTTATATTGAGATGTTTCTCTTTTGTAAACAGATCATTCACAAGTGCAGTGAGATAGTAGTACCCATTTTAACAATTCTTTATTGTTTAATCATTTTATGGGGTTTTTTTCTGCACCCTGCAAAGAGAGATCTCTTCCTTTCAGACTGAGAGGTTATGCCAGGATCTCTGGCGTTTACTCATTGCCCCTCTTGCGAGGTGTCTGAGACCATAAAATCCCATACCTGTTCTGCTGGAAGTGCCTCTCCACTTCTCTCAAAAATCTGAAAAAGCTTAATCCTCCCACTGTGAAAAGAGGAAGTACTCCCTGTCTCTGGGTTCCTTTTGCAAAGAATTGAGACCTAAATCTGTCACAAAACCCAAAAAGAGCACTTCATGTCTTAAAAAGGCCACTGAAGTGTCTCTAAGAACCTTCCTCAGGATCTGCTCAGTGCTGAGGTTAGACCAAGAGCTTCAGCAACATGCTCCCATGGCATCCATCATTCCATCTCTCAATTCCAGTGACTGGTATGCTGCTCTCAGTCTCCAAAATGCCTGCTTTCATTTGACAAACCATCCAAGCCATAGAAAGTACCTGAAGTTTGCAGGCCTTCATTGCTAATATACTGTCCTCCTTTTTGGTCTGTCATCTGCCCTAAGGGTGTTTACCCAATGTATCAGAGGGTCCTATGGCACCTTTGAGACTAACAGAAGTATTGGGAGCATAAGCTTTCGTGGGTAAGAACCTCACTTCTTCAGATGCAAGTCTTGCATCTGAAGAAGTGACGTTCTTACCCACGAAAGCTTATGCTCCCAATACTTCTGTTAGTCTCAAAGGTGCCACAGGACCCTCTGTTGCTTTTTACAGATTCAGACTAACACGGCTACCCCTCTGATACTTGATACCCAATGCATGGCAGTAGTAGCTGCTCACCTCAGAAACACTGGCATTCTGATATTCCCTTATCTAGACGATTGAGTTGTCTGTGACCATTCCAGGTATAAAGTAGAGATCAGCATCGGACAGTCTTCATCTCAGATGCTTATAGGGATGGCTGAAGTCTGTGTATCATCCAATCATGTATTCTTTGGACATTCCAATTCACGTACCTGCAAGAGTGCTTTCCTGACTGAACTGTTGGAAAGACCAATCAACATTTGCAGGGGTGTGCCCTTTCCCACTCCTTTTCCATCCCTGACTTTGACTACGGAGGTGTGGCAGGGCACATCACTCACCACTGAGCTGGCGCCTTCTCCTGGTCACTCTGGGCATTAGCTCGAGGCCGACAACCCTCCCTCTCCTTAGTTTGCACACCGTCACTTTGTCTGCATTCACCTGCAGCCCCCCTTGTAGCCTCAGGAACCGCAATGCCCTCTTCGTGGTTTGGCCTCTGGTCATGTCACCATCCATGTTTCCCCCTTTTGGGGGTCTCACCATGCCTCAGTTGGTCACAGCTAAGAATGCCAAATTCAGGACAGACTGAGAAATAGGGCAGACTCACCCCGAATTGTTGGTTATTCTATCATTAGATTATACCCAGCCAGTAACAAGAATGAATTTCTGTATCACCACACTGGTTAACAAGAAGTCAAAAATGCAATCTCCTTAGGCATTCCAGTCCTTGGGTCACCACCCAGACACACTGGGCTTTATGATGAGTGGTTACTGAAAACAATTTAATCAGATATAGGGTCCTTCCAGTCCCAAGGGATCAGCCACTTAGTCTGGTCAATATATAACTCAGATCTTACCCAGTAATCACACTGATGCCAATCCTTCATAGCTAAAAATTAAAGGTTTAATAATATAAAAAAGAAGGAAAAGAGTTATTGATTGGTTAAAGGATGATATACATACAAATGATTTTCAGCGTTCATAGATCAGAATCACAGCAGTAATGGAATAAAATGCTAGCTTGCAAAAGTCTCTGGAATCACCCAAACAGATTGGGGGTCATCAGTCCTTGTTTAGAGCGTCTTTGTTAGAAATCCAGTCCAGACAGGGCCGGCGCAACCCATTAGGTGACCTAGGCGGTCGCCTAGGGTGCTACAATTTGGGGGGCAGCGACCGCGCCGGTATTTCGGCAGCGGGACCTTCTGCCGCCTCTGTGGGGGGCGGCATGTCAGGGCGGGACCTTCCGCCGCCTAGGGCGGCAGAAAAGCTGGCGGCACTCCAGAGTCTAGAGAAAAGAAGCAATAAATGAAGACAAAATGGAGATGTCTCAGGTGTCTTTTTATATCCTCTGCGATGTCCATGGAAATTTACTGTCCCAAACAAAGTCCACAGCCCCTGTTTATGGAAAGTTACTGCCCCAAGATAGTCCAGGGTGACATGGGCATATCACATGTCCTTACATGGTTTGATGACTCACAAGGGTTGGCCCCTTGGTGTCTGAGGCATCCTTGGGGAGAGCTGTCTGGGAGGGAAGAGTTTCTTCAATGGCCCATTATTAGAGTGAAGTGTCCTTAATGAGCCATCCACACATAGCTGTCTAGCCTTGATATAAATCTATTTGTGAGGTGTCACCCAGGAATAAACACATTTGAGATAGAAATACATAGCCAATATTCATAACTTTAGATACAAAAATGATACATGGATTTAATCAGGATAATCCGACTTAAACAGATTCTCTGTTCAGATGCCTCTAGCACTTCTTCCAAAAGATGTCTGTGAAAAGGTCCATTTGGCCTTCCCTGACCCTTCTGCTGGAGGCGCCAGCACCCCTGACACCTCTCTTCTCAGGCCAGCCTACCAAAAAAAGTAGTCCTCCAGAGCCTAGAAGGGCCAGGAGGAGACACTGACCAATCAGGAGCCAGCAGGCCAGTTAAGAAGGTTTGACCTTGAGAAGAAGGCAGAGCTCAGTGAGACTGGGACACAGGAGGAGCTTCTCAGTATTAGCCCAGAACTTAGGGCATGTCATGGTCTTGCCTTCAAGTGCTGCAACTAAGTGCTTGCCTTTGAGGTTTTGTTTGTTTATTTCAAGGCTCAGACAGCTAAATTCTGAGTTTATTTCTATTTAACTATTTAGACAGTGACACTGAGCTTACAGCAGGGGTTGGCAACCTTTGGCATGCGGCCCATCAGGGAAATCCATTGGCGGGCCGGGATAGTTTGTTTACCTGCAGCGTCCGCAGCTTCGGCCGATTGCAGCGCCCACTGGCCGTGGTTCACCCTTCCAGTCCAATGGGGGCTGCAGGAAGCGGCGGCCAGCACATCTCTCAGCCCGCACTGCTTCCCACAGCGCCCATTGGCCTGGAATGGTGAACCGTGGCCAGTGGGAGCTGCAATCGGCCGAACCTGCGGATGCTGCAGGTAAACAAACTGGCCCGCCAGTGGATTTCCCTGACGGGCTGCGTGTCAAAGTTTGCTGATCCCTGGCTTACAGTATAGGCTACCTAACGGGATTCCAAAACTTGTGGACTAAGGCACGGAGCGCCTGTAGTACTATGTTTGGCCCCACAGAGGGCACTATGGAGCAACCCTGCTTGCCACAACTTGGTACTTCTGTCCATTGAGGAGAGCATATGACTCTGGTTCAGTAGCAGCAGGTTCAGGCAGAAGCCCAGAACTTTTCCTGGAAGTACAAGAGGAGGCCTGGTGAACTACAGAGCTGCAACAAGCTGTGCTCCTTGAGCTACTGCAGCAGCAATTCCCAGAGGCTATGCTCAAGCAGAAAAATGGTCAGTCCTATTCCAAAGTGTTGCCGTCGGGGCCAGGCACAGCCCTTTGCAGATTGGGACCCACTGATGATCCAGCAGAGGAATGTTAGAATGGGATTCCTAAGTCTCCTATCAGATTTTGGAGGGGTGTGTGTTTCCCCTGTTCTCCCAAGTCTGCCCCCTTTTCCCCCATTCGCATAGCCAAGGTTGGCAATGTCCTGAGAAAAATTACTTTAGGACAGGGTGCTGGTAAATACAGATTTTAAACCAGGAAATTGGGGAAAATAAAATTATGATTAGAATATACAAATGAAAATTACTGAAAAATATTTAACAATTTGATAAAAGTTTTGCAGTAATTAATTAGAGGAACTAAAATAAAACGAAGAAAGAGCCGCAACCTAAAGCTGTATGTTGTTGCTTTGCCTACCTCAAACAGAAACTGAAACTTCTCAATCTGGGAATTCCCCTTCTTTATTTAGCAATGAATATTATATATTTGTTTAGCAAAGAAAAAGAATTCCCAGATTCAGATGTTTCAGGTTCTGTTTGAGGTAAACTGCCTAACTGTCTAGTCCAGTACTCTGTCTTTTGAGCTGGCTGGCTGGAGTGCAACTGCTTACAACTAAACTTGGTGAGTACAGTGACTCAAGTCAGAATATTTCAGCGTGAGCAAAGTTGGAAGACCACTTGACCCAATTCATGGCTATTTTGAGAAAATTCATGAAGATGGCAAAGAGAGTTTAGATGCAGAAATTGCAAAGGAAAAATAAGCGGGATGGCAGATCATATGAGAAAACATTTTGCAAAATGCAGTGGAAAAAACGAAGACATCAAAACTACTGACTTTGGCTAAGTGAGTATTAGACTCAAACTCTGAGGATGAAGGTACTGATAATACTGCATTGTCATTGCCAAGTACATCAAAAGAAAGAGCGATCCAGTTCAGCCAAAGACAATGAGGAGGGAAGTACCACAGTTTTTCAACCAAGTTTGTAATAAAAACAATTCCAGAACTGAAACAAAAGATAGACTTGAAAATTGCAGATTTTTTATGGCTGTAATATTCCCTTTTCTGTTATTGAACATCCAACTTTTCATGCAATGATCAGCTGCAGAAAGCTAGGCTACAAATCACCCGACTGAAAGCAGGTAGCAGGTGAACTATTAGATGCAGGTACTGATGGCTTGAGCATGGAAGCACACAACAAATTACATGGAAAAGCAGGTACATTAATACAAGATGAGAAAAAGATGCAAAGTATGAGAAATGATTTGACACAAGATGCTGACGCTTTGATTGCATAGAGATATGCATCACATTAGCTAAATCTGCTTGGACAAGTACTTTGATGAAACACATAGATTTATAAGCCTAGAGCCTGGTTAAAAGAATGCCAAGGGTCTGTAAAACCCCAAATCCCTGGTGACAACAATGGTACAGACAAATAATATATGAGGAAACATACGTTAAAAATTGGTCAAATTATCTCTGGATTATGAGTGATCATGAGGCAGAACTTGAAGATAAAGTGATCAGTATAATTAATAATCTAGGGATTTACCAAGAAGCAAAGAATTTGGTCCATTAGTTGAAACCAGTTGGTGTGGCACTTCACAAACTCCAAAGAGATACACCGACAGTGAGAGTTGCATGTAAAGTATGGTTGGATCTACTGATAAATGAAGATCTTGCACCCACAAAGCAAAAGTACAAAAGAGATTTAATGAGGCAATTACTCCTGTGTCAACCTCCTTAAGTCAAAATACGCAAGAAAGAAATTGTCATCTGAATAAGAAGAAATTGCAAGGCTGTGGTTGCTCAACAAAAATCCCAACTTTCTGCCATATTTACTTTCATTTAAGTAGAACAAACTCTGTATCCAAAATCAATGTTTTCATCTGCCATCAAGGGAAAAGTTTCCCTTATAAAATGTTGGAAAAATCTGAAGAATGCTGATATTCCATCTGACTTTATAGAATTAGTGGTGCAATTGCATCAGTGTCCAGGAAGTTCAGCAAGAATAGAATGAATCTTTTCAAACTTTGGATGCATCCATTCAAAACTGAGGAATAGGTTCCATCTGTCCACTACATCAAAGTCAGTGTTCTGCTATAGAATGCTGTGTGGCAAGATGGACCTGGAATGATGTCAGATTTTGAGGTTCAACCCAGACCAGTAAGAGGTTGTCACCACTTGTCCTCTAACCTTGAGTGCCTTAAAATGCTATGCTTCTGTAGCTCCCTGTCTGGACACTCCCAGACAGCATACAAGCATGCACTGTGTGTCTCGGTGTCAAACAGTTCTGGTTCAGCAATTCTGACTCCAGCAGCCGCTTATTACACGACAGACATATTCTGGTCTCCAGCAGCCTTGGTTATTACTAACTAAGTGACCCCAACACATTCCCAGTCCTGAATTTTCCCCAAACCATCTGCCCTGAAATGTCCAGCTCTCTCCAGGAACGTTCAAAGGAGTAATAAGGCCTGTTGCTCTTTTAAAGAGACAGAAGCACCATAGCGTTAATAATCACTTCAAACTTGGTTAATTTAGAATAAAAGTAAAACAAGTTTATTTAATCAAAAATAGAGAGGTTTTAAGTGAGTTCAAGCACAAGGGACAAAGACAAATTGGTTGCAAGCAAATAAAAGTAAAATACATTTTTTAGTGGCTAAGACTTGACTCAACAATCTACAGCGTTGGGTTCAAGGTAGATTTCTTACCAATCTTTTTCTTTTTATCCATGGCTGACTTTCTTTAAGTCAGGAACTTCTACAGAAGTACAAGGGGCTGCAGGTGAAAGATCTTTGCCTATGCAGGTTTTTCACTTATATTCGATTCCCACAGACTTCAACTCCCTTGGTTGAAGGATCCATCTTGCTCAGATTTCAAGAGCTCTGACCCCTTGTGCTGTCCACTGATGGATCCCAAGATAGCCTCTTCTCTCTCCTTATATCTTCTTAAACTCACTATTTTGTCCCCAGACTCAGATGACCTCATGCTTTTCTTCCCTTCCTATGGGAGAAAACCTGTTTCTCTCCCTGTTTTTCACTGACTTTAAAGCATAATATTATTGAGTATCCATAATTCTTCATATAGTATTAATTTGTACATTTCACAGTTATATTAATCACCAATGTGTCATTAGCTTTCATAAAAGATCATACTTGATGCACTTTTATAATACAGTAGTATTGTATACTATCAGGTGATTCAATTACTTATCATTGGAGGTTCAGACCCGCTAAGAGGCTATTTCCCCCACTTGCTAGGTTGATTACTCTGTTTAGCTTGTATGTAAATATACTTTAATTGTCTCTGCCTGAGGACCAGGCTGGTCAGACAAACAAATACATGATCCTTTGTCTAGGGCAGACTGTTGTTATGCATTGTTTCTCAAACACATTTTCAGAACATAATTCTAGCACATATCTTATTTGTGCACATCTCCTACATATATCAAACAAGATTATTAATGATCAGTGAGATACTAGTTTTCCAGCAATATATTGCATTCCACCTTTTGGGTGTATATCATGAAAACAATGTGTTAGGTGTAGTGAATAGGTCAGGCCTGACGAGTTGCTGACACAAAGTCGTGAACCACCAATGGGCCTCTGTGTCACAACTGGCAGATTGCAACTCTTCATGCTTCTGATTGCTTAACACTTCATTCTTACGGCTCTGGGGTATTATCATTTTCATGTAATCAAATTTTTTTACTTTTGTATATATGATATTGAAAAATTAAATGAGTCATAACATGTATAACTTCCTTAAGAAAGTTCCAAACTGAAACATATACAGACCTTCCAATGTTCAATATTGTAATTACGTATATTAGTATTACCTCCACTGCAGTTTTATTTTTTATTTGTACAACCCTAAATTAATCTCCTAATCTATTGTTTTATCTAACCACAATTCAAATATGTAACTGAAACTAAATGTAATGTGCTGTGCATTAATTAAACAGTTTTAAAAATAGAAAATTCCTTAAACTGGGACTAACTAGTTTTTGCTGGGGTGGCAAAAAACATGATTTACCTGATAAAAACCACCTCTGGTAAATACCATGCTATCCTTGCCCATAACAGGGCCCTCCACAATTTGTCCCTGTTCTCCCTCCTTCTGTACCCCTATAGCCTGTCCCTGCTCTGTCCATTCCAGCCCACCCCTGTCCTTCTCTCTCCCTCTTCACTACTTTGCATTTAAGCATGTCAATCTGCTTTTCCTCCTTCTGCGTGGACACCAGAAGGGGGCATTGAGAGAACAGAAGTCTGCCTGTTCTCTGTTTCAGTGCCTGGCACCATAGTGGCCCTAGCTATGTCTGCAGCTCTGGGATGGTGTGTTCTCAGTCCAGTCAGCATATAAGAGCTGTGTGTGGATGGAGCATGTTCAGTGCAGGTGGAATCATTGGAGAATGTTACCAACTTCTAACAAATGTGTATAAACTGAGATTTTTTCAGAGATGTATAAATTTGGTCATATTTGGTAGATTTTCAAGTTCCTGCTCAAAATCATGGAGGCACTAGGGTTTCTCAATGAAAAGTTTGTAAGGGTTTTTTTTTTAACAGGGGCCAAACAACATATTTTCCCCTACCTTTGTTCTTGGAAATGGCTGAACCATTTTTGCTGAATCTTTAAAAAAAAAAAAATCAGCCTGAGGCAGATACCTGCTATGAAAAATTTCAGCCAAAAAGTTTGGCAAAATTATATGCAATTGAAAACTAGGTCTTATAATAGAAAGTATTAAGCAATGTTGACTATAGACGTTGCCATCAGTGCTGCCTATAATAAAAAGAATGTTTAAAAAATATAGTTTTACTGTACAATTTTCAACTCAGTCTGAGCTATATCTGAGTTCTGGTCATTTTTTGATAATTTTAGCTCCAAATTTATTAAAGGAAAAAGCAGGAGTGAATTATTAAAAATAAGCCTTTGCATTTATTTTTAGGTGGAAAAGAAGTAACAAATAAAGAAGAATTAAAAGGCGTCCAATGGGCTTCATGGACATGTGTTTATGGCCTTGAAGTTAATGGAATCTGGCCCAAATATTCAGATATCAATGATATCAATTCTGTAGATGGAAATTTTAATGGTCAAGTTTTGGTTACAGCTGATGACTATGGAATAGTCAAACTATTCCGGTATCCTTGTTTAAGAAAAGGTAATATCTTTGTTTGACATAAATTATTAATGAATATTTATAAAGGTTTGGGGAAAGTAGAAAGGTCTTAAAAGTTATTTAAATGGCAAAGCTTTAGAATGTTAAAGTACAACTGTGGAAACTAGTAATGATTTGATTAAATGAACATGTAATAGTGACTTACAGAATTTATGATCCATGTTTTTGTGTGTACTTTGGATAAGATAGTGATTTATATCACCACAGGTTTTATATGGCAGTAGTACACAGTTTCTAGAAATTTTAGTAGAAGAACAAATGCACTATGGGCATTCCTTTATAATTATGTTTGTTTTATCATGATTGCTGATCTGTCATGTTTCATGCTATGGATGAAATTGTGTAATTATGGAAAGCAAGAATAAAAGACCTTTGTGCAAAGAATCTCTGAGGGCTCTAAAAAAGTGAAGGAATTCACCCCCACACATGCACTCAGTGAAGCACAGTGTCAGCACACCTGATCCCATGAGCTGCAGAAGTGTCTGCTGTGGTCTCACTCCATTCATATGCAGATCTAGGTTAGTGGATATTGGTCATTTTTATTCCAAGTAGACATTCCCCCTTTTCAAGTGCTTAGTGGCAGACTGGATCATTGGCTCTGGGTTAGGGGCTAGGACCATCCTTCAGGAGGAACTCCCAGAGGTGTTCGCCTCCAAACGTGCAGAGGCAGTAGACCTTCAGACTGCCCAGGCCCTCACAGGAAACACCCTTGCCCCAGGATGAAGCCTAGATGGCAGATACATTTTCCCCAGAGCCATTTTGGAGCCATTTTACCCAGAGAAACCTTTAAAGAGGTAGTGTCCATTTACTGAGCACAAGTCCTGGGGCTTCTGAGCATAAAAGCAGTGCCAATAGAGGGACAGTTCCTTGTGAAAGGAAGAAAAGCCCCAGTTAAATTCTTGATCAATCGGTTCATCAGCCCACACAGAGAGCACGCGCCAATCACAACACATCATTCGTGTTGTTCTAGACAGTTCTTCGACCAACTGCTGACCAGGCTGTCAGTGGCACTGGACATCCAATTGGCATAGTGCACTGTGGCCGAGAACCCCTGAGCGATCTGCCAGCCTCAGCTTCCCAAGAAACTGAGATTACTGGTGCGTGCCACAGCACCCCAGGTCCCAGTTAAATTATGCAAATTGAAAGTTCATGACTTTGGCTTCTCTCTGGTTCTAATCCTAGAAGTTCCTCTATATTGCCACCTTGTTTGACGAAGGGGAACTGTCTGATTGTGATTGTGTGATCCTAGACGAGGAGCCTCAGCAGAGGTTCCCTCTTCACCTCTTCACTGTCATGCTAAGAAAAGTTCTAGCAGCCCTGGAGATGCTGCTGGATCAACCCCAGGAGCAGGGCCCATTGATAAAATCCAGGGAGTGTCTGAGAAGTATTTCCTAGCTAGCATAAATCAGGAGCTTTGTGTTCCTCTACAACCTACTTCTGAGGACTTGATTAAGGCAGAGTGGGAGTTTACCGTCAAGGAGAAGTTTCGTAGCTGGCAAACACAACAATTCTATACACCCCTAAAGACAAAAAGGACGTTGGCAGTCTTGCCAAAGTTGGTGCAGCCTCAACCTGAGTCATAGACTCTGGCCCACAGCCAGCAGTTTAATCTTCCTCCAAGCATAAGGGAAAGAGGGACATACACTGTACACATTGACATTCCCAGAAAGAAAATTTTCATATAAGGCTCAGTTTTCCAATGCCTTCCACTGCCAAATATGCCTCAGATATTAAAAAAGGTGCAAGCTTTTCCTATGGCTGTGTATATACTGTCAGGTCATCTGTTTCCAGCTGCTTCAGGTCCTGCTATTCCTTATTCTGAGCAGCTGACCCCTGTTCAGCCAGGACTAAGCATCAGGGAATATGAGGTTAAATACACCTCTACCCGATATAACGCGACCCGAGAGAACACGAATTTGGATATAACGCGGTAAAGCAGTGCTCCGGGGCGGGGGGGCGGAGCTGCACACTCCGCTGGATCAAAGCAAGTTCAATATAACGCGGTTTCACCTATAACGCGATAAGATTTTTTGGCTCCCGAGGACAGCGTTATATCGGGGTAGAGGTGTAATTCAAAACTCCTTCCTTAGGTGAAATGGGCCTCCCCTTCCCTCTCCCTCTCTTCCAGTGCTCCTACAGAAGGTGAGGAAGTAGCTGACTTTCTCATTAGGGAGACATGCAGGGAACATGTCTCCAGGCACTGTAACTGTGGTCTCCCTCATAATACTCCCTCCCTCTTCCAGCCCTTACCCCTCTCTAAGGGATTTGGGCCAGAAGTCAGCAAAGATGATTTATCTATTTTTCCCAGTTAGGGCACTCAACTGGGATGTGGGAGAGACAGGTTCCAGTCCCTGGTCTGAATCAGGGAAAACAGAGAGTTGAACATGGGTCTGTCACATCCCTAGTGAGTACTCTAACCAGTAGGTCATTGATTATTCGTGGGTGGGTGGGTTTTTCAACAAAAAACTTCTAAAGACTCAGCTTTGTCCTGGTCAGGAATGGGAAAAAAATTGAAATCTCAAACATTTTAATGGGAGTGGAAAAGCTTTTTTTGGTTGGCTCTACTTCTTGTTCTGCCCTACTACTAAGGGTAAGGGAAAATCTCAGATGAAATTTCTGAAGCTGAAACTCAGCGCAAGCTACCTCATACTCTCAAATGAAGTCCCCAAAATGAGGAGTATGTGTGTATTGTAGGGGGAGAGGGAAGTCTTTGCAAACTCAGATGTTTAACAAAAAAGAGTTGTTGCTGCTTCACAGTTATTCAAAAAGCTCTATTCCAGAAACCATCCAGGTTGAGCAAGAAAAGTGCTCTAAGTCTCAAAGAAGAACAGGAGTACTTGTGGCACCTTAGAGACTAACAAATTTATTAGAGCATAAGCTTTTGTGGACTACAGCCCACTTCTTCGGATGCATATAGAATGGAACATAACTTCCGAAGAAGTGGGCTGTAGTCCACGAAAGCTTATGCTCTAATAAATTTGTTAGTCTCTAAGGTGCCACAAGTACTCCTGTTCTTCTTTTTGCGGATACAGACTAACACGGCTGCTACTCTGAAATAAGTCTCAAAGATTTGTTGTATCTTAAAACCTGTGATACCATGATCATATGACATAGCCCCTGAAATGCACTTTAGCATTTGAGGAGGTAGAGTCTTCATAATACTTAAGATTAGCCTGGGGACTAGACTGAATCCTAGCTTTTGAAAGAGCAGAGAAATAATGTCCTATGGTTAAGGCTAAGTTTTTGTCATGGATATTTTTAGTAAAAGTCATGGACAGGTCACAGGCAATAAACAAAACTTCATGGAAGCCCATGACCTGTCCCAGACTTTCACTTAAAATATCCCTGACAAAAGGGGTAGGAGGGTTCACCACCCACTGCTGCTGGGGGCTCCCATGTCCCACACCACTGCGGTGCGTGGGAGCTCTGGGGTCCCCCTGCCTGGGGGCTGGGCTGCTGCAGGGTCCCCTCACCCCTGGACAGCTGGGAGCTTCAGGGTTCCCCAGCTGCTGGCTGCGGCTGGGCAGCTGTGGGGAGTTGCCCAGTTGCCCGCGGCAGTTGGGCAGCCACAGGTGTGCCCCGCCCCTGCTGTACAGCTGCAGGACAGCTGCAGGGTCCGCCAGTCCCCCCACTGCAGCTGGGCAACTGCTGGTGTTCCCCGCCCCTGCTGTGGCTGGACAGCTGCAGGGTCCGCCAGTCCCCCCACTGCGGCTGGGCAGCTGTGGAGAGTCCCCCCCGTTGCCCGCCGCAGCTGGACAGTTGTGAGGAGTCCCCCCACCAGGGCAGGGGCTGGGAGTTGCGGGAGCAGGGCTGGCTGGGAGCTCCAGTCCCGGGGCAGAAAATGTCATGGAGGTCTATGGAAGTCATGGATTCCGTGACCTTGGTGACATAATGGTAGCCTTACCTATGGTTCGATCATGTAAGAAATCTGTATCAAAAGGAATCAAATTTTTTTACTACTTTTGAATTTTTTAGATACTGTAGTATGATTTGAGTCCTTTAATTTATCCATGAAATACAACTTAATGATCTAGGGATACTTGAGAAACAGATAACTGATCCTAGAGCCCTAGATACATCCTCAGAATCCTCATGTAAATCTGCACTTACTTTACAATCAACTAGTTCTTTAAGGGTCACATACTCTCTGATGTTTTTTAATTCAAGCTATAACCAGAGCCGTCCCTTGGGTACAGCAAATTGGGGCAACCGCTCTGGCCCTGCGCTTTGAGGGGTTCTGCAGGCTAGTGCGATTGGCCGGCGTGGTTGGTCCCGGAAGTGACGGGTTGGTCACTTCCGTCCTAGGTGCTGGGCCCCCCTCAGGATGGCCCTGGCTTTAACAGTGTGACCTACCTAATGGGCTTGAAGACACACATTAGGCAAGTTCATATAACCTTTGTGCTATTATAGAAATAAAATTTTACCATGAGTTTGTGCCACTCAACAATGGCATGAATATCTAATGCTATTTTGCCTTATTCCCTTTTGCAAACACAGTTTAAGAAGTCCTTCAGATTTTTTTTTTGATAGCAACTAGCAAAAGCCTTAAGGCTAAGTGAGATGAACCAAAAACCCTGTCCTAAGAAGAATTTTCAGAAAAATCTAAAAGAAACCAGCTTCCTCCTTCTTTTAAGCAGTTTTGAGCATGACTAATTAAACAGCAAATGAACCTGCTGAATAGAAAGAATGAGAATGCCTGCAATGAGTTCTGTGAAGCCAATTTCCTTTTGACATATATCTGAATTTTGCGTTTGTTATGCAGGATTTGGTAACAGAGCTAACCAGATGTAATAGTAGTGATGAGTATGCCTGGCAAGAATTGCTTAACACTCAAAGCTCTTCAATGGGAAAAGTGGGAGCTGGCACTCTAAGCTTTCAGATAGCCCAGTGAGGGGACCCCAATTAAATATGTGTAAATAAAAATTAAAATGCCACCCTGTGATGGCAGGGAAAGTGATTCTAATGTAGTAAACTTCATGAAAGCCTAGCATGTCCCTCCTTCCTTTCTGCCTCTGCTTTTTCATCTGTTATTAACTGGTGCATGAAAGTAAAATTAGGCAGATTAGAGGCTGGGAATGGTATCATAATTTTGTGACTCTTTATCGATCCATCTTCCTGTTACAAAGCAGAGCAAATGGAATTCTAGTTATCCAGATTGGTGGCATCTAGTGAGCAGAATATTTTTTTTACTTAAAGCTTAATGGTTATTTTTTCACACCTTGTATAGAAATGTTCCCTGTTTTTAAATCATTGTGCTTTTGAAAGATTTATTCTGAATACACTGAAAATGCTTTATTCCCCTTTTCCCCCCGCCCTTGTTCTAGGAGCGAAGTTTAAAAAATATCTTGGGCATTCAGCTCATGTGACAAATGTCAGATGGTCACATGATCATCAGTGGGTTGTTTCTATTGGTGGAGCTGATCATTCTGTCTTCCAGTGGAAATTCATTCCTGAACGGAAGCTGAAGGATGCTATTCACATAGCACCCCAAGGTGAGAGCGCATAACATTCTTTTATGTTTAAAAAAAACAGTGAAAAAGGTTAATATAAGTATCAAAATAATTTATACATATTCAGAATTATTTAACCTTATGCACTGATCATCCATAAAATTTTGCAGTTGCCTGAGGTAGCTAATAACATAACCCCAATATTTGTTGATACTTCCTATTATAAGTATAGAGAGATTTGGCAAATATACTCATCACTTTCCTCATGTCCTGTAAGTGCAAAGACAATATTGAAGAGTTTTAAGCATCACCACTATAAACATACCAGTGTTGTAATAGGGTTGCAAGGTGTCCGTTTTTCGATCGGAAAGTCCAGTCGAAAAGGGAGCCTGGCAGTGTCCAGTCAGCACTGCTGACTGGACACTAAAAGCCCGATTACCTGCAGTACCCAGTCTCCACCACCGGGAGGTGAGAAAAAGCAGCAGCTGTTGTTGGAATCTGGAGGAGCAGCGGAGCACTCTGGAATGGCTCCAACAGAGAGAGGTATTAGCGGCTCTCCCATCCTGCGCCGAGAGTGGCTCTCCCTGCCCTGTCCTGCCCCACTCACCTCTCCACCCCCAGAGTGTGGCTCTCCCTTCCCTGCCCAGCCCCGGTTACCCTCCCACCCCCAAAGCGCAGTTCTCCCTTACTGGCCCTGCCCCACTCACCTCTCTACCCCCGGGGCATGGCTCTTCCTTCCCCGCCCTGCCCCACTCACCTCTCCACCCCTGGAGCGTAGCTCTCCCTCCCCAGTCCTGCCCCACTCACCTCTCCACCCCGGAGCCTGGCTCTCCATTCCCCACCCTACCCCGGTCACCCCCCGGAGCCTGGCTCTTTCTCCGGTGTCCTGCCCCAGTCACCCCTTGAGCCCTCTTAGCTGGCAAGGGGAGGGCAGTGGAGAGAGCAGTGAGTGACAGTGGCGGGGGGGAGAAAAAGGAGCAGGGGCTGGGGCCTCAAGAGGAAGAGGTGGAGCAAGTGGCAGGGCCTCTGGGGAAGAGGCCGAACAGGAAGTGGGGGAGATTCCAGTGCTCAGTGTCCGGTTTTCACAAATTAGAAAGCTGGCCACCGTATTTGCAAATGAATTATTTTAGTTACTTGAGGAAATGTGTAATAATATGCTTTCATTGAGTATGTAATCAGTGAAGTAAGATTTAACATGCATCGATTTAATTATTTAAATTCTAAAGCATTAATTCGTGTGTTTGAGATTTCTCAATCAAGGCTCTCAGTTTAGAACAGAAGCAAGCTATGGGCCCTTCAAGTATCCCATCTCTAACTTGCATAATTAGTGTTAAAGATCAGATTTAAGCCTCAATCCTGCAAAGATACATGTGCTTAACTTTACTCACAGTCCATAAAGTAAAACATGTGCCTAAGTCCTTGCAGGATTGGAGCATTATTTATCTATGTCAACATTAATGCACTATATCAATGACTTTTATTTAACAGTTTTACAAGGGGTTTCTTTATATATCTATAAACTAGGCTAAATGGGACATGTCGAGAATTGAGTTGTAGTCTTGAGACGAGAACTTTTTTCTCCCAAAAGCATGTTTAATTAATTATTTTGCAAACAAATATAATATGGTATTATATATAGTGTATGATCTTGATACAAATAATGAATTTCCAAAAAATCATTCTTTTAATTATATCAGGCTTTTATTTAAATTGCCTTGTTTTAATACATTCTTATTTTGTAGTGGTATGCTGAAAAAGTGGATGTTTTATACTTACTCTTTTAATTAGAATTTCGTAATTGTTTAGTAACATTGTTTTTTGAGAATATTCAGTAAAGTTTTAGATCTAGCTGATCTCATTCCCACTTCTTATTGCTCAGGGCACATACAGAGGACAATTTTTTCTGTCCCTCTCTCCCAACGGCTCATAGACCTGTCAGTTAATCTTCTAATAAATATTTTATAGTTCATGGTCTGAATCCCACAAACATTTATGCCCATGCTTATCATTACATATATGAATAGTCCCATTAAAGTCAATATAAGAGTATCTTAATTTTAAAGAGTTTTTGTTTTAAATTTTCAAAAATTACTACTGATTTGGGGCAACTCCGTTTCTGGGTGCTCAGCTTGAGACCTTCAAAGGTTGCCTGAATTTCAAAGGGTAAGTGTTCAGTGATTATGAAAATTAGGCTTCTTTAAGGTGTCTCAAGACAGAAGCCTACAAGTTGAGGTACCCAAAATCAGCACTCACTTTTGAAAATGTAGGCCTTTATGCTTAAGACTGAAAGGTAATCGTGGGTAGGAAAAAGTTGCTATTTGGAAGGGTATCATGGCAAAACAATTGTAGTACACTGTTTTTTCCTCTAGAAATTTGTCCAATTCAAATAAAATACCTTAGTAATAGTGACACTGAAATAAATCAGTTTTTAAAAATCAGTATTTAATATTAGTTCATTCAATTTTAATCTGAAATTGCAGTAGCACAAATTTTCAAATTAGATTGAGGCTATGCACAACTTATTTAATATTTTTTTTTAGTCAGGAGATTTAAATAATAATAATTAATAATAATAGTGCTCTCTTACATAGCACTTTTCATCAGCAGATCTCAATTAAAATCCATTATTTAAATTGCCTTGATTTAAATCGTTCCACCTTGTCAAATAATGCTTATACAATAAAACTGTTAATTAAAACTATGCACAAAATGTATGCCATTCTGCATGATTACATTTAGTGAGATGATTTTGATATGAAAGGAGAGCTCAGTTTAAGCTACTTGATAGTCTCTTGCTTTCTGTGGCTGAAAATGTGCTTTTTGAGCAATTCTAGATGCATCCTTCTCATATATATTTCCCTGTGCCTTAGCAGTGTGATTTTGAGTATGGTTTTAGTATGGAGGCAGTATTTTCTGACTGATTAGCTCTTTCTGTCAGTGGGCAGAAATAAAATATTCATGTTGGTTTTGTTGGCTTTAATGGCAATTTTAGATTCTATTGATTGTTTACTTTCTCAGAGAAATCCAAAAACGGAGTGATGAATATTTCCTCCTTTTTCCTCACATTCTCGCAACTGAGGCCCCTACAAGGTTGCAACTAATTACCCATCCTATTCAGTATGTACGTACAGCTGTTAGGAAAGACAAATTATATGCTTTTCTGGCAGTGCCACCAATAATCAGATGACTTAAATGTGCATTTGATCAAACTCCATCTGGTGGAGCCTGTCAGGCCTTCCCTGCCCCCCTGCTGGAGGCATCACCCTGGATACTTCCTTGCTCAGGCTGGGCTATCAACAAGGCACAGTCCTCCAGAGGTTTGCAGGGCTAAGAGGGGACACTGACCAATCAAGAGCCATCAGGCCAGTTAAGAAGGCTTGTTTGCTAATACTCAGGGTCAGAACTGGGTGAGACTGGAACAGATGAGATTTTCAGTGCTAGCCCAGAACCCCAGGGCCAGGTCAGGGTCTTGCCTTCTAGCACTGCAACTAAGTGCTTGCCTTTGAGGTTTCATTTGTTTATTTAAAGGTGCAGACAGATTCTGAATTTGCTATTATTTAACTCCAAGCTTATGGCACAGGCCACTCTGTTCCAAACACGCGGCCCTAACTTGTGGACTAAGGAAAGGGACACCTGCAATACTACATTTGACCCCGCAGGCGGCAATATGGGGCAGCCCCCACCTGTGACACTCTGATACTGAGATCTTTGTGCTTTTACAATACCTCATGGAAATGAGAATGGATGTGAGTGAATTGATTAGAGCTCATTTGCAGTAAGACAGAAGTGAATCTAATAATATGGGGAAGGCTCTAATGACATGAACAGTTGCAAATGTAACATTAGTCTTCACCAATGTGTTTCAGAATCTCAGGCACGTATCACCAGTTCTCTGTAGTATGTATATGTCTACATTTGTGTGTAATTCACTTTCTTTGTTATGATCCCTCAATGATCTAAGATCCATTTATGTGAAAGGGGCTTTCTGCTCCTGAACCACCATTGAAGTTAAAATCTGTTGGGTCATTCTCACTGTTGGCTCCAGAATTTAAACTTTACATATCTGGTAACAAGACATTGTCAGTGGAGGACCCATGCCTCTGGAATCTGCTCCCAAAAGTAAATATGATACAGTGGGTCCAATATTCAAAGGTGAATAAACTCGTATCTACAAAAACCTGCTTTTGTGCATACATATTATAGAAACAGAGAAATGTAGGGCTGGAAGGGACCACAAGAGGTCATCAGTAGGGGAAGCTAAGGTACAGACACATCTTGCCCAGGTTCACTTAGCAGCTCATTCACAGAGCCAAGAATGGAATCCAGGTCTTCCAGTCGAGTGCCCTGTCCACTGGACCACGCTGCCTGTGAAGTGAGTTTAATACGTGAAGCCTAGCTCTCAAAAAGGAAGAAAAAAGCAAGCAGTCCAAATTTGAAAGTACTGTTGTATTAAGAGAACTGATGATAATTTCAGATGATCTTATCATGGTTTAGTAGCTCATGTTGTAGTAAATATCAGGAGTCAGGCATAAGCTAGAAGTGTTGCAGTATTTTTCTGCACCATGTACTATTTTAATTAATTGTTTCCATCTACGTTTTGGTTTTCTTGATCACAGAAAGTCTGGTTGATTCTAACAGTGATGAATCAGATTCAGATCAATCTGATGTTCCAGAGCTAGACTCTGAAATTGAACAAGAGACTCAGATCACATACCGTCGACAGGTAAGACTTGAGTTTTAATGGCACAGGGACAAATCCTGAAATATTTCCCAAGGGTTTACTTGGTCCTTTCTCAAGAAAAGCGCTGAAGTCAATGGGAGTTTTATCCAAGTAAGGACTGAATAGAAATTGAGCAAGGATGTTAGGATTTGGCCCATTGCCAGTAGCTGACACATTCAAAGACAACAGAAACTCAGTGACTGGATGTATTCACAACACTTCATATCATGCTGTATTGTTTGTAATTTAAAAACAAATTGTATGCCCAGTTGGCTACAGTCATTGCAAATGTTTGCAGTAATGTCAATGTGCCATTCTGAAACTGAGCTGATCTATAGGTTTATTTCTTAGATACTTGTTCTTCCTGAAAACATATTTGTTTATATGTATGTGTTCTCTTTCATAAAGGTTTACAAAGAAGATCTACCTCAGCTTAAAGAGCAATGCAAAGAAAAACGAAAAAGTGCAGCTTCTAAAAGAAGAGAGAGAGCTCCAGGGAAAAGTATAAGATTACACTTTGTCCATGGGTATGAAAAATTGAGTTTTCTCTAAAAGCAGACTGGAAAGATTCATTTTCTGTTATAAAGTTGTGGCAACAAATATAGAAATGTAAGATTTAAATATGTGATGAACCAAGTGAAAATTATTAAGATCAGATTCTGTATTTTAGACACTTTTTACAGCCACACAAGTCTTTAAACTAAATGTATATACCGCAGTGGTTTTGTTGCCCAGCTAGATTACACCATGAAATTCCTACTGGTAAATCAGTTGGTGTGTCATTATTTTATAGTGCTTTCCAAATATAAGACTTGAATGTCACCATATTTTTTTGCTTCTGAGAATGAATCTCTCTTTCTCTGGCTTTACCAGTGACTCTACAGTTAAGACTGAGTTGAGTTTTCTACTTAAAGCAGGGTATCAGCCTCTTTGTTATCTAAGAAAAATATAGCATGTCCTCCCCAAAATTCAGCACATACGCTTTGAATAAATAACTAATTTTTGGAGAATTTACAAGTAAATGTATTAATTTAGGAATTTAATTCAAAATTGGCCCTTTAAGAAACTTCATACCCAGTTTCACATCTTTTTGGAATCTAATAAACTCAGTAACTGAATAATACTTCATACTTCTCAAATTGTTAAAACTCATTGAAGTCTTGAACCTGGGCTATATCTGAATATTTTTTCAGGATTAATAGTAATTTTCCCCATTATTTTTCATAACTGAAAGTATTTCTATTAAGAGAAGGGAAGTGGAGGGAATTAAGAAAAATATTATAGTTATTACATTAGAATAATAGGCAGAAATATAACTTCCTCCCTATATTAAACAAAACTTTGTAAAATTTTAAGGAAGTATATGGAAACCAACTAATATTGCACTTCCTACCAAATGATGACTCTGCTTTGTGAGGTTTGATAAATGCATATTACGAAGGTCATGATGATACTGTGCAAATTTTGTCAAATGAGACACTGATACTCGCCATCCTAAATGCCACTAAACACCTTTTAGAGATTTCCTCTAGGGTTGGTTTCTGAAATGATTTTAAAAAAGCAGACTTTGGGAAA
This sequence comes from Chrysemys picta bellii, assembly GCF_011386835.1. Lineage (NCBI taxonomy): Eukaryota > Metazoa > Chordata > Testudines > Emydidae > Chrysemys > Chrysemys picta. Next base: position 122,611,476 of record NC_088794.1, on the reverse strand, counting down.
TTAAAGGAATTAATCAAAGAAGTCAACTGGACTGAACAACTCAAGGACTCAAATGTGTAGGAGGCATGACATTTCTTCAAATCAGTTATTCAAAAATTATCTGAAATTGGCATCCCCAGCAAAGGAAAAAACTTGTAAGGAAAGTGGTGAACCAAGTTAGATGAATAACCACGTCAAAAAGGTTATTAGAAGTAAACAGAGACCCTGTAGGAAATGGAAAAAGGGGTTGATCTGCAAAGAAAGCTACATTGTGAAGGTTAGAAAATGTCATTGAAATTTGCTACAAGTCAAACTGAATTAGCTCTTGCCAAGGAAATTAAAATAAATATTGAGGTTTTTTAGTTATATAAATAAAAAGAGAATAACGAAGGGTGTGGTTGGGCTGCTATGCCGGGTGGATGCGAAGGAGTTCAAAGGTAATCTAGGTATAGTCCCAAAACTAAATGAATACTTGACCTCAAGTATCAAAGGGGTAGCCGTGTTAGTCTGAATCTGTAAAAAGCAACAGAGGGTCCTGTGGCACCTTTAAGACTAACAGAAGTATTGGGAGCATAAGCTTTCGTGGGTAAGAACCTCACTTCTTCAGATGCATCTTCAGAAGTGAGGTTCTTACCCACGAAAGCTTATGCTCCCAATACTTCTGTTAGTCTTAAAGGTGCCACAGGACCCTCTGTTGCTTTTTACTTGACATCAGTTATCAATAAGGATGCTAACATGGAACATGCGCATGAAGGCAATACGGCTGAAGGAAATGAGTGCTAGAAATGAAAATCACCACATCTAAGGTGGAAGGAAAACGTAGAGCTTAATGTGCTCAAATCAGGGGAATTGGATATCTTTCATCATGGAATACAGAAAGCACTGGCAAGAAAGGGAAAAGAAGTGATCTGGGAAATTACAATTCTGGTTATCTTATCTCAGTAGTATGCAAGGCTTTAGAACAAATTATTAAGGAAAGAATAATTAAATGAATGGTAAAGGGGATGTAATGTAACATGGATGTACCAAAGGTAGATCATGCCAGACTACCTGATTTCCATTCTTGAAAAAATAACTGATTTCTTAGATAAGGGAAATGCAGTACGTCTAATATATTTGGACTTCAGTCAAGAATTTGACATAGTACCACATAGGAAATTATTTGTTAACTTAGAGAAGATGGGGATCGGTACTAGAATTGTAAGGTGGATAAGAAACTGGCTAAGGTGAGGTATCAGACTGGAGAGTGGTTACTAGTGGAATTCCTCAGGGACTGGTTTTGGGACCAGTCATATTCAATTGTTTATTAATAACCTTTGGACAAGGCATTTATTAATATTGCCCATGTTTGAGTCAATATGTAACTTGAAACCTAGTGTTCACAAATTTGGGATCATGTTGGCTCTTCAGCTTGTTCTAGATGCCAAGATAGCAGCAATCAGTTTTTGTAAATATTCATTTTACGAGGAGGTTATTTTTTTCTTTTGCAAGTGACTGTCAACTGACTTGACAAACCCATACCGTTGTCACCTCCATATAGCCTCACTTATGTATGTTATACTTGAAGCATTACTTGAAGATGATTTGGAAACTTCAGCTAATTCAGAGTGCAGCTGTCCATTTATTTTGTGATGCTTTGTTTATGGTACATATTGTACCTACACGCCAGTCTGTATGGCTGCTTTTCTTTAATGGTCCCAAGGAGTCTCTCAGAATCCAGATCCAGCTCATCCTTCTCTAGGTCATTGGGTTCTGGAGTTTCATCTTGCTGATCCTCCTGCTTGATTCCTTTGGTTTCATCTAGTCACTGATAATGGACCACGTTATCATTCATCAACTGTAAACCATTCATTGGAGTTGTTTGTGTCAGAGTCTGACAAATAGATAGGAGACTGTGCTCTGGGTAGGATTGTTCCATTACTGAGTCTGATTCACCAAATTCTGGTTCAAATTTCCAACCATCTCTAAACTGTTTTGCACTAAGACACTGTAGCAAGGCAGAGTGGCCTCCCTCTGACTCTGACAGGGAGGACTCCCCGCCCCGGGGTGGGCAGAGCCAGGCTGAACAAGAAGTATAAGAGGCAGAGCCTCCAGCTCAGTTGAGGGAGAGCCAGGGAAGGAGTCAGATGTTGCTGCCTTGTTGCTGGCCCCTGAACCAGCGACTGAGCTCTATCAACCCTTACTTCTGAAGTAATACCAGGAAGAGCTGCTGCCAGGCAAATACCCTGAGGAGCTGCTGGAACTGCCAGTGGCGGAGTATCCCAAGGAGCCTGAGTGCCCATGAGTGATTAAGCCCTATGAACAGGTATGGGTAGGAAGTAACCCAGGGAAACCAGACAATAGTCTAGTTGTGTTGCTGAAACCATGGTCAGCATGTTTTGGCAGGATCCCCGCTGACCCAGTGGCAGGATTTCCTGCCACTGTTAGGGCCCTGGGCCCTAGGGTGGGCCTGGGTCCCCCTACCCACTGCTGCCAACCCCACCCTGGGTTGGCAGCCCACCCACCATAGGCCGAATGGCCTGCAGTTGTTTGCTGTCTGCCCAGCCAAGGAGGTGGGCCATAGACTTCTTTTTCTCGGCCCTCTGAGAGGTCTTGAGCCTGACTGTGTACTATTGCTCTGCGCTGCTTTGAGGGCGGAGCCTGACCTGCTTGCTGCCTGCTCCAGCCAGACTGTTATTGCTCTGCCCGGCCCAGAGGGCCTGAGACTGATTGTGGTGGTTGTCCACCCCAGCCAGGGGGCTGGGCTAAAGGCTGCCAATTGTCCTGTCATGGGGGGCCAGCACCCTAGACTCTTTACTGACTTACTTTGCTAATCCCCTGTTGATCAGCTCTCAGGTGCTAGGTGGCGTAGTGAGTCGAAGTGGTCTCCCTCTGACACTGACAGGGAGGGACCACTCCAAGCCACAACAGTCACTTTTTATTAATAGCTTACGTTTTATATATCTTGTAGCTATAATTTTTTCCAATACATTCTTTTTCATACATTCCTGGGCCTTTTATGGTGGCTTCAGAAACCTTGCGGGGGGGGGGGGGGGGAGACCAAATAATGTTGTTTTTTATCTGCTTTCTTCTATCTTTAAACAGAAAGCAAAGTGAGGAGCAAGCCCTGGAGTAGGGAGTTAAGGGTCTGCTGTGGGTTGTTCATGCACTGTTCAGTGGGCACAGAAGTTTCCAAAGCTGGGCAGTGGTGACAGCACATCTCCACAGCCAGGGCTGGTTCCAGGTTTTTTGCTGCCCCAAGCAAAAAAAATTTTGGCTGTCCCCCGTCCCAGCCCTGGGCTCCTCGCCGCACCCACCTGCCGCCCCAACCCTGGGCTCTCCCCCACCCACCCGCACCCCCCTGCCGCCCCAGCCCTGGGCTTCCCCTACCCCCCCACCATTGTCCCACACACACACCTCCTGCCACCCCAGGCCTGGGCTCTCTCCCCCTCCCCCGCCCTGCACCCTCCTTCCGCCACATCCCTGGGTCACTGGTAACTCGCTCCCAGGGCGGGTCATTCAGCAGGAATTTTGGGTGTGCACAGAACACAGACAGGATTGGTTCCCATATGGTTACAGAACTGCAGTAAAGTGGAACAATTTTCAGCTTGTGTGATTGGAGGATATCTGGATGCATAATAAATGAGGAAAAGTTGAGGTGCCTTTATTATTATTTTGTTCTACTCTTTCTTTCTATGGGGAATTTGCCATGCAATATCTCTGTCTTCCTTTTAAACAAACAAGCAACAAAAGGCAATGGCTGTTGAAAATAGCAATTCCAGTCCTAATAACCACTGGGAAGCATTTCTTGCTCAATTTTATCCTACTTTTTCTACAGCAAGTTACAGTGGATCAGTATATTTGATTTGGGAGAATTGAAGTAACAGCTGCCCAAACTGAGCTTGAGCACTCCTGAATTTTGAGGTGTTCAAATCTGGAAGGCAGGTGCTGGGGGGGGCCTGTGGCTCCGCAGGGGAGCACGGCAGCATGTATGCAGCAGCGTGTCTGGCGCTGTGCGAAGCCAGCACGCTGGTCTGAGTGGCACGGTAAGGGGGCTGGAGGGTTGGAGAAGGGGAAGGGAGTTCCGGGGGGCAGTCAAGGGACAGGGAGAAGGGGGGGTTAGATGGGTCAGGGGTTCGGGGGGACAGTCAGGGGATAGGCAGCAGTTGGATAGGCATGGGAGTCCCAGGGGTTTGTCAGGGGACAGGTAGGGGGTGCGGTCCTAGGGGGAAGTTGGAGGGGTCTCAGGAGGGGACAGTTGGGGACAAGGAGAAGGGAGGCTTAGATAGGGGGTGGGGTCCCGGGAGGGGGCAATCAGGGGACAAGGACCAGTGGGGCTTAGAGGGGGTGGGGTCCTGGGGGGCAGTTGGGGCAGGGGTCCCAGGAGGGGGTGATCAGGGAACAGGGGGGTTGGATGGGTTGGGGTTTCTGTGGGGGGCAGTCGGAGGGAGTGGATGGGGGCAGGGTGGGGCTACCCTCCCTCCCTGTGGAGTGTCCTATCTTTTGAATGTTAAAACATAGAATCCCCACTCACAGTGCAGCTCTCCATTCAAAGCAGGCTGCAGCATGAGGTCTCAGCTTCCTCACTCCCTCCCCCTCTTTCCTGTTGGTAGTGGCCTAGGGAATGCTGGGAAATGTAGTTCTTTCCCTGCTCCAGGACTGGCTCTATCGGCAGGGAGCTAACCAAGGAACTACAGTTCCCAGGGCCCCCAGTTGGTTCTCAGCTCCCATGCTGGATCCCTGCTGCCCCTGCAAATGGGCTGTCTCAAGCATGTGCTTGCTTTGCTGGTGCCTAGAGCTGCCCCTGTCCACAGCATGAACATGTAGAGTCAGTATTCTCCAAGAACTATAGTGACTGCTGTTAAATAACCTCTCCTTGTTGGATCTACAGAAGATGTAAAATTGTTCATGAAGTTATATAAGTGTTTCTTCACAAGTATTTGAGAGCAATGGATGCTCAAAACATAAATCAACATGTTGCTCTGAGTTGTATGCTTAAGTTTGCTTTACAAAAGAACTTTACATATTTTCTGAATGTGCCTCTCCTGCTGACTGTGAATAGTCACTTTACAATGAGGCAGGTAGCCTCACTGTGTGTTATCTGTAATGAGTGTCAGTGATTCAAATAAGACAGATTGCCTTCTGATGTTATAGTATACAAACTTAAATCATAATTATAGATAACTGTCATGGGAGTAAGCATGGAGATATTTAATGGAGAAGCTAACTTTTGGGAGACAAAGTCTGGGAATGCTGGTGGATCACTATTGGTAACTAAATCAGATAGCTACAATGGGATTAAGTTATGAATGTCCTTAAAGTTTAAAACAAGAGGCTTGTGTTTGATGTGGAGCTGAATGAGTAGCCAGTGGAGGAAACTTAAAGAGGAGGTTGATTTGGTCAGAGTGACAAACCTCAAAGATTATTTCAGCAGCAGTGTTCTAAATAGATTGGAGGACTGAAGAAAAGTTGTAATAGGGAAGGCATGAAATGATGATAAAAGGATGTGAGTTTTCAGTTTGTAGTCAGAGGAAAGGTTTGATTTCAGAGATGTTGTCTAAGAAAAAGAGGCAAGATTTATAAATGGCTTGAATGTGTGGGTGCAATGAGAAGACCAAGTGAAAAATGACACCTAGGTTGTGGGCCTGAAAGACTGGGGTGATGATAGCGTTGACCATGGTGATAGAGAGTGGGAGCATAGGGAAGGACTTGTGAGGAAAGGTCAAGTGCTCAGTTTTGGTTATGCTGAGCTTAAGATGCCAAGTGGACATCCACAAAGAGATGTCAGAAAGAAGACCAAGATACTACATTGGATGATGGAGATAACTTATCAATAGAGGGGTAGATTTGTGAATCATCAGCATAATTATGGTCGTAAAAGCCATGATTGTGTACAGTGATGGCTATGGCATACTTACCGAGCTAGATAAAGAGCAGTGGAGCCAGCCTAAGCAAAGAAGTCAAAGTGGGTTTCTGGAATGAGAAAGTGAAGAGGGGAGGCATCCTTGAATAGGTATCAGGAAGAATTCCTCTGGGAGGAGCCAGCCATCAGATTGGTGATGGCAAAAGGATCTTTGACATTGGGAAGGATCCAGCCAGTGGATGTTTTGGGATTCTGATGGTATGATAAATCCTTCATGTCATTTTTTTTTGGTATGTACTTACAGTAAAGATATTTTTATTTCTGATCATGACACAGATATACTGCCTGGAGTCATCATATTATTTTGTTCTGTGATCCTCTTAGATTTCACAGACTAAGTAGGTTTTGGCTCACTACTTGAATTATAGACTCCAAAAAACTCCTTGATATTGCAAGAAGTAACGCAGGTACTGCAACTCCTCAGTACTGCATGAAACGGTAGGTGGCACTTTGGTTGACTAGTGGCTCAGTATTATGGTAATGAAGCCCTTTGCTGATGGAGTATTGTTTTGACCCAGAAGTCAACCAAAGTGCCACCTACTGAATCATGAGCTACACTCAAAACCAAAGACTAGCGCTAAAAGAAAAGCAGAATTTCTGTCCTGTGAGAAATTCTAATATTTCAATATTTGTTTTTGTGTCAAATCCGGACAAAAATTTGAAATATCATAAACTTTGAAAGAAAAGTTCCAAAGATTTAGATTTTGAGATGGCAAAAATGATTTGTTTTGACATGTTCATTGAAACTAAATGCTTTATTTTGAGTCTTTTGGACAACTGCATCTGCCTGTGCTGCTGCATTTCGTTCTGGGAGTTGTATTTTGGGTGCCTCATGCTTTCATTTTTCCTTATCAACTGGACTACATCTCCCATGATGCAGCCACAGTCACATGACTCCCAGGATGCACCACACAGTTGGGTTAAAAGAGAAACTGTGGTGCCTCAAGAGAGATGAAGTCCAGCCCCAAACCCTAGCCTTTAAGAGAGAATGGGGCATGAAGCACTGCAGTACCACAGGCAGGTGCAGTTGAACACTAAACTGATTCAAAACAAAATGTTTTAGCTCAGTTCAACAAACTGAAATGTTTTGATCTGGGTTGAACCAACCTGAAATAAAATTCATTTTCCATTGAAAAATCATTTTGACTGAAAATTCCTGACCAAATTCACCCAGGATCTTGGCCACTTGTGATGTAGAAAGAAAATGTTAAGCTTGGTATTCCAGACAAATTCCAACCTGTACAATTGCATGCCGTCTAACTCAATTCCCCCTGCAGTTTCATTTGGGAAAAAATATTAGTCTTTACTTCCTGTTCTAAACTTCTTGTAAAGCATTACTGTTAATAAACGTTCTCTTTCAAGTTAAGGGTAGATGTAATGATCTTTGCATACTATTTGAAATTTGTAAAGTGGTATTCTTTGGGAATAGAGATGTGAATCATTTTTAATACTCCTATGTAGTACTTGGTATATCATTTCTGAGGTGTTACCTAATTTAAGAATTAAATGTGTCCTGATTTTTTTTATATCGTTAATTACTTAGCATCTATGCTTGTGATCTTGATCTAAAAACTATTTTTTTAATTAGTTACAGAGGTTATGATTGTCGGAGTAATCTATTTTACACTCAGACTGGTGAAATTGTATACCATGTTGCAGCAGTGGGCGTAGTATACAATCGGCAGCAGAACACGCAGCGCTTTTATCTGGGTCATGATGATGACATTCTTTGCCTTGCTATTCATCCCTTAAAGGACTACGTGGCAACAGGCCAGGTAGGATACATGTTTATATGCATTAGAAATTTGAAGTTACAGTACTTTAGTAAATTTACACATGCATATTTAGGATTTTGCAGTCTACAAATATGCAGGTGAATTTTTGAAATTGTGTTGGGGACAGAGAGAGGTCTAAAAATTGAGAACCTCAGCTTTTTTCTAGGGCTGCCAAGCGATTAAAAAAATATATTTGCGATTAATCGCACCGTTAAACAATAATAGAATACCATTTATTTAAATACTTTTGGATGTTTTCTACATTTTCAAATATATTGATTTCAATTACAGAATACAAAGTGTACAGTGCTCACTTTATATTTATTTTTGATACAAATATTTGCACTGTAAAAAACAAAAGAAATAGTATTTTTCAATTCACCTAATGCAAGTACTGTAGTGCAATCTCTTTATAATGAAAATTGAACTTGCAAATGTAGAATTATGTACAAAAAATAACTGCATTCAAAAATAAAACAATGTAAAACTTTAGAACCTACAAATCCACTCAGTCCTACTTCAGCCAGTCACTCAGAAAAGTTTGGTTACAATTTGCATGAGATAATGCTGCCCATGTCTTGTTTACAATGTCTTTTTTGTTGGTTCGAGTTCTGTAGTTTCCGCATCAGAGTGTTGCTCTTTTAAGACTTCTCAAAGCATGCTCCACTCCTTGTCTCTTTCAGATTTTGGAAGGCACTTCAGATTCTTAAACCTTGGGTCGAGTGCTGTATCTATCCTTAGAAATCTCACATTTGACAAAACGCAAAGAAGGTACCAATCTGCTGTGAAAATGTTCTTAAAACGAAAATTTGCTGTGTCATCATCCGAGACTGCTATAACATGAAATATATAAAAACAACAAGAAGTCTGGTAGCACCTGAAAGACTAACAGATTTATTTGGGTATAAGCTTTCGTGGGTAAAAACCCCACTTTCTGTTAGTCTTTAAGATGCCACCGGACTCCTTGTGGTTTTTGTGGATATAGACTAACACGGCTACCTGATGATACATGAAATATATAGCAGAATGTGGGTAAAACAGAGTAGAAGACATACAGTTCTCCCCCAAGGAGTTCAATCACAAACTTACTTAATGCATTATTTTTTTAATGAGCATCATCGGCATGGAAGCATGTTCTCTGGAATGATGGCTGAAGCATGAAGGGGCATATGAATGTTTAGCATATCTGGTACGTAAATACCTTGACCTTGCAAAGCCGGCTACAAAAGTGCCATGTGAATGCCTGTTCTCACTGTTAAGTGACATTGTAAATAAGAAGCCAGCAGCATTATCTCCCATAAATGTAAACAAACTTGTTTGTCTTAGCAATTGGCTGAACAAGAAGTAGGACTGAGTCGACTTGTAGGCTCTAAAGTTTTACAGTGTTTCGTTTTTGAGTGCAGTTATGTAACAAAAAAAAATCTACATTTGTAAGTTATACTTTCATGATAAAGAGGTTGCACTACAGTTCTTGTATGAGGTGAATTGAAAAATACTATTTCTTTTGTTTATCATTTTTACAGTGCAAATATTTGTAATAAAAAATAATATAAAGTGAGCACTGTACACTTTGTATTCTGTATTGTAATTTAAATCAATATATTTTAAAATGTAGACAAACATCCAAAAATATTTAATAAATTTCAATTGGTATTCTATTGTTTAACAGTGCGATTATTTGCCATTAATTTTTTAATCACAGGTGGGGTTTTTTTGGTTAATCGCATGAGTTAACTGCAATTAATCAACAGCCCTACTTTTTTCCAATTAGATATATTTCATCAATTTTGACAACTGACTGAGTTTATAACTGATTAACTCTCAAATGAGCATGAATAAATTAACATTTTTTTAAATCAACATTATATTGTGTTGCCACTGTAAGATAATATATAGAAAAAAACTGAATACATATAACATTTTTATATTGTTAAAAGGTATCTGTCAAAAACAAATTTCCTAATATTCTGGATTTCCAGACTGTTTTATATGATCATATGTTTGAATTCTATATGTATGCTCAAAATCTCAGTGCTGTTATTATTTACAATAAGATGCTATTTTATCAATCTCCAGATAGTACATACATTTAATACTTTTTAACAGGCATCCTTTTCTGATAAACATCTTCTTTCAAAAGCTTTGTTCTCACGTATAGAATTTATGGCTTGATTTTGAGAGAATATTTTGAGTTTTAATTAGTGAACCCAGAGTCTAAGAAACTGTGTTGGTATAGATAAAGACAAATGATTATTAACTAGACAGCTCACCAAGTTCTCAGTAAAGAATTTACACTTATGTTGGTAATATTTGTAATCTGGGTAAAAAGTATGTTTGAGATTAAGCAAACAAATTGGCCTAGTTAGAGATTTTTGATTAGATAGTAAACCGCTTTAAGTTTTATATAGTACACGTTTATGTATTGACTTTTGAAAGATGAAAATATTTGAATAAAAATTTACCTAAGATACAGTAGATTCTAAAATATGTATTAAAACAACACTAAGATTGCAAAGTCAGGCACTTAAATTAAGAAATCTTATCATTAAGATTGCCCGTACAATGTTGATTCAGCGTCCCCCTCAGTCCCCCCGGTATGCACATTATGATAGGCTTGCCTGACATCATGTAGTAAATATGTGGCAGAACCAAGTAGAACCCTAGGTCCTAGTCTGGTGCCTTAAACCAGATTGGAATGCCCTTTGTTTTTCTGCAGCTGTCTGCCTCGGTAGCTGCCATTTTGTGTATTGAATGAGGCACAGATACTGTAGAACAAATAGTAAGATATCAGATAACTAAAGACTAGTAATGCCTGCACACTCAACATAGCTAAAAGAGAATACACTTGACACCAAGAAACTTTTCTCCTAAATTTGAGTCATCTGCATTGCTGCAAACTTACTGAAAGTAATACAATTGCATAGGTATCACATAAATTGACCTGCAAAACCTTTATTACTGATAATGATGCATGAAAAGGAAAGAAGTTATGTTTGGCTCTCGAGCCTAGAGTACTTTACAAGCTATTGGTTTTATTTGTAAACTGAAAACAACTGCCATAGAAATAACTGAGACAATAAACATGTAAGCTCCCCCCCCCCCCCAAAACCTTTTTTCAGTGTAGAATTCCATTGTAAGGTTAGTTAATTGTATTTAATTTTTTCAAGTTCTTCCTTCCCTGGAAGGAAGAGAGGACCAGCCAGAGAGGGAGTGACAGGTGAGAGGCAGGAGGGAGAATTTTCATGTTGATACTTCAGAACTACAATAATATTTGGTATTTTGATAGACGAGGTAGGAGGGAGAAGTACATCATCACTTTAATTTTTCAGTTTATTTACTGATGTAATTAAAATTTTAAGATAAAATTATTATTTTGAGCAAAAATACAAAATATGATGACCAACTACAAGATACAAAAGAATGCCTAAAATCCTTTATATTTTAGGTTGGTCGGGATTCCTCAATACACATTTGGGATACAGAGACAATCAAACCACTGTCAGTATTAAAGGGCTATCACCAGTATGGCGTTTGTGCTGTTGATTTTTCAGGTAATATATAAATAGATATATATAGAGATATATATATACGTATTTCATCTTGCTTTTTTTTTTTTTGAAGTTACAGTGCTAGTCAATTTTAATTTGTAAGTGTGATCTCCTGTTTGAGCTTAGATATGGACCACATTCAAGTTTTGCAATTGAAAATGCTTTCTAGTGATCACCCTGAAATGACAAAGATTCTCTAATAATAAATATTCTCTGTAGAAAGCTACTGTTGAATTTCACACAAGTGGAACAAGATCAAAGAGCATGTTATCCAAATCAAAAGAACTGGAACGAATCACTTTAATAATAACTAGTCCTTTCCTTGTCACAGGCAGTGCCACAGATCCTAGGCCTTAACTACACTACCAAGTTTTGTTGATAAGTGATGTCGACACTCAAAGATTGGCATAATAAAAATCGGAATGTCATGTTCACACTCGCTCTCTTTGTCAGCAGAGTGTATCCACAGTTAGGGCACTATCATCGACAGTGTGAGCAGTGCACTGTGGGTACCTATCCCACAGTTCAGTTCGACACCTTCTGTCGCTAGGTGTTGTGGGAAGGCAGAGCAGATTGCAGCGCATCGTGGGACCAGGCTCAATGTCCCACAATGCATTGCTTTCAGTCCCAGGACTCCATGTGCTTCCAGCTTTCTTTCGTGGCATTTTTCAATGGCCCTTCTTTGCTGTGCATCCCAGCATCTTTGTGAGAAGGATGGATCCTGCACTGCTATCCTATGCTCTGTTACTGTCATGAAGACATCGCAGATGGCAATGCAGTTAATCGCGAAGTTCCTAAGTGAAGAAGACTCCCAGTCGCCTGACATGCTGTGGGATATGGATAGGAGCAACTTTTGATTGCCTTTGGCATTCACTGAAGAGCTGCAGAGGGTGGACCATCGCTTTTGGACTGGTGAAACAAGCACTAAATGGTGGGATCATATCATCATGCAGGTCTGGGATGACGAGCAATGGCTACAGAACTTTCAAATGTGGAAAGCTACCTTCCTGGAACTCTGTGTGGAGCTCGCCCCAGCACTGCGGCACAAGGATACCAGAATGAGAGCTGCCCTATCAGTAGAGAAGTGTATGGCAATTGATGCCTGGAAGCTGGCAACTCTAGACTGCTACCGGTCGCTCGTGAATCAATTTGGAGTCAGGAAGTCGACCGTTGGGGCTGCGTTAATGCAAGTGTGCAGGGCAATTAATCGCATCCTGCTACAAAGGACCGTGACTCTGGGAAATGTTTGTGAAATAGAGGATGGCTTTGCTGAAATGGGTTTCCCTAACTGTGGAGGGGCGATAGATGGCACACATATTCCAATTTTGGCACCAGACCACCTTGCAACAGAGTACATCAATAGGAAGGGGTACTTCTCCATGGTGTTGCAGGCTGTCAAGGCTGTATCCCCACTTTGAACTTTAGGGTACAAATGTAGGGTCCTGCATGAAAACTTCTAAGCTTAACTACCAGCTTAGCTCTGGTTCCGCTGCCACCATTTCAATGGATTCCCTCCCTGGGAAGCCTTGAAAAACCTTTACCAATTCCCTGGTGAATACAGATCCAAACCCCTTGGATCTTAAAACAAGGAGAAATTAACCATTCCCCCTCCTTCCTCCCACCAACTCCTGGTGAATACAGATCCAACCCCCTTAGACCTAAAACAAGGAGAAATTAACCATTTCCCTCCTTCCTCCCACCAACTCCTGGTGAATCAAGATCCAAACCCCTTGGATCTTAAAACAAGGAAAAATCAATCAGGTTCTTAAAAATAAGGTTTTTAATTAAAGAAAAAGGTAAAAATCATCTCTGTAAAATCAGTATGGAAATTAACCTTACAGGGTAATCAAACTTAAAGAGCTCAGAGGACTCCCCTCTAGTCTTAGGTTCAAAGTACAGCAAACAAAGATAAACACTCTAGTAAAAGGTACATTTACAAGTTGAGAAAACAAAGGAAAACTAAGACGCCTTGCCTGGCTATTTACTTACAAGTCTGAAATAGGAGAGACTTGTTTAGAAAGATGTGGAGAACCTGGATTGATGTCTGGTCCCTCTCAGTCCCGAGAACGAACACACTCCCAAAAACAAAGAACACAAACAAAAGCCTTCCCCCCCCACAAGATTTGAAAGTATCTTGTCCCCTTATTGGTCCTTTAGGTCAGATGCCAGCCAGGTTACCTGAGCTTCTTAACCCTTTACAGGGAAAAGGATTTTGGAGTCTCTGGCCAGGAGGGATTTTATAGTACTGTACACAGGACAGCTGTTACCCTTCCCTTTATAGTTATAACACAGGCACTTGTGGATCACCTTGGGAGTTTCACTGACATCAATGCGGGGTGGTCCGGGAAGGTGCATGACACACACATCTTCAGGAACACCGGCCTGTATAGAAAGCTACAAGCGGGGACTTTCTTTCCAAACCAGAAGATTACAGTGGAGGATGTTGAAATGTCCATCATAATCCTGGGAAACCCGGTGTACCCCTTTCAGCCATGGCTCATGACACCTTGCACTGGAAACCTGGACAGCAGTAAGGAGCGGTTCAACCACAGGCTGAATAGGTGCCAGATGACAGTGGAATGTGCCTTTGGCAGATTAAAGGCGCGCTGGCAATGCCTTTATGGCAGGTTAGACCTTAATGAGGATAATATTCCCATGGTCATAGCCTCATGTTGTATGTTGCATAATCTTTGTGAAGCTAAGGATGAAAGGTTTGCACAGGGGTGGAGTGTTGAGGCAGACTGCTTGGCTGCTGATTTTGAGTAGCCAGATACCAGGGCTATCAAAGGAGCACAGAGGGGGGCAGTTCGAATCAGGGAGGCTTTGAGGCAACACTTTGAAAATGAGAACCAGTAATGTATATCTCTGTGATTGGTGCTGCAATGTTACATTACATGTAGTTTTCCTAGGAAGTAATGGTGACATTTGGGGCCTTACATTCCAGCAAGCACATGAATAAACTGCCTGTGTATGTATTGGCAGTGCCTACTATCTCTGTTTGTAGAAAACAAATAAAGATGAGTTACTATTCAAAAATTTTGTTATTATTGCACAAAAAACCGCACACACAAACACAGAAACACACAAAGATGCTTGGTAGGAAAGGAGGTACCAGGGAAGGGCAGACTTTCAGAGCTGCGTGTAGGTCCAGCTATCATTATGAAAGTTGTCCGAGGGGGTGGAGTGAAGGGGAAACCTAGAAGTCGCAGAAAGTGGAAAGGACTGTGCAGGCAGAGTTGGGGTAGAGGGGGACATGGAAAAGAATTCTGAATGTGCTGCAGGGGAGGGTGGGCATGGATCTGCTTGGTCTGCAGCATTATTAAGGACTTCAGCATTTGCGTTTGCTCCTCCATTACTTTAATCACCCGCTGTGACAGTGTACCCCATAAGGCTTTATGGGGAGGGGGTGCTTATAAATGTATGTATGACATAACTGGAATATGTTTTATGCTGCCTGTGCCATGTAACATATCTCCGTAAGGGTTGTGATCTACTATATCTATTCATCCTATTTGTACGTATATATCATTTTCTACTCAAGCTTAAGAATATGGGCTGTATGCTTGCCTGATTTCTAAGTAAGCTTTGTGAGGCATTTGGTCAGCTTCTTTAGGAAGGAATTTGCCAGGTTAAGTACCTGATCAGGAGACACTTAGGGAACAATGCATCTTGGAATGCTCCAATCCACATGAGAAGTCTTCCTGGAGACATGCAAGATGCCATGTGGACAATGCAAAGACTGAGTCATGCAGGGGCATGTGACTTGCCCAGGTGACTCCAAAACTCCATCTTGGAGCTGGGCTTTGCAGAGGAGGGAGGTCTCCACCCACAAGAGAGAGTCTACTTAAACCTGTGGGAGACCCCTCCATTTTGTCTTCAGCTAGCTAAAGAAGGAGCCTCTCCACCCCCCCCAGGATACTTGAAGGAGACTGAAACAAAGGACAGTAACTGCAGGGGGTGTGAGTGATTGCTGGACCCAGGCTAAAAGGAGATTAGCCTGTAAAAGGGAGCACTCTGGAACTGGTGAGGAAATTATCTGTATTCAGTTTGATTAGGCATAGATTTGCGCATTTTATTTTATTTTGCTTGGTGACTTACTTTGTTCTGTCTGTTACTACTTTGAACCACTTAAATCCTACTGTCTGTATTTAATAAAATCACTTTCTATTTAGTAATTTACTCAGAGTATGTATTAATACCTGGGGGAGCAAACAACTGTGCATATCTCTCTATCAGTGTTATAGAGGGCGAACAATTTATGAGTTTGCCCTGCATAAGCTTTATGCAGGGCAAAACGGATTTATCTGGGTTTAGACCCCATTGGGAGTTGGGCATCTGAGTGCTAAAGACAAGCGCACTACTGCGAGCTGTTTTCAGGTAAACTTGCAGCTTTGGGACAGGTGATTCAGACCCTGGGTCTGTGTCTGGAGCCAGACAGGAGTGTCTGGCTCAGCAAGACAGGGTGCTGGAGTCCTGAGCTGGCAGGGAAAACAGAAGCAGGGGTAGTCTTTGCACATCTGGTGGCAGCTCCCAAGGGGGTTTCTGTGATCCAACCCGTCACACCCGCTCAGTAGCGTCCTTAACAAACTCCTGGTTTTCTTTTCTGTCCTGCCTTTCAGCTTCCCAGTACTCCTTGCATTCCCTTTTCTCTGCATTGAAGGAGTGCAGTACCTCCCAGAACATGTCTTCTTTGCTCTGTCTTGGGCGCTTTCTTATCTGGCAGAGACGCTTGGCCAGTGTGTGCGGGTGTTTCTGAAGGCCACATCTGCCGAAGCCCAAGGAACAATGCACAGAAGCATGATTGTTAAATTCATGCACAGCATTGAAACATTTCAGTAAAATACACCCTTTGCAACATAACAATCACTTTCTCACTGACCCTGGGCAAGCACACAGTTCTGCGAACACCCAAAGCATGGTGAGTGTTGGCAGGGGGGAGGGGGCTCCATATGGGGAAAAGAGCACTCACTCTGCAAGGAACTGGGGGGAAAGTTCTAAAATTCTCCCACACTTTTCTAGAGGCAGGGGTCATATTAGAAGACATCTCATGGCTAAGGGTAAGCAGGGAAACGAAGGTACATCTACTACATGCTTCTGGCTTCCACCCTGCTCCCTATGCTGCTCACTTGTGTGCCGCTTTGATCCCCGCACAAGTAATTGCCGAATGGCGCAGGAAAGTTTCCTACAATGGGGGAAGGAACAAAGCTGCTCTGCCAAGGAACCTTAAGCAGAGGATTTCCGAGTACCTCCAGGAAACTTTCCTGGAGATCTCACTGGAGGATTCCCTGTTCTGCCATACTGATTAGCTACATAGGGAAATGTCCAGCTCACAGAAACACAGCCAGCCTTCCGCATTTCTATATTCTGAACCCATCTCCACACTACACAAACCACGGGCACTTACCAGGTGTCTCCTCTCCTGCTTCTTGCTTACCGGAGAGTAACTGCTGAGACTGGTTAGACACCTCTGGAGTGGTGAACTGTTCCTGGCTGCCTGCCCCACCGGGAGCTCCACATCATCTAACTCTACCTCTTCATCAATGACTTCGTCCTCCAGCTTAGGTACTCTTTTCAGTGCCTCCAGGCCCACCGAAGTATCCACGGGGCTCAGCAGTGGAGGTGGGGTTGCCACTGAGGATAGTGTCCACCTCCTTATAGAACCGGCAGGTCTTAAGTGTAGCACCGGAGCGACGGTTTGCCTCCCTCACCTTACGATAGTCCTGTCTCAGCTACCTTATCTTTGCTCTGCACTGCAGCATGTATTGATCATAGCTCTTTTCACACAAGAAATGTGCCCGTATCCCAATTCCTACGACTCAAGCGCAGCTGTGACTGCAGTTTCCTCTCTCCATATACTGAGCAGATCCAGCAGCCATGCAGTGGTCCAAGTGGGAGAGCGGTTGCTGCAATAACCTGCCATGGTCACCTGGGAAGATGCTCCACACCGAGCAAACAGGAAATAATATTTCAAAAATTCCTGGTGCTTCTAAGGGGTAGGGGCAGATAGTTGTTTACCTGGCTGCAGGGCAGTGGAGTTCAAACTGCTGACCAGAGCGGTCACAATGGGCATTGTGGGACACCTCCTGGAGGCCAATTAAAGCAATAAAATCAGGTGTAGTGTCTACACTGGCACTTTGTCGACAAAAATTTAGAGGAAAAAGATTTTTGTCTCTCAGGGTGGTTGTATTTTGTCTTCAAAGCAGGGCATTTTTGCCAACAAAAGTCACATCACAGTGTGTACGTATTCACTGTTTTGTCGACAAAAACTGCCTTTTGTCAACAAAACTTGGTAGTGTAGAGAAGACCTTAGACAATGAATCGGCAATGTCTCCTTGGAACTTTAGAGGAACGCCAATCTTGAGAGCCACTGCTACAGGCTAGGCTCTGCCAGTAAAAGCTCTTCAGTGTAGTTCTTCCTTTAAAAACTGTTAGAAGGATAAAACTTTCTATGCAGGGTATTCATGTCTTTTATTTTAATTCCCAAAAAATTTACTTCAGAAAATCCATTGCAAAGACTCCTTGAGGCTTCAAAAAGAATTTGGAGCCCAAAACTATTGTTTTTATTTGAGCCTTTGAAGAGTTTAAGCCTTTTAGTGCTGCTTATGGAATTTGTTATTAATGAATAATATACATTAAACATAAATCTTCTTTAAATGTAAAATCTCTATTTTTATTCATTTTTTGTCTTTACTCATTTTTCTTATTAACGTGATGTTTTGGATTCTGTTAGTATCTGCACTGGGAAAATAAACATAAAAACTCTTTGGTAACTCTTTGGTAACCAAGTAATAAAATTAATCCATTCTTTGGCATTTTAGTTCATTCTTTAGGAGCAAAGTTGAGCTATCTCAAACTGCAATAAGCAAAAATTCTAAACTCTGATGTGAGACCATCAGCAAAAATCCATTAGTTTTAATAAAATATTCAGCCCCTCCAGGTTCCAATGAAACACCTGTTGCTTCTGCTAAAGATGAAATTCATACAGAATAGTTTTTAAAATTTGCATTGTTTTAACTATTGTCTTCATGGCCAGAACTCTTTCTGTTTTTCAGTTCTCTGGCTTAATCAATCATTGGGTAAATATTAGCAACATTGCATTTTAGCATCTATTTTAACAGCCTGTATCTTCGAAAGATGAGTTGAAGGCTAGATTATATCTTTTCTTGAACAGGAGTAAGTGCAGCAATTGACATACTGGACTAGACCACTGGCTCATCTAGTCCTGTATTCACCCTCTGATCGTGGTCTCTCGTTGTTTCAGAGAAAGGTGCAGAACACCTCTTTTATCTGCTTCTTCCAGCAGTACTTCTGCACATTCTAATACAGGGCTTCTTTTTGTGTATGTAAGGCCCTTTCTCAGCCACTCTACGAAGCCAGTACCCTCTGCATATTCATATCTTCCTAAAGACACTCTTATGTCATGATGCATACGAGAAATGAACTGACCGACTATGGATAGTGTGTTATGTGACAGACCCAGACCAGTGGGGTACAGGAGTCTGGTAGAGGGCAAATATACTGATCACTGGATGAGTAGTTTTCTGTTCCCTGAGTGACCAGAGCAGGGGCTGCACTAGAGTAATCAGGAACCTGCTAGAACCAGTTAAGGCAGGCAGGCTAATTAGGACACCTGGAGCCAATTAAGAAGAAGCTGCTAGAATCAATTAAGGCAGGCTAATCAGGGCACCTGGGTTTTAAAAAAGGAGCTCACTTCAGTTTGTGGTGCAAGTGTGAGGAGCTGGGAGCAAGAGGTGCAAGGAGTGAGAGTGAGAGGGTGTGCTGCTGGAGGACTGAGGAGCACAAGCGTTATCAGACACCAGGAGGAAGGTCCTGTGGTGAGAATAAGGAAGGTGTTTGGAGGAGGCCATGGGGAAGTAGCCCAGGGAGTTGTAGCTGTCATGCAGCTGTTACAGGAGGCAGTATAGACAGCTGCAGTCCACAGGGCCCTGGGCTGGAACCAGGAGTAGAGGGGGGGCCCGGGTTCCCCCCAAACCTCCCAATTGACCTGGACTGTGGGTTCTTCCAGAGGGGAAGGCCTCTGGGCTGTTTCCCAACCCACATGGTGAATCTCTGAGGCAAGAAAATCCGGCAAGAAATCCGGCAAGAAAAGCGCAGGACCCACCAAGATAGAGGAGGAACTTTGTCACACTGGTGTCAGGAGTGGGGTGCACAGCGCGGCAGAAGAAGGAGGGTGATTTAAAAAAAAAAAAAAAAAAAAAAGGGAGAGGGTTTATTTTTTTTCACCACAATGGATGACGTAGTGCGGGCACTGATATAAGCTACGGTGGCCCAGCAGAAGGCTACCCGTGTCCAGGCAGCCACCCAACAGGAGGCAGTGCGACTGCAGCAAGAGACTAATTGCCTGCTGATGGACCAGGCTGCTCAAGACCGACCTATGTTGCGGTAACTGGTAAAGTCCCTTACAGAGCTGAATCGCGGCCATGATGGGACGCGGCTCATACGGGCCAGCCATTGGCTGCAGAAAATGACACGGGAAGATGATGTAGAGGCGTACCTTCTGACTTTTGAGAGGACACCCCCGCAGGAGGCCTGGCCTCGAGATCAGCGGTCTGGCATCCTTGCCCCATTCCTGTGTGGGGAGGCCCAGAAGGCCTACCATGATCTGCCTGAAGAGGCTGCGGCAGACTACCCCCAGCTGAAAGCAGAGATCCTGGCCAGATCTGGGGTAACGACAGCAGTGCGGGCCCAGCAGTATCACGGTTGGAGGTACCAGGAAGACAAAAAACGAAAGTGGTTGCAGACAGAGTCCTGGAGTCCGGAAGAGATCCTAGCGGTTCTGGTCATCGACGGATACATGAGGAGACTACCACCAGACCTTTGTGCCTGGGTAAGCTAGAACGAACCCTCCATCTATGACGAGGTTGTCGCCCTGGTAGAGAGGCGAAGGACAGCAAGGGAGCTGACCCGACCAGTTAAGGAAGAGGCACCCCGGGTTAAACTAGCAGCACCAAGCCCTAAAGTTCGGGTGACTGGGCCACCAGGAGGGCCCAGGTGGAAAAAGAGAGAGGCTGAAGGCCCATCAGAGGCCACAAAGAGTCAGAGCACTGAGGGAGAAGAGGATCATGATGTTAGACTGCCCAAACCAAGAGACTGGGGAACGCCTAGGGCTCCATACAGATGTTATGCCTGCGGGGAGTGGGGACACATAGTTGCACAGTGTCCCATGCTGAGGAGCCTATGCAGTGTAACCTGGGGAACTGGGCAGATCCATGCTCCCTAATCCACCTTGTGGGGGTCTCACTAACCCCACATATGTATACCAGACCAGTGAAACTAAATGGGGTAGGGACCACGGCACTGGTTGATTCGGGGAGTGCTATCACGCTTATCTCAGGGAAGCTCGTGAAGCGTAGTCAGCTGCTGCAGGCTAAACGTACGGGGATAACGTGTCCATGGGACAGTTAGTTACTACCCCACCATCCCAGTAAAAATTGAGATCCAAGGGAACACTACTGAGGTAGCAGCAGGTGTAGTCCCTAAACTCCCATACCCGGTGCTCATAGAGAGAGACTTCCCAGGGTTTGGAAACTTACTCCCAGTAGGGGGATTGGAGAAAGATGGGGACCCTAAAATTGGTGAGGCATCCACAGCAGACTGTCAACCCCCAATCTTCTCTGAAATATCCCCAGATTTGTTCTCCACTCCCAGACAGGATAGAAAGGGAAAGAAGGGCAGCTAAGGCCTTGGGAACCCGAATACTGACCCAAAGCCAGAGGATCGCTCTTGTAGGTAGGCGGACCCACGCAGCTGAAAAGGAGGCCAAGCAGGAGGGAGAAGCACCTGAGTCTGACCCCCACCCTAATGCTTCTGAACCAGTAGAGGCAACAGAGACTGGGCCCCTAGATCTTTGGCAGATTAGCCCCGGGAGAGGAAATTTTGGACGGGACCAGGCAGAAGACCCAAGATATGACAACATTAGGAAGGAGGTGACTGAAATAGATGGGGTCCCCGTGGAAGGAAAACCCAGGGACTAGGACCCTACTTCATAATGAAGAAGGATCTCTTATACCGGGTTGCACCAGTACAGGGGCAGAAGGTACAGCAGATTCTAGTACCTCAAAAACACCAGAAAGCTGTATTAAGTCTTGCTCATAGTCATCTTTTTGGGGAGCATTTGGGGGTAGAGAAGACCCTGGCACGAGTCCTACAACAGTTCTTCTGGCCCGGAGTACATGAAGAAGTGCGGAGGTACTGTGCCTCCTGCCCGGAGTGTCAGCTGCACAGTCCCCGTCCCCACTTGAGGCACCTTTAGTACCCCTCCCCATCATAGAGGTCCCTTCGAGTGAATAGCCATGGACCTAGTGGGACCCCTGGAGAAGACGGCTCGGAGCCACCAATATATACTTGTTGTTTTGGACTATGCTACTCGCTACCCAGAAGCCGTCCCCCTGTGGAACACGGCCGCTTTTGATACGGTCTCCCACAGTATTCTTGCCGCCAAGTTAAAGAAGTATGGGCTGGATGAATGGACAGTAAGGTGGATAGAAAGCTGGCTAGATCGTCGGGCTCAACGGGTAGTGATCAATGGCTCCATGTCTAGTTGGCAGCCGGTTTCAAGCGGAGTGCCCCAAGGGTCGGTCCTGGGGCCGGTTTTGTTTAATATCTTTATTAATGATCTGGAGGATGGTGTGGACTGCACTCTCAGCAAATTTGCAGATGACACTAAACTAGGAGGCGTGGTAGATACACTAGAGGGTAGGGATCGGATACAGAGGGACCTAGACAAATTAGAGGATTGGGCCAAAAAAAAACCTGATGAGGTTCAACAAGGACAAGTGCAGAGTCCTACACTTAGGACGGAAGAATCCCATGCACTGCTACAGACTAGGGACCGAATGGCTAGGTAACAGTTCTGCAGAAAAGGACCTAGGGGTCACAGTGGATGAGAAGCTGGATATGAGTCAACAGTTTGCTCTTGTTGCCAAGAAGGCTAACGGCATTTGGGGCTGTATAAGTAGGGGCATTGCCAGCAGATCGAGGAACGTGATCGTTCCCCTTTATTCGACATTGGTGAGGCCTCATCTGGAGTACTGTGTCCAGTTTTGGGCCCCACACTACAAGAAAGATGTGGAAAAATTGGAAAGAGTCCAGCGAAGGGCAACAAAAATGATTAGGGGGCTGGAGCACATGACTTATGAGGAGAGGCTGAGGGAACTGGGATTGTTTAGTCTCCAGAAGAGAAGAATGAGGGGGGATTTGATAGCAGCCTTCAACTACCTGAAGGGGGTTCCAAAGAGGATGGAGCTCGGCTGTTCTCAGTGGTGGCAGATGACAGAACAAGGAGCAATGGTCTCAAGTTGCAGTGGGGGAGGTCTAGGTTGGATATTAGGAAACACTATTTCACTAGGAGGGTGGTGAAGCACTGGAATGCGTTACCTAGGGAGGTGGTGGAGTCTCCTTCCTTGGAGGTTTTTAAGGCCCGGCTTGACAAAGCCCTGGCTGGGATGATTTAGTTGGGAATTGGTCCTGCTTTGAGCAGGGGGTTGGACTAGATGACCTCTTGAGGTCCCTTCCAACCCTGATATTCTATGATTCTATGATTCTAAGAGCATAGGGCACCTAATCGGTAAATGGCCTGAAATACTTTGGCTGTCCTATTATATTCAATTTCTATTACATGGATTTGAGTTTGAAGGTAAGACATGTTAGAGATGAGGAAAAATAAAGAGGTTAAATTTAAGAAACGATTAGAGATGAGGGAAGTCCAATCAAAAGTAAGGGGGATGGCTGGGTGAAGGGACACATAAATTTGGGGCATACCAGGCCAGGTGATGAAATGGTTACCTTGTGCAGTGGTTAAGTTAAGGTTGAAAGGAAGAGGGAGTTGGGGCATGGATAGCAGGGCGCACCCATCCTTTTTTATTAAATAACAATTTTCCTTCTGGGTTTTTCCCTATTGCTTCCCCTTCCCAACAGGCCATATTTAAGACATTGAGTACTTCCCCGGGATGCAGCTTGCGGAGGCAGGACAACTGTGCGGGTTCCAAGGGCCACAAGGTTCTGATTCCCACCCAGACGTGTTGTGCCTCGAAATCATTGGGAGTGGTGATGAAACGGCTAGGTCCGTGGGGTGGTTTTACTTCCCATACCTGCCGATTGATGACCCAGTCCCATAGACAGTTTGCCCATGGCCCAGGCACAAGCAATTGCACTGGAGCCCAAGTGCCATTAATAGGCCCCGAAGCTTGGAAGGTACATGCGACGGAGTCACAGCTTCATTGTGACAATGTCCACGTATGTCTCCACTTCCACAGTAGTGGTAAGGGTTTGGGGCCATTGCTGACCTAGGACATCGCCTCGCATTTCTGCTAAGAGACTGTTAAAGAAATCCTGCATTTGGCTACAAGCTGAATCCCAGCCAGTGTCCTTTGCCGCTAGGGCAAGGGTGTTTATTAATTTTTGTAGGAGGGTTTGGGTTGTGGTTCCCAGTCCTGACAGAGCATGGAGAGCCTTTATATTGGTATAGGTGTTGGTTAGCCTTGCCCCAGTAATGAGGCCTGATGCTTTTTTCAAATTTTCCAGACGTTCTTTATGATCTTGGGCCTTGTCTGTTGTCCAAATAGCGGCTGCTTCTGATAAACCATGCAAGACCCCTTCTACTATGCCTCTTTTCCCTCGGTGGAAACTTTCCCACTGCACGAGCTGGGCTAACCGAATGGCTGCTCCCTGGGAGCAATTGGGGTACTGGGTAGTTATTTGGAATTGTTCCCATAGTAGCATTTAGCACAATCCACCATTGGAAACGATAATCCCGTTGGTAGGGTGTGCTATACCACATTTGTTATTTTGAGACCTGAATTTCTCTGAGGCCACAGCCAGACAGATCTGTATGGGAATTGGAGAAGATATGAGGGGGAGTAGCTGGGGAGCAGGAACTACAACGATGGGCAACCATGTAGAGCCGGGGTACACCGCAATACGACACAGGCCAAACCGGAGACTACTGATCCAATCTAGCCTGTATCATACCGCAACACACCCCAAGCTCGTTAAGGAGGAGAGGCTGAAGAATATTAAAAGTTTTATCTTCAGGTAGTTTTGGCTAGCTTCTGCAAGCCAGGAACTGTGCCTCGTTACGATAGCAGAGGCAACAACTCTGGCAGCTGAATTGGCTGCATCCCAGGCCATCTGGTGGGAGCCCCTTGCCCCCCCCTTGCCCTCTTCCAGGATGGTCACGAACTCCTGGCCAAGGTCCTGTGGCAAAGCATCCTTAAACTTGTTGAGGGAGTCCCACAGATTAAAGTTATACCTCCCCAACAGGACCTGGTGGGTTTTCTCAGGTTTATTCCAGGAGATGCAGTCCTCCATTCAGGACCTTCCGTATGAAGGCAAGGGGCTCTTCTTGGAGCAAATGGATGGGAGACTGCATGGTCTCAAAGACTCCCAAGCCACTCTGTGCCCGCTGGGCCTCCACATGCTGCAGACATCAAGAAAGCAGTTCCATCCTCCTGCCACCCAGGTCCTGGAGGCCTCCTCAGCAAAGTGCCTTCAGGAGGAAAGAAAGAGACGGGGGTTTAAATGCAGTTGCCCCTCTTCCTCCCATTCGCCTGCCCAGCCTGGCCCTGCGAGACACCAAGGGGGCCAGAGGCAGGCATTTTGAGGGTGCGCAGAAGGATGGTGCCCCAGTCAGACTCCAGGATCCACCATCCAATTCTTTCCTCAACCATCTGTGTCCCTTCCGGTTGGCTTGGTCATGAATAACCTCAGACCATTGGGTGCTCAGTATAATATCTTTGGGCTACACCCTGCAGTTCTCAACTCCCTCCTCCCTCCCACTTCCCATTCCCTTTCCCTGTCCCTCTTTTTGGGACTCGTCTCAAAAGCAACTCTTTGTTCAGGAGGTGGAAAATGTTCTACGAATGGGGGCAGTGGAGGAGGTCCCTCAAGACTTGAGGGTGAAAGGATTTTACTCCCACTATTTCCTAATCCCGAAAGCAAAAGGAGGCTTAAGATCCATTTTGGACCTGCAGCATCTCAACAAATATCTCAAGAAGTTGAGGTTTTGCATGGTCTCCCTAGCCTCCAACATCCCCTCCCTGGATCCAGGAAATTGGTACACCACCCTTGTTTTGAAGGATGCATACTTTCATATTTCCATCTTTCCAGGGCACAGATGATTCCTCCATTTTGTGGTGGGTCAGCGCCATTTCCAATTTATGGTGCTACCTTCGGCTGCTCATCGACCCTGAGAGTATTTACAAAGTGTATGGCACCAGTGGCCACTTACCTGAGGCATCGAGGCATTCAGGTCTATCTGTATCTCAACGACTGGATCATCAAGGGAAAATCTCGGGACCAGGTGCAAAGGAGCCTCGATCTGGTACGATCCACCTGTCGTGAGCGGGGTCTGTTGATAAATGAAAAGAAATCAACCCTGACCCCAGTGCAGCGTATAAAGTTCATAGGAGCGATACTCGACTCCACACAAGCCAGAGCCTTCCTCTCGGAAGGCCGTTTCCAACCTATGGCCGACCTGATAGCTCATGTGATGGCCTACTCTCTCACCATTGCGCGCATGTGCCTAAAGCTATTGGGCCACATAGCAACGTGCACTTATGTGGTGTGCATGCGCGGCTTCATTTCCGGCCCCTGCAAGCATGGTTGACGTCGGTCTATGTCCCCAACAGACATGTTCTGGACCGGGTAGTCATGGTACCAAGTCACATCTGGTCATCCCTGAAGTGGTGGTCAGACCCTGACTCAGTCTTAGAGAGAGTTCCCTTTGCGACCCTGTCCCCATCGGCCACTCAGGGCTCCAATGCTTCAGATCTGGGTTGCGGAGCCCACCTCTGTGATCTCAGCAAGGTCGTTGGTTGCGAGAGCTCAGAATGGTTCGCTTGGCCTGCCAGGCTTTCCTGCATCACTTGAAGGGCAAGGAGGTCCAGTACTGACGGACAATACTGTGGCAATGTTTTACAGTAACTCCTCACTTAACGTTGTAATTATGTTCCTGAAAAATGCGACTTTAAGTGAAACAATGTTAAGCGAATCCAATTTCCCCATAAGAATATTAGGTTCCAGGGAAATTTTTTTCACCAGACAAAAGACATATATATACACACACACACACACACACACACACACACACACTATAAGTTTTAAACAAACAATTTCATATTGTACACAGCAATGATGATTGTGAAGCTTGGTTAAGGTGGTGAAGTCAGAGGGTGGGATATTTCCCAGGGAATGCCTTAGTACTAAATGATGAACTAGCACTGGCTGAGCCCTCAAGGGTTAACCCATTGTTGTTAATGTAGCCTCACACTCTACAAGGCAGCACGAATGGAGGGAGGGGAGACAGCATGGCAGACAGAGACAGAAACACAGACCCTGTGTGAGAGATGCGCATTGCCCCTTTAAGTACGCTGACCCCACTCTAAGTACACTGCCTTTTTAAGTAGATCAGCAAGTTGAGACAACAGCTGCTGCCAGCAAGCTCCCTCCGTCCTGAGCCCTGTCGTGTCCCCCACCTGCTCTGTGGAGATGGGGCAAGCAGGGTGCAGGAGGGAGGGAGACATCCTGACATTAGCCTCCCCTTTTCTCCCTCCCTGCACAGGAAGCAGGAGGCTCCCGGGAGCAGCTCCAAGGCAGACGGCAGGAGCAGCACATGGCAGTGGGGGGAGGGACAGCTGAACTACCTGGCAATTGATAACCTGCTGTGCGACTGCCGCACAGGAAACTTAGGGCAGTGGGGAGCTGATGGGGGGTGCTGCCGGTCCACCCTGGTTCCAAGCCCCCACCAGCTAGCTCCAACGGGCTGCTCTTTCTGCAAGCAGTGGACAAAGCAGGTGGCTGCCAAACGATGTTATAAGGAAGCATTGTGCAACTTTAAACGAGCATGTTCTCTAATTGATCAGCAATGTAACAACAAAATATTAACCGGGATGACTTTAAGTGAGGAGTTACTGTATATCAACAAGCAAGACAGAGCCCGGTTGTCAGTTCTTTGCCAGGAAGCTCTCTGGCTGTGGAACTTCTATGTGCAGCATGCCATTTAGCTCTGTGGCCTCGCACCTTCCGGGTACCAGGAACGTGTTATCGGATCGCTTCAGCGGGATCTTCTCGTTTTGACATGAGAGGTCACTCCATCCGGAAGTAGTCAGCCTGATCTTCCAGAGGTGGAGGACTCCCCAGGTGGACTTATTCACTTACAGGCAGAACAGGAAGTGCCACGTTTTCTGCTCTATTCGCGGGAACGACACAGGCTCCCTGTTCGATGCTTTCTTGCTCCCATGGTCAGGGGGTCTGCTATGCACACTTAGCCAGTGCCTCTAATCCACAGAGTCCTCATAAAAATCAAGCAGCACAAGGTGAGAATAATCCTAATAGCTCCTGCCTAGCCTCGCCAGCAGTGGTTTGGCACACTGCTGATCCTCTTGATAGCAGCTCTGCTACAGCTTCCACTCCAGCTGGACTTGCTGTCCCAAGACCACAGACACCTCCTGCGCCCGAACCTCGCACCTCTGCACCTGATGGCCTGGTTGCTGCATGGCTGAATGCAGAAGAACAGGCATGCTTGGCCTGCGTTCAACAGGTCCTCATGGGTAGCAGAAAGTCCTGGAAACAGTTCACATGTTGGGCTTCAGACCAGGGTCTCCGGCTCGACCAGGCCTCTCTCCAGTTGATTCTGCACTATCTTCTTCACCACAAGCTCTGGGGCCTGTCTTTCTCAACAGTCAAGGTCCACTTGGCAGCTATTTCAGCCTTCCACCCTCCAGCACAAGGCAGTTCAATCTTTGCACATGACATGAGGGTTCAGTTTCTGAAAAGCCTGGAACGGTTTTACCCTCAAGTCCACGACCCTGTCCCACCTTGGGACCTGAACTTCGTGCTGTCTAGGCTCACAGATCCACCCTTCGAGCCATTAGCTTCTTGTTCCCTTCTGCTGCTCTCGTGGAAGGTCTCCTTTCTGGTGGTTATAACGTCAGCCCGCAGGGTCTCTGAAATTCGAGTTCTCACCTCGGAACCACTCTATACAGTGTTCTATAAGGATAAGGTTCAACTGTGACCGCACCCAGCCTTCTTGCCCAAGTTAGTTTCACAGTTTCATACGAACCAGGACATATATTTACCGGTTTTCTTCCCAAAACCTCATAAGTCAGACAAGGAGTGCAGACTACACTCTCTTGATGTTACGAGAGCGCTGGCTTTTTATATTGAAAGGACTAAACCATTCCGGAAGTCAACACAGCTCTTTGTTGCAGTGGCAGACAGAATGAAGTGCCTCCCTATGTCTACACAGAGGATTTCATCATGGATCACTGCCTGCATCAAGTTTTGCTATGAGCTGACAAAGGTATCCTCTACAGCGACTGTAACTGCTCATTCTGCTACAGTGCAAGCCTCTTCAGCAGCCTTCTTGGCCCAGGTGCCGATTCGAGATATCTGCAGGGTCGCTACTTGGTCATCCATTCATACGTTTGTGTTGCATTATGCAACCACCCAACAGGCCCATGATGATACCAGCTTTGGTAGAGCAGTGTTACAAGCCACACAACTGTGATCTCCGAGCCCACTTCCAGGGATACTGCTTGTGAGTCACCTAGAATGGAATTGACATGAGCAAGCACTCAAAGAAGAAAAAATGGTTACCTGCCTTTAGTAACTGTTCTTCGAGATGTGTTGCTCATGTCCATTCCATTACCTGCCTTCCTACCCCTCTGTTGGAGTTACCGGCAAGAAGGAACTGAGAGGGCATAGGGACGGCGGTGCCTCATATACCAGCACATGAGCACGGCACTCCAAAGGGCCCCAGAGCTGGCCCTATGGATACCACTAAGGCAAAAAATTCCGACAACTGGGCACGTGGGCACGCACACACCTAGAATGGAATGGACATGAGCAACACATCTCTAAGAACAACAGTTGCGAAAGGTAGATAACCGTTTTTTATGTGGAAGTAGCAAATTGCACTTTTTAAATGCACTTTATAAACCTTTAAGCTGAGGAAGCAATAGAAGCATCAGCTGTAATTCAAGGAGCTATTGGACTGGGAAATAATATGGGCACATCTTGTGGTCATTCAACAAAATTAGCCATTTTCCTTTTTATGCAGGTCAAAAACATGCCTCCACAGGTGTACAAAACAAGTCATCGGGCTATTTTAAATGTATATAAGAAAATATTAGACCTTTCTGATAATCTTTTAATAGCACGGGAGTTTGTTCAAAAATATTATTAATGACATGCTACTTTGGAAATGTCTAACTAGGTATCCGATGATTAATATAATACATTGTATCATTTGCGGATTAGTGCAGTTTTTGGTTTGAATTCTTTCTGCATCAATATAATCTATTGAAATACCATCCTGAATGGCTAGCTACATTCAATTTGCATTTTTTTTATAAACAAGCAACCCTATCTATACTATACTTGTAGGCCTGTGCAGTGCAAGGTAGGTCTAATATGCTTCACATGCAGAACACAAAAAACCCTTCCTGTAGACCTATAAAATATTTAATTGTATATTTTTGGCATTTACTGCGACTGGTGTCTGTTGCCTTTATGAAACTGAGATGTATATAGTATTTTTTACATTCTGAGAATGAACCATTTAGTCAAGTATGAGGCATATTTAGGGCTGCCCGGGGGGGGGGACAAGTGGGGCAATTTGCCCCAGGCCCTGCAGTGGCCCCCACGAGAATATAGTATTCTATAGTATTGCAACTTTTTTTATGGAAGGGGCCCCCGAAATTACTTTGCCCCAGACCCCCTGAATCCTCTGGGTGGCCCTGGGCATATTAAAGAACTAAGAAGATTTTATAATATATAACTGTTTTATTTTTCTTTGTGTAGTATAATCCAGTCTGGAAAACTGGCAGCAATTTTGCTACCATTCTTCCCCTCCATTTCTCCAACTTTGATTTTGTGGTTGTGCCTATCACATTGTCTTTTGGAGGCATGTCATTAGTCTCTTGGGAATATGAATATTTGGAGCAGAACTTTGTAAGGAGCCATAGCCACAGACAACTCTGAGATACTTTGGTCATTGAGACAGTAAACAAGAACTCACTTCCTGTTCCTTCCATCTACCGTAACTTTGACCATTCTTTATTATGTTTTATTGTTTCTAGGTACTATACTTATACAGCCCCTCATCATCATAGTATCTAATTACCTTGTTTTGTTTTATTAGTTAAAGTTTATTTTATTAGTAGTTAGTTTTAATTAATATTATCGCAGTTGTGTGAGCCTAATGACACTTAGGTGAATCTCTGGTTCTATGCTATGGCCTGTCACCTTTTTTTATATGTCTGTTATATGCCTAAGTTAGCCTTTTGTTCAGGATTGTGGTATTTTTGGACCAACAGATCAGTATGTTTGATAAGAAATCAGATCATTTTTGTTGTTATGGGGGAAAAATGTTGGTCTCTGACCAATCTATGTGCTGCCTAACATGTCTGGATGAGGGGTGCCTGCCCAGCTGATGCCTGATGTATCAAAATGTTATGCCTTCAATATGGAAAGATGAATTTTCACTTTTGTCATCTTTGAATCCCCCCCCCCCCAAAGTTTCCAGGAAAGAAGCTCCGCAGCTTCAAAAGATGTGCACATGCCAGGAAGAGATCAGTCGCAAATGAGCATAAATGCATCTTCTGACTTGGAGTTAATCATGACATACCTGAGAGTCAGATCTGCCTCAAGATGTTAACCAGAGTCATCAAGCTTGGGAATATCTCATAAACTTCCTAGAAGTACCCCTGAGACACTTCTGTAAACCCAATCTGCAGTTACCCCAGAGTTTCTGCTTTGTCAGTGTAGGGAGTACTAAACTCAACACAGAGATTCTTGGTGCCCCCCTGTGTTGAGGGATTTTGTGGAACTGGCGTCAACACTTGATAGAGCAGTGTCCTTACCTACCCAACCCTGTCAGCACACCATGGAGGTTTGCAGTGAATTACTTACAGGTGCCTGAGATGGACTTGTTCTTTTTTTAGAAGCCCATCACAGGGAGCCTGTGCCCTGACTTCCCTTAAAGGGATCAACTACTGTGGTACAAAAGCATATTCTTGAGGATGAGTGCTGATGTGGAGGATATTAAGGTGAAGTATGCGTCTAGTGTAGAGGAACAGGAGCAATGACTGTGCTGTAGGTGACCTGACATTTCCCAATTTTTGAAAAAGCTAGCAACATCAATAATTCCTGTGCCAAGATCCTAAAAGACCAAGATTAAAATGTATAACAAAATTAAATGACTAGTCTAAGGTCTTGCACTAAGTTAATGGCAAAGGGAGGATTAGAACTTGGAAATTCTTGGCTTCAAGTCCTATACTCTGTCCACTAGACCATCCATATAAAAAAATCTGCATAAATACAACTCATCAACTGTGGTTTATCTGTTTGTACATTCTTTCATCTCCTAATATTACAAGTAGTGTTTTGTATAATTTATAGTATATCTAGTATAATAATTTGATTTCTTGTTATTGCAGAGTAATGCTCTCTACCCACTCTCTTACCATACATTTCCTTTTCTAGCGGATGGCAAACGCTTGGCTTCTGTTGGCATAGATGACAATCATACTATTGTGCTCTGGGACTGGAAAAAAGGAGAGAAGCTTTCAGCAGTAAGGTAAAAGTTTAACTTCATTCTGAAATCTATACCAAAATTAGTTTCAAATGGCAATGGACAGAATGGATACAAAGTGAGAATACTACTGAGGCATAAATGAGTAGTTTCCCTTGCTTGTTGATTCCCCCAATCAATGGCTTTTAGCATAGACTTAAAACTTTGTTTAGGGAGAAAATCTGTAGGTAAAGTAAAATCAACAACCATTGCTATGAAAGTTAAGTGACGAACTCGAGATGAGAAATAAGAGATTTGTTCTTACTGGAAGAAAAGAGATGTTTTATTAACATTTCTCTGATGTGTGAGTAACTGCCCAGTACCTTTTGAAACAGTTCCTTTAAAACTCACTACACACACACCTCTATTTCTCATTTCTATAACTTATTATGCCAAAAAAAAAAGTACATAGTCACAGACTGCATGCAAGTCCCTTTCCAAGCTGAATCATTGGCTGCAAGTGACTCTTCCTCCTCCCTCCTTACCAGTCACAGCTGCACACATTTCCTCACCATTTTTGCGGCACATGCATGCACACTACTTGCCTTTCAAACACCACATACACTCACATGTCTTTCTTTAATGTTCCTGTTCTATGCAGTTGGGTCTGGTGCTTCTCCTTTCTGCAGCTACTGGACCTTGAGGCTCCTGTATGCAGCTGGTGCTGACGCTGTTTTTCTGGGTCTCATCTATCTTCCATGTAGCACCTCACTCACCAGATGTACACTTTCCGCCCTTCTGCAGATGTTGGTATCTACTTTTCTTTTTCAAAACCTTCTCATGGTAGGTCTCCAGCAATGGCTCCCTCAGCCCTTTCCTATGTTGGTACTCTCAGATGACAACTGCTTTCTCCAGGGACTCCCTTTTGTTGCAGGTCCTTACTCCTCCCTCCCCAACCCTCTGTTCTGAAGCTGTGCAAACTTGGCTGTGCAGCTGGTAGCTGCTGAACCAGGCCAACCTTGCCATCCTCAAATAGTTCCAGTTTTATCTTTAAGATAGTAGTTCAAGTGGTTGGTTCTTGCTAGCAGATCTTCTGGCGAGCTGACTAGGAGGCTTCATATGCTTGTCTCTGACAAGCCTTAGCAGTTTCTGGTTCCTTATCTCTTAATAGCCACTTGTGGGGAGAGGAACATAGTCTTTCTGTCAAGCTAAATTGTTCAGGCATGAATATGCCTTCTTTGTCAATGGCTCTTAATAGTTACTGTCCTCACTTGCTCCTGAGGTCCCTTGATGAATCAGGAAAGAGTCTTCCCCTACAGTCATTTGACACTGTTCATTCATTACTGATTCAGTAATATTTATGATAATAACAATTCTCCCAAATCAGCAGATGCTATTGGAATTTTTGGAAAGTTCCCCAATCTTCAGTGGTTCTATATATATTTGTATACAAGGCATGTGACCTTTGTGCCAAAGATGACTTCAGTTCCAAGAATTATTGGACCCACCACAAGCTATGTTCTTCTTCAAGGAGTGTCCCTGTGAGTGCTCCACTTTAGGTGTCTTGACGCCCTGAACTTGTAATTGGAGATTTTTGGTAGCAGTACCCGGTTGGGCTGCGCATGCGCTGTAGCCGTCTCACGCTGCTCCGAGCAGTTACACAGCGGCATGCAGCCAACCATTCTCCTGTTCCTTCGCTACCATCTTTGGCTTAAGTCGGAGCAATCAGCAGCACCTTCTCTTACCTCATATAAGATTTATAGTAGATAGTTCATAGTGATAATGTTAGCTTAGTTGTAGTTAGCTTCCCTATCCCCTTACCTTACTCTAATTTCTTTAATTTTCACACAAAAAAGTCTCCCTTTACCTTCCCTTTCTACCCCTGTCTCTCTGGCAGGTTTACCCCTGTTTTTGTCTAAGAGACCGACTCTCTTGGGCATGCCCAACTTACCTGGCTTTAAATGCTGCCTGACTTGCAGACTCTCCATACTGGTCTCTGACGGCCAGGCTCAGTGTGTCCACTTCCTCGGCGAGACACACATTACTCAAAAGTGTCCACACAGCAGAAAGCTGACAGCCAGGACAAGAAAAGTCAGAGATCTCCAACTGAAGCTCCTCATGATGGAGAAATCCCTCAGGCCAGTCTCAAACCCTGAGTTCAGGCCACACCCCAGCAACTGTTGCTCTACTTCAACAACAGCTGCCAAATAGCCTATTCCTAGAAAGGTTACTAAAAAGCGGTCGCAGACATCCCTGCATGGAGAATCCCCTAAAAGAAAGCGATCTCCAACTGAAAAATCTGCCCTGGTATTGATGGCACCGAGAGTGCCAGACCGCAAGGCACCGGGAATGTCTGGCACAGAGAGTTCCTGAAGAGCTAAAGACCCTATGCAGGTGACCTCTAAAGGAGGTTCACACACTAAACTGAAACATTCCAGCTTGGCACCCACGGAGCCGAAGAAGATCTTGGCACCGAGTGGTACAATGGCGCCACTTGCTGTACATATGCCGCACAGCCCTAAATCCTCAGCACCGGTAGCTTCAACTCATGCTCCCAGGTGGTCCACCATGTCGTCTCCGGCACCTAGCCTCACGGTTCCACAGTAATTCATGGGGCATGCAGACCTGATAGTGGCCTCAATGCCTGAATATTTATTCGCCACCGAGGGTACCTCATCCAGATCAGTACCAAGCCAGTTGACTACTCCTTGCAGATCAGCCCCCCCATCTCTAGTGATGAGGAAGAAGAGGATGACGCAGTAATATATATTGCTTGTCACTCCTCACCCAAGCCAGGACCATCTCATCACCAACTACCTGTGGATATACGAGGATGTGGTCACCTATGGACACCACCCCCCATACCATTCCCACCTAACTGGTCATACTGGGATCCATGGGCAATGTATAGGGCCCAAAATCACAGCTTCCCTAAATCCATAACAGCCAGGTCTCCTTCACCAACTGTTCTGGCACCCTTGGAAACACAAGAGGAAGACACTGAGGAACCTGAAGACATAGCTGAGCATGACACTTTTCTGCCTACTCACCTCTCTTTGTTGTCATCGGACGAAACCATAATGCCACCCCACCCCGCACCATGGGGGATGATTTCAAATCCATTCAGGACCTCTTCAACGGGGTTGCTGAATCCCTAGACATTTTGTTGTCTCAGCTACCAGAAGCCCAACATAAGCTCTCAGACATACTCCAGGCATACCCATCAGCAAAGATAGCTCTGCCAATTAATTATGCAATCATGGAGCCTGCAAAAATAATCTGGCAGATACCTGCTACAGCACCACCCTCATGTAAAAGATCCGACAAACAATATGTGCTAGAAAAAGGGGCTGAGTTCCTATTTACACACCCCATGCCAAACTCCTTAGTGGAGACAGTGAACCAAAGGGGAAAACACCACCTGTCCCAAACGACCCCATACGATAAGGATTGGAAAAGGCTGGACCTTTTTGGGTGGAAAGCTTATTCTTCAGCTACACTTCAGTTCCGCATACCCAACTACGCAACCCTGCTGGCCAAATATACATGCAATCTATTCTCCAAAATGTCAACTTTTATTGAAAATGTACCCAATGACAAAATAGAACAGTATAAGGCAAACATTTCTGAGGGGTCTCTCATTGCCAAGATGGCCCTACAGGCCTCCTTAGACTCTGCAGACACGGCAGCACGTTCCATCGCAACATCTATGGTCATGCGCTGTGCATCTTGGCTCCACCTCTCCAAGTTCCGAAGGGAGGTCTGGGCAACCATTAAAGACTTACCCTTCGAGGGTCAGAAACTTTGCAGACAAAACGGATGTCTCATTACATACCCTAAAAGACTCAAGGACGACCTTAAAAATCCTTGGCATTTACATATCTGCAAACAAAAAGAAACAGAGCAGGTTTTACAATCAGAGATTCTGGTCTACGCCATACTCTCAGCTCCAAAGACAGTATGATCAATGATGTAAACAAAGAACAGATGTTGGCAGAACCAAGATCAGCCTTCGACGTCTTAATAATCCACCTCTAGACAATCATTTTGAAGGTGTGGTTGAGGGCACAAAACCTCCACACTCTCTTACTCTGGAACCAGAAAAGGTCCCCCGCCCATTCGGAGACTCTGTCACCATACTACCCAGTCTGGAACAGCATCACAACAGACAAATGGGTTTTAGAGATTATCCAGAAGGGCTACTCCATCCACTTTATTTCTATCTCACCTACCCACCCCCCTTTCCTGTTCCTCTTCAGGGACCCCTCTCACAAGCACCTGTTACAACAGGAAATAAACCACCTTGTACAAATAGATGCCGTGGAGCCTGTACCAACGCAATACAGGGGAAGAGGTTTTTATTCACACTACTTTCTAACTGAGAAAAAGATCAGTGGGTGGAGACCCATCCTGGATTTACAAAAACTCAACAAATTCATGAGAAAATATCAAAATGGTGACTCTAACCACAATAATTCTGGCATTAGAGAAGGGAGATTGGCTCTTGGCACTTGACCTACAGGATGCTTATTTTCATATTAATATCCGCCCGTCACACAGAAGATTCTTGAGATTCACCCAAGAGAAACAGCATTTCCAATGCAGAGTACTACCCTTCGGCCTATCCACTGCCCCAAGGGTTTTTCCCAAGGTTCTCGCTGTCATTGCAACTCAATTCCGCAGACACGGAGTAATGATATTTCCATACTTGGACGATAGCCTCCTATGGGCACCAACACGGCAAGAAGCGATAAACACCACGCAGAGCACAATAACCCTTTTCATGAACCTAGGGTTGCAAATAAATACGCAAAAGTTTACACTGGTTCCTGTCCAAAAGTTGGAATTCACAGGTGCCCATCTTGACTGTCTAACAGCAACAGCAACATTACCCCAACAATGTTTCCTCACTCTAGTCAATCTAATTTCAATGTTGAGGGACAGCCCACAAACATCTGCTAAAACATGTTTACAACTCTTGGGGCACATGTCAGCAACAACGTTTTTTGGTCAAGCATGCCAGACTCCACATAAGATGCTTGCCAGGTCTGGCTTTGAACAGTGTATATACCGCCAGATAGTCTCTCAACAGATGCATCCACCATGTTAATGAGTTTTTTACTCTGCGTGGCATGGTGAGGCAACTAAGTAATGTCTGCCATATCCAACAAAAGGACTCCAACCCTGACAATCATGACAGACGCTTTCCTAATAGGTTGTGGGGGAGAGCACATCTACTCAACAATACGGTCCAAGGCCGCTGGTTCCCAGCGGAGTCCAACCTGCACATAAACTTACTGGAGCTAAGGGCAGTCCAAAATGCATGTGACCACTTTCTCCCTTTAATCAAGAACAATGCCATTAAAATCCTCACGGACAATATAGCATGCATGTTTTATACAGTATAAACCACCCAAGGGAAGTACAATCATACTCCCTATGTACAGAGGCAATATGCATTTGGAATTGGTGCATCACCAACAACATAGAGATATCGGCATCCTATCTGCCGGGATGTCAGAATACGACAGCAGATGTACTAAGCAGGGATTTTTCACAAACTCACGAGTGAGAGATGGATCCTGGAATTCTCAAATCCATATTCAAACTATGGGGGTTCCCCACCATAGAGCTATTCGCAACAGCTCAGAATGCCAAGTGCCCACAATATTGCTCCAGAGCTGGATTGGGACACCACTCCCTAGGCGACACTCTCCTTATAAAATGGGAGGCACCACTGATGTATGCATTTCCTCCAATCCCACTCCTAAGCCACGTCATTAAGAAGATCAAGCAGGACAAATCCAAGGTCATTCTCAGAGCCCCCACATGGCCCGGACAAACGTGGTTCCCATACTTGTGTCAGATGGCAGTGAAACCACCTCAAAGCCTTCCCTTAGTAGCTCACCTTCTATCATAAGATGTGGGACGCGTCCGTCACCCCAACCTTGCAGTACTCCACCTCAAGTCCTGGTTACTCCATGGCTGACTTGGATTGAGAAGGCCTGTTCAGAGGAAGTAAAAGATATATTACTGAACAGTCAGAGACTAAGTACAAGAAAGACATATATCCATAAGTGGAAACAATTCTGCACCTGGTGCCAAGATAAACAGATCATACCACAATCGTCCCCCCTACTGAGGATCCTGGACAATATACTAGGACTTAAAAAATTGGGGCTATCCACAACCTCCATCAGAGTACACTTGGCTGTTATTACCTCCTTCCATGACAAGGTGGACAGGGTCATCATATTTGCTCTCCCGACAATTAAGCACTTCCTTACAGGCATTGAAAACACTTATCCCACTTTGACAAGGTGCTGAGCAGAAATACTGCAGAATCAGCCCCCTGCCATGCCAGCCCCATTTAAGTGAATAAAGTGGAGCTGGCTGGAAAGAACCTGCCCAAATTGAGGAATGAGAGCCAGCTGCCAGCCCAATTAGCCAAAGGCTATATAAGAGGCTGAGAAGAAGGAAGCCAGGATGTTGGGACGGAGGAGAGTGAGGGAGTCTAGGCAGGGAGAAAGCCCTTCCCTCCTGGTATCAGAGGGGTAGCCGTGTTAGTCTGAATCTGTAAAAAGCAATAGAGGGTCCTGTGGCACCTTTGAGACTAACTGCTCCCAGTACTTCTGTTAGTCTCAAAGGTGCCACAGGACCCTCTGTTGCTTCCCTCCTGGGTTCAGCCACAAGGAACCGAGAGCTGTGTAAGCGGTATGGTGAGAAGGTGGTGGGAGCACAAACTTGTAAATAAAAGCACCAGTGGTTCCTGAACCCCGGGGTCTCTGAGTGACTTTATCTGAGCATAGCTGAGGCAGGAGCCAGGAGGGCCAGCTGCACTGTGTTACACCCACAATAAGAAACCCTACACTCATGTGGGACCTCAACCTTGTTCTACGCGGAATCCTGGGAAAGCCGTTTGAACCCCTTGCAATTTACTCTTTGTTACACTTATCCATGAAGGTGGCTTTCCTCATTGCCATCACGTCCACCAGATATGTGGGAGAATTAGGTGTCCTAATGGCAAACCCACCGTATACAACATTTTTTAAAGATTAAGTAATCCTATAACTGCATCCTAAGTTCATATCCAAAGTTGCCTCCCCCTTTCATTTAAACCAACCCATTTACTTACCTGTATTTTTTCCTAAACCACAAGTGGGCAGGAGGGAGGCCTCACTCCACACATTGGATGTTCGAAGAGCAATAACTTTCTACATTGAAAAAACAAAAACATTTAGAAAATCACCTAGACTATTTGTTTCCATAACAGAACGCTCGATGGGTCAAACCATCTCAAAACAGACACTATCCAAGTGGATATCAGGATTTATCCATTTGTGCTACCAAAACAGCAATCTACAACCTCCACCAGGAATTTGCATACACTCCACCAGAGCACTGGCAGCATCTGTGGCCTTTCTCAATAATGTCCCTATCACTGACATTTGTAGAGCAGCTATATGGGCATCAGTCCATACTTTCACTAAACACTGTGCTTTAGAACAACAATCAGCATCAGATGCACACTTTGGACTTACAGTGTTATCCACTGTCAATAGACCAACTCCAAAGCCCTTCTCCTCCACTGAGCCCTTCAACAGTCACCTAAAGTGAAGCACCCACAGGGACACTCTTCGAAGAAGAAGAGAGGGTTACTCACCTTGTGCAGTAACTGAGGTTCTTTGAGATGGTTGTCCCCGTGGGTGCTTTACTAGCCTCCCACTTCCTCTCTACATCTGAGTTTCAGGCCGATCCTCTGAGGTAGAGAAGGAACAGGGGGATGGTTGGCTGCACACCACTATGTAACCGCTTGGAGCGGTGCGAGACAGCTATGGCGTGTCTGCAGCCCAACCGGGCACTGCTACCAAAAATCTGATACAAGTGCAGAACATCAAGACACCTAAAGTGGAGCACCTGCACGGACAACCAGCTTGAAGAACCTCAGTTACTGCACAAGGTGAGTAACCCTCTCTTACAGTAACTGGTCCAAAAACTTCATGAATAATTCAAAATGCTGATCTAGTGTCTAAATGTGAAAAATGAAATGTTCGCTCAACAGTATACTTTCAGCAACCGGAAAAACAAACATGCTTCGTATTTCCACTGTCACAATTTTGATGCGCAAAATAGTTATTTCTCTATTTTGCAGTTCAGATAATGTTAGCAACTCTTTAACTCTAACACACAAAATCTGGGTGACAGTTACATGCTTTCATTCCACAACAGAAGATCTCCTGGGGCCCTGGATAGGACAAATTTGAAATTTTTTATTCAGTGCCTATTGTGCACACAACATTGAAGCTCTTCGTGTGTTCTTTCCTGGATCCAACTCTGCCTTTCAGTCAGGTGAAGTACAGTATTTCTAAATTTCTGATGTCTTTTGCGTCAGGCACATTGGATTCTGCTTTTTGTCATAATTTGGTACATATTTTCTCAGAACTTTGGCACATTGCCACCCATTAATATAGAGCCTTTTTACCATATATATGTGTTTTCTTTTGACTAGCACCTTAGCTCTGTTGCATTGTTGTTCTCAGCACTCCGAAGCCAAAGCTTGTTAGGTGCTGAGCTGTAAGTAATAAAAACATCTTTCTCATTCCTACACCTATCTTGGTGCTCAGCACTTGTTGTGTCTTTTGGTCTGATGTTCCCTTTGGTGCACTGGTAACACTTTTCTTTTATTTCAGGTATGCAGACAGAGAGTTAAAAAGACTGCTCTGCAGTTTCAAACTTGGCCAGTGTGGCAAAACAGTGTTTAAAACTGATGACCATGTTTGTTATATTGTCTGCATTGGCATAATTCATGATGTGCAGGGGTACTAGATATGTCTAGAAATTTAATTCCAAGTGCTGAGGAAATATGGGAAGGTCCAATAAGCTCTCCTTCAGGCATCTTAGGAAGGCACAAGTCTGGCCTGGAGTGCCAAAGCCCGAGTCAGTCAAATTTTCTGAGTGGCAGGGCTCCGTGCCTGTTTTGCCTGACATTATTGCTGACCTGGCTTGGTATTTGAAGGAGATGATACTGAGCTCATCAGATGTGGTGGTGCCCCCCTACAAATGGTTCTCAGAAAGTCTTCCAAATTGTGCTCCTCATTCTCAAGAATACTCTCAGGCTTCTCAATATGAAGAGCTGCTACAGGCAGTCTTGTCCCTCCTGGCAAAGAGAACGTTAAAGCCATGGCCACTGAGTAAAAGAAGGAAAAGGATTTTATTCTACATACTTTCAGGCAGAAAAAAGATGGGAAATCTCTGGCCCTTCTTGGATCTCAGGGAACTGAATCAGTATTGGGTCAAAAAAAAATTCTAGATAGTTACCCTGGAAGCCACTACAACTCTCTTAGATGAAGTTTAATTGCTATGTGCTCTAGAACTAAATGCTTGCAAGCCCCTTAGAATGCTCTTCAAGTATTAAGATATGAGGTAAAGGAACATCACTTCCTTCACTGTCTTATCTCTTGAATTGGTGTCTATTCTGGGTATGTTCACAAAATTCTTGATGAAAGTCATTGCCTACTTGCCCAGTCTGGGAGCATGCACATTCACTAAGTTGGCTGGTTGGCTGATTAAGGACCCTACTTTGGATCATGTGAAAGAACAGTCCATATCACTACCAGAATGGAGTCACTAGGATATGTGATAAACTACCCACATTTTCAACAGTCCCCCACAAACAATTGAAGTATACAGGAGCCCCACTAGACAGCTCAAATCAATTTTCCTTCTCTAGAACAGGATCGTAGACATTCCCAGTTGGGCGCAACGGATCAGCAAGAGAGCTAGCAGGTAACAGTTTAGACAATGCTACTAATGTTAGGTCTCATGGCTGCAACGCTATTCATGGTGTCCAGGACATGTTTGCATATGAGTAGGAGCCTACCAAATTCACCGTCCATTTTGGTCAATTTCATGGTGATAGGATTTTAAAAATCGTATATTTCATGATTTCACCTATTTAAATCTGAAATTTCCCAGTGTTGTAATTGTAGGGGTCCTGACCCAAAAAGGAGTTGTCGAGGGGTCGCAAAGTTATTGTAATAGGGGTTGCGGTGCTTCTACCCTTACTTCTGCATTGCTGCTGGTGGTCGTGCTGCCTTCAGAGCTGGACAGCTGGAGAGCAGTGGCTTCTGGCCGGGATCCCAGCTCTTAAGGCAGAGCCGCTGGAGCAGCAGCGCAGAAGTAAGGATGGACTGGTATGGTATTGCCAACCTTACTTCTAGGCTGCTGCCTGCTGAGCTGGACCCTCACTCAGTCAGCAGCACCACCCTCCAGCCGCCCCGCTCTGAAGGCAGTAGCACAGGAGTAAGGGTGGCATGGTATGGTATTGCCACGCTTACTTTTATGCAGCGGCTGGCGGGGCGCTACCTTCAGAGCTGAGCGCCCGGCCAACAGCCACCTCACTCTGGCTGCCCAGCAAGGAAGGCAGTGCAGAAGTAAGGATGGTAATACTACCACCACCCTAAAATAACCTTGCAATCCCCCTGCAATTCCCTTTTGGTTCAGGACCCCCAATTTAGAAATGCAGGTCTCCCCCATGAAATCTGTATAGTAGAGAGTAAAAGTACACAAAAGACCAGATTTCATGGGGGGACACCAGATTTCATGGTCCGTGACGCATTTTTCATGACCATGAATTTGGTAGGGCTCTATATATGAGGTAAGCTCAGTAGACCCTGCAATTCCAGTAACTTTCAGGAACTTTCGCATCTCATCTGATGGCAGACAGTCTCCACGCTGCTCTGACCCGTTGACAGTTCAGGAACAATCACCAATTACAAATTGACCTTAAAATACCTCCTCTCCAAACTGTAGTAGCCACAGATGTGTCTAACCTGGTATGGGGAGCCAATACAGGGGACTACGCACCCAGAGAATTTTTATCTCCATAGGAATTGCACTTGGACATAATTATTCTGGAGATGAGGGCAGTTCTATATTGGTAGAGAGCTTCCAAGGAGACTTGAGAAGCACCTACAACTCCAGTTCCTACAGTTAAATAATGGTTTGTGGTGTCATGCAAACAGGACTGAGTGGACACTTTGTCCTCACCAGAAAAGCTACTTGACTTGTCTTTTCACCTGTCTTAAGTGAAAGACTAACTACATCCAGGTACATTTGGCAGCCATTCTGGCCAATAGTGAACTAATTGAAGGTCAACCAGTGCAAAGTCTATGCAGTGCCTTTCAGGTTCATGCAGGTCTTGAGGCTTTTAAAACCTCCGATTAAAAAGCCTCCTGTGTCATGGGATATTACCATAATATCAAGATGACAAAACTGATGAAAGCTCCTTTTAAGCCACTCAGTCTCTGTGAGCTTAAGTTTCTTACGTGGAAAGTAATTTTTGCCTGGTAGCAGTGAGTTTACCTTGCAGAGCCCTTGTAACAGACCCAATGTGTACCATATTTTACAAGGATAAGACAGTGCTGTGGACATATTGAAGGTTGCTCTCTAAGTTGATGTCTGAATTCCACTTTAATAAGCTGTTTGTCCTGCCAGTGTGTTTTGCATGTCCATTCCGGAGTACTCCTCTCCCTACACTTGATGTCTGAAGGTG
Source organism: Chrysemys picta bellii (assembly GCF_011386835.1). Classification (NCBI taxonomy): domain Eukaryota; kingdom Metazoa; phylum Chordata; order Testudines; family Emydidae; genus Chrysemys; species Chrysemys picta. Next base: position 122,568,185 of record NC_088794.1, on the reverse strand, counting down.
CTTAGTGTTGTTTTTGGAAAAGACAAAAGCCTTAAGAAAGTCCACACATCTTTTTCATTTGATGCCACTTCACTGGGCAGTACTGTATATTACTAAGAAGAGAATATGATTGCATTTTATATTGCTACCACCAGGATTGCTTGATACTAAAGGCGTTGTCAAGGAGCACTCATTTTGAAGCAACACTGTCACCATCTTCTGCTTCAGGTATATTTTCATTAAGAAACCTCAAAGCAGATACATAGTCTACTCCACATAATATATTAAGCATTTATTGCTTGGATTTCACCTCCAGAATGGACTCCTGTTTTAGACTCGTCATGCTCAATAACTTATTTTCAAAGTAGATTACATTTTGTAGGATTTCATCTGTTCACCTCCCATTAGAGCTCAGAGCCTTTTCTCAGGTGTTTTTCTCTTGCATCTTTTTTTTACTGACACCCCCCCCCCCCCCGGGCCCTTTTTTAATCTTATGTTGATCATTTTGGATTGGCTTTTCTATCTGGGGGGCTTCACCTCAAACTCTGTCATTGGAATTGACTGCAGTGTTGAAGGACAGCATTTATACATGACAGATTGTGGTGTAAGGTGGTTAGTAACGGACTGGCTCATGGTGCCCTCAGAGTCATAAAATCTTAGGAAGCTACAAGCTAAAGGAGTTCTCCCATTGTTGCACTAAGGAGCAAATACCCATGAATGAGACTCCTACAAAATGATATTTTCAGAGAAGCAGAATTACTGATAAATCATTTTCTCTCACATAGGAAATATAGCTGAAAGTGATAGGATCTTTCAAAACAGTAGCACCTGTAGTTGTGTATTGTATGTCTGTATTTAGGAACATAGAAAGAAATACAAAATGTGTCCGCATCCAAAGATGACAGGGTTTTTTTTCAAAAACTGCTGAAGATAGGTATTGTAACATAGATGTGACAAACATTGTCATACCCATTATTGTTTAAGTCCACTAGAATGATGGAAAAGTTCAGTAAAAAGTGTATGGATGTTGTCATTGATTTTCAGAATGAGAAACTGATGTAGATAAGGTCTGCAATTAACGTAACCTTATAGCCCTTAGTTTGCTATCAAGGCTTAATTCCCAAAGAATAAATATCATTGCATTATTTTGGGTCAAGTATGTTCTTTTACAAAGAAAATGGTGTTGAGTGGATTGCTGAAGTAGAGCAGTTTCTTCAGATTTCTAATCTGCAAACTGTCAAATTAAGAGTGAGACAGATAAAAATGGCAATGAACTCAATACCTTTAGTTCAGTGGCCTGCCTTCCTATTTCTCCTAATAAAAGAATTGTTAAGAGCTATAGGAATGTTTTGTGAGATAGACATTAGTAAGTTGGACAATCAGACAGAAAAATATGAGTGTATACATTTGTCTGTGTATAAAGGTAGTGAAATGTTTTACTTTTTTTATTTCAGAGGAAGCAAAGATAAGATTTTTGTTGTTAAAATTAATCCTTATATGCCTGATAAACTGATAACAGCTGGAATTAAACACATGAAATTCTGGCGTAGAGCAGGTAAGGAAAGGCATGGTTTTTTGTGTGTTTTTTAACTGCAGCATTTTCTGTTATATCTAAGATAGTAATTATTATGCATTCTGTATGATTTTTGACACATGTATACATTAATAGGTTCTCTCTAACTCCTATTAATAATAAAAATTAATTTCTGTTATGGTAGTGTCAGAGACCCCAAGAAAGATCATCTGCCCATTGTGCTAGGTGTAGTACAGCATGCAGAGGTTTTTTACCCACAAAAGCTTATGCCCAAATAAATCTGTTAGTCTTTAAGGTGCTACCGGACTCCTTGTTGTTTTTGTGGATACAGACTAACAGGGCTACCTCCTGGTGCCTGGGAGAGGTTAGTCTAGTTTTTATAAATAATAGTTACGCAATGAATAGTTGTCACAATTCAGGGCAGTTGCACCATATTCCCCCTCCATGGTCCCTTGAGGCATCCCTGAGGCTCCAGGCTCCTCAGCTGTCACATCTCTTGGGTGGAGACCCACGTCTCTCTCCCTCCTGACCAGGGGCTTTTCCAGGCTACACAGCTCCCTGCTTACACTGTGATAGTCCCAGCAAGCCAGACTGCCTAACCAGGCCAGTGTCTGCACTTTGCTTTCTCTTTGAAGGCTACGAACAACATAATTGGTAGCAGTTATAAGTTACCACACAGCCCTTTATAAGCAAGCACATTTATTCTTAAGGTGAAAGTATTACAGAGAAAACATTAAAAACAATAAAAGAACCTGCATGCATGTTAATAAGCTTACCCGAGATCACCCATATGTCTTACAGGGCCCCAGTAGGCCAAAGTCCTTCCAACCCTTCCCAGGAAGAATTGGAACCCCATTGGACAGAAGGGCCTGTCCATTTGTTGAATCAGAAAGAAAGGCCCTGAGTCAGTTTAAACTCAGGCTATTTATCCCATAGTCTTTTCTTTGCCTGTTGGTCTCTGTGGAATCTAGTTTGAATTAGTATATGCAAGCCTCCCCGGGAGGTGGTATCTCTCTGGGGAAATTACAAACTGCCTGATTTGCCTTAACCACCTATTGTTTTAGTTCCTGTAGGAGCTGTGGTAGCCCTTCCTCATGGAATAGAACAGTCCTACATAAACCATTCATTTAAAACAATGGACCCCAAAGATGCTGCATGGAATTGCAATGTTTGTCACATCTGCCCATGAAGAAGTTACATAAATTTAACACCATAAGGTGTTTAAAGAGTATTTCAGGAAATACCATATCTTTCACAAAAGTTATATAGCTCAAAATATCTCATGCACAGCTCTAGGATAATGTAATAAATCCCACTCAACATATACAAAAGAGTTTTCAGGTGATACCAAAGAGGATAAGGTAATAATTTCAGACCTTCAATATTTAGTGGGTAAAATATATAGATAGATACATATATAAAATAGAGATATATTGATCTAAATCACAAAGGAATGCAATTTTAATAATCTAAGGTCCGCCTGTAAGAGGCACAAATAAGGTTGCAGACACGGTTCTTGCAGTGAATATACCTACTAATTATATTTTGTGTGGCTGTCTTTGCTAAACATGACTACAAAAACTCAAGAAGTTAAAGAACAGATGCATGTTTAATCTATTTGAAAACTTTTAATTTAGAGCAATGGAAAAACACCATCTAAATGGTATTCTGAACTCCAGTGTATCAGATCTTGAAAGGCATATGGAGCTAAAAGGGTCTTTGAAAAGATTACCTCCTTTGCTGGAGAAAACTATTGTGTTGACAGGACCTCTGAAAATACACTGGCTCGGGTGAATCCTTCCCATTCATTTTAAAATTAATCCTTAAGCACTATAGAACATTTAACAGCGAGGAAAACAGTCACCCTAGTCATCTCAGTCATGGACTGCCCAAGAAATTAGCCAGGTTGAACCCAGGCCACAGTAGACTGCTGTTTAATAAAGTTATTAAAATGCTGGCAGGCTGCTGCTGAGAAGATTAACTCTTCTTTGAATAGTGTCCCTATGGGTTCTCCACTGTAAGTGCAGCAGCACTCCCTGCCTCTGGGATCAGAGATCTTCATCAGCAGTGCCCGTCAGACTGCACATTCGCACCTGCCCTCTCTTGCGCCATGAGCGGGACGTATATATATTATTGTGCTGTCTGACTGCCCCCTGCCCCCACCCAGATTCTTCTCTACTGCCTTTGGTTTGGGACAGAATCCGCAGAAGAACCCACTTCTCCTTTTTCCCTCATTAGAGTGGTGCCTTACCTGTCAGTTTTAGTGTAGTTTAGAACTTCTTCTTTCCTCTTATAAAAAAAAAAGTTGTTTTCACTTCACCTTTATATTTACCTCATCAATTAGGTTTTCATTTCCCTGCTTCTCACCCTTCCGACCAGGAAGCTTTTTTCCTCACCCTTATGCCCAGATCTCCCAGGTTTAAGACGTGCATCTCTTGCTGTAATGCCCTCCAGTAATGGACGGCCACCGGCAGTGTGTTCACTGTCTGGAAGAGAGACACATCCCACAAAAGTGTTCCTACTGTCACAACTTGACTGCCAGGGCCAGAAAAGACTGGAACATTCGGTTATGACTTCTCATGGAGAAATCACAGCACCCAGCATCGGACCTGGACTCTCCCGCTATGTGGCTTTCATGCTCTGCCAGGTCGCCTGCCGATCCTCATTCCCCACATCTCTCTAAGAGAAAGTTGTCTCTCTCTCGCTCTGACAAGAAAACAGGCTCCCTCCTCAGACTCTGAGGCACAGCCTGCCAGAACACCTTCCCCTGTGAGGTCAGTTGTCTCAACATCATCTGACAGGGAACATAGCTCCAAAACCCAACTACCTCTGGTTCCGGCATGAAACTGCAGTCTAGGGACCCTAACCAGGCAGAGCTACAGACCTCAGCACCATCTCTCGGCACTGGAGACCACAACATTCCGACTTCAGGAGCTTGGCACTGACAAAACCACTGGCAATGACGTCCTTTTCAGCACAGCTGAAACAGTCGACACAGAGCAAGTCCTTGGCCCCGCCGAAACTGCCAGCACCGACCAAGTCTTCAGCACCAACAAAGCCGTCGGCACCAAGCAAGTCCTCAGCACTAACCAAGTCTTCAGCTCCATCTGGGCACCCATTCATCTACCAGTACTGATGATGCTCCTTCCTCCTCCCCAGGAATTTAGATACCGTAAAGACCAGCTTGTATCTGACATGCCCGAGTGACCTCTGCTTAGACATGACCTCCTCCCACTTCCACCCTCCTCTCTGGACTCATGACATTCCTCCCTTTTCCCCCTGACAAGGGCATCCTCCTTCCTCAGTGACGACGAGGAGGAAGAAGAGAAGGAGGAGTGCTCCATCGCACCCTTGTAATAGTAGAATTTTAAATCACCCTTCAATATAGAGTTAATCAGGCCATCAAACACATAAACAACAAATTCAAAAAACAAAACCCCACAAAAACAGCCCTTTAAAAAACAAAAAATCAAATCATATATCTCAAAATAAAATTAAAAATCACTCACTAAAATCAAAATAAATAAGCCCTTACTCCATAGTAAATCGCCTTAACCCATTACTATACCATATTAAATAAATAAATACATATTTCACAAATTAAATTATTTACATAAATAATAATGTTTAAATTCTTTGCAAAAAAACCCACCCCAAAACGTAAGCACAAGGTGCTGCTTAACCACCACAATTTTAATCCAGAAAAAATAAAACTCCAGTATAAGATCTGGCTTTACCTACTTCTAAAAACTTTTAGCATCCAAATAATTAAAGCAATCATAAAAAAAATGCAGCCCTCCTTAAAAGCCAATATTTAAAAAATAATTCACTCCCTGCCAACCAATCATAAATTCCTACCCATAATCCAATAATCCTCAAAAAATAGTATAATAAAAATACTAGCCAACTCTTAAAACCCTTAAAAAATACCAATATATATGCCTAAAAAAACCCCACCTTAAGGTTCACCTTATAAGCACCACAAAAATACCAAAACACAAAAAATAAAGGTTAAAATAAAAAGTCCCTATAAAAATACCACCTAAAGTTCCAGCTACCCACAATTACCATATCAGTAAAATAAGCCTATTAAAACAAAAACAATACTAACAGTTATTGTAAAATACTATCCAATACCCCGTAATAAATTAAATCTATAGTTCCCAAACACATACACCAAAACCTAAACCAAAAACTATGCATTCAAAAAAATACCCCAATTAAAAAAACAACAATAATTGAAAATAATCCAGTAAAAGTCTTATTAAATCCATTATTAATACAAATAAAATTAGTATGTATTAAACTCAATTAAACATATCTAAATTAAAACCCAAATGTTCACCCTACTCCCTTCCTACTATAACAGCCTAAATAAAAACATATCAACACTCCAATAACCAAACCAAACAAAATATCATAAACACCATATTAAAAAAAATCACTTTAAAGCAAAAATTATAATTACTGTAAACCTAAAGGTAATTAAAAATAAGTTGTTTCTTGTCACAACTGCAAATAATCTCATTCACAAACAAGCAAACAATACTATAAATTTAATACAAATAAATCTAATAAACCTAAAAGCAACATAAAATATGTACCGGTGGCTAAACAACACCTTCTAGCTGCTATATAAACAACAAATAAAATAAAAAATAAAACTGCCTTAGCAATAAAATGTACTAAAAAGCAAATTCTTAGTTTAGCATCACTTAAAAACAAAATGTTTTGGGTAATATCTAAAATGTTCAAATATTAACACATCTTTTAAAGCAACAACAAAAAATCCTTATTCACCTACAAATATAAATAAATGAAATATGTTTCCAGCATAATTAAGCCTAATTTGTTAATAAGTAAAATTATTATTAAAATTACTCACCAACAATCTATAAAAACAAAAATATAAAAAGTAAGCCCGCTCCCAAAATTAACCATAAAATCCTTTTGGCTACTGCGGGTTATAGGTCAATAAACTTAAAAAAATATATATATATATATATATTTTAAAATATATATAAAATAACCAAAAATGTACAAAATAAAACCCTCAAAAATGGGTGTGCTTGTCCCTACCTGTCACCACAAAACCATGCAACAGAAACACATCACTAAAAACATATATATAAAAAACTAAAAAAGTAACTCAGTTTTTACAACAAACACACACACAAAGTGTGTCATTCAAATATTACATGCCAATAAAAACCTACTAAAACTTGCTAAATCTAAAAAAACCCTAACAGCCTATCATTAATACAATGTTTTTACAGGCTGGTCCCCAACCTCTAAGGGAACATTGTGTATTATGTTTCATCCATTATTAGTTGTGTTAATATTGTCCTGTGTTTGCTTGCTAAAAATGTATTATATGTCACGACCGACAGAACCCGGCTCTCCCCTACCAGTGATCAACCTAGCTGGCCACTAGGTTGATCTGGACTGGTAACTATAACATCGACTGGCAGGACAGTGTGCATGGTGTGTGTATGTGTAACTAAAAAGCATATGCTAACTGCCATATTCTCAATAAATGCCGAGTGTTGCCTTCTCCCCTATAAAAAAATCTCATGTGCTTTGTATAAGCATAACACCCTCTTATTCAAAACAGGCTTCATCTCCACATCCTCACTATTTGCAATCCACATCTGGGCCACAGTCCTGTTATGGACCACTATGGATGCAACTACATGTTCCACTCCTTCCACATCGGTCATATTGGGACCCTTGGGATATGCACAGGGCACAATTTAGGAAGCCTCCCGTGGAGCAAAGCTGGAGACCTATACCTCTCCCTTCTTCATCGGTCTCTCGCACATCAGAGACTGAACCTCCCCCAGTACTGGATGAGGAGGAAGAACAGGAGGAGGAAGCTCCACCAACATTATATTTCTCCTCTTCTTCTCCCAATGAGGCTATCATGCCCCCACCTCCTACTGCTGCTAACAACTTCAGACACATTCACGAATTATTCCACAGGATTGCAGTCTCCCTACAGATTCCTTTGGAGGAAGTGAAAGATCAGCAGCATAAATTGCTCAATGTCCTGCACACATTATCTTCCTCCAAAATTGCCCTACCTATCAACAAGGTTCTTCTCAATCCTGCAAAAGTGCTCTGACAGACCCTAGTGACCATCCCTCCAACCTGAAAATGGGCAGACAAAAATGTTCTTGCAAAAGTTGTGGAATTTCTTTTCTCGCATACCACCCCAAATTCTCTAGTAGCAAGAGAGAGGATGACAAGTATCAATCTTGATCTACCCATCAGGACAGACACTGGAAATGCTTAATTTATTTGGACGCAAGACTTATTCATCTGCCACACTCCAATTTCGAATAGCTAATTACGAGGCTCTTATGGCCAAGTACAACTACCTCAACTACTCCAGAATAGAGGAACACGGCCATAACCTTCCTGAGGCCAAGAAAGAACAATTCCAGGTGCTTATATCTGAGGGACACCTCTTGGCCCCTACAGGCCTCATTAGACTCTGCGGATATCACCACCCACTCCATCGCAACTGCATGGTTATGAAGTGGGCGCCATGACTGCACCTCTCAGGGTTTCCTAAGGAGGTACAAACCAGTTAAAGACTTACCCTTTGAGGGCCCCAAACTATTCATGGTGCATATGGTTGATTCCCTACCCACCCTTAAAGACTGCTGAGCTACTTGCCGCTTCCTTAGTATTTACACACCAGTGCCAAAGAGACACCTACGAAAGTATCATCTCCCCCTGCGATCCTGACCACTGCAGTACACTCCTCAGCAGCACTATGACACTCAGCGCCAACAATAAAAGCCCCCTACCAAATGTAGATAGGCCACTCCTCAAGGGACTACCTCTCAAACACCTGCAGCCAAGCAACAGTTTTGAAGGTGTGGTCAAGGCCTCAAGAAGCCTCCCCCCTTTTCCAGTCATATCAACCGTCTTCGACGTCCCACCAGTTTGGTGACTGATTAGCTCCGTTCTTTCCATCCTGGAGACTAATCACCTCAGACATATGGGTTCTAGAGATCATCAGGGAAGGATACTCCATCCCTTTCCTATCTATCCTGCCCCTCCCACCTCTCTCCCCATCCCTCTTCAGGAACCCCTCTCATGAACCCATTTTACAAGAAGAAATAAATCATCTTCTGCACCTGTGAGCCATAGAACTGGTCCCTTCCCAACATAGAGGAATGGGTTTCTATTCCCATTTTTTCTGATCCAGAAGAAATCCGGCGACTGGTGGCCGATCCTGGACCTTCAAAACCTAAACAAGTTTGTCAAACTTCAACACTTCAAGATGGTTACCTTCTCTACCATTATCCCAGCACTGGAATGGGGGACTGGTTCTCGGCCCTTGACCTCCAAGATGCGTATTTCCATTTCACAATACACCCGGCCCACAGATGGTTTCTCTGGTTCACCATGGGAGCCAATCATTATCAGTACAAGGTACTGCCTTTTGGACTGTCAACAGCCCCTTGTGTGTTCTCCAAAGTCTTTGTGGTAGTTGCTGCCTCCCTAAGTAAAAAAGGCGTCGTCATCTTTCCATACATACACGACTGTCTCCTCAAGGTCTCATCCAAAGCTGACACTTTTCGTGCCATCCAGGTCTCAATGAACCTTTTCACGAATTTAGGCCTCCATGTGAACTTGCAGAAGTCTATTTTAATACCAGTACAACACCTGGAGTTCATCGCCACACAACTAGATGCCATACAAGACAGAGCCTTCCTTCCGCCTCACACATTCTTGACTATAGTGGATCATGTATCCAAGGTGCAAGCCTGTGCCCAGATTTCCAACAGAATGTCTCTCCAGGTAATAGGACACATGACAGCCACTGCATTCATGGATAAAGCACACATAATTACACAAGCGATGTCTTCAGGCAGATGTCTGTACAGCATATGTCCCTCACAGACACAAACTGTTATCCATGCCGAGGATGGTCATGGACTCACTACTCTGGTAGACACAGCCCAAGAACATCGGTGTCGGGGTTCATTTCCTTCAGCCAGCACCAATCATGATTCTAACAACTGACGCCTCCTTCATCGGTCGGGGAATGCACCTTCACACTCATACAGTGGAGGGAAGATGGTCTTTAACCAAATCTACCCTACACATCAGCCTCCTAGAGCTACAGGTGGTCTGCAATGCCTATTGATGTTTCCTCCCACTGATTGCATATCGCACCATCAAAGGCATGATAGACAATATCGTCTGCGTGTTTTTACATCAACAGACAAGGCAGAGCAAGGTCACACTATACTCAGGGGCACTGAAATTATGGAGATGGTGTATCCAACATGACATCAACATCTCAGCCACATACCTCCCTGGACACCAGAACATCACTGTGGACTCACTGAGCAGAAGATTCTTCCATGATCACAACTGGGAACTGGATAAATAAATCCTTCAGCTTATCTTCAAACACTGGGGATTCCTCAACGTAGATCTTTTTGCCACACCACAAAATGTCCGATGCCCTCAATTCTGCTCAAGAGTGGGATTGGACACAGGTCTTTGGGAGACACATTCCTCATCACATGGGATGCACCACTGCTCTATGTCTTCCCTCCCTTCCCCTTTCTGTTTTGAGAACTCCACAAGATTCAGGGGGATTGAGTCCATGTCATCCTTATCGCGCCAACATGTCCACAACAGATCTGGTATGCCTCTTTCGCATGATGGTATGCCAACCCATCTCCTCCATCCAACTCCAAAACTCATTTCACAGGATGCGGGTCACATCCTCCATCCCAATCCACAGATGCTCCACCTCAAAGCCTGGCTCCTCCGTGGTTCTTGGAATTGGAAATAACCTGTTCAGATGCAGTTAAACAGATACTCTTGAATAGCGGATGCAAAATCGACTAGATGCACTTAATGTCACAAATGGACTAGGTTCCAATGCTGGTGCGCCTCCCATCAGGTCGATGCAATAAGCGCTCAACTACCACTTATCCTAGGCTATATTTTACACCTTAAATCAGAGGTGGGCAAACTACGGTGGCCTGTGGGACTGTCCTGCCTGGCCCCCGAGCTCATGCCCCGGGAGACTAGCCCCCGGACCCTCCCCTGCTGTTCCCGCTCCCCCGCATCCTCAGCTCGCTCGCTCTGCCACTGGCGTAATGTTCTGGGCAGCAGGGCTGTGAGCTCCTGGGGCTGTGCAGCTGCAGAGCCGGGCCTGCCTTGGTGCTCTGTACTGCATGGTGGCGGTGGCAGTGTGGCCCGGCTGGAGCCGGGCAGTGTGGTAAGCGGGCAGGGGAGTTCGAGGTGGTGGTCAGGAGGCAGGGGTGTGGATAGGGATTGGGACGGTCGGGGGGGAATGGGGTTGAATGGGGGCAGGGGTCCCGGGGGGCAATCAGGAAGGAGAGGAGTTGGATGGGGTGGTGGGGGACAGTCAGGGGCAGGGGTTCCGTGGGCAGTCAGGGGACAGGGAGAAGGGGTGGTTGGATGGGGCAGGGGTCCCGGGAGGGGCCGTCAGGGAACAGGGGGGTTGGATGGGGCAGGAGTCCCGGGGGGGGAGATAAGAGGTGGGGGCCAGGCCACAACCCTCTCCCCTAACCGGCCCTCTATACAATTTACGAAACCCGATGCAGCCCTCAGGCCAAAAACTTTGCCCGCCCCAGCCTTAAATGGTCGGGATTATCCACCAGCTCCAGTCATGTGCATTTGGCAGCCATTGCCACTTTTCACTGCCACAATAGACGGCCATTCTACCTTCACACATCTATTCATAAAATGTTTCCTGAAGGGTCTCCGAAATATTTATCCCCACATACAAGATCCGACCCCAGCCTTGTTCTACACTCTCTTACTAGACCTCTGTTTGAACCAGTGGCGACGTGTTCTTACGTTCACTTATCAATGAAAATGGCCTTTCTTGTCTCTATCACCTCTGCCCGATGGGTTGGCAAAATTGGGGCCCTTATGACATATCCTCCATACACACTTTTTCATAAACTCAAGATTTATGCATGTAGTGGCAGTGTCATGTAGAAAGTGTAGGGATAGTCATTGTGAAGGAGACTTATCATTGTGAGTATAAGCACTGAGATATAGGTCAATCCTACTATATTCTAAGTCAAGATCCACTACTGAAACTAGAGCTGGAACTGGCAGACCTGAGATCACATGATACTGAAGTACATGTTTGGGGGGAAATCTTCATCAGTGCCAAATGCTGGCAAACAGATCCAGAGGTTTGTCACTGAAGACATAGCACAGTGCTTTGAAGATATAAAAATCCCTAGATCTTCATCTGTTAGGTGGCACTGTTGCCTCATACTTGGAGTTACTCTGAGAATTTTGTGAAAATTCACATCTTGTTTTCACACCTGACAGGTCACAAGATACTGGACATGGGCATCCTGACATACAGAAACTATTTTAAATACATTTTAGAGGCTTTTCAAATATATTGGTAATAACATTTCTGTCACTTATAGGCCAGTACAGGATATTGTATCAACACAGATTTTAAAGCTAAAGTTCTAAAATAATTTTCCTCCAAAAATATAGCATGAAAATAATGTGTTAGTAGGGGTTAAAGTTTTTACATTGAAGTAATATGGTCATCCCACTCATTCCATTAAAATCTTTATATCATACTATCATGACAGAAAATTAAGGTCTGTATTTAGACACTGTCTCTCCGATATATCTGTATGCATGTTTACATGTGTGTGTATATAAATTCAACTCCTGATTCAAGCAGCATGTAAAATGAATTCGTAAAGGTGAAATGCATTATTTTTTCTTCAAATGTGCCAAAAAGTGGGGGAAGGTGAGAAGTAATGATTTGTGAAGAACCTTCAAAGTTTGCTTATTCCTAGGCTAGAGGAAAACAGATTTATTATTCTGGATAGGTTGCCCTATAAATTCCTTTGAATGTGATAGTTATGCAAGCATTTGATTACTTGTTTTTATTCTAAACCAGGGGGAGGACTGATTGGGAGAAAGGGCTGCATAGGGGCAATGGGAAGAACTGATACAATGATGTGTGCAGTATACGGCTGGACTGAAGAGATGGCGTTCTCTGGAACTTCCACTGGGGATGTGTGTATCTGGAGAGATTTGTTTCTCATAAAAACTGTCAAAGCACATGATGGTCCAGTATTTAGCATGCATGCATTAGAAAAAGTAAGTGAACTATTTGGATTTTAAATGAGACATAGTTTGGATTAATAAAAATCTCTTTGTGGCTAGGCCTAACATGAATGCAGTCTATTACCATATAATTGGAGTTCAGGATTCTAGATGGTGTTCCCCACTCTCAAGTCAGTGGGAACTGAGAGTGTTGCATTTCCTAGTAGGAGGAAGTGCATTGTATCATTATATTACAGTGACTCCTCTCATTGATTTTAAGAGCTGCATGCCCTCCTGTTTAATGATGCCTTAAGAGTAAAAGTGGATAAAGCAGGTAAAGTGGAGGGACTCTTGGGGGGGGGGGGTGAAAGGGGATTCTGTTACATTGCATTAAAAGAAACATTGCCAGTTATGTTTGTTACTATGTGAAGACGTGAGCAGATGTAGGGTTGCTAACTTTCTAACTGCACAAAACCAAACCCCCTTACCCTGCCCCACCTCTTCCTTGAGGCCCCACTCCTGCCCTGCCCCTTCTCTGAGGCCCCGCCCCCACTCAATCCAGCCCCCCCTCCCTCCATCGCGCGCTCTCCCCTACCCTTACTCACTTTCACTGGGCTGGGGCAGGAGGTTGGGGTGTGGGAGCAGGTGAGGCCTCCAGCTGGGGGTGCAGGCTCCAGAGTGGGGCCAGAAATGAAGGTTTCAGGTTGTGGGAGGGGGCTCCAGCCTGGGCCAGGGAATTGGGGTGTGAGGGGAAGGCTCTGGGGTGGGGATGGGGATGAGAGGTTTGGGGTGTAGAAGGGGGCTCTGGGCTGGGGCCAAGGGGTTTGGAGTGTGGGAGCAGACTCAGGGCTGGGGTAGGGGGTTGGGGTACGGGAGGGGGTACAGGCTCCGGCTCGGGGTGTGGGCTCTGGGGTAAGGATGAGGGGTTTGGGGTGCAGGAGGGGGCTCAGGGCTAGGGGAGGGGGTTGGGATGTGGGTGGGGGGGTGTAAGATCTGGGAGAGAGTTAGGGCACGGGAGGGGGTTCTAACCTGGGGCAGGGGGTGGGGGTCTGGGGTCTGGGATGCAGCTAAGGTGTGGGAGGGAGTTCCGACCTGGGGCAGGGGGTTGGGGTGCACGAGGGAGTTTGGGGTGCAGGCTCCGGCCGGGCAGTGCTTACCTCAGGCAGTTCCTGGTCGGCAGCGCAGCGGGACTAAGGCAGGCTCACTGCCTGCCTTCTCTGGCTCCACGCTACATCCCAAAGCAGCTGGCATGTCACTGCGGCCCTTAGCACCGCCCCCGTAGTTCCCATTGGCTCTGTTCCTGGCAGGGGCAGCGCTGGGGGCAGGGGCAGCACACGGAGCTTCCCTAATCGTCCCTGTGCCTAGAGGCTGCTGGGACATGCCAGCCGCTTCCGGGGAGCTGTGCAGAGCCAGGGCAGGCAGGGAGCCTGCCTTAGCCCTTCTGTGCCGCTGACCAGACTTTAACGGCCCGATCAGCAGTGCTGACTGGAGGCACCAGGGTCCCTTTTCAACCAGGCATTCCAGCTGAAAACCAGATGCTTGGCAACCCTAAGCAGATCTAAGGCTTGCTTCATGTACATGGTCATATCTAAAAACTTTCTACCATTTATAGCAATTTTCACCATTTTACGCCTAGGAAATTTCTTCCAAACTGGTAGAAAATCCGTAAATGAAAATCTTTTTAACTACCTCCATTGTATATAATCCTGTATCCTTATGTATATAATCTAGTAACTATTATACGGGCTTTGTTGGATTACAAATTGAAAACTGTTACAGTGCCAACATACAGTAAGGCAGGGATTGGCAACCTTTGGAACGCAGGCCGTCAGGGAAATTCGCTGGCTGGCCGGGACGGTTTGTTTACCTGCAGCGTCTGCAGGTTCGGCAGATCACAGCTCCCCCTGGCTGTGGTTCACCATTCCAGCCCAATGCGGGCTGCAGGAAGCAGCGGCCAGCACATCCCTCAGCCCATGCCGCTTCCCGCAGCCCCCATTGGCCTGGAACGGCCAACCACAGCCAGTGGGAGCTGTGATCTGCTGAACCTGTGGATGCTGCAGGTAAACAAACCGTCCCGGCCCCCCAGCGGATTTCCCTGACAGCCCACAGCCAAAGGTTGCCGATCCCTGCAGTAAGGCCTTGTTTACACTATACCACTTTAACTCTTCTTGCATAGTTAAACAACACAAGCCCTCTAGTTTGGTATACTTCTGTGAATATAAAGATATATTGGTATGGGTATTCCAATACGGGAAAGGGAATAAGCTACATCAGTATTAGGCACCTTTATATCAGTTCAGCTGCGTCCCCATAGTGAGGACTATTTCAGTTTAAAAAAAAAAAAAAAAAACACCACTGACCAAACTAGTAACATTGGTACAAAACTTGTATGTAAACTAGGCTTTACTCATCTGGAATAGATATAAGTTTAAACCAGAGTATGTCCTTTTCAGCCGAAGGCGCTACAGTGTTCATTTTTTGTCACAGTTATAATTAATTTAGATATAGGAATGGTGAATGTTTAAGATAAAACTGTGTTTTTCCTAATTTATAACATCAAACGATTCCAGCTTTATTGCCAGTGTATCTATTGTCAATATTTTCCCCCATATGAAACAATTTCAGTCTTCTGACATAGGCAGAAGAATAGAAATAGAGTATTCCTGTTAGAGAAAAGGGTCCCAAACCACAAAATTAAAATACAGATGTAACCTTTCCCCACATTCACAAATATGCTAGTCCACGCCCATTGTAAAAGTGGTCTGGGAGGTCCAGATCTAGGGGTAAAATTAAGAAAGGGAAAATTTAGACTAACTGTCAGGAAAACATCCCAACAGTGAAATGTATTAGGCCACTGAATAGTCTTCCTTGAGAGTGACAGAGGTGCAGGACTTTAAAAAGCAGACGACAAAGCACTAAAAATGCACTGTAGAGACTTGTACTGCATTGGCAGGACCAGAAGATCTAGTAGATCTTTTCTATCTCTAACTTGTATGATCCTATGATTTTACAGCTACATTATTATTAAGCCTACGTTTAAATGTCACAGAGGTCATGGAAGTCACGGAATCCAGATTCTGTGACTTCCAGAGACCTCCATAACATTCTCTGCTTCAGCCCCAGGGGCTGCAGGACTGGAGCTAGCAGCCAACAGGGTCCTGGCAGGGTTCCAGCAACAGGCCACAGATCCTGAGGGAGCCCTCGTCAGGGTTCCAGCAATGGGTGACAGCTCGTGGAGGGCGTGGCGGGGGGGGGGGGGGGAAGAGTGACGCCTTGGGCGAGCGGCTGGGGATGTCCCATTTTCTCTTTGGGAAATATGGTCACCCTGCAGCTGCCAGAGGGGGAACTGCACAGCTCCCAGCCACCACAGTGGTGGGGGAAATCATGGAGCTGCAGCAGCAAAAGTCACAGACAGGTCATGGGTTCCGTGAATATTTGTTTATTGCCCGTGACCTTTTCATGACTTTTACTAAAAATAACCATGACAAAATGTTAGCTTTAATTATTATGTACTAAATGTTGTCAGTGTTGGCATGAGTCATTGTACAAGTAAGGATAATCTTTTTTTAAAAAAATATTAAATTATCTACTGATGACAACCTATGAATTAATCCTATTCTACTTTTTTGGGCAGGGATTTGTAACTGGTGGAAAGGATGGGGTAGTGGCTCTCTGGGATGACACCTTTGAACGCTGTCTCAAAACCTATGCCATCAAACGAGCTGCTTTGGCCCCTGGCTCTAAAGGTGAGTGTATAGTACATCAAACCTTTCTGTTTTATTCTGCCTTTAAACACGGTCTTTAGTAAGCTTTTTCTTCTAAGTTTCCTCCCTCCACAATAAAAGGAAATCAAGTTTTGCTGTAGTAAAAATTGAAAAAGGAAAAAAAATAAAGTTGTATTTGAAAACTGTTCTATTTAAAGTGTTTCTACTCTGAAAAAATTACTAAGTAAAAATAGCAACTTCTAACCTAACCTATATGCTTCCTTGGTGTATTCTGTCATATCTGTGTTCTTTAATGACAACAATAATGCTTTTCATGCCTATTAGTACTAGGACCAAGCCAGCCAGGAGACAGTGAATGTGGGGATTGTTGTGTAACAAAAACTGAAATTTTTACTAAGTCTCAGTCAGTTTCACCTGTTTACATCCAGGAAGGCAAATTTGTTCTATAGAACCTTTATCGCTGACGATTATATATATCAGAAGGAAAGAACCAAGCTTAACACTGATCAGAAGTTGAGTTTGCAAGACTAACCATGAAGGAAAAAATAGTTTTATTTGTGAATTGAGCATATTTGTAAATCTTTGAGGATAAACACTCACTCCAATTAGGGCATTTTGAATATGGACCACAAAAATCAATGACAAAACTACATTTGTCCTGAAAGAGATTAAAGATATTAAATCCTTAGCCTAATACCAACCCATGGTCTGAAGAGAGAATCTGTGCATGGCTTATAAAAATATAGTAACAGTTACACTGAATTACAGTTATAAGTTGCAGAAAGTTTATTTCCATAAACTCTTCACAGTGTCTTCTATTTTGCTGAATCAGCAGGTTGATTTGGAACTAATTGTCATTCCTTCCACTGACCTCAATGGACCACTATGCTATAGAAGTGAGGGTAGTTCAAAAAAAATTGGAGAGATTACGCTCTGAAAAATTATTCTAAAAAAAATGGCACCATGGGGTTCCATATTTAATCTTCCTATTTGTTCTGATTTGGAATAAAGGAATGGAGGGGAGAATATATTTTTTTATTAAAGGTTTAATACTCTGTCTGGCTTGTTTTCATGTGATCATGTATTAGTACTGAAATGTTTTCAGGCCTGTTGTTCTTCAAATTTCTCCCATTTGCTGGCTGATGTTGGTCCTGATATACAGCTTTCCCAGTCTGATATTTTGGAGATTTCTCTGTCTGTCTTCCCTAAAAAAAACTAAGAATCTTTTGTTCTTAGCTTACATCATTAGACTGTCAAAAGGGTGGCTCTCCATTTGCTTATTAAACTTCTATTACAATTAAAATAGTAGTTTAACACATTTTACTGATGTACTCCACCCTAACTTTAAGATAGATTAGCATCATAGCTGTATGCACATTTCTTTCACTGAGGTTTGTAGCATGCTTTATAGATAGCTATGTTAATGCTCTTCACCTTGTTTGAACCTCAAGGAGAGTCTACTGAACATGAGGATCATTGACAGTTGCCTTATATGGCAGGGTTATTAGGGAAGGTGGGGTAACAAAAACTGGAAGGCTGGACACAGAATAAATTATATGGTTTCTGTAACAACAATACAGAGGACGTTTTAAAAGTTAGCTAATATGTACTAAAGCTCCACACTGGAGCCAAGTTTTGTATGCAGGAAAATGCTAGGACTTCTTTTCTGTTGAATTTGATCTGGTAAAATATGGGTGTAATGTATATACTTCTGAAAGTAAACTCTCACATCTTTAAAAATTTAATGTTTTAGGTCTCCTCTTAGAAGACAACCCTTCTATACGTGCCATATCGTTAGGACATGGTCATATTTTAGTGGGCACAAAGAATGGGGAAATACTGGAGGTGGATAAAAGTGGACCAATAACTCTGCTGGTTCAGGTACATTTACAATATTACTGTCAGGGTGTTCAATATCTGAGCCTGTGGCGAGAGTCTGTACCTATGTCACCCAGCAGCGAGACTCTGCAGCCAGTGATAATAGAGCAGGGAGGGTTCAGGTTCCCCTAGGTTCCAACCCAGAGCCTGTGACAGGTTGGTTAGATATGCAGCCTAGGGGGCAGATGCCACCAAGCCTGTTCACTGCGTTACTTCCTACTGCATTCTCAGCCCCCTCCAAAGTCACAAAAGGTGTCATCTTATGAACTCACAGGTTGGGGGGTTCTCATCAGAGTCTTTGTCGTTCGGTTCCGGCCCTCTGTTCCTGGTCTCCACAGGGGCCTTCAGTGGCTCTGCTGCTGGATATGGTCCCGGCAGTGCGGAGCTCCTGCGGCCTTTCTCCAGGAGTTACCAGCATAAGACTGCTCCTTTGCTCAGTCCGCACTGACTGAGCTGAGTTGCTTCCTTTGGAGCTCTGCCTCCGCTGTGAGCAAGCCCAGCAGCTGCGGCTGAGTTGGGCCTTCAGGACCCAGAGCTGCTCGATAACCCTTGGTTCCCTGGTGTGGGGTCAAGATACCCCATCATAATTACCCATATATTCTCCCCCCCCCACACTTCCTTCCTAGAATCCAGTGGGCTTTGCAAGTTTCTATCATAAGTATATTATTATACTTCAAACAGAAGTAACATAAAATAATAAACATTCTATTAATGAAGTCTGAAAACGATTTTAAATTCAGAGATTTTAAGCCGGAAGAGACCATTATGATAATCTAGTTTGACCTTTTGCAAAACACAGGCCCTAGAATTTCACCCAGTAATCCTGCATCATGTCCATAATTTCTGGTTGAACTAGAGCAGTGGTTTTCAACCTGTGGTCTGTGGACCCTTGGGGGTCTGCATACTATGTCTAAGATTCCAAAGGGGTCCGCACCTCCATTTGAAATTTTTTAGAGGTCCGCAAATGAATAAAGGTTGAAAACCACTGAACTAGAACATATATTTTAGAAAGACATCTACTGTTGATTTAAAGACTTTAAATGATGGCAAATCCACTACATCCCTTTGGTAAGTTGTTCCAATGGTTAATTACCTCACTGTTTAAAACATAGTGCCTTATTTCCAGTTTGAATGGGGTGTAGCTTCAGCTCCCAGCCATTGGATCTTGTTATGGCTTTGCTAGATTGAAGAGCCCCAGTACAATCAGATATCTTCTCCCTATGTAGATACCTGTAAACCATGATAAGTCATTTGTTAGCCTTCTCTTTCATATCCTAAACAGGCTGAGCTTCCTAAGTCTCTGATTGTAACATGAGTTTTCCAGATCTTGATCATTCTTGTGGCTTTGTTCTTTTCTGTTCATATATACGTAAGATGCATATTTAATCCATGTGTATGAAGAGCTATTACAGCCAACAATGCATGAACAACAGATTTTTAACTACACACACACCCCACACAATCCTGAATCAAAAGCGATATCTGTCTATATATCTCTCTATATCTCTTTTGAGTCAGGCTTGGCTATGCTAATATTTTGTTTATTGTATATTTTTATCTTAAGCACAAACTTAAAATAATGCATGTTTATTTTGAAGGATTATAAAAGGAAGTTTATGAATACTTTTTACAAATTGGGCTTTTTCTTAGTAATAGAATGCACATTTATGGCCAGACTGAATTCCTAACTCAAATTGGGTCATAATTATTCACATGAATAGTCCAGTGACAATTTGGCCCTTCATTGTTAGGTTAACAAAAAGATTCTAAAATTAGATAATTTAGTGAATCAAATCATTAGGTCAGTTTTATCAAATATAATTTACTTTAATTTTATATTAAAATTAAAAGGCTTCTAAGTAAAATGTAAGATATTCTGTGCTGATTACTGAACCAAGAGTGTTTTCATTAGGAAGTTTTCTTTATCATCCAACAAAGATTTCCACATTCTCAATATAGCTTTGTAGCTTCCTTGTATATTTTTTCAGTTTTGGAAATAAAATTAGCTGATTTTTTTTTTTTTTTAACAGGGTCACATGGAAGGGGAAGTTTGGGGTCTAGCCACCCATCCTCATTTACCTATTTGTGCCACTGTAAGTGATGACAAAACCTTAAGAATATGGGATCTATCTCCTAGCCATTGTATGTTAGCTGTTCGCAAATTGAAAAAGGGTAAGATGTTAGTATGAAAAGAGATTGTAATTGAACTAAGTTAACACAAATTAGCATACTAAATCTTGCAAAGACAAAATGTGAAAATATAAAGTTTTCTCTAGTTCAAACAATTTCTGTTTGAAGACATTACTGAGTCAACAGATAAAAGCTGCAAGAAATATTTAAATGTCATAGTGTTTCATAAGATTTAATTAAAAGCCAGAAATTTAAAATAAAGGATGAAGCCCCAGCATTAAACCCACTACTTTTTATCTACTATTGGAGGCATTTTTAAACAATGGTTGATTTTATGTATCGTATATATACTATGAAATTTTAGCTCATGGGTATTTTCAGATGAAATCACAGCATTGATGCTGAAGGTCCTTTTTTGTTGTTATTTACATGATGTTATATAATTTTGTGAGGATTTTTTGTTTTGGATTAAAACTGGGGAGATGATCTGCCAGGAAGTATATGTAAGCTGACAGAAAATATCATGATAGCTCTCTGAAAGATGGTTATTACTATCATCAATTATTATTATTAAGAAGAAGAAAATTCCTAATTAATTATATTGTAGAAGTACCCAAACACCCTAATCTGGAGAGGGGCTCCAATGTCCTAGACACTGTGGAAGACATAATATTTGCCTAGAAGAGTTTATAATCTAATTTAACACAAGATGCAATAAGTGAGGGTAATAAACAATAGGAGGGAAGTACAGGGAGAATATGGTTAACAACATAAAGGAGGATCGGTATAGTAGTATTACAGACTAGTTCAGGGAGGTTGTTGCATATGTAAGGGATGTTGTGGCAGAAGGAATGAAGACTTGTGGCAAAACCAGACAAGCAGCTAGAGCAAGGAAGGGGAGGATGATACAATAACAGACAAGTAGGGACAGGCAGCGCTGTAGGATTTTAAAGGTGGGAGCAAGAAGTTTGAATTTGATACAGCAGAAGAGGGGAGTGATGTGGGAAGAATAGGCAAGACTGATAGTCTTAGCAACTATTTATTGAATAGATGGTGTGTGGGTTTCAACAAGGCCAGTGAGGAAGAAGTTGTCATAGTCAAAACCCATAGGGATGAGGGCCCCGTTGAGTTTTGTGTGTGTGAACAGAGAAAAAAGTCTTGATTATAGGTGGAGATGGTAGTGAATCCTATAGTTAAGGTTGCCATTATAAGACTGTTTTCAATTGCGTATAACTTTCCCAAAGTTTAACTGTTAGGCTGACATTTTCCCTGCCAGGTGTATGCCTCAGGCTGAATTTGTTTTGTAAAGATTCATCAAAAATGATTCTTGTGTTTCCTAGAACATGGTAGAAAAATACATTGTTTTACTCATGTTAAAAAACTTAGTGTTTCCTTGAGAAGCTGCAGCACCTCTGTGCTTTAAAATAGGCACATGAAATTTAGCAGGAGTGTTGCCTTTGTGTCAGGATGTCTCCTTCCTGTAAAAATCCATCGACACTTGGCAGAGTAACAAACTTCTGAAAATTACAGTTTGCACATGCTGAGTAGATATTGGTTAATGTTTAGCAACTAAATTCTCTGAAGATTATGCCTGTACTGGGTGCGCTCCACTTCAGGGCTGCAGGAGCTGAGTAGATGTGCCCTTGCAAGTACTCCTCCCAGCCAGTAGGGACACTGTAGTGCCAGGCATCAGAAGTGAGATCATGCCCCTAGTATGACAAATGAGAAGGAATCAGCTGGGAATGCAAAGGGGTGAGGGATGGAGTGGGAGAGGCAGGCTGTGGCCTGTGGAAATGGGAAGAGATAGGCTGCGAGAGTGAGAAGTAGGGAGGGAAGGCAGAGTCAGGCTGCAGAGGAGAGGAGGAGGGTCTGTGGGGACAGAGACTGGCTGTAGGAGGGAGGAATAGGAACTAGTTAGAGAGATATGCTGCTGGTGGCGGAATAGGTACAGAGTGGGGACAAGAAACAGGCTACTGGAAGTTAATACTATAGAATTATAGTATAGTTAATACTATAGGACCGTTGGCCTCAGGGACATATTGGCTTAGGGTGACCAGATCACACAGGTGAAATATTGGGATGTGGGGGGGGAGGGGGCAGAGCTCGAAGGTAGGTCGGGACGCGGGACAAATAAGCAAATATCGGGACAGTCCCATTAAAATCAGGACGTCTGGTCACCCTATGCTGGCTGCCGCTTCCCGCAGCTTCCATTGGCTGGGAACGGCGAACTGTGGTCACTGGGAGCTGCGGGGGGCCGTGCCTGCGGATGGTGAACAAACAAAATGTCTCATGGCCTGCCTGTGGATTACCCTGATGGGCCCCATGCTGAAGGTTGCAGACCCCTGGTTTAGTGTATATGGTCTTTTGCAAGTTGTGGCACTGTATATAGCTAGTATATATAGTTCTTATAATCAAAGGACTTTTCACCCCAGAGTCCGGGCATGCTCTGGTCCCCAGGCTTCATGCCTTGTGCCAAATCTGTGCCAGTGAGTGACCCGCATTCGAGTTGTTTAAAGAGTTTTGGGGAAACTAACTTTAAGGACAAATGCAAAATCTGTCAAGACTTCAGACCCTGCACGAAGAAGGACTGGGACATCAGACTGAAGGCTATCCTAATGAAAGCCACCCTCAAACCTGTCTCCTGGCACTAAGCTCTTCCCAGCACCATTCTCCAGATTCTGAAGAGGAGCCCTATGTACTGAGAAAAGCCCACCATCGGTTCCCAGCCTACACCCCACCAAGCTTTACTGCCGGTCCTCAGGTGGGTGCCTGGCTAGTGGGTCACTGGCTGATGTAGTGCCCCTACTGGAACCCCTGGGAGTTTCCCCTGGTACCAGGGCCTGACTCCCACTTCTCCTACATGGTGGCCTCTTGGAGGCAGGCTACTGCTCCTTCCTGCTCAGCATCAGATCCAGACTCCAGCACTGACCCAGGTACCAAAGCCCAGTGGGTATAGTCGAGGCAGAAGGAGAGTAAGGAGTCCCTCCTCCGATGAAAGCCTCCCCCTCAAACTCCCCAGATGAAGCTGTTGCAGGTGCCAGCAGACTATTTCCCCAGGATGAAGTCAGGATCTTCTGAAGTGGGTCACTTCAAACTTGGTCTTGGAGATCAAGGAGCTCAAAGACATCACACAGCCTTATTGGATACAGTTGCTGCAGCCAGGATATCAAGGTAGCCCTGCCCATCAATAAGGCAATGATGGGATCAGACAAAGCCCTATGGCAGATTCCTTCTTCTCTGGCCCCCACTTCAAAAAGGGCAGAGAAGCATCTATTATGTGCCAGCAAGCAGCTTCTCAACTATTTGTACTCACACCCTCCCCCAGGGTCCCTGGTGGTGTCGGAAGTGAACAAAAGGGACAGGCAGGGCCAGTCAAATGCTACTCCAAAATAAAAGGATGCTAAGAAACTGGACCTTTTTGGAAGAAAAGTTTATTCCACATGTAGCCTCCAGCTGTGTATTGCCAATCAGCAGGCTCTTTTGGGGAAGATACAATTTTAATCTATGGGACTGCCTGACTAAGTTCAAAGACTCCCTGCCTCAAGAGGCAAGGCAGGAGTTTGCAGTCCTTCTAGAGGAGGGTAAGAATATGGCTAAGACCTCTCTCCAGGCGGCTTTGGATGCTGCCGACTCAGCGGTCCAGACAGCCTCTGTGGTCACCATGAGGTGCTGTTCCTGGCTCCAGACCTCTGTCCTTCTCCAGGAAGTCCAACAGTCTATCCAGGACCTCCCATTTGAAGGCTCCTCTCTTTTCTCGGGACAGATGGACATGAGACTTCATGGACTGAAAGACTCAAAGGCCACACTATGATCCTTGGGCCTGTATGCTCTATCTACCTCTAGAAAACACATCAGGCCCCAGCAGCCTCCTTAGTTCTCAGGACCTCCAAGACAGGAGCCCTACAAGAGAAGAGCAGAGGTTTTAAGCGGCGCCAACCACCCCGTCTACCTTAGCTTCTCAGTTAGGGCCCCAGAGATACTCCAGCGAGCCCAAGCAGGCCTTTTGAAGGTGCGCCAGAGGGCGCTGTACCAGTTGCCATTTCAGATCTGTCCCTCTTTCATTTTTCGACCATCTGTCGCTCTTCAGCCCAGTTTGGGCATCCATAACAGACTGATGGGTCCTGAGCACAGTGACAGTCCAATATACCCTTCAGTTTTTATACAACCCTCCCTCCTGCTGCCCATCCCTGTCCCTCTTCAGGAACCCTTCTCATGAGCAGCTGCTTGTCCAAGAGGTGCAATCCCTCCTACATATGGGGGCTGTGGAGGAAGTTTCTCAGGATTTGAGAGAGAAGGGGTTTTATGCCCGATATTTTCTAATCCCAAAGGCAAAAGGGGGGCTCTGGCCCATCCTGGACCTGCATCACCTCAAGAGATCAAGGAAACTGAGGTTTTGCATGGTCTTCCTGGGTTCCATCATTCCCTCCCTGGATGCAGGAGATTGATACGCCACCTTCAACTTAAAGGATGCATACTTTCACATTTCTATCTTCTGTGGCCATGGAAGATTTCAGGTTTGTAGTGGGTTATTGCCATTACCAATTCACTACCCTTTCCTTTGGCCTATCAGCAGCCCCCAGGGTTTTTACAAAGTGTATGGCAGTTGTAGCAACCTTCCTTAGGCAGCGAGGCATTCAGGTTTACCCATACCTCAACAACTGGCTGATCCAAGGTTGGTTGCAGACTCAAGTGTAAGACAGCATCAGCACAGTCTGAACCATGTTTAGGGCGCTGGACCTGCTGATAAACAAGCAAGTCAACAATTCTCCCATTTCAGAAATAGAATTTACTGGGGCTGTGCTCGACTTGACCCAGGCCAGTACCCTCTTGACAGAGGCTCGATTCCAGACAATGGCAAACCTGATATGAACAAAGGTCGTGGCCCACCCAATCATGACAGCTCAAGTGTGCCTCAAGCTACTGGGTCACATGGTGGCTTGCACTTATGTGGTTCAAGATGCAAGACTGCACCCCAGTCCCCTACAGATGTGGCTAGTGTCAGTATACTCCCCAAGTATCACAAACTCAGTCTTAGGATTCTTCCCCCAGTCCTTGCCTCCCTGAGCTAGTGGAAGGAGCTAAAGTCAATAACTATGGGAGTGCCGTTTGTGGCCCCACAGCCATCAGTATCTTTAATCTTGGATGTGTCAGACCTAGGGTGGGGAGTCCATCACAACAACAACCTCAGGGCCTCTGGTCCCAAGAAGAACACTCCCTGCACGTAAATGTCAGGGAGCTCAGAGCGGTGTGCCTGGCTTGCTAAGTGTTTCTTCTCTGGGTCTCAGACAAGGTGGTTCAAGTTCTGACAGACAATACAGCAGCCATGTTCTATATCAAGAAGCAAGGAGGGGTCCAATCCTCCACCCTTTTGTCAGGAAGCTCTTGCTGTGTGGGGACTTTTGTGCAAGACACTCCATTCATCTCACCACCTGGGAGCCTGGAACATGTTGGCAGATCACCTCAGCAAGTCCTCTTCCTCCTCTCACCACAAGTGGTCTCTTCACCCAGAGGTTGTCAGTGTCATCTTCTCCCCAGGTGGACCACCAGGCAGAACAGGAAATGCCATCAGTCCTATTCACTGCGTGGGCAGAGCCTGGGCTCCCTCTCTGATGCCTTCCTGCTCTCATGGGCAGACCACCTATTGTATGCCTTCCACTGATCCCCTTGGTTCATAAGGTTCTCCTAAAAATCAAACAGGACAAGGCAAGGGCTATCCTGATAGAACTGGCATGGCCATGCCAGCATTGGTTCGGGACACTTCGGGACCTCAGTGGCAGCTCCACTTGTGCTCCCACTCCGCCCGGACTTGATTTCACAAGACCATGGCCGGTTGCTTCACCCAAACCTCACCTCCCTGCACCTAACTACATGGATGCTGCATGGCTGAACCCTGAAGAAAAGGCATGCTCGGAAGAGGTTTGACAGCTCTTGTGAGGTAGAAAGCCTTCCACTAGGGGTGCATACTTGGCCAAGTGGAAATGTTTCACTTGTTGGGCCTTTGAACAGGATCTTTCTCCATCTGGATCCTCTCTTCACTCTATCCTTGATTATTTGCTCAACCTAAAGCAGCAAGGTCTGGCACTCATCTATTATGGTTCATCTGGCAGCCATCTGAGCCTTCCACTTCCTCCCCCCAGTGAATGGCAGATTGGTGTTCAAGCCATTAGCATCATGCTCCCTACTACTTCTCTCCTGGAAGGTAGCCTTCCCGATGGCAATTACTTTGGCCAGAAGGGTCTCTGAGATCAGGGCCCTTATGTCAGAGCCACCTGTTCTTCCAGGACAACTTTGCCCCCATCTCGTCTTTCTGTCAAAGGTGGTGCCTTTGGTCATTTTTCTACCTGTCTTCTTCCCAAAAACCTCACAAAAGCTCTGAGGAACAATAGCTTTATACATTGGACATTAGGCAAGTCTTCATCTTTTATATTGAGAGAACTAAGCCCTTCTGCAAATCTATGCAACTCTTTGTAGCAATAGCGAAAAAGTTGAAAGGGCTACAGCTGTGTCAACCCAAAGACTTCATCCTGAATAACTGCCTGTATTAGGGCTTGCTATGAACAGGCGAACATCCAGCCTCCAGCCATCGTGACTGCTCATTGCACAAGAGCCTGGGCTTCATCAGCAGCCTTCCTTGCCCAGGTATCAATCCAGGACATCTGCAGAGCTGCAACCTGGTCATTGTTTCATACCTACGCATCCCAATGTACCATCACCCAATAGGCCTGTGATGGGTGGGGAGACCTTGTCCAGTGCCGGGTGAGTTCATCCCATCCTTTGAGCTGGCCTCTGTCTCTAGGCCGTGAGATCTAAGGGCTGAAGTCCATAGAGTTGCCCTGACCTGCAGGGCTCTATGGCCCAATGGCCAGAGTCTATGTAATCGCCCTGATCCCTAGCAGCCAGAGTCCATAGAGCTAGTCCAGGTTTGCAGGGCAGTAATGCCTAATGGCCAGAATCCATAGATACACCCTGGGTTTGCCGGGCAGCAAGGCCTAACAGTCAGAGTCAATAGAGATACCCAAGGTTCGCAGGGCAATAAGGCCTGGTGGCCAGAGTTAATAGAGTTGTCCTCTGGGTGGGGGATGTATGGCCTAGCGACAGGAGTCAATAGAGTTACCCTCCAGGCAGTAAGGCCTGGTTGCCAAAGTCAATAGAGATACCCCAGGTTCGTGTCACAGGGCAGTCAGCGTCAGTAGAGTTGCACTCTGGGCAGGGCTGTATGACCTAGTGGCTGGAGTCAATAGAGTTGTCCTCTAGGTGGGGCTGTATGGCCTAACAGCCACTTGGGGTCTGTGGGCTGTCACCCTGGGAGAGTGGGTGGTGGTCAGGTAGGGAGACCCAGACCCTCCCTGTTCCACTGGATCCCAGCCCAGGGCCCTGTCAGTGTCAATTGTGTCTGCCACTGGGTCAGCAGGGATCTGTTCACAATACGCTGACCATCATTGGGTGACTGGCTAGTCCCCACCCAGTGTTCCTACCGTGTTACTCCTGGTGGCGGTCTGCATGTCTTCGGGGTCTCTGGGTTCCTCAGCCAGTGCAACTTCCTGTAGCTCAGACCTCCCTTGGGTGTCCACAGGTAGCTGGGCATCTGCTTGGGCCTCAGCATCTCTGACTTCCGTGTTCTGGAGCTCCAGTGGTTCCTGGGCAGCAGCTGGCAAGGAGTGTCCTTCCTCTCTGGTGGAGAACCCAGACTGAGCTGGGCTGCCCCTTCTTATAGTGGTGTTACACCTGGAGCATGCCCAGTAGGGATGCGGGGGGCGTGGCTTCCTCTGCCCAGAGTGGGGAGTTAACCCTTCCCAATCCAGTGCGGAATGAGTTCACCCCATCAAAAGGCCCAAGAAGATGCCAGTTTTGGGAAAGCAGTTTTGCAGTCAGCACATCCATGAACTCCAAGCCCACCTCCTGGGGTACTGCTTATGAATCATCTAGCATGGAATGGACATGAGCAAGAACTTGAAGAAAAAATGGTTACTAACCTTTCAAAACTGTTCAAGAGGTGTTGCTCATGTCCATTCCATGACCCACCTTCTTACTCCTCTGTTGGAGTTACCAGCATGGAGGAACTGAGAGGGTGCATGGCTGGTGGCGTTCCTTATACCAGCGTATACAAACGCATCTCCAGAGGGCACTAGAGCCGACCCAACAGATACTAAGGGAAAAATCTCTGGCATCAGTGCACGTGGTGCACACACACTGGGCATGGAATGGACATGAGCGACAAAGCTAGAAGAACAGTTCAAAAGAAGCAAAAAAGGAAGAATCCAGATTTGATGCAGAGGAAGTGATGGGAAAGGAAGAATATTTTAGCTGCTGAATTCTGTACAGGCAGAAGTGGTGGGGTCCAGAGAGGAAAAGATCAGGCCAGATGCAGTAGTCCAGGAAAGAGAACTCTGACATACACCAGGGTTTGAGCAGTGAAATTAGAGGAAGAGGAGCACATTTTAGAAATGTTAGAAGAAGATTCTGTGAAATCTGAAGAGAAGGAAAGAAAGGGCTAAGTATATAGTGTTCAGCATTATGCTGCATAGTCAAACTGCACATGGACAGATGAAAATATACTGTAACTGATGGCATATGAAGAACCTTGCTATACACTTGGTATGAGGAGAGCATATTGTAGCAAACAACTGGCACCAATTGCTATTGTGGTGAGCAACATAGAAATATGTAAAACAATATTCATCTTTACCCTGATCACTAATGTAAAATAAATATTGATAATATCAGTAAAAAAAATCAAATTATACAAATAAATATGAAGTTGTACCTCTGCTTATCCGTAACAGAATCTGTGTACTTTCATGGAAGTGGGTCTGTATTATCTCTTTGAATTCTTCCTGGGGGAAAAAAAAAAAGTGTGGTTTACATAGACTGCAGGAGTAATCTTTCCTAACTTTTGGACAAATAGGTAAGCCAGAAATTGAGAATATTTAATGAAAGAATAAGTAAATAGCTCCTGTGTGTCTCTTCCAGGGGGCAGATGTTGCTGCTTTTCTCCTGATGGAAAGGCATTGGGTGTAGGTCTGAATGATGGAAGTTTCTTGATGGTGAATGCAGACACTCTGGAGGATTTAGTCTCCTTCCACCACAGGAAGGATGTTATTTCAGAGATTAGATTTTCTCCTGGTGAGTGATCCATTAAAGTGATAATTATCAAAGCCAACTTGATTGAACTTCATATCTGTGGTAAATTATAAGCATGCATACTGGGATTTTTGGTTTCTTCACTGAACACACTTGTGTTTCTCCATAATTGTATCAAATCAATTGTTAGAATGTTTTAAAGAAAGGTCACTTTTCAGATCTAAAACCTTGATAATGTTCCTGTCTTTATGCACTCTATGGAAATTTGAAAGAAACAAATGGACATAAATCTTATTCTTCATCTCTTGTGGACCTTCTGGATCGCCTTCAAAAGAACGGGAAAATGAAAATTTGTTCTCCTGTTTTATATCTATCATTGTTTAGTAAATGGAATTAATATTATCATTTGATGTTGCTTGGATACATTATCACACTTTGGAGGCTAAGGGCAGGATTATCAGAAGAGCTCAGCTCATATTTAGATACATAAATGTAATGACTAGATTTTCAGGTGATTAGCTCCTATTGCAAATAATGAGAACTGCTAAGTGTTGTGAGCTCTGGAAAATCTGGCAACTTGTATTAGTTAGAGGTCACTACAGGACAGTCTCTGTGTGACATTTTACACTATGTATCTTCATGAAACTTTACTCATAGCTAAAGAGAGCAATTAATGCTTTAGGGTCAGATTTTTGAAAGTGCTCAGCACCCCTGATTGGGGTCAGCTTTTTGGAAGAGCTCAGCTCCCATTTAGGAACCCAAATGTATAGCCCCAGGCATTAACACCTCAGTGGAAGCAGTCTTGTTACCTATAGACAAAGTTTGATGCAGATACATGGTGCAAAATATCACACAAATTCTTCCCTGCTGTTACCTCAACCTTAATATTACACATGCCTTCCTCTGTGAAGGAAAGAATGGTTGGATTTTCAAGTTTTCACTTCTGATTGTTCCTTAAAGATACAGGGGTTGTCTGTGTCAGACTATGGGAATGTTTAGCCTTACAACCAGGTGTAGAGTGCAAACACTGCACACCCAGCTGGGAGGAGTATAACTAGCGGTGTATACCAGTGGCTCTCAACCTTTCCAGACTACTGTACCTCTTTCAGGAGTCTGATTTGTCTTGCGTACCTCAAGTTTCACCTCACTTAAACTACTTGCGAAATCAGACAAAAATACAAGTGTCACAGCACAGTGTTAGTATATAGGCCTGTTTCTTAGCCTGGGATAGAATTTTGAATTTGATTTTTGATACTAATGTGTGAACAAAGAACAAAGACACTTTGTTTACTTCTGCCTAAAGAGATGGCGTTTATAGCACAATGAGGTGAGATAAGGAAGAGAGTTAAAGTGTTGCTGGGTATGATGGGAGTTTAATATATGAGCATACACTTGAAGACTGCCTCGACTCCTATATCAAGGCAAGGCCAAGCAACCAGTCAGGAGGGGCAAGATGGGATGAGGGGGAAAAGCATAAAAAAAAAAATACTAAAAAAACAGAGAAAAGGTGACACTGGCTGAAACATAACCTCACTGCTTACCCCCTCCCATGGGGTACAAAAGAGGTGGTACCAAAGCCCTCAGACTCAAGACCCTCCAAAATGGAACACGACCATAAATTGTAAGGGGTGGGACCAAGGGCGTGCACTACAGGTATAATTATGCCTGCTAAGAAAGGGCAGGGGAAGAAGGAAAGTTCTACGGTGTACAGAGCTATGGATATGCTTGTTAGATTAACCCCAATAAACATCACTTTGCCTGCACTTTGGACTATGGTCTTCTGCTTTCTGTCTGCTTGACAAGAACCAAGCAAGGGGGAGGAAAGCCCTAATGCACTATTACTGAAAAATTGCTTATGTTCTCATTTTTATCATAAAATTATAAAATAAATCAATTGTAATATAAAGATTGTACATCTATGTACTATACTCTGAAATGTAACAGTATAAACAAGCCATTGTCTGTATGAAATTTTAATTTGTAGTGACATTGCTAGTGCTTTTTATATAGCCTGTTGTAAAACTAGGCAAATATCTAAATGAGTTGATGTAACCGCTGGGAGACTTCTGCGTATCCCATGGGGTACGCGAACCCCTGGTTGAGAACCACTGGTGTAGACAGTGAGGCACTGATTGGGTGAGTAAAGTAGAGTGCATGCCTGAACCCCAAGATATATATACCCTACACATGTGCTCTACATGCCCAAGCAGTGCCTCTCTGGGGCCCTGTCTACACTGCTCTTTTTAGCAGCGTAGTGTCTTATTGCCTCCTCCTTGCCAGAACCTTTCTTCACCACATTGAAAGGCTCCAGCAGTGGGGAGCATCTGGAGCCTTTCACTGCCACATATAGTTATGCACTGCAGTGAGTGTAGATGCAGCCTGCCTTTTCCTGCCACATGTAGCTACACATACCCTACATGCCACCACAAGTGTAGACAAGGTCTATGACATTTTTGGTTATTTTGTGATATAGATGCTAATCTGTCAGGGGTTGGTTGTGGATCACCACATCTATTTCAGAAAGAGCTGGAAATTGAATTTAACTGAGATCCAAAAAGTCAAAGGGTAATAGCTTATCCACTAAGGTTTAAAACACTGAAGTGATTGAAAAATGTCTTATGTTCCAATTTATTTTAGGTGCTGGAAAATACTTAGCAGTGGCATCATGTGACAGCTTTGTAGACATCTACAATGTAATGAGCAGTAAGCGAGTAGGAATCTGCAAGGGCTCCTCCAGTTACATAACACACATGGACTGGGACATCAGAGGCAAGTAATAATTTGTGGATATAAATGACAACTGCAAAATTAGATTATAGGTAAAGTTTTCAAGAGAGCCTAAATCCTATTTTCAAAAGTGATTTAAGCATGTAGGAGCCTAAATTTCATTGGAAGTCAAAGGGTAATATTCTCTGTTAACCTAAACATGCAGATTATGCTTTATTTTATCTGGTACACCCAGAATGTGAATTTATGATGCCAATGGCAGATTCATTCCCTCAGTTAAGGATGCTGATGTTATGTGGGTAAAAATACCTAATTTAGACACCTATAAAGAAGGCAATTTAATGAAGTAAGATAAAAGTTCTATCTAGATTCTTATATGTCTTACATGTAATGTATTGTTTGATTTCTACTTTCTGAGCAATGTACTGTTGCATATCTTTTCCAAGAAAAGAAATCCTTGCTTTGTCTCACACATGGAAGAATAACTTTTTTTCCTCAAGTAGTACTGAATACTAAATGCATGATTAATTTAAAAAATGAATTAAGTGGAAATTAACAGAAAATTTCCAAATTCACATTTGTTCAGTGAAGTTGAATTTCCAAATTGGTGTTAATATACTGGTATGTAATTTATATATTTTACAGGGAAGCTTTTACAAGTCAACACTGGTGCTAAAGAGCAGCTGTTCTTTGAAGCTCCTCGTGGGAAAAGACAGACAATTCCCAGTTTGGAGGTAGGGAAGTAACGCAGTTGAAAACCTGAAGAACTACAGTATAAACTACATCTAGGAGAAAACATCTGTTAGTTATTTGCTGTTCTTTGTTGTCCTTTAATTGTACAGAATATTTTTGTGAACTTTTCATCTAAATAATATCATCCCAGAATGCACACTTACACAAGGGATGTCTTATCCTCCTCCTCATATAAATTAGACATGTATCTAACTATTTGGAAAACAGTATGTATTGTGACAAAGTTCCAAGCCTGTATTGATGGATCCCACACTTCTGGGCAGATTCAGTGGCCTCAAACTCAATAAGGCCCCAATGTGATCTCTCTTTCTCAGTGTAGTGGCAAGAGTCACAGCCTATTCAATTACTTTCACCACCAGCCAATGCAGGAGTTGGGAAGGGGGAATACCCCACAGTCTCTGTTAGGATGACAAGACAGTAAATGTGAAAAATCAGGACAGGGGATGGGGGAGTAATAGGAGCCTATGTAAGAAAAAGACCCAAAAATCAGGACTGTCCCTATAAAATCAGGACATCTAGCCACCCTAATCTCTATTGCTCTGTAGCACTCAGTAGGCACAGTTCAGTCTCCTGCCTAGACTGAGTCTGCTTCCCTTCTCTAGAGGATCTCTGTAGAGTAGGAAGGCAGGGGGAACCCAGGCCCACCCTCTACTCTGGGTTCCAACCCAGTGACCTTAATGGTGGCAGCTGTTGGCAGCTTTCCCTTCACCACTGATGCTGCCTTGATTCCCTGGGCCACTTCCCCCATGGTCCCCTTCTCCTAGCTTTACCCTTACCTCAAGGTTCAGCAATGCTTCCTCTCCTCCAACTCCTTTCACCTCAGCTCTCCAGAGGGCACTGGAAGGAGAGCTTTTAAACAGTATAAGTGGGACCTTGATTGGTTCCAGCTGTCTCTATTAGCCTAACAGCCTTAATAGGTTAATTGGCATCAGGTGTCTTAATTGGTCTGGAGTAGCCTTTGTTTGGCTATCCAGGGGACCTGCTCGTTCAGAAGACTGATCTGTCTGCCTTCCAGTCCTTTAAGACCATCCCACTGGCCGGTTGCCCCGCTTGCTGCTGTGGGGAGGACCCTGCTGGTATGACCTCAGAGGGGAGTGTAAGGCTCCACTTTTTCCACCATTTTTGGGGCCTCCCCTAGCTGGGTTGCTGCTGCCCTTGCTACTGCTTTTGGAGAGCCTGGTTACTGCTGCTGAAGCTGGGGAGGGAGTGGAGGAGGCCCTGTTTTGTGGAGGGGGTTTGTAACATCCTTGCTTCTGTGGTGGTAGGTGCCGTTGTAGTGGGGAGCTGGGGGACTGGCGTGGAGCTCTCCCGTTGGTCTGTTCACTCCCCTATTGCCGCCACCACCCCCTCTACCTTCCCAATTACTATCTGGCTCTGCTCTCCACTCCCCAGCCCAGCAGTTTGCTCTGTCCTTTTTCCCATCTTGGGACAGTAGCCGCAGGGAGCAGGCACTTGTTTTTCGGGCACACGTGGGTGCACGTTCCCTCTCCGCTCCCTTGAACTTGCCCTCCCTCCCCTGCTGCATTTGGCTGGTGGACTCCCTTCCCCTCTGCCTCGCCCACTGTCCTGTTCTTGCAGCTATTTGTCCCCTTTTCCTTTGCTGCCTTCCCTGTCTGCCCCCTTCTAGCCACCCCGTTTGCTCTGTTTTGCCCTGCTCTGTTTTTTGCAGGGCTTCTTTCTTTGTTGGTCCTTGGTTAGTTCGTTTGCCCCGCCCTTGTCCCGCAGTGCGGGCATGGTTGCCAGCCCCATTTCCTCCCTTTCGGTTTGTTTTCTTTTGAACTCACCCTGTTTTTTGCTCCTCACCTGTGGCATACTTGATCTGACCCCTCCTTCATTCCGATCCCTTGTTGTTCCCCCCCTCCCGGTTTACCTTCTTTGCCTGCATGCCCACGTTCCAATTTGAGTGCCTGAGATTCCTCCCTTTTTTCGTTAATCTGCTCACTGTTTTAGTTCTCCCCTCCTTTTCTTAGTTCAGCTGGGGAGCCGGTTTCTTCATCCTGTGCTGGGAGTTGTTTTCCTGTGTCCCTTTCTGTTGGCGCCTCTCCAACCTGCTTTCAGCCTAGCAGGTGGGGTGTGGTAACAGTTTCCCCCCCTTCCTCCCTTTCCCTCCCCTTCATCCCTCCCTTCCCTCCGTTTCCTTTGTTTCCTGCCCTAAATGGCTGTCCCTCCCTTACTGTGGTGGGTGATTCGGGGGGTGGGACTTCCCTGGACTCCCCTGCAGCTCCCCTTTAGTCTCCCTTCCCACCTTCCATTGTGATGGCTGCCTTGACTGCCGCTGTTAGGTTGACTGCCATCGCTGCCACTGAGGCACTGGCGATGGCGGGCCTGGATAGGGACTCCCAAGACTCTGCTGCTGCTGCTACGACCCCTGCATCCCTGCTTCTGAGACCACTCCCTTGGTCGGTGGACCTGGGCGGGGGGACAAAGAAGGGCAAGGGCCCCGCCCGGAAGGCGAAACCTCCTGTGGCGGCGGTTCCTTCTCCTGCTGTGGCCTGCTGACGGCCGCTGCTCCCTCTCTTCCCCGACCCGTTGTTCCCAGCCCTGGAGGTGCTGCTCCTTCGGTCCCCAGGGCGTATGCCCAGGTAGCTGTGACCTCTCCGCTTGCCGCTTTGCAGTCTGCTCCGGCCGCCTCCTGGAATACCATTCCCGGTGGCCGGGGCCCCTTTTCTATTATATCCTTGGGGGCAACAGTTTTAGGAAGAAATCACTGGAGACACAGAGAGCTGTAAACCTTGAAAGCAGCCATTTATTGCCACACACTGGACTAACCAAAAACCAGCCAAGACTGGCTGGGCTATTCCCTAATAATCCAACTCAGTTGCCATAGCAATACAAGATTCTATTACCACGACAACCAAATACACAACATATTCCTCCCTTCTTAATAAGAATGTTCCCTGAATAAAACAAACACTAAATTAGAGAAGGAGGGTAGACTGCCTCCATTCCTGGCTAAATCCCAGGGATTATTTTGCCCTGTAACCGTGGGTTCACCCTAGCTAAAGAGCCAGCCATTGAGGAGACCTTCTGTCTCTAGGTGGATTACGGCAGACTTCTGGTGTTATTGCACCTGAAAGTGTCTTGGGCGCGAGCCTGACAATGGGCTCAGGGTTCGTAGGGTCAATGGGTGAGGATGTGGTATCAGCTCGTGCCGGGCAGAGGGGTATCTCTGCCGCCAGCAGTAATGGAGGGGAAAAGTCAGGAACAGGTGACTCTTGATTCGGTGTCTCACCAGAAGTGGGGAAGTGAGACAGCTCAACTGAAGATGTGTCCTGAGGACTGGTATGACCTGGCAGCAGCTGATCTGCATGTTGCCGCCAGGTGAGATCCTCTGCAGTCCGGACTGTGTAGGAAACAGGCCCTGTTTGAGTGATGACAGTGGCAGGGACCCATTTAGCTCCAGAAGTATAATTCCAAGCCAAAACCAGCTGTCCCGGGCTAAAGGTTCAGTCTTTTGCTCTGGGTGCATGCCTGATGACTTGATCTTGCTGCTGATGTTGCACAATTTGTCGGGGTTCAGAAGGTTTCAGCAGATCAAAGCAAGTGCGCAGCTGTCGTCCCATCATTAGAAAGGCCAGGGATGCTTTGGTCATAGCATGAGGTGTGTTTCCTTAGGATAGTAAGAAGGTGTCCAGATGCTTTTGAATGGATAATTTGTCCCCTTGCCAATTTCAAAGCTTGTTTAATTGTCTGCACAAATCTTTCAGCTAATCCATTGGTGTATAGATGATATGGTACTGAAGTGATGTGGTGTATCCCATTTGCCTTCATAAAATTTTGAAACTCCTGAGAGACGAACTGCGGTCCATTGTCGCTCACAAGTTGTTCTGGAAGACCGAAATGACTAAAGTAGTTTTTAGATAGTACGCTCTGCAGTAGTGGTCTGCATTACAGAGACTTCTGGCCATTTAGAATGGGCATCTACCACCACCAAGAACATGCTTCCTTCAAGGGGGCCAGCGAAGTCAATGTGAATATGTTGCCACGGGTTTTCAGGCCAGTCCATGGGTGTAGGGGTGCCCACTGAGGGGCATTCCTCACACCCTGACATGACATACAAGCTCTTGCCTTCTCTTCAATAGCACTGTCCAATCCAGGCCACCAAAAATAGCTTTGTGCAATTTCCTTCATGCGCACTATTCCCCAGTGACCGGAATGTAGCTGGTCCAACAAGGTCGGGTGAGACCGGAGAGGTTTGTCGAGATGTTCCATGCATCACCAGGTCCATAACTTGGGACAATACTGGGTCAACTCGAGTTGCCTTCTTTACCTGAGTAGTGGTGATGGGTGTATTCTCTACCTGTTTAAAGTAAAAGATTTCCTTCTGGGCAATATCTTGACATTGGACTGGTAAAGGCAGCCTTGAGAGACCATCCGCATTGCCATACAGAGTGGATTTCCGATATTTGATTTCATATGTGTGTGCGGAAAGCAACAATGCCCAACGTTGCATACGACTAGCAGCTAATGCAGGATGCAGCACAATGCCTATGTGGGGTCCAAAAATTGAAGTCAGGGGTCTATGGTCTGTAAGAAAAGTAAACTTCCATCCGAACAGGTACTGATGAAACTTGCGAATTCCTAAAACGATTCCCAATGCCTCACATTCGATTTGGGCATAGTTAGTTTTTGCTTTGCTTAGAGTGTGCGAAGCAAAAGCAATAGGTCTCCCTTCTCCCGAAGGCATAATGTGTGATACGACTGCTCCCACTCCATAAGGGGATGCATCGCAGGCCAACTGTAGGGGTAAGGATGGATCAAAGTGCATCAGAACTTCAGAATTTAGCAATGCATCCTTAGCTTTGTTAAATGCAACATCACAGGCTTCAGTCCACTTCCAGGCCTTGTTCTGCCCAAGGAGTTCGTGAAGTGGTTTTAGCAGTGTGGCTAAACTGTGAGATGAACTTTCCATAATAGTTCAATAGTCCTAGAAACGAGCGAAGCTGGCTAACATTTCGAGGTGGGGGAGCCTCCACAATAGCCTTAACTTTTGCAGGGACCTTACGAAGACATGTAGCATCAATGATGTGTCCCAAATATTCAACAGAGGGCTGGAAGAATTCACACTTGTCTTTGTGGATTCCTAGGCCATACTCTTCCAGTCTTTGTAGGGTAGCCTCTAAATTCTTTAGGTGATCCTCCTCATTCCTTCCAGTGACCAGGATGTCGTCCAGATAGCAATGGACTCCTGGCAAGCCACACAAGATCTGGTCCATAGCTCTCTGGAATAGGGCGGGAGCAGACGTTATTCCAAAGGGTAGGCGACAGTATTGATAAAGCCCCTTATGCATCACAATAGTCAACAGCTCTTGGGACTTTTCATCGATGTGCATCTGTAAAGACGCTTGACTCAGATGAATCTTACTGAACTTGTGTCTCCCAGCCAGGCTGGCGAAGAGGTCATCGGTGGGGGGAAGCAGGTATTGCTTTGCACACAACACTGGGTTGACGGTGGCTTTAAAATCACTGCAAATCCGGAGAGAGCCATCTTTCTTCACTATTGGAATAATAGGAGTTGCCCATGGGCTATGGGTAACTGGTATTAGGACTCCATTTGTGACCAGGCACTCCAAGTCTGCTTCGGCCTGATGGCATAACGCACAGTTCTGGCTTTCAGATATTTTGGTTGACTGTCAGGTTTAATGTTCAATGTTACAGTGATTCCCTTCATACTTCCCAGATCCTCTCCAAAAACAGCAGCATGTTTCCTTAGAATAGTGAGCAGACTGGATTCTTCTTTAGTCATTTGGTGCACTTCTGCCCAGTTCAGCTGGATCTTCCTAAGCCAAGACCTACCCATTAAGGCTGGGTAATTACCTCTCACCACAAACAGTGGCAATTTAGCAGCCTGTCCATTGAGCTCCACCTTAACATCAGTAGTGCCCAACATTGGCACAACTTCTCCTGTATATGTCTTCAGAACTGTTTTTGTTGCTTTAAGTGGAAGATGCTGTAGCTTTTCTTTATACACAGTCTCAGAGACCAGCGAGACGGCTGCACCGGTGTCCAGTTCCATGCGTATAGGTTTGCTGTCCAACATGTGAGCCCACTGCCAAAGACAAAACGTGGAGTGGCTCTTCTTGTGATGAGGTGTCTCCTTGGTCATCCTGGGCCTGCTCTAGGGTATGCAGATTTCCCTTTTTGATCAGCCAGATCACAGGCCTCTTTTTCTTTTGTTTACAGGCACACTCAGTGTGTCCCTTTTTAACCACAGTGTCGACACACCAGGTCCTTACACCAGCATTCTGATGCATGGTGATCTGGCTTACCACAGCGGTAACATTCCTGACTCCCCACAGTTTTGTGGGTAGGTTCTTGACACTTTATGTACCCTACAGGATGCACCGATGTATTGCGCCTCCTTTGTAGCTGGTTCCATGGAGACTGCCATGTCAACAGCCTTCTGTAAGGTAAGCTGAGCCTCTCTCAATAGGTGCTTCCGTATAGCTTCACTGTGCAGGCCGCACACTAACCTGTCACGTAGGGCATTGTGACAGGGTCTGTGGCTCACCGCTGTGGCGCCTCCTCCTGGCCGCTTCGGGGAATTAGTTTTGCGCCAGTAGAGCGCCCTCTTTGGGTGGCGTTCCGCCTGTCGTCTCGCCTCTGAGGGGTGCACGGACTTGCGTTGCTCCCGACGTCGGTGTCCTCTCCCGGAGCACTGCCCTCCGGCAGTGTCCCTTTGTCCAATCACACCCCCTTCCGGGGGGGGGGGGGGGTAAACAACAGCCCCACACCTTCAAGTCCAATCCTCACAGTCTAGGATCTGGTGTGGTTCTAACCAGCCGCTCCCTGCGGCCTGTGGCTGTGCGTGGGGTAGCACAGCAAACAAAGGGGGAAAAACGGGGGGGGGACTCAGGCCCGCCCACTACTCTGAGTCCCGGTCCAGAGGCCCTCGTGTGACAGTCTCACTGTCTTCCTTCTCCTTCCTCCTCTGACTATCCCTCTGGACCGCTTCCCCAACAGCCCTTAGCTACGCTAGGCCTCCTCCTCCCAGGCCTGCCGCCTAGCAGGCTATGGAGTAGGGCCTTCTCCCACTCTCTCAGGCTGGCCTGCACTGCGCTGTCCGTGGTGCTGGCCTCCTAGCTCTGGAGATAGACCTTCCCCTCTGAAGGTCTGGGACAGACTGACTGCTCCTGCTCTGGGCAGCCTTTTATATGGCTAAGCCGGGCCTTGATTGGCTGGCTCCAATCTGTCTTCTTATTGGCTCCCAGTAAGCCCTCTCCTGATTGGCCGCGCGTCTACGCAGGCGCCTAGGCCTGCCGCAGCCCAGTCTCTCTAGGTGTGGGGTAATCGCCCCACCACACACCCTCCCCCTTAAGAACCCTCCCGGGGGGGGGGGTATCCTAACCGGCCTAATGGCCTAGAGCACGGAAAGCAACCTTTGTCCCGGAGTGGCTCGGCTTACCGGCTCAAAGTCTAGAAACTTAGCCCTTGTCACTGGGCCTTATGGCCTACTGGCCCCAAAGTCCCGGAAATTAGTCTTTGCCAACGGGCAACCCGGCTTATCCACCGTCTCAGCAGGGGGGTCCCACCGAAACACGCTGAGGCTTACCGGGTCCGACGTACCAGTCCGTCTCTTCCCTTAAGCTGCCTCCTATCGGTTCCGCTGCCAGAGTGTCCCACGGATCTCCTGATTCTCCACGGGTCTCGTGGTCCACCGCCTCGGCTGGTCCCTCCCACAGTGAGGCTCCCTCTCGACCTGGAGAAATCGCCGTCCTCGGCGGTCCCAGGAGTGTGGGCTGGTCCTCCGCCGGGGCTTCCCGCAAGGGTTCTCCTCCCACGGTCGTCTGTCTAGGCTGGGGTATGCTCCCTCCTCTCGCACTCTCTGTGCATTTGGGACACACCCCGTACAAGCGTGGCGAATCCTCTGCCGTCAGGGCTAACTGTTCAGGGCCTCGGCAGTTGGATGGGAGCTTGACTGCCCCCTTGCAGACCACCCCCTGCGCTAAGGATCCCCCTCCTTGACCCGATTCTTCACCCTCCTCCCCTAGCCTGGAGAAGAAATCGGCGTTAGTATGGGCCTTACCCGGTCGGTGGAGCACCTGGAAGTCGTAAGGCTGGAGGGCAAGGTACCACCGCATAATTCTCGCGTTCGTGTCTTTCATGCTGTGGATCCATCGCAAAGGGGCGTGATCTGTGATTAATTTAAAACTATTCCCTAGCAGATAGTAACGGAGGGCGTCGATAGCCCACCGTACCGCCAGGGCCTCTTTCTCTATTGTTGAGAAGTGTCTTTCTCGGGGGAACAGCTTCCGACTTAAATACAGTACCGGGTGTTCCTCCCCGTCTACTTCCTGGGAGAGTACTGCGCCTAGGCCGACTTCCGAAGCGTCGGTTTGTAGTATAAACTCCTTCGTGAAGTCAGGATGTCGTAGTACTGGTTCTTGAGTGAGCCGTTCCTTGAGTGTGTTAAAGGCTCGCTCGCATTGCGTAGTCCACTGTACCTGTCGAGGTTGGGAGTTCTTCGTTAGGTCTGACAGGGGGGCAGCTATAGATGCGAAGTCGGGTACAAAACAACGATAGTACCCAGCTAATCCCAAAAACTGACGCACTTGCTTCTTCGTCGTAGGGGTGGGTACATCTCTGAGGGCTTGTACCTTGCTAATCAGGGGTGTTAGTTTCCCCCCTCCTACCGTGTATCCCAGGTAGGTCACTTCTTCTTGGCCTAGATGACATTTCGCCGGGTTAGCTGTTAGGCCGGCCGCTCTGAGGGCTTGTAGTACTGCTGCCAGGTGGTGTAAATGGCTCTCCCAGTCAAGGCTATA
The DNA here is from genome assembly GCF_011386835.1 of Chrysemys picta bellii. Classification (NCBI taxonomy): domain Eukaryota; kingdom Metazoa; phylum Chordata; order Testudines; family Emydidae; genus Chrysemys; species Chrysemys picta. The sequence continues at coordinate 122,526,519 of NC_088794.1, read as the reverse complement.
AACCACGATATCATCTATGTACGCCGCCGCGTATTGGTCGTGGGGCTGGAGGACCTTGTTCATCAGGCGCTGAAATGTGGCTGCTGCTCCGTGCAAGCCGAACGGCATGGTTACGAACTGGAAGAGGCCGAAAGGTGTAGGGAAGGCCGTCTTCGCTCGGGAGTTTGGCGTCAGTGGGATCTGCCAATATCCTTTAGTCAAATCTAAAGTTGACAGGTACTTGGCTCCTCCGAGGCGCTCTAACAGTTCATCCACTCTCGGCATTGGATAGGCATCAAAACGAGAGATAGCGTTGACCTTTCTGAAGTCGATGCAAAACCGGGTCGCCCCATCTGGCTTCGGTACTAAGACGATAGGGCTTTGCCACTCGCTCGTCGATTCTTCTACCACTCCCATCTCCAACATCGTCTCTACCTCCCGCCGGACGGTGTCCCACATTTTCTTGGGTAACGGTCGATGGTTGTCCGTCACTCTCTTCCCGGGGTCTGTGGCAATATGATGACTCATTAGGGTCGTCCGGCCCGGGCGGGCCGATAAGACATCTGAAAACTTCCCCAGCATCTGTTGCAGTTGTCCTCTCTGTCTGGGGTCGAGGCCTGACCCCACCACAGCCGGTCCGGGGTCGGGAAGATCTCCTGCTAGGGGTCCAAGTTCCGACTCTGGGGTAGATGGGCCGATGAACATGGCTTCCCGGGTCTTCCAGGCCTTTAGGAGATTAATATGGTAAATACGGGTCTCTTTGCGTCGACCAGGTAGTCTGACCTCGTAATCGACTGGTCCTACTCGTCGGATCACTTCGTAGGGACCCTGCCATTTGGCCAGGAGCTTCGACTCGGACGAGGGCAGCAGCAGCAACACCCTATCGCCTGGGGCGAACTTCCTCCCTCTGGCCCTCCGATTATAGAGGCGCTCCTGACCTGCCTGGGCCCGTTCCAGGTTTTCACGGGCGAAGGCCCCTAACGTTTGGAGTCGCTCCCGGAGCTGTAGCACGTAGTGTGTGGTCCCAAGGACCCATGTTTCCTGTGCTTCCCACTCCTCTTTCAGGAGGTCCAGTATTCCTCTGGGCTGCCTGCCGTATAGGAGCTCGAAGGGCGAGAACCCCGTCGAAGCCTGTGGTACCTCTCTTATAGCAAACAGCAGGGCCGGCAACAAGGTATCCCAATGTGAGGGGTCCTCCTCCACAAACTTCCGCAACATGGCTTTTAGTGTCCCATTGAACCGCTCTACCAAGCCATCGGTCTGCGGGTGGTACACCGATGTCCGGAGGGTCCGGATGTGGAGAAGGCGACATAGCTCAGCTATTAGCCTGGAGGACACATTGGTGCCCTGGTCTGTCAATATTTCACCGGGTATCCCAACCCGGGCGAAAATCTTTACCAGTTCGCCCGCAATGATCGGTGCCGTCGCTGTCTTTAGAGGAACGGCTTCGGGATAGCGTGTGGCGTAGTCCACGACTACTAGTATAAAGCGGTTCCCTGTCTTGCTTCGCTCAAGGGGGCCGACGAGGTCCATCCCAATCCGTTCAAAGGGTACCCCCACGACTGGCATGGGTACCAGGGGTGCAGGAGCTACCCCTTTCGGTCCGGCTCGCTGGCATTCTGGGCACGAGGCGCAAAAGTCTGCCACTTCCCGGTGGATGCCTGGCCAGAAAAACCGGCGGGCCACCCTCTGTAGGGTCTTCTCGCGTCCCAGGTGTCCGGCCCAAGGGTTTGAGTGGGCTAAGTGGAGGAGGCCGGCTCGCAGTCTCCGGGGGACCAACAGCTGGCGGAACGTCTCTCGGGTCTGGGGTTCCTGCGCTATTCGGTACAGGCGGTCCTGCCATACCTCAAAGCGGGGGCCCTGCGGAGTCCGTACCATCCCGTCCCCCTCAACAGCAGGGTTGGTGGCTTGTTCCCAGGCTCGGCTTAGGGTTGGGTCTTCCCGTTGTTCACGTAAGAAGTCCCCGTCGCGCTCTAACTCTACCCAGGCGTCCTCCACCGAACGGGGTCTGTCTCCCGGACAACTCGCAGGGGTCTCCGCCATCGAGGAGGTCCCCTCGCCGGGGTCATCCCTTAGCCTGCTCCCAAGCAGCCCCGTTCCCGGTGCTATAGTCCTGTCTGGTCGGGGCTTGGGTGGCTGGTATCTTAGGAGGACCTCTCCGAAGCCAGGCCAATCTCGTCCCAATACCACCGGGTAGGCCAGCCTAGGTGCCACTCCTACTCGGAGACCCTCCTCTCGGCCGCCTACTCCCATCTTGACCCAGGCTGTGGGATACTGGCGGATGTCTCCATGCACACACTGCAGGTAGATCGGGGGCCCCGAAAGATTGAGGTTCGGGACCAGCCCCTCTCGTATGAGGGTCTGACTACACCCTGAATCTACGAGGGCATTGGTGGGATTCCCTTCAACCTGGACCGGGACAATCAACTTTCTTACCCCGTTCTTCCGTGCCCGTTGTCCGGCCATCCAGGCCTGCCCATAGCTACAGTCCATAAAAGGGCAATCTCGCCGGAAATGGCCCTCTTGACCGCAGCCCCAGCACCTCTCTCGGGATTCGGTCGGGCTTGGGCCTCCTCCGGGGGGGCCTGTTCGCTCCGAGGGCTGTCGCTCCCTCCGAGTCGCCATCGGTAATAACTTAGGTCGGGGTTCCGGGTTGGGGGGTAGCTGGTGTCGATGGCTGTTGCCTGCCAGTGGTCCGAAGGCTCCCGCCCCACGGGAGTTCCCCTTCCCTGCGCCGCCCTTGCGACCAAGGCTCTCGGCTGCTCGGGGTGGCGCCTCTGTCCCCTCGGCCGACAAGTAGTCCTCCATTAAGGCCACTGCTGCGGAGAGGGTGGCCGGTCGGTGCCGTCGCACCCAGGCCCTCCCTCCCGGGGGTAGGATCTGGGTGAACTGCTCTAAGGCCACGAGCTCCGCCACCTGGGGTCCCGTCAGGCCCTCGGGGTTCAACCACCTCCAGCAGTGGTCCCGGATGCGTTGGGCTACGGCGCGGGGTCGGGCCCCCGGAGGATATTGTTCCTTACGGAGACGTTGTCGGTAGGTCTCTGGGCTAATGCCGGTGTGGTCTAGGATGGCCGCCTTGACTCGGGCGTACTCGAGCGCTTCCCGGGGGTCGAGGCTCCGATATGCGGCCTGAGCCTGCCCCGTCAAATAAGGAGCTAGTAACGTGGCCCAATGTTCTGCGGGCCACCGGGCAGCAGTCGCCACCCGTTCAAATGTCACCAGATAGGCCTCTGGGTCATCCTCGGGCCCCATCTTGGTGAGACGTATCGGTAGTGCTCCTGGGGTATCCCCCAGTCCGGTTCCCATGGGGGCGGCAGGGGTGCCTCCTGCCGGCCGTAATAGTGCGGCCATCTGTTGCACCAACTGTTCCTGTTGCACCCGCTGCTGGGTGGCCAACTCTCGGAGGAGCTGCTGCTGATTCTCTTGGTGCTGGATCATCAGCAGCTGCTGCTGAGTGGTCATTTGCTGCAGCATTTGTACCTGCTGCTGGTGCTGCTGGGCCGACTGCTCCTGCTGCTTCTCTAGCAGCCATTTTAATAGCTTCTCAGCCTCCATGATGGGGTTCAGCGGGTTATTCCCGCTTCAACCCCCACCCTCTGGACCCCTTTGGTGGGTCCTGGTCCGCACCCACAATCCGGGTCGACCGTCTGTCAGCGCACGGCACTGCTCTGGGCAATAGTCCGCAGTCTTGGCGCTGGCCCCTCGTATCAGGGGCGGACCGCTATGCCCGCATTCTCCACCACGTGTGACAGGGTCTGTGGCTCACCGCTGTGGCGCCTCCTCCTGGCCGCTTCGGGGAATTAGTTTTGCGCCAGTAGAGCGCCCTCTTTGGGTGGCGTTCCGCCTGTCTTCTCGCCTCTGAGGGGTGCACGGACTTGCGTTGCTCCCGACGTCGGCGTCCTCTCCCGGAGCACTGCCCTCCGGCAGTGTCCCTTTGTCCAATCACACCCCCTTCCGGGGGGGGGGGTAAACAACAGCCCCACACCTTCAAGTCCAATCCTCACAGTCTAGGATCTGGTGTGGTTCTAACCAGCCGCTCCCTGCGGCCTGTGGCTTTGCGTGGGGTAGCACAGCAAACAAAGGGGGAAAAAGGGGGGGGGGACTCAGGCCCACCCACTACTCTGAGTCCCGGTCCAGAGGCCCTCGTGTGACAGTCTCACTGTCTTCCTTCTCCTTCCTCCTCTGACTATCCCTCTGGACCGCTTCCCCAACAGCCCTTAGCTACGCTAGGCCTCCTCCTCCCAGGCCTGCCGCCTAGCAGGCTATGGAGTAGGGCCTTCTCCCACTCTCTCAGGCTGGCCTGCACTGCGCTGTCCGTGGTGCTGGCCTCCTAGCTCTGGAGATAGACCTTCCCCTCTGAAGGTCTGGGACAGACTGACTGCTCCTGCTCTGGGCAGCCTTTTATATGGCTAAGCCGGGCCTTGATTGGCTGGCTCTAATCTGTCTTCTTATTGGCTCCCAGTAAGCCCTCTCCTGATTGGCCGCGCGTCTACGCAGGCGCCTAGGCCTGCCGCAGCCCAGTCTCTCTAGGTGTGGGGTAATCGCCCCACCACAGGCATCATTTAGTATCTCCTTAAATTCACAGTGTTCTGCAAGCTTTCTCAAAATTGCTACAAATTGTACAACTGTTTCGTCTTCTTTCTGGTCTCTCTTGTGGAACCTATATCTTTCAGCCATTACCAGTGGTTTTGGGGAAAAATGGGACCCCAGGATTTCCACAATGTCACTGTAAGATTTAGTCTCTGGCTTAACAGGGTGTAGTAAGCTGCATAGCAGGGAGTAGGTCTCGACCCCTACAACACTTAAGAATATTGGCACTTTCTTCTCTTCTTTGTAATGTCATTTGCAATAACAAAAAGCTCAAAACGCTCAGTATATACATGCCATTGCACTATAGTCTCCTCAAAAGGTTCCAGTGGCCCTGTAAGTGTAGCCATGATTTTAGTTTCAGTTTGCACAGTTGGTGCAAACAAGCCAGTTCTCACCCCCTTCCAGCAGCAAAAAGGTTTTGTTTTGTTTTGTTTTGTTTTTTGTACCTTAACTTCTATTTCCTTCTGTTGCTGGGGCAGCACAGACATTCCATTCTCGTCGCCACATTGTTATATCCTTGGGGCAACAGTTTTAGGAAGAAATCACTGGAGACACAGAGCTGTAAACCTTAAAAGCAGCCATTTATTGCCACACATTGAACTAACCAAAACCCAGCCAAAACTGGTTGGGCTATCCCCTAATAATCTAACTCAGTTGCTATAGCAACATAAGATTCTATTACCACGACAACCAAATACACAACATTTTCCACCCTCACCAGGGAGCACAGGGTGTGTTGCCTCCTGGTGTTGGCCTCGCCCCATGTGGAAAGGTACGTGCGGGCACTGGCACGGGTGGTAGGGCCCCTGGCTATGGTGGCGGCCTCTAAGATGTTTGGGAAGGTGGTGTTCTTCCTGGTGTCGGAGGCCGCTGCCCAGGAGGTAGTGGAGAGGGTATTGGCGGTAGGGGGCGTTCATGGCCCCCTTCAGCCTTTGGAGGACCTGGGCATACGGGTGGTGTTTTCCTCTGTTCCTCCCTTCCTCCCCAATGTCGCCCTTCCGCTGTTCGTCTCCACCCTGTCTGTCCTCAGTCCCCTTCCATTGGCCTGCAAGGACCCTGCCCTCCGCCACATTTTATCGTTCTGCCGGCAGGTGCAGATTCAAGTACCGCCGGCAGCACGTGACAGAGGGGTTCTAGAGGGATCCTTTCTGGTGCCCCATCAAGGGACCCAATACTGGATAACTATTCTTCAGGGGAGGCCTGGTGCTTTCTCTGCCAGGCCGCGGGGCACGTCTGGAGGGACTGCCCCCTGGCCCGGCTTGGAGGGGCATCTGGGACCCCCGATATCTGGAAGGGCGTCGGCCCTTTCATCGCCGTCGGCCCTGATTGCCCGGTCCCTGGGGTCTCCCCTCCTCCATCTGTGACCGTTGCCAACTCTGTTCAGGTCCCGGGGGAGGACCCCCCAGTGTGCCTAGATGAGCGAGCGGGACCCACTGTTGTGGTGGGTAGTAGACCAGGGCCTGCGGAAGAGAGGGTGGCAGGGCTGGTGGCAGGAATCGAGCGGGGCTTGCCCCAGGGGGAGTCTGTCCCTTTCCGTGCTGTCCTGCCCTCATCTTCCCTTACCCTCCTGTCATTACCTTCGCTCCCTGGTTCTGACCCGGCTGTCCAGCCCCCCTCCTCGGGGAGCTGGGAGCTTGTGCAAGGGAGGAGCCGTAAGCAGGGGGCATGGGCCCAGCACCTCCCTCCCGTTGGGGAGGGGGAAGTGACCCCCTGTAAAACTATGAAGGGGGTTGCTGGTGCTCTGTTTTCTGTTGTCTCCCCTGCTGATGTTCACCACTTGGAGTCGCCTGAGGGGATCTTGGAAGGTGTCCCCGCCCTGCCCCTTTGCCATCTGTGCCCCCTGTAAGTGCCCTGACTACTGTTGAAGGGGACCCCATAGAGGCGGGTGAGGACTTTTCCTCCATTTTTTATGAGATCAAGGCCCTGGGCTTGACCCCTACCACTGAGAGGGTGGATGCCCCCCTACTAGAGGGCCTCGGTCAGGGCGATTGTAATCTGTTGCCCCCCCCTTCTCCCCTGCCTCAGGCTGTTGCCCCTGCTATTGCCTCGGTGGCGCCCCGGGACCAGACCATCTGCCTGGCTGCAATTAGTACTCCGGCAGAGGCCACCATGCCGAGTGTGGCGACGGCTGAAGCAGAGCGGCTGGGCTCTGAGCCCAAGGGTGCATTTCCCTCTGAAGTGGGGTGGCAGCCCTAGCCCCCTCCCCCCCCCCCCCCCGCCGCCACCAGTGCTGTAATCATGGGTGCTTCATTTAGCGAGGCACCTGAGCCTCGTGCTGTGGGGGCGCCCCAATCCCTTGCTGCCCTTCTAACCACCATGCCCTGTCAAGGGGCGCCATGTCCCGGTGGCTTTGCCACTTGGGCCCCTGATTTTGTCCCTGACCCCAGCACCGACCCTGTCCCTGTCCTTGGTCTGTGTCCTGCCCCGACCCCGTTCCAGCCCCTGCTATTGTCCTTCACCCTCTTTCCTTCCCTTCTCCTGTTGCCTTATTTTCCTTTTACAAGTGCCCCTGGGTTTTTGTTTTTCCCTCTTTTGGCCCAGCCGAGGCTGCAGTTCTCCCTCCACCGCAATCCCCTGTGCTGGAGTCAAGCCATGGGGCCAGTATGGGGACCCAACCGGGAGACAGTCAGGAGTCTCTGCCCCCCGCCCCTCCAGCTACCGGGAGACGAGCTGTGCTCTTTCTTACTGGATACCCATGGTTCCAGAAATAGGGTGCAGCTCGCTCTCCAGCACTGGGGGGACTTTCATCTTGTCCTCCAGGCCATGAGGGCCATTTTAGGGGAGGGCAAAGGGACCTGGAGGCAGGACACTGCAGCCTATCAGCAGACCCACTGCTTCCGTGACTCCCTAATGGCTTTCAGGGTCGGTCACAGTTTCCTGCGGCGACCAATGGGGACTGCCAGTGTGCCTACCCGTGAGGATTTTCCCCAGCCCTCCTTATGCCAACGACCATCTTTGCCACTTTGAACACCCGGGGCTGTAGGGGGGTCTCCACAGGTGTCAGGTGCTCTCCTTCCTTCGGGAAGGGGGGGTTCTCAGTAATTTTCCTGCAGGAGACCCACACGGATCTGGCTGCCGAAGCTAGCTGGCAGCTGGAGTGGGAGGACAGGGTGTGTTTTAGCCACCTTTCGGCTTGTCGGGCCAGGATGGCTACCCTGTTCTCCCCTGACCTACAGCCCGAGGTGCTAGAGACAGCTGAGGTCGTGCCGGGTCGCCTGCTGCACCTCCGGGCCCGGTGGAGGGGCTGACGTTGAACTTAATCAACGTCTATGCCCCGACATCAGGCTCAGAGCGCGTGTGTTTTTTCCAGCAGGTGTCCGCCTTCCTCAGCTCTCTAGATCCTCACGAGTGTCTGGTCTTGGGAGGGGATTTTAACGCTACCCTCAAGGAGCGGGACCACACAGGGACCGACCAGTGCCAGGCCGCCGTGGACGTCCTCCAGGAAATTATAGATCATCACTCCCCAGTGGACATCTGGCGCGACCACCACCCGGATGATGATTCCACCTTTACGTATGTCCAGGTGGAGGTAGATTGGTTGTGCCATTCCTGGTTGGATTGCATTTACTTATCTCGTCACCGTCTTTCGCGGGCCCACTCCTCCAGCGTCCAGCCGGCCCTGTTCTCGGACCACCATTTGGTGGCCGTGAAGGCCTCTCTTACTCCAGAGAGGCCAGGTCTGGCCTATTGGCATTTTAATAACAGCTTGCTGGAAGATGTGGGCTTCGTGGCGTCCTTCTGGGAGTTCTGGCTGGCCTGGCGCGGGCAGAGGCAGGCCTTTCCCTCGGTGCAATGGTGGTGGGATGTGGGGAAGGTTCGTGCTCAGCTCTTCTGCCGTAGCTACACCCGGGGTGCCAGCCCGCGGAGCGATGTGGCAATAGAGCAGTTGGAACGGGAGGTCTTAGAGCTGGAGAGGAGTCTGGCCGCCAGCCCCGGGGATCCATCCCTCTGTGGATTGTGCCGGGAGAAGTGGGAGGAGCTCTGGACCCTTGACGATCTCTGGGCCCGGGGTGCCTTTGTTCAATCACGCATCCATTTCCTGCGGGAGATGGATCACAGCTCCCACTTGTTCTACGCCCTGGAGAAGAAGAGGGGGGTGAGAAAGCACATCCTCTGCCTTTTGGCGGAGGACGGCACCCCTGTCACGGATCCGGTGGAGATGCATGAGAGGGCCAGGGCCTTCTACGCTGGCCTTTTCTCCCCGGATCCGACCGAAGCCGATGCCTGTGCGGTGCTTTGGGACGAACTCCCGGCAGTCAACACGGGCAACCGGGACCGGCTAGAGCTGCCTCTCACTCTGGCAGAGTTCTCGGAAGCCTCCATCTCATGCCCACTAATAAGTCTCCGGGCATGGACGGACTCACAGTGGAGTTCTACCGTATGTTCTGGGACGTCGTTGGCCCGGACCTTGCCATCATCTGGGCCGAGTCATTGGGGAGTGTCCTCCCTTTGTCATGCAGGCGAGCAGTGCTCACCTTGCTGCCGAAGAACGGGGACCTTCATGACCTTAAAAATTGGCGTCGTTTCTCGCTCCTCAGCCCGGACTATAAGGTCGTGGTGAAGGCCCTCTCGCTGTGACTAGGTGGACGTGGTCCATCCTGACCAGACCTACACCGTCCCGGGCCATACCATCTTCAACAATCTTTATTTGGTCCGGGATCTCCTTTAGCTTGGGTATAGGATGGTCTATCATTCGCCCTACTTTCCCTGGATCAGGAGAAGGCATTCAACCAGATGGACCACAGGTATCTCCTGGGCACTCTGCAGGCATTTGGCTTTGGGCCTCTTTTCGTGGGTTTTCTCCAGGTGCTGTATGCTTCCGCGGAGTACTTGGTCAGGCTCAACTGGACCCTGACTGCACCTGCCAGCTTCAGGCGAGGAGTGCGTCAAGGCTGTCCGCTGTCAGGCCAGTTATATACTCTGGCCATTGAGCCCTTTCTCCATCTCCTCTGGAAGATGTTGATGGGGATGGTGCTCCGTGAGCCAGGAATGCAGTGGTCCTGTCAGCGTACCGATGACATACTCCTCGTGGTCCAGGACCCAGATGACCTGGTGTGGGTGGAGGCCTGCCAAGCTGTGTACTTGGTGGCCTCCTCTGCCCGGATCAACTGGGTCAAGAGCTCTGGCCTGATGGTCGGGGCTGGGTGGCAGGCGAGCTCCTCCACACCCACGCTTCAGGCCATTCAGTGGAGCATTGGTCCGCTGCTCTATCTTGGCATTTATCTTGTTGCCACGCATCTTTCTCCGCTGGAGAACTGGCATGATTTGGAGGGCAGGGGGTTGAGCGGCTGTGGAGGTGGGCAGGACTGCTCCGGTGCCTCTCTCTTCGGGGGGAGGACACTGGTGCTTCATCAGCTAGTCCTGTCCATGCTCTGGCACCGGCTCAACACCCTGTGCCCGGCCCCACAGTTCCTGGCCCGGCTCCAGAAGTTAGTTCTGGAGTTCTTTTGGCCAGGACTTTCCTGGGTCTCTGTGGGGGTTTTGCATCTTCCTCTGGAGGAGGGAGGACAGGGCCTGACATGCTTGCGCACGCAGATCCATGCCTTTCGCCTCCAGGCCCTTCAGAGACTCCTTTATGGTGCAGATAGCTCAGCGTGGAGTACATTGGCGCACGCCTTCCTGCGCCGCCTCCAAGGGCTCCGATATGACCAGCAGCTCTTTTATCTCCACCCGAGAGGTCTTCCGCGAGACCTCTCCAAGCTGCTGGTCTTCTACCAGGACCTCCTCCAGACCTGGGAGCTAGTCTTGGTGACCAGGTCCATGGCGGCTACTGGGGGGCAGATTGCCTCGCGGATCCCCTGCTACACAATCTCCATCTTCACGTGAAGGTGGCGGAGTCCCCCCTCGGTGCACCAGAGTTTGGTCCTGGCGGAAGCTACCAGGATCTGAGACCTCCTGGACTACGACTGGGGGGACTGGGTGGATCACTTTGTGCTCAGTAGGTGCATGGGGCTCTCCGCCCTTGGCACCTCCTTGTGTGTACTTCGGGAGGTGAGGGCAACCTTATTGCCCACTTCTCGACTTTTCCTCGAGCGGGTCCTGCAAGAGGGTATTGACCACCCCTTATCCCAGGCCCTCGGGATCTCTTCATTGGGCCTCTGCCCCGTGAGCCTTCAAGACCCCCACCCTTTTGTACCCCGAGCTGGCTGCACGATTTGCAGCCAGTTCTGAACCGTGCCACGGGACCATCTTTACACGTTGGTACTCCACACTCCTCATTTCCCCACCCTCACGTCCCACCCCGATACTAAGTGGTGGGACCTTTTACCAGCTGCAGAGGGTGGAGGACCCCGGTGGGGCTGTATTCCATCCTGGTTCCACGGCCCGCTGGGGACATTAGTTGGCAGCTCTTTCATGGAGCCGTGAGCACAGGCGTGTACCTACCGCAGTTCACCCCACTTCCTGACGCTTGCCCTTTTTGCGGTGTGAGGGAGACCCTGGCGCATGTCTTTCTGCAGTGCTCCAGGTTGCAGCCCCTCTTCCAGCTCATCCAGAACCTCCTGTTGAGGTTCTGGCTGCACTTTTCCTCGCATCTTTTTCTATATGCTCACCCCATCCATGGCCCCACGAAGTCGTGGGATCACCTCGTCAACCTCCTCCTAGCCATGGCCAAAGTGGCCATTTAGAACACCAGGGAGAGGAGGTTGGCTGGGGGGGGGGGGAGAGGCCTGCGACTGTGGGGCCTGTTTTCGTTCTTTCATCCATTCACACATCCGGGCAGAGTTCCTTTGGGTGGCGTCCGCTGGCTCCTTGGATGCTTTTGAGGAGCAGTGGGCGCTGTCCGGGGTTCTCTGCTTGGTGTGCCCTTCCGGTTCCCTAGTTATGGCCCTTTGACCCCCTACACCTATTCTGTTTTTTTCCTTTGTTGACCCATGACTTGAGGTCTGGGCTCAGTAGCTCCCTCCCAGGCTGGGGGAGAGGCCTTTACCTGTGGGCGGGCTTCTGCCCGCCCACTTCCCAGTACCTAATAGGACCACTCTCATGTACTTCTGGTCTGAATCTGTCACATATCACTCCCCCCTTCTCAACACCAAGGGGTTGGGCAAACTTGGGTCATCATGCAATGCACCCATGACAGGCCATCTGCGTTGCCGTGGCAACTTCTAGCTCTGTGCTGGAACTGGAAGGGTTGGAGGGATAAGAACCATCTGGTCATCCTCACATTTTTTTCCTTGTCTTGCTGCGTCCACTGAAGAGGGGCATGGTTGGTCATGAGAACGAACTCCCTCCCTAGCAGGTAGTATCGCACTGTTTCCATGGCCCATTTAATGGCAAGGCTTTCCCTCTCAACCACCGCATATTTCTGTTCCCTTGGGAGGAGTTTCCTCCTAAGGTAGAGGATAGGGTGGTGTTCTTCTCCGACTATCTGGGATAGAACAGCCCCCAGTCCTACTTCGGATGTGTCTGTCTGCAGGATGAACCCATTAGTGAAGTCTGGGGCTATAAGTACGGGGTCACTGCAGAGGGCTGTCCGCAGATCTGTAAATGCCCTCTCTGCTGCATCAGTCCATCGTACTATCTCAGGTACCCAAGCTTTTATTAGGTCCATCAGGGCACTTGCCCTGGTGGTGAAATGGGGGATAAAGCGTCGATAGTACCCCACTTCCCCCCAAAATGCCTGGACTTGTTTCTTGCGAATCGGTCAGGGCCAGTTTTGGATGGCCTCTAGTTTTATTGAGTTGGGGTTTTACTATACCTTGTCCCACAATGTAGCCCAAATATTTAGCCTCTGTTAACCCTATGGCGCACTTGGCGGGGTTTGCAGTAAGGCCAGCACACCTTAGGGTATCTAGGACAGCTTCCACCTTCTCCAGGTGGGTTTCCCAGTCCGAAGTATGAATAACCATATCGTCCAGGTAGGCGGCCGCATAACTGGCATGGGGGTGCAATAGCTTATCCATGAGGTTCTGAAAAATAGATGGGGCCCCACGCAGACCCAACGGGAGGACTGTATATTGAAAGAGACCCTCCAGCGTGGAGAAAGCAGTCTTCTCTTTTGCATCTTCAGCAAGAGGAATCTGCCAATACCCTTAAGTTAAGTCTTCAGTGGTCAGGAACCGGGCATTTCCTAGTCGGTCCAGTAACTTGTCTATGTGGGGGATAGGGTACGCGTCGAACTGGGACACCTCATTCAGCTGACGAAAGTCATTACAAAACCTCATGGAGCCATCCGGTTTGGGCACTAGCACAATCGGATGTAGGATTCTTCGATTACCCCTCACTACAGCATTTTCTTTACTTCCGCTCTGATTTCTTCTCTTTTGGCTGCTGGCACCCGGTAGGGCCTCATCGTTACCTTGACCCTGGGGTTTGTATTGATGTGGTGGTATGTCTCAGTTGTTCGACCTGGCCAAGACAATAATACGTCTTGGTTCCAGTTGATCATCTTGGTCACCTCCTCTCTTTGGGCTGGCGTTAAATCGGGAGATACCCTCACCGGCTTGGGGGTTTTGTTCTCCTGTGGTAGGTCCTTTTGGACAACTACACACACTTCTTGGGTATGCCAGGGTTTTAGAAGGTTGATGTGGTACTTGTTCTGGTTTTCTATGTCCCGGTTGTTGTACCTTGTAATTTACCTCTCCTATAGGTTCAACTACTTCATAGGGCCCCTACCATTGGGCCAAGAATTTACTCTCTGCCGTGGGTACTAACACCATTACTCGGTTGGAACTACCATACCTTTGCTTGGCGGCTGTAGTGAGTTTGCTGGTCTTTTTGGGCCTTCTCCAGGTGCTCCCGCACTATGGGGGTGACTTGGGTTATACAGTCTCTCATTTGCAATACATGTTCAACTATATTCTTCCCCGTATTGGGCTTCTCTTCCCAAATCTCCCTGGCTATGTCTAGTATGCCCCGGGGGTGGAGACCATATAATAGCTCAAAGGGAGAGAATACAGTGGAGGCTTGGGGAACTTCACGGATGGCAAATATCAGGTAGGGCAACGGTATCCCAGTCCTTTTCATCCCTACTTACCACCTTTCTTATCATGGATTTGAGGGTCCGGTTGAATCTCTCTATCATACCATTGGTCTGCGGATGGTAAACCGAGGTTCGCAGGGTCTGGACATGGAGCGGAGGTCCTTCATCAGTTTAGACATAAAAGGCGTTCCTTGGTCTGTTAGAATCTCTTTTGGTAGCCCTACCCGGGCAAAAATTTCCACTAGCGCTATGGACTTAGAGGTCGTGTTTCGGAGGGGAATGGCCTCTGGATACTTGGTTGCATAATCCAAGACGACAAGCACATATTGGTGGCCTTGAGTCACCTTTTCTAGAGGTCCCACCAGGTCCATGGCTATTCGCTCAAAGGGAATCTCAGTGATTGATAGGGGTACCAAAGGGGCCCTTAGATGTGGGTGAGGTCTGTGCAATTGACACTAGGGACAAGAGGCGCAGTACCACCGGACATCCTCATGTACCCCCGGCCGGAAGAATCTGTGCAAGATCCGTGCCAGGGTCTTCTCTACCCCCAAGTGTCCCCCAAAGAGGTGACTGTGGGCGAGACTTAATATTGCCCTCTGCTGTTTTTTTGGTTCCAGGAGCTTGTTTACCATTTGTTCCTGCCTTTGTACCACCCGGTACAGGAGATCCTTCTTAATCACAAAATAGGGCACTGCCCCCCGGGCCTTTCCTTCTACGAGCACCCCATCTATCTCAGCCACCTCTTTTCTGACATCATACTTGGAGTCTTCCACCTGGTCTCGCCCAAAAGTCTCTCTTCTGGGACCTGTCGCCCCGAACTCCGAGGAACTGGCCTCCGTCCCCTTGGTCAGTTCAGTGACATTGCGGTTGGGACCAGCCTCTGCTTCCTCCTCCCCTTCGGGGTCTCTCCCTCAGTTTCCCATGCCTGTCGACCTACCATGGCAACGTTCTGGCTCTGAAGCAGGATCCGGGTGCCCAAAACCTTTACTGCCCTCCTTTCCCTCTTGGTTTTTCTGCCCTTCCGAGAGGCAGGGAACAACTCTTGAGATATTTCAGCAAAGAAGAGGGGGTGACTTTCTGTTAGGGATGACTCCTTAACTTCGAGATCTTCTCCTCTCTCCCGCCCCTCTGGCAGGAGCAAATTTTCAAATCCCAGGAAATCCCTTCCAATGAGTACAGGGTATGGGAGTTTAGGGACCACTCCCCCTTTTACCCCGGTGATGTTTTCCTGGATTTCGATCCTCACCGGGATGACAGGATAATAACTAACGGTCCCATGTACACATGTTACTCCCGTATGCTTGGCCTGTATTAACTGGCTGCGTTTCACTAGTTTCCTCGAAATCAGGGTGACAGCGCTGCCAGAGTCCACAAGCGCCATGGTCTCTACCCCATTCAGTTTCACTGGTTTTGTATATTGATGTGGGGTAACTGCAACCCCCACAAGGTTGATTGAGATGCATGGGTCTGCCCAGTCCCCCAGGTTACACTGCATGAGCTCCTCAATATTGGGACATTGTGCCACTAGGTGTCCCAATTCCCCACACATGTAACACCTGTAAGGGGCTCTAGGTGCTCCGTTGTCTCTTGGGTTAGGGGTCTTTGCCCTGTGGTTCCCCCACTCAGGCTATCCCCTCCCCCTTTCTGGGTTCCCGGCTGCTCTGTAGCCACTACCTTCTTCCACCTGGGGCTCTTCGGATGCTTAGTTACCTGACCTTCTGGGGTCACAGCCGGGTACTTGTTTCAGGAAGGGGCTTCTCTAGGTAGTCGGGACAGCTCTCGGGCCGTTATCCATCTCTCCACCAATGTGATCACACAGTCTTAAGTGAAGGGGTTGTTTTGGTCCACCCATGCACGAAGATCCGGCGGCTGTCCCCTCATATAGCAGTCTATGACCAAAGTTCCCAACTTTTCCTCCAGGTTGCATACTTCGGGTCTTAACCACTTCTGGGTGAGGCGAATGAGGTCGAACAATTGTGACCTCAGAGGTTAGCCCTCCTGGTACCTCCACCCATGGTATCTCTGGGCCTGTACTGCGGTTGTTACCCCTGATTACACCAGGATCTCCGCTTTCAGCTGGGGGTAGTCAACGGCAGCTTCAGCAGGCAGGTCGTGATCGGCTTTCTGGGCGTCTCCACATAAGAAGGGAGCGAGGATGCTGGCCCACTGGTCCTGGGGCCATGCCTCTCACAAGGCGGTCCTCTCAAAGGAGAGGAGATACGCTTCTATGTCATCATCGGCTGTTATCTTTGGTAGGCAACCAGCAGCCCTCCATACTCGCGACCCTTCAGATCCTTGGCTTTTGGCGGAGGAGGTCAGTTGGTTGACCACCTCCCGCAAGAGGGCTCGATCTTGGGAGGCCTGCCCTATCAATAATTGCTTAGTCTCTTGATGTAGCCACATGGATTCTTGTTGCGCCCTCACTTGGACTCGGGTGGCCTCCTGCTGGGCTGCAGTGGCTTGCATCAGTGCTTTTATTACGTCTTCCATTGTGGTGAGGACACCCAAACCCAGTTTACCTTTTTTTTTTTTTTTTAACTCTCCCCTTTTTTCACTGTGCTGTGAACGATAAGTCAACTATCTCACTCCTGACACCAGTTGTGACAAAGTTCCGAGCCTGTATTGGTAGGTCCCACGCTTCTGGGCGGATTCAGTGGCCTCAGAAACTTGATAAGGCCCCAATGTGACCTCCCTTTTTCAGTGTAGTGGCAAGAGTCACAGCCTATTGAGTTACTTTCATCACCAGCCAGTATGGGAGATGGGAAGGGGGAATACCCCACAGTCTCTGTTACTCCGTAGAGCTCAGTAGGTGCAGTTCAGCCTCCTGTCTGGTCTGAGTCCTGCTTCCCTTCTCCAGGGAATCTCTGTAGAGTACGGGGGCCGGGGGAACCCAGGTCCGCCCTCTATTCTGGGTTCCAGCCCAGGGACCCTAATGGTGGCAGCTGTTGGCAGCTTTCCCTTCACCACTGACGCTGCCTTGATTCCCTGGGCCACTTCCCCCATGGTCCCCTTTTCCTAGCTTCACCCTTACCTCAGGATTCAGAAATGCTTCCTCTTCTCCAGCTCCTTTCACCTCAGCTCCCCAGAGGGCACTGGAAGGAGAGCTTTTAAACAGTATAAGTGGGACCTTGATTGGTTCCAGCTGTCTCCATTAGCCGAACGGCCTTAACTGGTTAATTGGCATCAGGTGTCTTAATTGGTCTGGAGTAGCTTTTGTTTGGCTATCCAGGAACAGGGACCTGCTCATTCAGAAGGCTGATGTACCTGCCTTCCACCACTCTCTTATATTCTTCTGGTCTGAATCTATCACAGTATATAAAATAATATATTTTGAAATAAAAAAGCTTTTGTTTTGTTTGAGATCAGATTGATGACAAATTTTGTTTTGTAGGTTGAAAAGATTGGCTGGGCATCGTGGACAAGTGTTCTGGGCTCTTGCTGTGAAGGAATCTGGCCAATAATTGGGGAAGTCACAGATGTAACTGCTTCATGCCTCACCAGTGATAGTAAAGTTTTGGCCACAGGAGATGATTTTGGGTTTGTGAAACTTTTCCGATTCCCTGCTAAAGTAAGTAAGTTTCTAACTGTGGTATTAGAAGACTGGTTAATTAAATTGCTTATGCCAGCACTTACCAAAATTATCACTCCATATAAAGCATAATATTGCTCTTACATTTTTTGTCACCATGATCAGTTAAGGAAATAATTATGATATTATAAGTTGTTGTGCATTAAACTGTGAAATATATTTATGCCATCACATAGTTCTTCAATTGTTAATATTATACCATACAAGTGATGTCAGTAGTGCACGTGCTTATAGTATTTTAACATGAAGTTTCACAACTGCTACACAGTCCTAAACCTCTGTGTTTAATATTGTTATGCACAGTTCTCCTTTGAGTGGTTGCTCATGTTCATTCCAGTGTAGGTGTGTGCTCGCCACGAGCACCGCTGCCCGAAAGTTTTTCCCCTCAGTGGTATCCATCGAGTCAGCTCTTGTACTCCCTGGAGTCACGTGCTCATGATGCCGGTAGAAAGGGCCTCGCAGCACCCTCAGTTCCTTCTTACTGCCCGTGACAGTCGCTGGAACTACTTCGTCCTTGTGTTCACAAATACTCCTCAGCGGATTTTGTTTCTAATTTGTTGTGTATAGTTACCATTATTATAGTTAAGTTTTAGTTGTTAGAACAGTTGTTAGGTTAATGAACCCCAAGTTGCGGGGTTAGTCACTGCCTGGCACCGGGATATGCCTCAGTTTCTGAGGTTTAAGCCTTGTGGTTCTTGCCACAAGCCTATGCCGGTGAGCAACCCCCATTCCAGCTGCATTAAGTGCCTGGGGGAAGCTCATGTGCAGGAGCGCTGCAAGATCTGCAAAAATTTCATGCCCCGCACCAAAAAAGATGGGGACAAGAGACTTAAGTTTATTCTTATTGAGGCAGCTCTCTGTCCTCCCTCGGAGCCAAGTCCCTCGGACTCAGCACCAAGTACTTCAGCTTCTTTCAGAAGCGCCCCAGCGACTATTAGGACTTTGTGCCGGTGTCCATCCCCGGCACCGAGAAGGGACATTGCTTCTGCCTCTCGGGAGCCTCGTCACCATCTGTCATCTCCAGGGCCGAAGAAGACTGCGCTGGCCAAGGACTCTCAGCACTGCTCTTCATCACTGGTGCTGAAAAAGATGGACAGAAGTCAATCCCCAACCCCCAGGTCACAGAGAGACTCTAGTAGAGTGCAACCCGTGCCAGGCCACTCTGAGATCTCTAGAGCAGGGGTCAGCAACCTTTCAGAAGTGGTGTGCCAAGTCTTCATTTATTCACTGTAATTTAAGGTTTCGCGTGCCAGTAATACATTTTAACGTTTTTAGAAGGTCTCTCACTATAAGTCTATATTATATAACTAAACTATTGTTGTATATAAAGTAAATAAGGTTTTTAAAACATTTAAGAAGCTTTATTAAGGGGGGAGGGATAGCTCAATGGTTTGAGCATTGGCCTGCTAAACCCAGGGTTGTGTGTTCAATCCTTGAGGGGGCCATTTAGGGATCTGGGGCAAAAATCTGTCTGAGGATTGGCCCTGCTTTGAGCAGGGGGTTGGACTAGATGACCTTCTGAGGTCCCTTCGAACCCTGATATTCTATGATCCCTATGATGATTTAAAATTAAATTAAAATGCAGATCTTATCAGTTTAGTGTGATCCTTGCCCTTGCTTTTCCTTGCTGAGTTTTCCAATGTCTGGCACGTATTTGGATACTTTAAGCTGCACAGAGGCTTCTGAGTGATCAGTTGTTAACTGGTTCCGATTAGGACAGATTTCATATGTGAAAATATATGGATCCAAATACTGAAAGTATTGCAAACGAAATTTCCTTCAAACAGTAAAATTTCACTGCCAGGGACGTCCAGCAGGTCAGAATAGAGACCCCATGATCTCTCTCGGTAGCTTCAGTTGCACTCCGCAGATCTCCAAACTTTGATGCTCACAATTCTGACCTTTTTAACTGAATGAGCTGCATTTCGAAATCTTCAGCACCCATCCACTGAAATACAGACAAATCCAAGTCGCTTTCGTTGAACTTTTCAGATTTAATTAGAAAAGAAAGCATTGGGCCAAATCACTGGAAATCTTGAAATGTGTCAAAAATTTCAGATTCCAGTTCTTGCATGTACATTCCAATCTCATTGACACTGACAGTGCAACGTCTCGATAGCTCTTTTATGTGTTGGAAGTAGTGGAAAGTCGAAGTTCGAATATCCCAAGAAAAAACTGCTAGTTTTACAACAAATGCTTTCCAGGTTTCATAAAGATCCAGAACCGTTTGCCCTGCACTCTGGAGACAGAGGTTGAGCTCGTTTAGGTGAGTGGGACCTCACGAGCTCCTTTTTTATCCAAGAAGTGTAGTTGCTCCTAAGGTTGGGAGCTGTGAAGGAGGTTCCACAGTAGCTAAGGAGCCAGGGGTCCTATTCCAGTTATTTCCTAATCCTGAAGGCCAACAGCAGTCTCAGACCAATTCTAGACCTGCAGAAGCTCAAGAAGTTCATGAAGAGACTGAAGTTCTGCATGGTCTCCTTGGCCTCTCTCACCCCCTCCTTGGATCCCCTCAATTTGAAGGATTCTTATTTTCATATTGCAGTCTTTCAAGGACACAGAAGGTTCCTCAGATTTATCGTGAATCAAGTGCACTACCAGTTTGCAGTGCTTCCATTTGGCCTATCAGTGATCCTTTGGGTGTTTACGAAGTGCATGGCAGTCATCACGGTCTTCCTGGGGAAACAAGGGGTTCAGGTCTACCCTTACCTCAACGACTGACTGATCAAAGGTTGGACTGAGGCCCAGGTGGAGACAAATGTAAAGTTAATACAGTCAACTTTCCAGGACTTGGGCCTGTTAATAAATACCCAGAAGTCTACCCTTTCCCTGGTTTAAAGGATAGAATTTATTGGTGCAATCCTCGACTTGGTCAAAGTCAGAGCCTTCTTCCCAGAAGCCCAGTTCCAAGAGCTAGGGGCACTTATGGAAAGCCATCACCAAGACAAAGTACCTAATACACCTGGGCCACATGGTATCATGCACCTATGTGTTGCAGCAAGTGAGACTACAGCTCAGACCTCTTCAGGCTTGGTTGGCATTGGTATATGCACCGGGCCAACACCGCTTGGACAACCTGGTGTTGGCACGGCTGACAGGACTCCCGTTTGAACTGCTGGCAATGTGCTTTCTGCTCTGCCTATCCTGGAAGGTAGCCTTCCTGGTGGCCATTACTAGAGCCCTGTGTGGATACCAAAAATTTTCCGGCGGTGGTGCTTGGGGCGAGCACACACGTACACTGGAATAGACATGAGCAACATATCTCAAAGAACAACAGTTACAGAAGGTTAGTAACCAGGTTTTTTATATTTAATTCGAACATTTGGTTTTTTTCCTTCCTTACTAAAATCAATATTTGGTGAAAGATTCTTGATGCACTAATGCAATAAATCAGTGTTTCCCAAACTTGGGACGCCACTTGTGTTGGGAAAGCCTCTGGCGGGCCGGGCCAGTTTGTTTAGGGTCCGGCCGATTGCGGCTCCCACTGGCGGCGGTTCGCTGCTCCAGGCCAATGGGAGCTGCTGGAAGTGGTGCAGGCCGAGGGACATACTGGCTGCCGCTTCCAGCAGCCCCTATTGGTCTGGAGCAGCGAACCGCAGCCAGTGGGAGCAGTGATCGGCCGAACCTGCAGAGGGAGCAGGTAAACAAACTGGCCCGGCCCACCAGGAGCTTTCCCTACACAAGCGGCGTTCCAGGTTTGGGAAACGCTGCAATAAATTATTGAAAAAGATATATTAGAATTGGAAAAAATACAGAGAAGGGAAACAAAAATGATTAGGCATATGGAACAGCTTCCATATGAGAGATTTTAAAAGGACTGGGACTGTTCAGGTTAGAAAAGATATGACTAAGGGGAGATATGATAGAGGTGTATAAAATCATGAATGGTGTGGAGAAGGTGAATAGGAAAGTGTTATTTACCTCTTCACATAACACAAGAACCGCGGCTCACCCAATGAAATTAATAGGCAGCAGGTTTAAAACAAACATAAGGAAGTACTTCTTCACACAATGCACAGTCAACCTGTGGAACTCGTTTGCTAGGGGATATTGTGAAGGCCAAAAATATAACTGGGTTCAAAAAAGAATTAGATAAATTCCTGGAGAATGGGTCCATCAATGGCAATTAGCCAAGATGGTCGGGTACTCAACCTCATGCTCCAGATATCCCTAAACTGCTGGCTGCCAGAAGCTGGCACTGAACATGGATCATTTGATAATTGCCTTGTTCTGTTTCATTCCATCTGAAGCATCTAGCACTGGCTGCTGTCAGAAGACACAATACTGGGTTAGATGGACCATTGCTCTGAGTCAATATTGTCATTCCTATGTTCTTATTGTAAATTGCAGTGACTTTGCTCTTCGTTTTCTTAACCAGAGCCCCACTGGAAATGCAGATCTGGTTTATATTTCACCAAGTTGCTGGATGATTAAGGAATTCGTCAAATTATATAATACAGAATAAATGCAAAACTATTTTAAAGCATATGCTTTTAAAAGGTTAAGGATATAGTAGTGGATAAAATGTCTTTTATTAGCAGCTCATTTTAATTTTATTTAGAAGAGTTGATTAAACTTTTGTCTCTTTTTTTTATATTTAGGGAAAGTTTGGAAAATTTAAGAGGTATGTGGCCCATAGTACGCATGTAACAAATGTTCGTTGGACTCATGAGGACAGTTTGTTGGTCACTGTCGGTGGGGCAGACACCTCTCTAATGCTGTGGACCTATGAGATGGAGGGACATCGAGAGAGCAGGCAGTGTGATAGTGAAGAATCTGATCTAGATTCTGAGGAAGATGGAGGTCAGTAATATTCTTAAGAAATACTAGTGTAAGGCCTGGTCTACACTGGGGGGGATCGATCTAAGGTTAAGCAACTTCAGCTACGTGAATAACGTAGCTGAAGTCGATGTATTTAGATTGACTTACCGTGGTGTCTTCACAGCGGTGAGTTGACTGCTGCCGCACCCCCATCAACTCTGCCTGCACCTCTCACCGGGCTGGAGTACAGAAGTCGACGGGAGAGCGCTCGGGGATTGATTTATCGCATCTAGACTAGACGCGATAAGTCGATCCCCGCTGGATCAATCGCTGCATGCCGATCCGGCCGGTAGTGAAGACATACCCTAAGAGAGCAATTCTTGTTTCTTTTAGAAAAACTGCCAATTTAGAAATAAAAATATTTATATAGCTATTTTTATCCAAAGATCACAAACTACTTTAGAGACATTAATTAAACTTTATAGCATCCTGTATGAGATACAGACCAATAAATATAGTCATGGGAAAACTGATAGATTAAGTGGTTTGCCCAAGACCACAAAACTATTCAGTGTCTGAGTCTGTGGAACAGAACCCAAGAACTTGCTCTAGCCACAACACAACACTAGAAATTGCATGGATAGATTTGGTGTACCAGCAGAATCTAACTGCCAGAAACCTATATAAATGTTAAAATCAATAAATAATTATATTAAAGAAGTCAGCAAAATAAAGTTAATGTTTAAATATCATTTATTTTAAAAATGATGAAGAAAAGGATGTATATGGCTGTTGAAATCTACATCATGAATGAATCTGGTTGTCTTGAGGTTTTCTAAAAAGCCTTTGTCTGTTGTATCAGTGTAGTAGCCTGAAATATGCTCATGTTAGTATTACGGGCCACCTTATCATAAAATTCTAAAATGAACAGGAGTAACAACATTTAATCACATTACATAGAACTAAATATCAGTTCTTCCTGCAATACTGAATGTGTGTGTTATAAAGGGTTCCTATTCAAATCATAGTTCAGGAGTTCGTTCTCAAGCAGGGGTGCTCAGGATTTTCCCAAGGTTGTCAGTACCTCCTCTGTGCTCCCAAGTGAATTTTGCTTCCTCTGTTCAGGGCCGGCTCCAGGGTTTTGGCCGCCCCAAGCAGCCAAACAAAACAAAAACAAACAAACAAAAGCCGCGATCGCAATCTGTGGCGGCAATTCGGCGGGAGGTCCTTCACTCCGAGCAGAAGTGAGGGACCGTCCGCCGAATTGCTGCTGAACAGCTGGACGTGCCGCCCCTCTCCGAAGTGGCCGCCCCAAGCACCTGTTTGGTAAGCTGGTGCCTGGAGCCGGCCCTGCCTCTGTTACATTCAAGAGAATGAATCACAGTCTTCAGATACTCCTAAACTATCGCTGGCAGATTTGGCTTTTTTTATCCCTAAATATTAGATTCTTCTGAAGGCAATTTAACTTTGTTGGCATTGAAATACATCAGATCACACCAAATAGGCATTTTAAAACATTAATTGGGGAGGATTCTCCTGGACTCCTCCCCTGCTTCTTAAACAGGTCTTAGTTTCTGTGTTGCAAATCTGTCACCATCTTGTAGGCTGCTCAGAAGACTTTGGCTATTTGGCAGCTGTCTACATAAATACAGAGAAAAAACACAGCCAGAGCCTAAGCATTTGGATCAGACTCAGCAAGTTTGGAGGTGAGAGAGACACTATTTTGGTTACAGTTAATTTGTGTTTGATAGGCAGCTGGAATTTTCGAATCAGATCGTAAGGAACCCCAGCCTCAAGAATTTGGAGAACAGTTTGTATAGCAAACTATTATGTTTGCCCCAGTCCAAAAAAGTAATTTATCTTGGCATCATAATTTTATTTCTAAAGCTGATCATAGAGGCTCTAGGCGCTGAGCTAACAGTTAAAATACATGCATAAAACAGCACAAAACCTAAACAATATAATATTAAAATGTCAAAAAGGTATAATTTTAAGCATAACCTTTGCCAGTGTGACACATACATCAACAACTAAACTACTCTTCTGTGGGACCTGTGATTTTTAAAATGTTTGACAAGTCTTGATCTGAAAAGACAAAAGGATTCTGAGGTGTGTGTGTGTGTGTGTGTGTGTGTGTGTGTGTGTGTGTGTGTGTGTGTGTGTGTGTAAAATGAGACTTGGTAACAAATCTGGGTCCAATTCACTTAAATTGACATTTCACTTCAGTAAGTTGTGCAGGCACTGGCCCACCACTTTTTATTTTTCTGTTATTTTCTGGTGAGACAGATATCTAAACTAACCATACTACAGTGGTCCCCAAACTTTTTACCGCTCGCCCCCCTTACTCCTAGCCACATCCCTCTTTTCCCCCTCCCTCTCGCCCTCCAGGGCCAGGAGCAGGGCCACAGCTCCGGAAGGTGGGGACGTGGACAGAAGGAAGGGGGCTGGAAGGAGGCGCGGGGCCAGAAGCAGAGCTCGGTGGTGCTCCCTTCCCACCCCCTGTGGGAGCTGGCCCGGCCCCAGTCACGCCCCCCAACATTCCTCCGCATCCCCCCACAGGGGTACACCCAACAGTTTGGGGGCACCTGCCGTACTACCATCTTGGAAATGCTTGAGATTACAATTACAAAGAAACTACAACAAAGAGCAATCATTCACAGACCATAAGTGCAAGAGAAAAATTCAGACATTCCCAATATCTCTCTGCCAGCCTAAGAAATCATGACATTACAAGGACTTCCTCTATAGCAGTTCAAACAGCTGCTAACCAAGCCATAGGGATAATCTTCCCAGTCACGCTTCTCCCATGACATGCCCTTTATTTGAACTTGATATCAAGTCGACCATAACGTTTACAAGTTTAGGGGAATAGCTGTGCAAAAACATTAAAACAGGCAGCATAGAAATAACTATACATAATCTAAGTCCGTGGTCTCCAAACTTTTTTGATCGTGCACCCCATCAGTAAAAAAAATTTGAGCACGCACCCACTGCCGCGCCGGCTCTACCATTTTTGCTGAAGCAAAAACAAAAAAAGCCGCTTGGACTCCTGCCCGGACTCTTGCCTGAACTGATGAAGCCAAAAAAAATAAATAAAGCGCTCCTCCTACTGCGCACCCCACTTTGGAGACCACTGATCTAAGTAATTTAGTTTTACATCTTTATTTGCTACTTAATTAGCAGACAATTGCAGGTTTGGCATGGAAGACCCTATGGCAGTGGTGGGCAACCTGCGGCCCATCAGGGTAATCTGATTGTGGTCCGCGAGACATTTTGCTGATGTTGACCATCCACAGGCACAGCCCCCCGCAGCTCCCACTGGTTGCAGAACGGGGAACTGCGGCCACTGGGAGCTGCGGGGGGCCGTGCCTGCGGACGCTCAACATCAGCAAATTGTCTCACAGCCCGCAATCAGATTACCCTGATGGGCTACATGCAGCCTGCGGGGGCCGCAGGTTGCCCGCCGCTGCCCTATGGTGGTTGAAATTACTGCCCTTTGAAATTCTTCTGTGTTGTCTTTCCACATTTTAAAGAATGCATTGCATTTTTTCCTACTGATATTTTTAAATGACTCTTGTTGACCCTCTCTTTATCTTTTAATCACTTCTTTTTTTTTAAAGTGGACTCCCTAATTTATTTTTGAGTTTGTATTTTAAGAAGGTGGTATGCAGTGGTGTTGTAGCCGTGTTGATCCCAGGATATTGGAGAGACAAGAAGAGCTCTGTGTAAGCTTAAAATCTTGTCTCTCTCACCAACAGAAGTTGGTCCAATAAATGATATTACCTCAACCACCTTGTCTGTCTAAGAAGGTGGTATTTAATTACATGTATATTGTATTACTTTTTATTTGATTGCCTAGTGCTCTGGCAGAAGGGATGCTACAGAAATAAAATAATTATTTATTATTTTTCACTTCCTATTTCTCTTAGTCCTTTTTACTATATTGATTTTATTAGGTTATGACAGTGATGTGACACGAGAAAATGAAATTAATTACACCATCAAAGCCTTATCAACAAACATCAGACCAATGTTTGGAATTAAGCCTCATCTGCAACAAAAGGAGCCATCACTAGATGAAAGGTAAGTTCTAAATTGGAGTTATATGTAGCTAAGAAAAGTAGCAGATATATTTTATAATAAAACATAATTACATTGATGCATTGAATGCATAAAGAGAGCTAACACATTTTAAATCAGTACGACTTTTGAAACATCTTTGACCAGACAATTATTTACATCTAGATCATGCCTCCATTTTTCTAAATGGAGGGAATTTAAAAAAATGCATAAATGCCCTGTGCAAATGATAACATTTGAGGAATTTCTTGGATAATATGGTCATTTGCCTCTGTTCTTCTTCGAGTGATTGCTCATGTGTATTCCACAATAGGTGTGCGTGCTCACCACGTGCACCGGTGCCGGAAGTTTTTCCCCTAGCAGTACCCGTATGAGGGGAGCACCCCCGTGACCCCTGCAGTGGTGCCTGCCTGGCGTGGTATAAGGGGAGCTGCTCGCTCCCCGCACCCTCAGTTCCTTCTTGCCACCAGTGAAGGTGCATCGGAACTGCTCTGCTCCAGCTTTGCTGTAGCTTGTTCCCAGAACTGTTCGTTTGTTCAGCGTTAGTACCTGAAGTTAGTTAGCTGTTTAGTTAGTTTAGTCAGTGAACCCGGGCCGGGGCATGCCCTGCAACCCCGGGTTTAAGTCATGCAGCTCTTGTAGGCGTTCTATGCCAAGAAGTGACCCTCACGCACCCTCTTTGCGCTGCTTGGGAGAAACCCATATCAGCGAAAGGTGCAAGATTTGCATGTTTAAGCCTCGGCCCAAAAGAGAAAGGGACATTAGGCTCCGGGCCATCCTGATGGAGTTGGTGCTGACTCCGAACTGGCACCACGGCGTGGGTACGCGGCGATCCTCCAGTGCCATCAACCAGCTGGCACCACTCCCCATTCATGGGGAATGCCAAAAGAGCCAGGAAGACTCCCTCTTCGCAGCGGCACCGAGGGAAGTCTGGGACAGAGGTTAGGCCCATGTCGGGCAGTCCTTGATCCCCACCGGGCCCCAGGCCTCCAACTCAAGTTGAGCAGAGTAGTCCGTCCCCTTCGGGACAGACATCTCCGGATGTCTGGATGCCGTCCACGCCTGAAGCCTTCCAGGCAGCCTGGGACGTCATGTCCATGCCGGTGCCCGGAGCGCTGCCGATGTCGGCCCCGCGCTCCAGAGGCAAGCCACCGCTGGGATCTCTACAGTCGCCTCCGGCCCGGTACCAGTCTCGGTTGGGGGAATGTTCCCGACGCCGATCACCGCCCAGCGACCACTCGGGGCAGAGTCCAGGTGGATTGCCCTCAACGCCGACCAGACTGTCTGGCTGGGTCCTGTCCGTCCGGGTCTCGCGGCACCGCTCATCCTCAAGGAGCGAATATTGACGGGAATATTGCCGTCGGTCCTCGTCTTGGAGAGGGCACCACAGTCGGTCACGGCACGGTGGTCGATGCTGTTCCTACTCGGACTCCCGCTCCAAGTCTCCGCCAAGACATCGCAGCCCTGGGCATCGATCACCAGCGTCTCGCCATCGCGGGTCCACCCATCGTGGCCATTTGAGGAGCAGCTATTACCGTTGGTACCGGTCCTCCATGTCTAGATCGCACTTCCGTGGCTGTTGTAGATCCTGGCACCGCCGGTCCAGAGACAGCAGCAGATCTTACGCCAGCCTGGTCTCCATTCGTAGCAGTCCTTTGATGGGCCAGGCCAGCTGACCCGGACAGCCAGCCCCACCGGTGCCAAAGCAGGTGCAGTGGCACCAAGCGTCATGGCCGGCCCAATGGTACCAGTGGGCACCGTGGCCTCCAGCGCAGCCCCCGGTGGGAGCTCGCTCGGTGGCTGGAGCTTCGGAAGCACCGTCAGCCTCCCTCTCCAGATCCCCGAGAAAGGAGTCGGGGGGATGTACGTCCTCGGCACGGTGCCTGGAGTCCGACCAGGTGGTGGACCCTCCGGTGCTGGCCGACACCCAGAGCAGTGCACCGACCTCTTTGCCCCACCCAGAGGAGGTGATTGCAGCCCCGCCCCCCTCCATCCTGCAGGAGAACTTCAGGGCCCACCAAGAACTCTTAAAGAGGGTGGCAGTAAGCCTACACCTCCAGGCAGAGGAGATGAAGGAGCCCTCGGACTCCCTGTTTAACATATTGTCCCCATCGGCACCAGGTAGGGTGACCTTACCTCTCCATGAAGGGGTGGCTAAGATTTCAAATGCCCTGTGGCAAACACCGGCCTCGTTGGTCCCAATCTCTAAAAAGGCGGAACGCAAGTACTTTGTACCCACTAAGGGGCATGAGTACTTCTATACCCACCTGGCACCCAACTTCTTGGTGGTCAAGTCGGTCAACCACAGGGAACGGCAGGGTCAGCCAGCCCCAACCCCAAAGAACAAAGAATCTCAGAGACTGGACTCTTTCAGAGGGAAAATTTATTCATCTTCGAGCTTCCAGTTACGAGTGGCAAACCATCAGGCTCTCCTGGGCCGGTACGAATTCAATCTGTGGGGCTCCCTGCCTAAGTTTGAGGACTCCCTCCAGGAGCATGATAGGAAGGAGCTAGTGGAGGAAGGGGCAGCGGCTGCTAGGGCGTCCCTGCAGGCAGCCTCGGATGCTGCGGACACGGCCGAACGATCAATGGCTTTCACGGTAAAAATTGAATTCAGGCACTCAAAAATAAGGATATACCATAATTAAGATTATCCATGCAACTTAATTTGGACCCCTTGTCAAAAGTACAAATGCAATAAATTCTACAGCATTGTAAACAAAGTGCTGATCCAGCCCCCAATGAAGTCAGTGTGAAGATTCTCGTGACTTCAATGAACATTGGATCAAGGCCTAAAAGGTTAGGACCAAAACCTTCTAAGTAGGGAGGCTGGAGGAGTAATGGAGACAGAATTTGATTCACTGCATTCATTTTCATTTTTTAGCCCAGATTTCTGCTAATATATTACTGCAATTCTGTTCTGTTAAAAAAAAATTAAAAATTTTCTTAACTATATACTAATTTTTGTTTTCTCTTTCTTCATTTTTCCCTTTTTGCTTCCTGTGTAGGCAAGGGGTAGTAAGGTAAGTTTTCTTATCTTTATAATAATCCAAGATAAAGCGTTTTTATTACAAAGCTTTGAAAAGTAGAGTTGTACGTTGACACAGCAATGAATGCTTAAAATAAGGTGCATTATGCAACACACTGTTTATTAAAATGGCAGATTGTTACTGGGCAGTGAAGGGATTAGGGGACAAATAAAGAGCTAAGTACACAGTGTGAGTAGCTGGGCTGGGCATGAGGTAGAAAAGCATGGAGTCAGGAGGACAAGTCTTCCCTCTTCCTTCTGGTTGAAGAACAGTTCTTCTGCGGTTACTTCAGTCCAATGGCTGAAGTAACCTCTATGGACCTTTCGTGCAAACCCCTGTGAGCGAGAAAGATGTAGAATCCATGCTGTGTTATGTACCCTGCCAAATACAACCCATGTCTGCCCGCTCCCACCCTTTGAGTGAAACCAGGATCGACATTGCACATGAGGAGGTTGAACCCCTTGCATGCCTGCCTGGCCCCCACTTGCACAGTGGACGCATAGTGCTTCTGTTGCTAAGGGCTCCTCTGCCGTATTGGAGAGAGCTGCATTGTCTCTTAGTACACTATTCCCATTAACACTATTTTGTTCTTGTTTCTGAGTATTCTTATGAAGGGAAAGCCAGTATTTCTCACTGAACTCCAGAACATATTGGAAAGAAAGCAGACCATACCTGCTTATTGCTGTGATAGTGCTCAGAAAGTATATAGTATACATCCCGATGCAAGGGTTTACAGTGCAGTCTTTTTTCATAAAGAGTTAATGAAGATCATTCCTTTGATATTTTCCATTTGTTCACTTACATTTCAGTTGAGTATACAATATACATCAAACAGGGGGTCTCTGATAGTCTGTGGTATGAGTAAATTTGATACATCTGCCTAAGTATTACAAAAAAGTTTAAAATATCACCTGTAAAAATATTTCTTGTTTTTACACCAGTTTTGACTAAATATACTCATAGGACCACAGAGATGTACTGA
The DNA here is from genome assembly GCF_011386835.1 of Chrysemys picta bellii. Lineage (NCBI taxonomy): Eukaryota > Metazoa > Chordata > Testudines > Emydidae > Chrysemys > Chrysemys picta. The sequence goes on along the minus strand of NC_088794.1, from coordinate 122,496,592 downwards.
AGTAAAGTTGTGCTTCTGAGGGGCGGATGTCCCCCATTTAATATATATATTTTAAAACTTGTGTGTAAACAAAACATTATATCTTAGAAGTTATCTTAACCTTTTTAATACATAGTGCAGCAAGATTAAATTTTTATATAGGGTAGAGAAAAATGAATATTACCAGGTAATGGAGGTATAAGACTATGTACATCTGTGATATAGGTATTATGACATTAAGTGCAATACTCAAGATGTTTGTGATGGTAACTATGCCTGAGTTTTCTTTCTGGTCTCATGCATCATTTTTCCTATGTTGTGCTCCTTATATTTAGTAGATAAAAGTAATATAATTTTGTTTTACCTGCATAATTAATAATGTTTTGGCTTAACCGTTTTATTTCACCTTTGGGGAACAGTTCCTCTGTTTTCCCCCACAGGGTAAATGAGATTTTTGCAACTTTGTGGTGACTTTTCTACTGCTTGTGGTGACAATCTTGTATAGGCATTTAATATTAAAAGGAAGATGATTCTACAGCTGTTTTTGAAGCTTTAAATATTTGGGACTATTTGTTCCCCTGCAGTGCAAGGGAACAAAAGGACAAAAACTAGAAAGAAAAGGGGTTTAAAGGTGTATGGAAGGGGTGGCTGGCCACATGCGGTGCTCCAACCTCCTAGCATAATTGCTTGCTGTCCTGCTGTATAATTCCCATTGCAGAAGAGCAAGACAGGGAAAAAGTGGAATGGTCTGGTGGAACAGCTGCTTTATATGGCTTGTCTCTCAATGGAAATGGGTCCAAAAAAATTGGAAGGTGCAGCTGCTCTGAGCAGCATTAACTCATGCGATCAACTGTATGACCCCCCCGAAGAGGAGTTCCTGGCCACTAATGACAGTATATCAGGCAGGGGAGACAATGGCAACACAACAACTGTACCGTCTATTCTTTTGTTCTGGGGATGGCAAGGAGAAGTGTGGCGCCAAGAGCCACAACTGCATATGGCTTGAAATCTTTGGGGTCTTTGCTATTAATTCCTGTGTGTCTTTGGCTGATGCAAGTAACTTTGGGTACTACCCCTTACCTCCTCCACAATGTCACTTACGCAACAGCGTGACAAGGAAATGTGGTGGTATTTTGGTTTTCCAAGAGCTGATAAACTTATAAGGTAAGTATTCTCTTACTATGTAGTTTTATGTAAGGAAAGCATGTGACCCTTCATTTTCACTGGAAACTCCTTATTTGGATATAGTAGCTGCCCTAGTAGGCATTTCCAATGAAAATGCAGTTTTGAAATATTCAAAAATGGAAGTGGAGAATTTTTTCTTTCTTAGTCCTGAATTCAAACTAACATGAGATAAAAATTATCATACAGTTGGGTAAAGTTAATTTACATAGTATCCTATAAAATCTGAGAGCTTAAGGGAGTTAGATTCCCAGGTCCTATTGAAAGTTGGTGGAAGTTGTGTGATTAACTCCTTTTGATCTCTTTGACTGTCATCCTTAATTGCTCTGAAGGTTAATATTAAAAGTAGAAATGGACCAAAACTTTACATTTCTGACCTGATGATTTTTTACAGAATATGTGGGTGTTAGAACTCAGGGGTTTGGTTCAGCCTATACAGAGTTAGAGGTCAGTTGCAAAGTGTGAATATAGATCTGAATTTCCAGAAAATTTAGGGAGAAATTGGATGCAGTGTTTTGTTTTGGACCCATTTCTAATCAAGTCATGTTATTCTCTTGTGAAACAAAGTGTTTTCACATAGCTATGACTTATAGTTTGTATTGGTATGTTTATTGTATCCATTATTTAGAATGATAAAATGCTATGGATTGTAAGGCAACACTCACATGTGACATTTGAATGATTTATATTTTCTAAGGTGTGTGCATCATTTACCTATTTTTTCTTTGTGGCATTTTTATATATTTGATGGGTCACAAAAGACTGGGAAACCATTTTTAATGACAAACCTTTTCTAAATGTCTCTCTCTTTTCATCTGTATTGTTGGGTTGTTTTGTATATTTGACTGGACATGTTTTTGTAAGAGAGAAAGTTTGGGGTTTTAGGAAAGTTATAGAACGGCTCATCATAAGAATGGAAGTGTGAAATCAAGGGAGAATTGCCCAGTTTGCATAATGCAATGAGCAGTATGCACAAATCGGACCAGTTAAAGTGCTATAAAAAAGCAGTGTTATTTTCTTGAAACTTAAGGCCAAGAATTTCAAAAGCGATCAGTGATTTTGGGTGTCTCCATTTTTGGATGCCCAAACTGAGATCCCTTTAAGGGGCCTGTTTTTCAGAAAGTATTGATCATTGTATCCACCTGAAAATCAGGCCCCTTTAAGGTGTCTCAAATTGGGCATCCAAAATCATTAGCCACTTTTGAAAATTGTCGCCAATGTGTATTTCTCTGAAGTGACTCTTAAAGAATGGCTTCCTTAGGTTCCATGATTGTCTCTCAGTTTACAAGTAAAAAGGTACCAGACAACCCTGAAGATTCAACATGAAATATGTAAGTCAAGTAGGATTTTTTTTTTCCTGAGTCATGTGTCATCCCCAGTAATAAATATTTTTCTACAAGGTGGCCTATTGTTGAAGGCATTAGCCGACCCCACTAAGAACTGTGAACCTTCCAGAAAAGTAGTGTTTGTTAGGACTATATGAGCACTCCCACATAGCTCAGAATGTTAAGAGCTGAAGTTGTAAGAGAAGTGAGGTCCTCAGTAGCTTCAGTTCCTTCCTTTCCAACTACTGATTCTGGGACCAGCCACTATTATCAAGCTTCAGTCTGGCAAACACTGTGGGACCAGTTCTGAGGTTGATCAGATGATGAGGTCAACACCCTTGTCTGTGTCTGATGGTGGGGTATCCTTAGTGCCAGGGATTTAGATGATCTCTCTTCTCAGCCATGAACTGCATACTGCTATTTGTGTGAGTTCCTCACTGTCAGAGTGTCTCAGCATTGGGGGAGTCTCCAGCTAAGCCATCTCCTGTCAGTGCTGAATTTTCCTCCCAGTGCTATGCCCCATGTTTAGTGAAGTCTGTTTACTCTCTCCCTGCTGTCAAGCAAAAGGGCAAACAGAAGCTGATCCCAGATAGGATCTGCACCAGGGAACTTATTTCCATTGTGGAGGAAAAAGAAACTGCTATGGATATAGAGGGTACATCAATCATTGAAGGTCTGGGTTCTGAAGATACTTCTGATCTTTCATGGATGGCAATTCCCAGGATTCTGTCTGGTTGTCCCTACTTTGGAGACAGTGTAGTCTCCCAGTGATGATGCCCCTTTTGTCTGTCTTTAATTAGGTATATATGCTATAATGGTGCAGGGCATATGTGAGCACTTCATGAACATTAATTCTTCTTCAAGTGCTTGCTCATCTTGATTCCATTGTAGGTGTGCACACCGCCACGTGCGCGGTCATCAGAGATTTTTGCCTTAGCGGTATCCATAAGGCTGGCTGTGGCGCCCCCTTGAGTGCCACATCATGCACTTGGATATCAGGCACCGCCGTTCCTACTCCCTTTCAGTTCCTTCTTACCGCCCGAGGTCGTCAGTCAGAGCATCTTTCCTTGCTTGGAAAGGGTTGGCAGTTTTGTCGTCTTGGACTTGTGCCTTAAATCCTTGTATATAGTTATTCTTAGTAGTTAATGTTAAGTACCTGTTAATAGCTTAGTTGTTAGTAGTAAAGGTCCCAGCAGGGACTTTGCCCCTGTAGGACATGGCCCGATCTCTGGGTTTCAAGTCCTGCACAGAGTGTAACAGGCCTATGCCTGTTAGTGACCCTCATGACAGTTGTCTCAAGTGCTTGTGGGAGGCACACACATCAAAGACAAGTGCTATATCTGTAAGAACTTTTGGCCCTGCACGCAAAAGGAGTGGGATATTCAACGCCGAGGTCTCCTTATGGAGTCTGCCCTCTGTCTGGTGTTCGAGCCATCTCGGCACGACTCGCTGAGCACCTTAGCGTTGGTGAAGAGTGCACCCTGGCACCGGGCTCCACCCGGCACCACTCTCTGTCGCCGGTACCAAAAAAGAAGGCGCAAAAACACGGCTCCCCAGTGCTGGTGAGGAAAAGGAACTGCCTTGGGCCGTCCGCTTATTCCGGAGTCCCACAGTCGGCCTTCACCAGTTGGGGCCGTTAGCCCAGTAAAAGGTCCTCCTCCGACTCCTGCAAGCAGTATTGGACCGTCTTCCTTGACGGCACCGACACCAACACGTGCTCTCCAGGCATCGAAGGAGCACAGGCCTCCGCCCGTGCTGCTAGCGCAGCAGGTGCCACAAGCTTTGGCAAAGGCTCCCCAAGAAGGCAAGCTAGCTGAAAAGGCTTCCCAGGAAACAGTAGAGCGCCACAGATCCCCCGAGGCAATAACGTGCTCTCCACCTCCATGCTGATGGATGCCGAAGCCTCTGTCCAGGTCAGCAGATACTCGCCATCAGTTGCTGGCACCATGGTCGCAGTCACCATCATCCTGATGCGGTTCGCTGAGAGGGAGGCGCCGGTCCCCCTACTACCAGCACTGATCACCGTCCCGCAGATCATTGTCTTGTTGCCGATCCCGATCACTAACACTGTGGCAGCGTTCTCCTTCCTGACACTGGTCCCCCGGCACTGACCCTGGTCAATACCTTCAGCGTGGAGGTCCGTCCATGCAGGTTACCAGTCACTGTTATCGGTGGTCTCAAGGCAGACTCAGGCATCTACAGCCCCTCCATGGTCTCCGGAAGGGGGTTCCTCCAGAAACGAGGGTCGCTTCAGCCCATCGCCTAGAACCAAGCAGCAAGAATGGGCTACCGAGCCAGCATCAATAGTGCCGAGACAGTGGCAGCGGGGTCAGTGGCCTATGCATTGGCCTTGTTGGCACGCGTGGGGAGTTCTAGTCATGGCTATGCCTCCTTCATCAGCTGCTGCCTCGGAGCACCATCTACTGGCAATAAGCCCATTACCGGAGTCATGCCTGGAAGCCAAGACTCGAGGGTGTGCCCACCCCTAAGCCACCTTCCCTGGCAGAAGAAGAGGACAAGGGCCCCCCTCAGGTGGGACAATCCTCTTCATCCCCAGACGAGGTGGTTGCGGGACCCTCCACGGCTAGCCTGCCTGATGAGTTTAAGGCCCACCAGGCCTTCCTCTGGTGGGTGGCTGAGAACTTGGGCCTCGAGGTTTAGGAGATGGCCAAGCAGGCAGACACTTTATTCAATGTCCTGTCAGTTTCTACCCCGACCCGTGTCACGCTACTGGTGCATGACGGGGTCCTCAAAATTGCCAAGACCATCTGGCAAACATCCTTCTCCATCTCTCCTACCTCAAAACGGGACGAAAAGAAGTACTTTGCCCCAGCCAAAAGTTTTGAATATCTCTGTACCCACTCTCCCCCTGGCTTGCTGGTGGTCTTGGCGGCCAATGAAAAAGAGAAGCAGGGGCACTGCAGTTTGACCCCGAAAAACAAAGAGGCCAAACAACTGGACTTATTTGGAAGAAAAATTTATTCCACCACCAGTTTACGGTTTCGGGTGGCGAACCATCAGGCCCTCTTGGGCCATTATACCTTTAACTTATGGGACTCCCTCCGTAAGTTCAAGAAGTCCCTTCGTTGGCCAATGGCTCAGGAGTTTGACACTCTGGTATAGGAGAGTACCATGATGGCCCGGTGCGCACCGCAAATGGCTTGGGATGCAGTGGACTCGACAGCCAGGGTGGTAGCGTCCATGGTGGTGATGAGGCGCAGCTCCTGGCTTCAAAAAGCTGAACTTTCACAAGAGATGCAGGCCTCCATATCAATGCGAGAGAGCTCAGGGCAGTCCGCCTGGCCTGCCAGGTGTTCTTGCCACATGTGAGAGGCAAGGTGGTACAGGTCCTGACGGACAATATAGCTGTGATGTAGTACATCAACAGGCAGGCAGGTGCCAAATCCTCAACCCTTTGTCAGGAGGCGCTCAGCCTTTGGGACTTTTGTGTGTTGCATGCCATTCATCTGGTTGCAGCCCACCTACCAGGCTCCAGGAAAGTTCTGGCAGATTGCCTCAGCAGGACTGTCTTGTCTCGCCATGAATGGTTTCTCCATCCGGAGGTGGTTAAGCTAATCTCCCAAAGGTGAGGAACTCCCCAGATGGATCTGTTTGTGACCAGACAGAACAGGAAGTTCCATGAGTTCTGTTCCATCCAGGGTCTGGACGGAGGTTCTCTTTCGGACGCCTTCCTCATCCCTTGGTTGGGGGCGCTCATGTATGCCTTTCCACCTGTGGATTAACGGCACCGGGTCCTGGTGAAAGTCAAGCAGGACAGACCAAGAGTTATCCTTGTGGCCCCCGCATGGCCCCGTCAGCACTGGTTCACCATGCTATTGGACCTTTCGGCAGCTGCCCCTCTTCCCCTGCCTCTTCAGCTGGACTTGCTGTCACAAAACCATGGCAACCTGCTGCATCTGAACCTGGTGGCGCTGCATCTGACGGCTTGGCTCCTGCATGGCTGAGTACAGAACAGGCATGCTTGGCCTGTGTTCAGCAGGTTTTGCTGGGCAGCAGAAAACGGTTCTCATGCTGGGCTTTGGAGAGGCACTTTCAGGCCAAGCAGGCCTCGCTGAAGGAGTCTTGGACTACTTGCTGCATCTCAAGCTTCAAGGGTTGTCCCTCTCGTCCATCAGGCAGTCATCTTGGTTTTGCATTCTGCGCTCCAGGGCAGGTCTCTCTTTGCCCATCCTATGACGGTGAGGTTTTCAAAGGGTCTGGAGTGCCTCTATCCGAACATTCAGGATCCTGTCCCTTCCTGGGACTTGAACCTCCTGCTGTCCAGGCTCATGGGATCCCCCTTTGAGCCTTTGGCTACCTGCTCCTTCTTGCTGCTCTCCTGGAAGGTTTCCTACCTGGTCGCTATAACCTTGGCCTGCAGGATGGATCAGGGCACTCACCTCAGATCTGCCCTATACTGTCTTCTTCAAGGACAAAGTCCAGCTGTGCCTGCACCCAGCGTTTCTTCCCAAGGTCGTCTCCCAGTTTCATACTGGCCAGGATATATACTTCTCAGTCTTCTGTCCAAAGTCTCATGCGTCGGACGAGGAGTGCAGACTTCACACCTTGGACATCAGGAGAGCATTGGCATTCTACATAGATAGAACCAAGCCATTCTGCAAATCGACACAGTTGTTTGTGGCGGTGGCAGACAGGATGAAAGGTTGCCAAGTGTCTGCTCAGCGAATCTCATCTTGGATCACAGTCTGCATTCACTACTGCTATGAGCTGATGAAAGTGCCCCCACCGGCGATTGTGACAGCTCACTCGACGAGGGCACAGGCATCATCGGCAGCCTTCCCGGCGCAGGTGCCTGTGACGGGTTTGGTCACAGAGACCCCCTTGGGACTGTCACCTGATGTGCTGAGCAACAGAGTGTCCTGTGGCACCTTTAAGACTAACAGAAGTATTGGAGCATAAGCTTTCGTGGGTGAATGACCACTTCATCAGCCACAACACAGCTACCCCTCTGATACCTGATGTGCTGAGATTACCTCTGAGCCTGTTTTTCCTGCCAGCTTGGGACTCCAGAATCCTGTCTTGTTGAGCCAGACACGCTACTCCACTGCAACCCAGGTCTGGTGCACACCCCCAAAGCTGCAGACTTTAACCAGAAATTGCTCAGCAAGTCACCTATCTCCGGCACCCAGATACCCAGCTCCCAATGGGATCCAAACCCCAAATAAATCTGTTTTACTCTGTATAAAGCTTATACAGGGTAAACTCATAAATTGTCTGCTCTCTATAACACTGATAGAGACATATGCACAGCTGTTTGCTCCCCTGGGTATTAATCACTTATTCTGGGTTAATTAAGAAACAAAAGTGATTTTATTAAGTATAAAAAGTAGGATTTAAGTGGTTTCAAGAAATAACAGACAGAACAATGTACGTTACCAAGCAAAATACAACAAAACACACAAGTCTAAGCCTAATACATTAAGAAACTGAATACAGGTAAATCTCACCCTCAGAGATGTTCCAATAAGCTTCTTTCACAGACGAGACTCCTTTCTAGTCTGGGCCCAATCCTTTCCCCAGTACAATTCTTGTTCATTCCAGCTCAGGTGGTAACTAGGGGATTTCTTATGACTGGCAGCCACTTTGTTCTGTTCCACCCCCTTTTATATCTTTGGCATAAGGCAGGAATCTTTTGTCTCTCTGGATCCCCACTCTTCCTTCTAAATGGAAAAGCACCAGGTTTAAGATGGATTCCAGTACCAGGTGACATGGTCACATGTCCTGTGAGACCCCAAGCTTCCATTCTTTTCATCCTGACTCACATGAACACAGGAAGGCGTACAAGTAAACAAAGCCATTTACAACCAATTGTCCTGGTTAATGGGAGCCATCAAGATTCTAAACCACCATTAATGGCCCACACTTTGCATAATTACAATAGGACTTCAGAGAATACTTCATATTTCTAGCTTCAGATACAAGAATGATTGATACATTAATACAAATAGGATGAACACACTCGGTAGATTATAAGCTTTGTAATACCTTACAAGAGACCTTTTGCATGAAGCATATTCCAGTTACATTATATTCACATTGCAAGCATATTTTCATAAAGCATATGGAGTGCAACGTCACAGTGCTGATCCAGGAAATCTGTCAGGCGGTGACCTGGTCGTCTATCCACACTTTCACATTGCATTATGTGCTGACACAGCAAGTTTGAGATGATGCTGGCTTTGGTAGAGCAGTGGTTCAGACTGCAAGACGGTAAACTCTGAGCCACCTCTGAGGATTCTGCTTGTGAGTCACCTACAATGGAATCTACATGAGCAAGCATTCGAAGAAGAAAAAATGGTTACCCATCTTTTCGTAACTGTTGTTCTTCGAGATATGTTGCTCATGTCCATTTCATTACCCGACCCCCTGCCCCTCTGTCGGAGTTGTTGGCAAAAAGAAAACAAGAAGGCGTAGGGCCGGCGGCGCCTGATATACCAGAGCATGAGTGTGGCACTCAAGGGGGCACTACGGCCGGCCCTATGGATACCGCTAAGACAAAAATTTCCAATGACCACACATGTGGGCGTGCGCACGCCTACAATGGAATGGACATGAGCAACACATCTCGAAGAACAACAGTTACAAAAAGATGGGTAACTGATTTTTTTATCCTCGGAACTCCCCTGTGTAGTAGTGAAGTGTCATATCCATTTTACAGTTGGGAAACTGAGGCACAATAATATTAAGCAACTTGTCCAAGGTCATACAGGAAATCTGTGGCAGTGCAAGGAATTGAACTTAGATTTCCTGAATCCCAGTTCAATGTCTTCACCACAAGAACTTCTTTCCTCACTTTGGAGTAGTTATATGCAAATTCCCTTTTATTCTTGCCTGTTTAATCTATAGATGAGGTAATCATATTAGCAAAGACCACCCTCAACTTCATGGTGGTTAGGCAATCAGAAGGAACCAACTGAAATGTCTGCTCCTTTAACTCACTTTTCTGACTCTCCCAAGAGGGCTAATGTGTGATCTCCTTCTTTGCCACATCTGTTTGTGGATACTGTCTTTTCTTCACTTTTGTGTATATCCATGATAACTCGCTGGAATCAGACGAGGAAGACATAGAGGGTGACGTCAAACAGTCTTTAACTATTACAAGAAAGCTGGCAGGTGTTATGCTTCTATTGATGATACCATCATGTTTACATCTGTTATCTCATAATGGCTTTCAGCAATCTATACCAATTACTGGTATAGATGTTTGAGTGCTTAATCTGGAGGCTGCAACAGTCCAATGAAAGACATTTCCTTTTTGATATACAGCTTTTGAAGGAGAAATGAAGAATGACTCTGCCTATCAATGAAAGCTGGTAGTACCTTGCTTCATTATAAGTGACTGAACCCAGCATCTCCACCATCTGTCACCAAGAAGGCAGCTGATTTATACCAGGTTTCTTACCAGGGTTCCAGTATTTCTTTTCATGTGCAACTCCTGGTTGCTTCACCTCTGTGGCCAGTGAGAGGACTGAGAGTTTCTGTAACGATGCCGCCTCTGGCAGAACACTTCTGGGAGTATTAATTTAGGACAAATTGCTTAGAGCAGGGCAGTTACAGCCCAAGGCTGGGGTTTCTCCACCTCTAAGGCACACCAAACCAGCCAGACAGAGAGGACTTTGGTTTTACCCCACTGGCTAACCATAAGTTATACAAGCAATTCCCTTGGACACTCCAGTTTCCTAGTATCACTACCAGTGCCACTCGTTATGGGGATGAATGATTATGAAAACCAATACCCCAGTAAAAGAAAAAAGGTTCTCCCAATCCCAAAGGACCAAGCCCCAGACCCAGGTCAATATACAAATCAGATCTTACCCACAAATCACGTTGTTGCCAATCCTTTAGAATCTAAAATCCAAAGGTTTATTCATAAATGGAAAAATAGATGAGAGCTAAAATTGGTTAAATGGAATCAATTACATACAGTAATGGCAAAGTTCTTGGTTCAGGCTTGTAGCAGTGGTGGAATAAACTGCAGGTTCCAATCAAGTCTTTGGAGTACATCCACAGCTGGGATGGGTCATTCAGTTCTTTGTTCAGAGCTTCAGTTTGTAGCAAGAGTCCTCCAGAGGTCAGAAGCAGGATTGAAGACAAGATGGAGGAGATGCAGCAGCCTTTTAAAATCTCTTGCCCTGTGATCTCTCTTTCTTTGTTCCAAAGACAAGCTATCCAGCACATGGCATGAAAAAACCTTAGAGTTCTGTCCATAGGCATGTCCCTGCATGCCTTGCTGAGTTACAAGGTTTATCTGCCTTCTCTCAATGGGCCAATTGTATAGCTGATGCCAAATTGTCTGGGGTGTCACCCAGAAGCATAGCACAAGTTTGAAATAGAGACAGTATAGAGCCAATACTTATAACTTTAAATACAAAAATGATACATGCATACAGATAGCATAATCATAACCAGCAAATCATAACTTTGTCTTAGACACCTTACACAACAACCTTTGTACAATATTTGCTGCAAATATATAACAGTGGTTGCAACAATGATCTATACGGTCACAGTTTGTCAATAATGTCACAGTTTCCTAAGTAGCTGCTGTAATCCATTGCTTCTCAGCTACTGGGGCACAGCCTAGAAGTGGTTTGTGAAGAGAGGTCTGGTGGGTCACATCCCACATGTTGAAAGTAGCAAAATCCCTTAGTCAGTTGCTCCTTCCCTCCCATCTCTGTTGATGTGGGTGCTGCCTCCCCCGCCTTCCAGACACTACATAAATCCAGGCAGCTTGGCAGCTCTTCTGTCTATATAGAGCTCAATTCTAGAGCAAGGGAAACATGCCTCAAGAAGATGTGCCACTGGCCTCACAGCCCTTTGAAGCTCCACTTCCCAGTACCCAGAGCTGGGAACCCAAGGCAGGAGGAGGGGGAAGAAGTCGTACTATTCCCTACATTTTTTTCTCATCAGTGACCCAAAAACTGGCTGAAAAATCATCTTGTTGACAATCTTTTGTACCTGCAAGTTTGAGAACTACTGCTCCATTCTGTCTGACCTGTGCCAGAAAGATTGACTTCCTGGGCAGAAAGTTTTTGTCTTCAGTACACAGGAATTCCATGTTGCCAATTATTAGGATGTCATTGTGAAATATCAATTCCAGCATTAGGACTGGAATAGGCCCTTTGCGTGATCATATCCCTGAAAAGCAACAGGAAGCAGCAAAAGAGACTGCTGCTGAGGTCCCATGGTTTCTAGACATGCTCGCTCTACTACATATATTGCATTGATTATTTCAAGGAGAAATGTGGCATCTGATATCATGCTCCGCTAGTACTTGCTTAAGTAGTTGCCTGAGTCTAGCCCTGATCTCCATCTCTGTTATGTCCAACCTTTTCATATGGAGACTGTTTGAATCATGTCCATGCATCATGGAGTCAAATTACCATGTGTTAGAGAGAACCCAGTTTGGACAGATGATCCAGTTCTGCTCTATGCCATTTCCCCACCCACCCTTTCTCCATCCCTTTTTTTGAGATGCATCAAAAAAGAAATGCCAAATCAATACAGAAGGGAAAGACTTTTGATCAGTCTACTTTCTTTTTCCAAAAAACTGAATGTCCTTCATCCCATCATGTAGTTCAGAAAGTTGGACAACCTCTAAATGTCAGGAACATAGGAACTTGTTCAGACCTGTGATCCATCTAGTCCAGTAGTCTCTGACAGTGGCGAACACCAGATGTTTCAGAATAAGGTGCAAGAAACCCCCCAGTGGGCAGATATGGGATAATCTTCCCTCCCCATCTTAATCTGTAAAAGTCAGAAATTGGTTTAAGCATGAGGTTATATATCCCTTTCAATACTCTTTTTTTTTTAACATTAACTATTATAACTCTGGAAATTCTTTATATCCATATCAAGGCTCAAAATAAGTTCAAATTCTGCATGCTGACTTTGCCTTCTTTTGCCTGTTAAACTGGTTTCAGGGCTCTTGACCTAAAAAATACATACTTTTACAGCACTATCACACCATCTCACCAAAAGAAGCCATCCATACTTTTGTGAAGACAAACAAATACTCCGCTTTGTCTTTATTCTCTCTATTAAGCGCCTGGCTGTAGTGGCAACATGATTCAGGTATCAGGGAGTATGTGTGTACCCATTCCTAGTTGACAGATTTATTTGGGCTTGCGTACCTTAGAGAAATCCCTGGAGAAAACGTGCAATCTGTTTAATTCCCTAAGCCTCAAGATAAAGTGAGCCTCAAGATAAAATGAGGAATGTCTATCCTAAGATCTACTGAAAGAATATCCTTCATCTGGGCAATCCTGGATTCTGGTCAAACTAAGGTTTTCCTTGCAGCAGAAAGATTTGCCAATATTTGCCTAGTCTTATTCCTTTGGAAGGAGGGCCCTGAAAAATCTGAAATTTCTTCTTAAGTTGATATGCCTTTTAGTTTCCTTCATTTATGTGACAGCTTAAGCCTGACTGCAGTTGAAACCATTACTGCCAACAAATTAATCTCAGGGTAGACAATCTATGTGCACCTTTGACTGTTCCCTTGAAAGTTCCAGTCTTTTATTGGTGGAAATGAAGACAGTGTTTTGAAGGAGTTGTCTTTCAGTCCTACATCCCCATCAGCAGTAGTCATCGCAGAGGCCTGTTATCTGATCACAATGGTCCCTTCTGGCCTTAGAATCTATGAATCTAAAAGTTGGAGAGCTCACTTCTGAGAACTGAGAGTTCATGGTCACTGGAACATGTGGGTAGCCAAACTCCACACAAATATTCTAGAATTGTGAGCCCATGGAATAATCTGCTCACAGGGGAAATCTCCTCCTAATTCTTATTAGATAGAAGTTGTTTTATGCTCTGAAGCATGTTTCTTTTATACCCCTTCCTATCCAAAGGTTAAAGTTTCTTTCAGAAGCAATGGAAATAATGTCATGAGCAGGAAAGAATCTGCTACGTTTCAAGGGCGTTTACATGAAGGATATACAAAAAGAAAGAGCTGAGGTCATTGAACTAGTCCCTCATTGGTCCAGAAGGCAAAGGTTTTTGGTGTCTGATAGAGGCAACCAAGGAGTCTCCATTGCACATGCAGGAAAAATCCCAGATCTCTGGAATCAGGGATTCCTTCTTTATCTGGACTTGGATCACCTGATAATTATCAGAACTAGGCATTGAAATAGAAGTGTAGTTTGAGCAGGGATTCTCTGTTAGTGTGATTGATATACTTTGGTCTACAGACAGAACTGAACCAGGAAATGCTACTCATTATCTAGTCCCCAAATTTCACTTCTGGTATGAGGAAAACATGAAGAATCCCAAAGATCTGGTGATCTTATCTATAATAGAATTTCTCAGGAATTGTTTGGTCGGGATCCTATATCAAAACCATTCTTCCATTTGAAGGTCCTACGTGGATTTGGTCCAAAATCACTCCTTACATTACAAAGTTTGTTCTTTATATTGGGGGAATTAAATTCATGCCTATTATTTGATAGTAATAATTCTGCTTTATATTCTCCCCTTCCCTAAAACTTCTGTGATTCATGGCTTGATATCTTCCATGTGATATGAAAGAGGGGAGAAGCTGCGAAGCAGAATGAAAAAAAATTACTGCATAATTTCCTTTGTCAGCAGCTTCTCCCATTATTCTACCCACCCTGTTCATTTGTTGAATAACCAGAATATAGTTTGTAACTAATTGAATTTTTTTGTAAAGGGAGACTTAACCACATAAATAGCTTAAGTTTAATTAATATAATTTCAAGTTATTGTCTTAATGCTAGTAATCAGTAGTTGGAGTTCTTCTACAGCTTTGGCCTGAGGTGAAGGGGTGATGCTTAGTTTTGGAGCTCCCATCAGCAACACTACTGCCTCTGAATTGATGGGTGAGGGGCATAGCCCATTCATCACCAGAGCATCTAGGTGTCAACTCCTGATTACTAACAGGAGTGGAAAAATAGTAAGCTAACTTTTGTCACTAACATAACAGTTATGACCTAGAACACGTATAGGTATCTTGGGTGAGGAACAAAAACTGACAAGGAAGTGTCCTGGTTCTTCTTCAAGTGCTTGCTTATGTCGATTCCAAGTAGGGGTGTGCACGCAATGTGCACAGTCGCCAGAAGATTTTTTCCCCTAACAGTACCCATCGGGTTGGCTCAGGTGCCCCTGAAGTCACGCCTTCGTGGCGCCGCATATAGGGCCCTGCCGACCCACCGTCTCTTCAGTTCCTTCTTACCGCCAATGACAGTTGTTGGAGTGTTCTCTCTCTCTCTCTCTCTCTCTCTCTCTCTCTCGTTCTCGAGCAATCCCCTAGTGGACTCTCAGTTTTATCTGTAAATAGTTTAGATAGTTGTTAGTAGTTCTTAGTAATAGTATAGACTGAGTTTAACCCACCTTCCCCATCCCTCTGCAGGGACCCTCTCATGAGCAACTCCTAACACAGGAGCTGAAAATGCTTCTATTAGCAGGGGCAATAGTGGAGGTTCCACAGGAACTAAAGGGCAAATGGTTTTACTCCCAGTACTTCCTCATCCCGAAAGCCAAACGGGGTCTCAGACCCATTCTCAACCTATGAAACCTCAACAGGTTCATGAAGAAACTGAAGTTTTGTATAGTCTCTTTGGCCGCCATTATCTCTTCCCTGGATCCAGGGATTGGTATGCTGCCCTTGACTTGAAGGATGCATACTTCCATATTTCAATAGTCCCATCCTACAGAAGGTTCATCAGATTTGTAGTGGTCCGTACTCACTACCAGTTTACAGTCCTCCCCTTCGGCCTGTCGGCAGCACCTCGAGTGTTCACCGAGTGCATGGTAATCATAGCTGCTTTCCTGAGGAAATGGCAGATGCAGGTATTCCCGTACCTCGACGACTGGTTGGTCAAGGACCGCACCAAGGCACAAGTGGAGCAACACATAAGCATGATAAGTTCTACCTTCGACAAACTGAGTCTCCTGCTGAACATGCAAAAGTCAACACTATCCCCCACTCAGAGGATAGAGTTTATTCAGGACAAGTCAGAGCATTCCTGCCAGAATCTCGATTACAGACAATTCACAACATTATAGAGGGCTTCAGACAGTACCCCACCACCACAGCACGGAATTGCTTGAAGCTCCTTGGACACATGGCTGCCTGAACATATGTAGTACAGCACGCGAGACTGAGGCTCAGACCTCTCCAGGCCTCACTGGCATCAGCATATCGACCAGGCTGAGACATGCTGGACAATGTAGTTAGGCTTCCATCGCAGGTTCTCGAGTCTCTCCGGTGGTGGCTCAATCCACAAGCAGTGTGCACGGGGGTCCCCTTCTCCAAACCATATTCCTCGCTGCCTCTGGTCACTGATGCATCAGCAATGGAGTGGGGAGCGCATCTGGGAGAGCTCAGGACTCAGGGCCTCTGGTCCCAAATGGAGCTCTTGCTTCATATCAACGTCAAGGAGCTGAGGGCAGTTCGTCTGGCATGCCAGATCTTCCAAGCTCACTTGGAAGGGAGATGTACATCAGTCATGACTGACAATACAACAGTGATGTTTTATATAAACAGAAAGGGTGGAGCAGGCTCCTCTCTTCTCTGTCAGGAAGCCCAAAAGCTGTGGGACTGCTGCATAGTCTACTCAATACACCTGGAGGCATCCTACCTCCCCGGATCTCAAAACGAGCTGGCGGACCATTTCAGCAGATCTTTCCACAATCACAAGTGGTCCATTCACCCAGATGTGGTGAACAAGGTTTTCCAATGGTGTAGAGTTTGCCAGGTCAACTTGTTCACCACGAGAGACAATAGGAAGTGCCTGCAGTTCTGCTCCTCCCTGAATCACAGTCTGGGCTTGCTTGCGGATGCATTTCTCCTCCCTGGAAGGACCACCTGTTCTACATGTTCCCACCTATTCTGCTAGTCCACAAGGTTCTCCTCAAAGTCAGGAGGGAAGGAGCCTCAGTGATACTGATAGTGCCAGCCTGGCCTCACAAGCACTGGCACACCACACTTCTGGAGCAGTCGGTGAACACCCCAATCATCCTGCCCTTAGTTCCGGACCTGATCACCCAGGACCATGGCTGGCTCCAGCATCCCAATCTAGAATCTCTTCACCTCACAGCTTGGAAGCTTCATGGTTGAACCTATTAGAGCTAACATGCTTGCAACCCACTAGGGAGGTCCTCCTTGGCAGAAGGAAACCATCCATCCACCAGGGCATAGGTGCCAGCTTCCTCTGGGCCCAGGGAGTGCTCAACCCCCCACTCCATCCCAGGCCCTGCCACATCCCACCCCTTTTCCCAAGTCCCTCCTTTTCCCACCCAGTTCCGCCTCCTCCCCTGAGCGTGCCCCGTCCCTGCTCCTCCCCGAGCCTCCTGCATGCCGCGTAACAGCTGATTGAGGTGAGCAAGAGGGGCTGGAAGGGAGGGGGAGGAGTTGATCGGCAGGGCTGCTGATGGGCAGGAGGAGGAGGTAAGCTGGCTGCCAGTGGGTGCTAAGTACCTGCTAATTTTTTTCCATGAGTGCTCCAGCCCTGGAGAGCACCCTGTTAGGAGATGCATGGCTCCTACTCATGAGCTTGGAATTATCTAAAAATCAGTTCCATTAAGGCTGCTTCTCCCTCCCTCCCTCCCTCTCTTGCACAGAGTTTTGATGTTATAAAAGGTGGAGGGGCTCCAATCACTATTCAGCTCCTTCTACTAATTCAGGAATCTCTTTAGAGGCTCCAAAGAACTCCAGAAGATAGATGGGAAGTATGGTTCCACGTGGGCAATCATCTGAGAATGATTATAGTATGTAACTGTGTTTTTCCTTTGTGAATTGCTTATATGGATCCCTACTCTTGGGAAATTATCAAGATATAAAGACCTTAAAGGAGGTGGATGTAACCTAGTGCTTTGGGTGCACATGCATGTTCCCATGCCTGGTTTCAAGGCTCTGACCTGCAGCAGAATCAAGTTACCAAGGGTAACCTGGTGGCAACCCAGAAGTGGAAGAAGCACGTTCTGACAGAGAAGAGACTTTGGGTCAAAGAAAAGGTATAGGAAAGGTCTCTCTGCATAACTGAGACAGGAGACACTTGCCAGGGAGCAAGAGAAGAAGCCTCATCAGGAAAAGAGCTGGATTCAAGAAGGACCCATACAGCCTGGGGAAGAGGTCTGGAAGATCTGATTTGACATTGAACTGTTATGTGGTATTAATAAATTAGACCCCAAAAAGGGGATGTTACTTGGAGCATGAGTTCATTGCATTTATTGATGAGACCAAGAAGGGAGAAACTGAGGCAGCGGATACATCACCGGGCAAGGTAGGCTGATCCTAGCAGTGTGGGTTTGAGGTGTATTAGTTAAAGATGATAAGATTGTTCTCTCAAATTGGGTAAGACATCTCAAAAACAAGTTGAAGGAATGATGATGAAAAAATAGAGTTCCAGCAATAGCCCTGGGTATTTCAGTGATGGATACTGTGCAAAGACATATCATAGAAGCTGCCTTAGACTTAGCTGAGTGTCCTCTGATATCTCCATGTGGCTGAATATCTGTCATGTCATAACAGTGTTGTATACCTAATCTTATTCATCTGGACAGCCTGTAAACCAAGATGGGTTGAACCCTGGTCTTGTTACATACTTCAAAAGTCAGGGGAATTTGCAGATAATTTTGGCTTATATATAACAACTTAAGGCCTTCTGGACATCTCAAATATGGATCCTTATCTCCCTGGATGTGCATAAGACCAGGGGAGGGCGAAAATGCACAGGTTTCTGTCCCAATTGAAATGGAAATCAAAGATCACTTTACACAGGAAGTTGGAGTGAAGATACAGGATCACCTTATTCTTTTTGAACACAGTGAAGGGAGCATCAACCCTGTATCTTACTAAATAAGGGATCATGATGTGGCTATAATCAATGCCATCTTCACAGACAGATGGCACGCAGAACAGTTTAACAAGGTTCAAACAGCGCTTTATGAAAACAAGAGTCAGATACCACGGTACATCTGGTTCATATGCCAGAGAAAATACGTGGAAAAAATTTTCAGAAATGTGTTACTGTATGATGAGCAGATTGCCAACCCACAAACATGAGTGTAGAAATCTGAGGTGGCTCCCAGCTTGACTTGGGCTCCCAACAGTCCAGAGGCCAAGCTGTCAGCCTGGGGAGAATTTTAATCTAGATGGAGAATCTTGCCCCACTCCTGAGACAAGAAATCTAGTAGACTGGGAAACAGGACTTGCGGTTTCAAGTTCCAGAGGATTAGAGAACCAAAACTTCCAGGCTTGTGCCAGGATTATCCACAGCATTTTGCTTTCATCCCATCTTACTTTCTTAATTAACTTCTGGATCAACAGTTCCATTCTATATGCATCCGAAGAAGTGGGCTGTAGTCCACGAAAGCTTATGCTCTAATAAATTTGTTAGTCTCTAAGGTGCCACAAGTACTCCTGTTCTTCTTTTTGAGAATCAGAGGAAAATCCTAAAGGAACTCCTGATTCCAGTCCAGGAGAAGAGTGCCTGTCAATGATGCTGGATCATGCCTGCTCCTGGAGTATATCCAGATGTATTTGGCACTCTAGTGATAAAGATCTAGCTGTGACTTGCCCCTCTAACAGAACAAATAATGAAACATTGAGTCTGTTGATTGGAAACTCTGAGAAATTGAACTTTTAGAAATTGAATTGGGAGAGAGGGGCTGAAATGTTCACATTGTAAAGAAACAATGCAAAAACAGATATTCTGAAAACCAGAGCCTTGCTGACCTGGGGATTAAGTTGGGAGGAGAGGGAAAATGGAAATGAGTTGAATGGATTTTTTCAATTTTATTTTCCTTTAGCAGGTTAATAACCCTGTTTGCTTTGCTTTGTGCTTCCTTCTCATTTAAGCAAATTCTAAATTACTTCTGTTTCATCTGCAAGGAGTGATAACTGAGCTAGCATCTTTGCCAAACAGCTTGAACATTCTTATAACAAAAGCAAGTCAGAGCAAAAAGATTATAGTTGCTATCCAGAGTGGAAAATGTGCATATTCACAGTGCAGTTATTGAACAATAACCAGACCAAACCCAAGCATTCTGATTACTAATGATAAAGGCTGTTAACTTGTCAGAATATAGGAATATGCATTTTATATGGTTGTATGATTTTTCTCAATAATGACTACATGAAACAGAACCCTACAACCAATCAGCATGCTGAGGATAGCTAGGAAACATTGCTGTACAGTTCATCATTAACTGTACCACATGCCTGCAATTTGGTGAGCTGAGACAATTGCATTTCAGTATAATCTAATATATTTTGTTGTGTAAATTTGTACAGGTGTTGCATCTGCTTTTATTAGTGACTTGAATCTATCCTATCTGTCTTCTTATTTAGAGAAATTACCAGTTTCAAGTCATTTTTTAGATTGAATGATTCAGATGCTGTACTTATCAACTCTGTTAAATGCTTATCATTCATCAGAGGTCCTCACTTCTCTCTACACCCACGTACACACACATTTCCTCTTCTTGCTTACATTCGGAGTTATTCTTATTGGATCACATCCACCCTCCACTGCTTGTGCAGAACTTTAATTTAAGTCAATGGTAGTTTTGTGCAAAAATCAGTGGTTGTGTATGATCCTTGGAGAGGTGAATAAACCCCTTATTATAGACACAATTTCTCTTCTGCTCTTTTAAAAAAAGCACTTTAAAAAGTTAATTTTCTTTCTTCCCTTTAAATATTTTGCTGAGAGCCAAACTTATATAAGTAATCATTCTCTTTTTCTTATCTGCTGCTGAAAAGAGGTTCCAGGTAATGCTTTTATTTTGCTAAGCTGTCTAGTCCATATTTTACCATCACCTCTCATTATCATTAAAAATCCATATGTTATTTTGGAGTCTCATAGGATGCTGTACTTTACCTACCAACCTTCAAAATACCATTATGCTGCTTATCAGTTCTTAAATTACATATATAAAATCAGCAATAGTTCTATTCCATGTATTCTACATTATATTTAGGGATGTATTTACCAATAAAATTGTCCACATGTTCACTAAATTTGTGAACATTTTAAAAATACTAAATTAGTGTGAAATATGAGGAGGTAGGAATGGAGTTCATTCTATCTAGTTCTTAGTGGACAGCTATCTGTTATAAAAAAACAGAACACTACAACTTGCACTCCTTTATCATTTTTTGGCAGTCTCAGTAGAGAGATCAAGGAAAAAATGGTCATAGAGACTGAATTTGCCATGACAATCTAGCACCCTTTATAAGCATTGAAGCCACTGTTTAACCATTATTAAAATAAAAATCTTAAATACTTGATAACTAACAGGTCTATACTTGTGCACACAAAATTGGCACTTATCTCTACGCATACAAGGCTTAGTATGAGTGCCCATCTGACTGCTTATTGTCATCAAGCAAGATTTTCAAAAGTACCTAAGGGAGCTATTAACTTTTAATGGAAATTAGACACTTAAATTGCTTACTTGGTTTTGAAAATCCTGACCAAAATAAATATCAACAAACAAATTGTCTTAAATCTTTTCAAATTCATAAACTATTTGGAGCTCATTTTTCCCTGGGTGAGGTTCAACCTGTTCTGAGGGCCAGCACCACTGATGTCCTTCAACACTGGCGGTAGTTATGCCATGTGGTATCCTTCAGCACAAGGGTGAATTTCTTCATCTGTCCATACAGCTGCAATTTACTCTCTGAAAAATGTAATTAGAATATCTACATTTTAACACAGAAATAAAGATATCACCATTGGTATTTCAGCCTCGTTTACCACTAAACTCAAAGCTAAAAGACTTGTTGGCATCTTACACTAGTAGAGAAGGGAGATAGATAAGGAAATGCACATCAGAAAAGACCATACGTTGATCTGTTAATAGCTTTAAAATGAAACCTAGGGAGAGACATATTGTAACATTGTACAGAACTATATGTACATACCATCATCAATGATGTTGATATCACATCAAGTGGGATGAAATGAGATTAATTGTTCTTAAACCTATGTATAGTATAAATAGATTTTTCATTTCTACAGTCTTTTAACAAAGAATACTAAAATATAGATGTCTAGTAACACTGACTACATTTTCATGCATAAAACAAATTACCTATGTGAACGGGTCTATTCCCCTTTGATACAGGGTCTTAACCCCTGTATTAACTCCCTTACATGTGTTCAAAGAGAAAATTAACCTAAAAGCTTCCCATGCCTCTCCCACTTTTTGTACACACAGTTTTTGAGCATGCAACCATATTCCCCATGCAAATGCATGTCCGCTATATATTGCATGTGCTAATAGTGACCCAACTGCATACCAAATGAAAAATCTGCCTGGAAAAACTGGGGGTTTTTTAGATTTGCATCCTTAGGACAGTTTTTTTGAAAATGTACTCCCATGTTCTGTACCATGCCTGGCATATGCCTGCTTCCGAATGCCGAGATTGTTACCCTGAAACATATTCGAATGAAAAATATGTACATATATCCTTACTCTTATCTTGCACTCAGTTTCCACTGCTGTGAAAAAAATATAGTGCATTTAGAGTTTTGTTTTGTTTGTTTTTTAGATTGGTTTACAATTATATTGTTTGGATATCTTGAAAGACAGACAGTTAAGCACAAACTAATGAAGTTTAACTCCATTCTTGAAACCAAAAGTCGTTTATTTTGCATACTTTATGCTATAGTATAGTAGCATACAAATTCAAATAGGCCAATCAGTTGTTTGGCTAAGGAATTATATATTGTACTTAAATACTAGATGGTCTTCTCAAATTGTTTTATAATTGAAAACTGTCATACATTTCTCTCTTCTCCCATTCTACAACAGTGGATTAAGGGACATGCAACATTTTATGATGCCACCTACTGGAAGGAGGCAAACAGTTCTGAAACCCCACAAGTAACTACATAAGCTTGAGCCAGAACTTTCTCCCTTTAATTTTTTTTGTCTTCTGTACTGGGAAACATAGAGGCTTCAACTCTGCACTCCTGCTGTCTCCTTTCTTCTGCCCTTTTCCTCTCATTCTCTCTTTCTCTGTCTTTCAGGGACACAAAAGAAGAAAGGAGACAAGGAAGGGAAAGAAACTTGAATGTTTTTCTTCAAATCCAAGGGAGGGTAGAAGGCAGGGGACCAGGATCTGTGGCTGATCACTCCCTGGGGGCAGGGCGATCTCAACCGGGGTTGGCAATTCAACCAGACATTGTAAATATCAGATTTACAAGGGTGGACAGAGGGCACAGACTTTCCCTCCTCAATTTCTAAGAGGCTCCCTTGATTGAAGCACCCATACGCCTAGCATGCTGCCTCCCTGCCTTACTGGTATCCGCACTCTGCCTCAGCTTTCAGCTCTGCTCCACAGCTTATGCAATTCATCATCAGCTTCTCTGCCTTCACAAGGCCCAGGGACTCTTGTACCTGAGGTCTTCAAGCCAATCCCACTTCTGGTAAGTCCTGCTTTGGCAGGTATTTCTTCTGCCTCTCCTCCCTTGTTGGACCCTCCTACTGCTTTCCTTCTCCCTGTGCTTCCCATCCCCAGGATTTTCCTCCTTCACCTGTTGTTCCTGCAGGATTTATTTCTGCTGCTCCAACTTCAGCCCCCTTAGCCCTCCTTGGAGCCTTTCCCTATCCATCTGGCACTCCCTCAGCCCCAGATGGTTCTGACATCTCCTTTGTTCCCTGTGCAAACAGCACAATTCTCTCGTTCTGATGCCAGGGGGCCTGCTTGTTCTCCATACTGGAGACCAAATTCTCTAGCGGCCTGCCTGCTCATTGAGCTGTTCTTTTTAGCAGCATGTCCAGCTGTTCAGCAGCTCTCCAGTTCAGTCTCTCCAGTGTCCATTTCCTGAGGCTTCTCTGCCTGTCCTGGCCCTGGTAAGCCACACTCTGGCCAATTCATATCTTTCATATTCTACTTCAGTTAAAGCCTTGGTAAAAATTTGTGCTGGCTGTAAGCTCCAGGTTATTCCCTCTATCTGGTGTAAGTATTGAGCTGGTGACTGCAAGATCCAGCCCCTGGGTTTCATATCATTGCACTCAGGAATTCAAACCCCAGATCATGCTCTTTCAGCATGAGAGTGAAACTGACTATTTCACAATTTATGGTATGTGGATCTTTCTGTTGAGCAGTAAAACCAAGATCCTGGCTGCTTATAAAAAGTGTTTGTTGAGCACCGCCCCCCCAACCCCCCGTCCTAATCCTTCAGCTCTGCAGTCTCTGCCTCCTCTTACCAGACTGTAAGTGCAAAAATCAGAACTTTGTGTCTCCATCTTTGGGGAGGGTTTATCACCTCTCCCTTGTTTCCCAGTAGCAGGTTTTCCTTCCATTTTTCTGCTCTTGCCCAGGGAGCCTATGCAGTTCATAGGTTCTGTAGAAACTTGGTCTTCCTCTCGGTCGCTGGCTGGGATTCATTTCTGCTCTCTCACTGATTTTCTTTGGATGCACGCTTTTTTTCACAGGTGCTCTGAATGGCCTGGCTGTTACATCATTGATCTCAGTTTCTGTGGTCTCCCTTATTGCACCACACATCAGGACCCCTTACCTGTTGCATTTCAGTCTCTGCTAATTGTGTGTTGCACCAGCCTCAGAAAGAATAGACTGTACAGCCACACTCTCATACTGGCTCCCTTCTGCACAGACAGTACCTCTTCCTGTAAGACTGCCTGTCCCTGCCCTCCTTGTTGCTAACTTGAGTCCACTTTAGAAGCACCATGATCCCTCTGCACAATGCTTAGCAGCTTGTCATGAGAAATATAACCCTGAGGTCTGATTCTACAAGGTTATTACTGCACAGAGGGAATAGACACAATTCCCTAGAGAGGGAGATCATATTTGAACCAGCTTCTTGCTCAGAATCACCAAAATCCTTCATTTCTAGGCTGCTTCAATGTGTATTTTCCACAGTCAGAATGTGGAATATATATCTTGGGAGAATACTTGAACTTGTGCCTCAGTAATGAGGTTCCACTTGTCATACATCTTGTTGTTCCTAAGTTCTCCTCCTTAGTATTAAGTAGGACAAGTATAGAGCATTGTACAGCTGCCTGCTTTTATCTGTGGCATATCCTTTTGTAATCATGGGGAAGTTCATATGATGTTAATATTTTATGCTTTCTGAGGTTCTTAGAGAACTTGGTAATGTTAATGAGTTAGGATACACAACACAACTGTGAAGTAGGAACGTCTTGCTTCCATCCAGAGAGAGGGAGGCTGAGGCACTGAAAGGTAATGCAACTCAGGATCTCTTTTGTAATAGAACTATCTGTCCCTTCAGAGGAATTTTGGCTAGGAATTCTGCTCCTGGTTATTTCTTATGGATAAAAACTACAAAGGGTGCCGGTCCTTCTTTGTTTTATGGCTGTTAAATAACAGCAGAGATTCTCGATGGAAACTTCCAGGTCAGTTCTCTAGTCACTTTTCTCCAGTGACCATCTCTGCTTGATCGCAGTTCAGAGCCCATATCTGCATGTTCATATCTTTTCAGCTCATTGGAGTCTTTTACTTTTCACCCTCAGAAACAGTCACTTCCTGTGTTTAGCACCCTGCCATTTGTACTTTCTTCAGCTTCCAAATCTTGCTGGTACTGGATGCCAACTTCCCTGGGACAAATCCCACCTGACCTCTTTCCAGTAATTTGTTCTTCTGGATGTAGTCCTACATAGCTATCTGTGGAAGGCTCTCATGTCCTATTAAAGGCTTCAGTCCTTACTGAGTATGCTGTTGCCAATCACAGCATCTCCCCTTCCCCAGTCAGGAGCATCCATGGGATACTGGCTTGCTTTGTAGCCTGTGTGGACTTCGTTCTGTAGGTGTGACTGAATCTTTGGCCTTGGCCCATATGGCACTCTTTCATCCCTGTGTGGATTCATCCTTCTTTGAATTGGTGATTTTCTCCATCCATCCTTTCTTTCCTCCATCCATCCCCTGCCTCTTTAGCACCATTGACATGTCTCTTGGATTGGGATGGTGCATCTGGGCAATCCATCAGCCCATGATCCTGGTCTAGGGGGTACTGTGGGTGGAGTAGAAGACTCCCAGAACTCTGGGCCTCCTGCCTTACTCTCCTAATTTGGTAGCTTCCAGTCCTGATTTCCCACATCTTTGTCTGCTGTAACAATCAAACAGCAGTGGCTTCTGCAAAGTGCTAGGGAGGTGCTTGCAATACAGCCCCTAGTTTTGGAAGTGATGCTTCTAAGAACCCTTCTTCTGTCCTTGAGACCACTATATCTGGAGAACCATAACAGCAGCCTTCCAAGCAGACTTAATTACAAACTCTTCTGGAAAAATGGAACCTTGCGCCCCTGGACTTTGATGCCATTTTCCAGAGTAAAGAGTGCCTTACCTTGGACTGGTTTATCTTGATATCTGTCATTTCAGATTCAGTTCTCTTATCCCAGTCCCTCACCCTTTTTTGTGATACCTCACATAGAGTTGAAGTGGTGTATTGAGATGCTGCTTCCTCTGCTACTCAAGGTACTGAGGAAAGCCAGGCAGGATGAAACAGTTGTAATCCTTGACCTGGTCCCTTCAACTCTGTGCTCTGCAACCACTTCCACCTTAGACTGACTGCATTTAAGTTGAAGGGAGCTACTTCTGAAAAGAAGGTTTCTTTGTTGACCTGACTCTGTCTGGAGAGTGGAAAAGGTGCTTCTTTTTCTTACTCTTAGGTCTGGAAAGTCTTCCTGGCCTGGTCTGACATCAGAGGGCTATCCTGTTTCCTACTTTTCTTGCTTCAGGATCTTTGGGATTTTTTTCTATTGGTACTCAAGTAAGGTCTCAAAGCAGTGATTAATCCTTCCTTTGTTCCCAAGGTGAAGATGGAATTTCCTATGAAGAAAAATCAGCCGTTCTTCCTCTTGCTCCCTCCAAATCCAATATTGCATCCCAGCCCCTATGAGAAGAGGTTTCATTTGTTGAACATTTCAAAAAAAAAATCTCATTCTCATGAATTTAGAAAGCCAAAACAACTGCTACTCTGTTTTGAGAGTTGTAACAAGGGCAAGGCTGTATCTGAAGTCACTTTTGTTAGGTAGGTCCACACCTGCATTCTCACAGAGTATGCCCAGGCTGGCAGCCTTGTCCTGAGTTTGTCAGATGACATTTGGCAAGATAAGTCTTCACTTCTTGGTCAGTGATAACTGAAGCAGTCATTTCCCAAGTGTATGATGTGGCAACGTGTTTGTCTCTATTCCTTTTTATGTCACTATTGGCTAGGCCTCTCTGCTTCTCAGATAGTCTCTTTTGGACAAAGGGTCCTGCTAGCAGAACAATATGGTAGCCCCACTTCCTGGGTTTATTACTTGCTACATCTCTGTCATTCTATCCACTGTTGTAGGATTGGAGAAGACAGGCATATGACAACAGAAAATTACTTAACAGTAATTCTGTTTATCGAAGTCTCCTGTTCTCTCTCCCTACATCCCTCCATTCTCTGCTCTGATGCTTGTTTATCATCTCTGTCACTGGTTTGTATACTGTGTCCTTTTCTATGGCTGTGGAAGTTTTTTTAACTGGAGGGAGCATTTTCTGGCTAAAGCTGTGTAGTCAGGTATGGGGTTTCAAAACTCTTTGCATCCCCTGCTTCCAGTAGGTGGCACTATAATCCATCTGTCCTTTAATCCAACATCATAGGATGGTAGACAAGGGTTACTACAACTAACAGAATTGCTGGTAAGTAGTCTTCTAATATACAGCACTCTGACATCATTCATACTTATCCTTTTTAAAAGGAGAAAGGTACTTTTTATTCTGATGATAGAATGGTCAGCCATATTCATTTTATCTAAGCAAACAGGAAAGTAGATTAATGATATTTAGTTTATAATGGTGATATTGAAATGAATGAATTTATTTATATGTAATCCGTAATTACTACTAAATATCTGTATAAGTGCCAAGAAGGTTATGGAGATATCAAAGGAAATACAGTACCTTAATTATAATCCCAGTGAATAATCTGCAGGTAGTAAAATTGTGATTAAGTACTCTCAGTATCATTTACCATATTGGTTTTAAGATGTCAGTTCTTTCCATTCACATAGTGAATGCAGTTCTTATCCCTGAAATAATATGGTATTGTGCAATCAAACTTGTTTTCAATTTACTTTTTAATCATCTCTCTTCTTCAGGGACTCTTGATCACATAAAATAAAGAATTGGGAGTAAAGCTGGATAACATTTTACTATCTCACTTCAGAGATTTTTAGGACTAGAAGTTATTAAATATAAACTAATGTTTTTCAAACATGTACAGCCAATAAATCTGAAATGGATAATATTCTAGAGGTCAGTGTAGCCATTTCCAGAATAATAATGTAATTAGCTATTGACAACTGAAAACTAAGGCTGTTTTATTAAAAAAAAAAGGCATTGACATGTGATCTTAGTTCTAGATTAAAATAGTTGTACAGATTGTCTGATTTTTTTCAGTAGATATAATTGGAGCCGGGCTGTTTGGAAGCAGCTGACTAAACAACTAAGGGTGGGATTTGTGTTCCTATAAATCTTAGATACTTTTGAAAATCCCACCCTAAATTACTGTATTTTTCTGACAGGAATTTAGTGGCAATATAATTTGTATCTATTACAATGTAATATTTCCAGTGGTTTTATTTATTTTGTATATTTTAAATATATTTACATCTTGCTTGATTTATATGTTTTCATAATATTCCAATAAACAAGTAATATAATCCCTTATACATCCTATTGATGAGACACATGTTTGAGGTTTGGTCAAGGGCATAGGTCTGAAGAGTCTAATGTGGACTTGGAGAGACATCCATTTTCCATGCAAGATATTGATTGCTTATGTGCCTAACTGGAAATTGTATACCTATGAAAAAAGTGTAGGAAAAAAAGTGATAAAACGATGTTTTTTCTCACAATAAAACATTGATTTATCCCTGAAAAAGCATAAATGCGTTAAAGGATGTCTGTTATTTTGTGAAGATGAATTATATCCCATAGCTAGCATGTGTAAAATGGGTAAAAAATTGCATGAGTTGCCAGGGACTTTTGTGGTTTAATTGGATAGTAAAATAAAAAATACAGCAGTCTTGTGTAATATGCTTTATCGTGTTTAGTGATTATATTATTGTATTAGTGTTGTAAATATATAGGGTACTTTACAAATATCAGGGGGAAATGTTCATTATCAGAGAAAAGAACAGGAGTACTTGTGGCACCTTAGAGACTAACAAATTTATTAGAGCATAAGCTTTCGTGGACTACAGCCCACTTCTTCGGATGCATATAGAATGGAACATATATTGAGGAGATATATATACACACATACAGAGAGCATAAACAGGTGGGAGTTGTCTTACCAACTCTGAGAGGCCAATTAATTAAGAGGAAAAAAAAAACTTTTGAAGTGATGATCAAGATAGCCCAGTACAGACAGTTTGATAAGAAGTGTGAGCATACTTACAAGGGGAGATAGATTCAATGTTTGTAATGGCTCAGCCATTCCCAGTCCTTATTCAAACCGGAGTTGATTGTGTCTAGTTTGCATATCAATTCCAGCTCAGCAGTCTCTCGTTGGAGTCTGTTTTTGAAGTTTTTCTGTTGTAATATAGCCACCCGCAGGTCTGTCACTGAATGACCAGACAGGTTAAAGTGTTCTCCCACTGGTTTTTGAGTATTTTGATTCCTGATGTCAGATTTGTGTCCATTAATTCTTTTGCGTAGAGACTGTCCGGTTTGGCCAATGTACATGGCAGAGGGGCATTGCTGGCACATGATGGCATGTATCACATTGGTAGATGTGCAAGTGAACGAGCCCCTGATGGTATGGCTGATGTGATTAGGTCCTATGATGATGTCACTTGAATAGATATGTGGACAGAGTTGGCATCGGGGTTTGTTACAAGGATAGGTTCCTGGGTTAGTGGTTTTGTTCAGTGATGTGTGGTTGCTGGTGAGTATTTGCTTTAGGTTGGGGGGTTGTCTGTAAGCGAGGACAGGTCTGTCTCCCAAGATCTGTGAGAGTAAAGGATCATCTTTCAGGATAGGTTGTAGATCTCTGATGATGCGCTGGAGATGTTTTAGTTGGGGGCTGAAGGTGACAGCTAGTGGTGTTCTGTTATTTTCTTTGTTGGGCCTGTCTTGTAGGAGGTGACTTCTGGGTACTCGTCTGGCTCTGTCAATCTGTTTTTTCACTTCAGCAGGTGGGTATTGTAGTTTTAAGAATGCTTGATAGAGATCTTGTAGGTGCTTGTCTCTATCCGAGGGATTGGAGCAAATGCGGTTATATCTTAGAGCTTGGCTGTAGACAATGGATCGTGTGGTGTGTCCTGGATGGAAGCTGGAGGCATGTAGGTAAGTGTAGCGGTCAGTAGGTTTCCGGTATAGGGTGGTATTTATGTGACCATCGCTTATTAGCACAGTAGTGTCCAGGAAATGGACCGCTTCTGTGGATTGATCTAGGCTGAGGTTGATGGTGGGATGGAAATCATTGAAATCATGGTGAAATTCCTCAAGGGCTTCTTTCCATGGGTCCAGATGATGAAGATGTCATCAATGTAGCGCAAGTAGAGTAGGGGCGTTAGGGGACGAGAGCTAAGGAAGCGTTGTTCTAAGTCAGCCATAAAATTTGTTAGTCTCTAAGGTGCCACAAGTACTCCTGTTCTTTTTGCGGATACAGACTAACACGGCTGCTACTCTGAAACCTGTCATTATCAGAGAGCTTTCCATGTACAAAATAGTAAGACAACAGCAATAGAATTTTTTAAAATAATACTACAGAGAAAGAATCAACATGAATTAAAGAAAAACCCAAATATGGGGGAGAAGGCGAGAGAAGAATCAAACTTGACAACAATCTTCCAAGCCTGGGAAAGTAAAGTATGGGTATCATCACCAGTAGAGAAAGGAGGATATGGAAAGGGGTGAGGAAAGTTGGGAAGTTTAGTTTGAATATATTAAGTACAAGAGCAGGAGGAGATGCAAGAATGGTTGGAGGTTAGGGATAGATAGGTAGATTTGGGAGCTATTAGTATAGAGGTAATAGCTGAAACTAGGGAACTAGACAAAGGTTTTGAAAATTTATAGAAAAGCAAGGAACTGCCAACAAAAACCTCATGGACTGATGGCTCCTTGTGCTAAGTCTAAGAGGTGATTGAGGGGGGAGACTGACCCAGCCTGCCTCTCTCTTTATCCCTGCACTCAGAAATTGGGAGGCTCCTGCTCCATATCATGGCCATAGAGAGAGGCATAGGACGCTGGGGCCACATTGCTAGGTCCAAGGGGGTGTAGTCAACAACTGTCCCTCTCCCTCCTCTGTCCCCACCATCAGCTCACAGTAGCATGAGATTCTAATGCTGCTGGTGCCTTTAGGGAAGAAAAAATACTGTATATATGAGTTTCTGAGAATAAAAACTGTAATAGCTTTCCAGCCACCAACCTTCCCAGAAGAGTTGAAGATACATATTTGCATTCCTTAATCTTTTTCTATCTTTCACTTGAAAAACAACTTGGCAGAAAAACTAGTATGTTCCATGCCCCAACCAATGGGCACCTTTTGTGTTCTGTATCCTAGATAGGATTGCTGCCTGAAAAATACTCAAATTACAAGTTTCCTGCCAGTCATGTTCTGGGGGCATTGTCTCCAGGAGTTATGGTCTGTTGTAGCTTTTCCTTTCAAAGACAAATGATGGATAACTAACTCTCTTACAAACTCAGCTGAGTTAAATAATTTAAACTTCACAAAGACTTGTTAAATCCCCAATTTTGAATGAATACTACTTTTTCTGATAGTTTTGTGTAAAAGATTTTTTTAACAACTGAACATTTTATCTAGAATGAGCTCCTGTTGCTCTTGCAATTTGCTAGCAATACTTACATAAATGTGGTCAATAAAATATATTTCTTTTCCTGAGTTATTAAATATATGTATAATTGTCCTTTGTGACTGAAATCATGTATGTTGTCTACAATAAATAAATATTACAAATATTTAAAAAGATAAGCAAACAAATTTTGATCAAATTATTATTTTCCTAGTGAAGTGATGGAAGCCCATTGCTTGAGACAACTTAAAACTAGACTAACCAGAACACTAGAATGTATACTGTAAGGATATAAAAGCAAACATGGATTTGCAAGGAGATGGGCTGGATGTTAATAGGTCTTTTCTATCTCTAATTTCTATTTATTCAATTAAGAACTGACTTGAACTGTGGCAGAGGTGCCCAGGGATCAGCAGAGACTTTTACAGTTGTAGGAAGAGATGTGGGTATCTAGAGTCTATTGAAGGAAGGTAGGAAAGGAGGTGGGGAGATAACTGGGGTCTGTCTGGAGTTGTGGGAAAGGGTGGACAATCTTAAATGAGTTTAGATAGTTCAGGCAAGCCTCTAAACTTTTGTGTGTCATCCAACAATAAGTATTGCATTGAAAGGGAAGAACATGGAGAAAAAAATATGCTGTTAGAAGTTAAAAATGTTTGGTTCATTTTTACTAGAAAATAAGACTTTGAATTGACCTAATGATACTTTTAGAATTGTCAAAAACTTATCAAGTTGATCAGTATAAATTGTGAAACTTCTACAATCAGAGACAGCTATTCTTTTCAGTGGCCTTTTTTCTTTGACAATTCAAGCAACGTAGTGATTTAGCAGTTTTCCCTATCCAGATAACAGATTAGACTATACTCTTCTAGTACGGAATGGGTCACAGACAGCCTTTTCTTATTCACAGTTCTCTATTTCAGACCACCAGTTAGTAGGGCACTGCCACAGCCTGAAAAACTTCAGACAAATAACGTTGGCAAAAAAAAGAGACCAATAGAGGTAAGGAAAACCACAGACATCTTTTTTTTCCTAGTTTAACATTCCCTTAATCCCTTAATTTTTTTTACTATTTTGTCCAAAAAATTGATTTGCATATCAATAAAGTGAATGGTTGTATATGGTAAAGTTAGTATAAAGAGAGAAATAGTTAATATCGTGTATGTATTTAGCAGCAAATTTCTTTTTTTGGGAGGGGATCCTTTAGGATCTTTTATCTTTCATTTTTCTTTTGATCCCTGAAAGGTCCAATGTCACCCCACCCCACAAATGTGTCTGAGCCACAGCTTTCTCCAGAGTCTATCAGTTACAGAAACAGCACATTCAGCCTATGTGGTATGGAGTCCCTCTTGGGTGAGTGTAGGGTATCAGTATAATATCACACTTGGCCAGAACTTTGATTTTTCCATGTGGCCATGCATTGTATTACCAGTAGGTTACTAAACCAGCTAAACAAATTACCTTTAATTCTGAAGTTTATTCAGAGGAATGCAGTAAATTTCTCTCTCCCCTTTATGCATGAAATACCCTCCCTGAACTCATCTGTAAATTCACCTGAACTCTTCACTACAGTCTTCGCCTTTAAAACTCAAATTCAAAATAAACTTCTTCTGAAGTTTGTAAGTAATCGGCCAATTAATGATGCTTTTAGGGTTAGGTGGGATTAGACCCCAATCCTGCAGTTAGATCTGATTGTAGGATTTGGGGTCTTAATTAGTATTTTCTCTCTCTTTCTCTCCCCCCAGTGCATATGAGGTTTTTTTTTTTCATTCTATGTTTGACTGTACCCCATCCCTTCACCTTTTCATATGTGATTTGTTTGCTTAAATTGTAAGTGCTTTAAATTTGGGAGTGTGTCTTCATCTGTGTCATCGTCATGCACAGTGGGACCCTGATCATCATTAGGCATCTGAATGCTATTGTAATATAAATATTAAATAATATTCTCACCATATTAGAAATATAGATTATTAATTAATGTTCAATAAAAATATTTGGCATAGTATGTAGTATTTTGCCATGATGCTTTGGGAATTTTTAGGCACCATCTCAGCATTCCAATTCCCCTAGTCCTCCAAGCTGAATATCAGGTAGACTATGGGAATATGAAACTGGTGAAGAATACTATTCATACTAGGGTCCTAGCATCTTGTATATCAAGAGTTACGTTCTTGTTGCCGGATGAGACTGTATACTATCTTTTGTGAAAAATTTGTTTCCATTAACATCCATCAAAAGATATAGCATGAGATACGGGGGAAATATGATATACTGGTGTAACAGGCAGCAGACCAGTCTCAGATGTTTTTGGCCATCAGCAAAAATTCATTTTTCCTTTGAATATAGGCAATTACACATGTTTAAAAAATAAAGCACTAGGAAAGCTTTATTCATAAAGAAGTCTTAAAGTATTTAATAGACTTAAATCTGTTTTCTTAGGATCTAGTATTGGAGCTGGTATTTGGGTACCGAGGCAAGGACTGCAGGAACAATGTTCACTATCTGAATGATGGTGCTGATATAATTTATCATACTGCATCTGTTGGGATTCTATATAACGTGGCAACAGGTAGGAAAAACTACTTAGGAAAATTTCTCTGCTCATGTATACAGGTAACACCCATCTGATAACCAGTATACTTAAAATGTTAGTGCTGTCTGGAAAAATTGCAAAATAATGATTTACGGAAGAAAATCTAACTAAAAGTGCAATCAAAGAGTGTGTGATCTATATTATTTGTGCTATGTAATCAAAAGAGATCTGAATAAATCCCTGTGAGGACAATATTTGGAAGGAGGTATAAGAATCCAGTTATTTCAATACCAATTTTCTTAACTCAGTAGTACTCCTCCTCCATGTACCAGCATCATGTGTGTTCAAAAAGTAATTGTCTTCACATTCTCAGCTGACAGCAATATACTGCTAAAGAATCTGTAATTTAGGAGGCATTGCAATTTTGTCATTGTGATGCTGTGAGACATATCACATATCACAGTGTCCTGTTGAGCCTTCCAGGTTATGGTTGCCATCTTAGATTCCCTTCTGTCAAGAGGGATGAGGTGTGCTGCTTCTGTTCAAGTTTTCCTCAGCTTTAATTTTAATATATTATTTTGAGTTAGGTCTGTGGTCAAAGAGGAATTTCAAAACTAAAATTAAAGTCTCAACGTTTCTGTTCCAGCTGCAGGAACTAGCATGGAACAAGTTTTTATAATTGCTCATGAGACCTAAGATGTTTCATTTTAGTTTTGAATTTAATACATTTAAAATTTCAGCATTGCTGCAAGTAGTTTTCTCTTAAAGTAATCCAAAATGACAGCCACTTGGAATGTGTACAGAATGTGCCTTAGACACACATGGATATATAATAAAATGTACAGGGAAAACTTCTGTGGGACCTTTTAATTCATCACACGTTTATAAAGTGAAGACAGTATAGAAATGCATTTGCTGTGCTTTTCATTGACTTTTGTTAAATATGACATGAGCAAGTGAATGCATTTGAGTGGCCACATTACTTAGTTATGCAAATCATCCAAAACTCATGCCAATAAAACCTTTGAACCACATAACAGCTTCACGTTTTCCATATATGTTACAGAAAAACTGTTTTAGAAATGTTTGAAAGAGGTTTTAAAAACATTATTGGGACTATTTTTATGTCTTCATTTGTTAAACTAGCATCTCACCTCTCAGTCCTCCCATACCATGCATGTTAGTTCACCAACTACTACCCCTAAGTGTTAAATGGTACACTTAGACTTTCAAAGGGCTTATTATTCCCTATCATCATCTGTGTTTTGAAAATACAGGCAATTTGCCTGGTGGTTTGAATTTGGGAAGCACTACTCTTAGGTCAATTGTTTACCAGAAGCGTTACAATATCCTAACAAAACATGCATCTTCTATCTTTTGCTTATTATAAGAAAAGCTCCACTTCTTCTCTGCAAATGCATGGCCAGTATATCCACCATCTCCAGGGTTGTCCCTTAATAGAGATAGAAGTCTGTGGCCCAGTGCTTTCTGGCCACCAATACTGTAACCCTACCCACAGTGGCCTCCTTGGAATCCCTGGGCTGTTGCTCAAGTCCAGAATGAGGTCACCTATTCCTCCAGTAGCCTCTCTTCTTGAACCTCCGTCGCTATAGCCACAGACAGTAATTGCTCCAGAATTGCTGGTTCAGCCTAAACCATTGGTACAGGTGCCACAGAGATTCCATGGGCTCTGCTTCCTCCTTCTTCTTCGTTGCCAGACAACTCTGTGATACCAGATTCTTCCTCCTTTGTACCTGAGGATTTTAAATCGTTCAGCCTTGGATATTCAGGCCAAGCTTGCTCAGGAGAACACCCATAAATTGATGGATATTCTCCAGTCCTCAGCTCCAGGGAGAGTGACTCTCTCCATAAATGAAGCAATCTAGGAACCGGCAAAGATCCTAACACCCAGATTCCTTACACCCACAATGAAACATGCAAATAAAAGATACCACATGCTTGTGAATTGTTTTTTGGGTGCTCCTACTCTTGTCATAAGAGCAGTTAATGAGAGG
Organism: Chrysemys picta bellii; assembly: GCF_011386835.1. Taxonomy (NCBI): domain Eukaryota; kingdom Metazoa; phylum Chordata; order Testudines; family Emydidae; genus Chrysemys; species Chrysemys picta. Next base: position 122,460,803 of record NC_088794.1, on the reverse strand, counting down.
TTAAGATGGGAGAGAGAGAAGTTGACACCAAAGGACAAGGACTCTAAAAGATTGGACTTGTTTGGGAAAATGTATTCTGTCTCATCCTTACAAATGCTCATTGCCAATCACCAGGCCTTTTCTCAAAGTATGACTTTCTAAAGTGGGAAACAATGGCAAAATGTATAGATAAGTTACCAAAATCCTCCAGGGAAGAGTTTAAGAGTTTATTGTAAAAGGTGACTAGTGGCAAAAATATCACTATGGTCAGCTTTTGGAAATGGCTGATGCTTCCTCAAGAGTTATAGCATGTGCTGTGACACTGAGAAGGGCCTCATGGTTCCAGAACTCTGGTATAGCTCCTGAGGTCCACAGATGATTGAGGACCTACCCTTTATGGTCAATTTTTGTTTTCAGAGAAAACTGATAAAATGTTACATTCCTTGAAAGATGAGCTATGATGCATTTGCTGGGGATTTTAACACCAGCGATAAAGAGGCATCACTTTACAGGGCAACAGCTTAAGCAGCATTATTGTCTGAAGTGGGTTCTGTAGGTTGAATTATCTCTCTAGACAGCAGGACTTTTCCAGGAAGGCGCTCAAGTCTTATATGAGGTCTTCTAGTCCCAATTTTAACCAATCAGCCTGTTTTTCATTATGCAGCTAATTTGACTCTCCGAAGCCAGCATTCCAGTCGGCAGGCTTCAAGCCATTTCCCCTATATTTGGGGATAGGTTAGCCTACTTCTACAGGTCTTGGGAGTCAATAATATGGACAAGTGGGTCCTGAGCACTGTGGGACTGGGTTATGCCTTTAGTTCCTGTCCATTCCTCTTCTCATCCTCCTACTCCATCACTTTCCAGAGACCCCTCTCATGAGTGTCTGCTCCTTCAACAGGTGCAGACTGTCTGGGTTTTGGGGATCATAAAAGAGGTTCCCCTTCAGAACTGGGGAAGGGGATTCTACTCATAGTATTTCCTGATCTCCAAGTCCAAGGGAGAGATGAGACCTATCCTCCGTCTCTGCAGCCTCAACAAATACATGAGATTCCGCATGGTTACTCTGGTGACTGCTCTCCCGGCTTTCAGTCACAATGACTGGTTTGCCACCCTCAATCTTCATGACACTTAACTTCCATGTGGTAATTTTCCCAAGTCACAGGCAGTTTCTGAGATTTGTAGTGGCAGGTCAGCATTATCAATACGCTGTGCTTCCCTTTTGCCTGTCCTCCACTCCATGGGTATTTACATGATAGTAGTAGTAGTATATCTCAGAAAAAAAGAGGAATTAATGTGTTCCCATACCTGGACAATTGGTTAGGGAATGACAGGGCTAGAGAATAAGTCCTCTTTCATGTCCTATTCACACTACATCTCTTCAATCATCTGGGCCTGATTTTGATCAAAGGAAAATCAATGGTAATACCATCTTAAAAAATCTACCTCGGAAAACCGGGACCCCACTAAACTCTCTGAGTTCAAGAATCTTTCTACCAAACAAAGGATTTCAAGCAATTTTGTCACCTGTGTCTGTCATTCCAATCTCAACCTTCAACTATGGTCTGTGTATGCCTGAAGTTACTAGGCCGTATGTATGCATGCACTTATGGAGTTCAGCATGCAAGATTGTGCTTTCATCCTCTTCCAGTGTATGTCTATTGGTCTATTGCCCAAGTTGTCAATCGCTGGACAGGCTTGGACTTCTTACAATGCTAGGCAGATCAGAGCAATGTATGCCAGGGTTTTCCCTTTGCTCATCCTCCACCAACTATGACCATAGTCACTGGTGCCTCCCCAATAGGTTGGGGAGCACATCTGGGGACATTGAGAATTTAGGGCTTGTGGTCAGAACAGGAGACTTTCTGTCATATCAGCATTTGCAGAGCACAGTTCCTTGAACAGGAGCTCATTTAAGATGACTGAACTATTTTTAAAAGAATATATTTTGACAAAGGACACAGAAAATATATTAGCACGTGTATTCATTTTATAAAGTAAATTTTCCATGGCAATTTATCTTTTGGTGCACTGATGGTTTGTTTTCAACAAATGCATTATTTACTCAGGTGTATACTTTTAAAAGCTTTGTTATGTTTATGGTAAGTATTTTAATCTAAAGCATGGAATGTTTTCAAAAGTATTTATTAAAGTGAGACATACTACAATTATTTACTGCTTTTCATCTTCAAAATACCTTATTAATACAAACTAATCATCAAACAGCAAGCCTGTGGGGTAGGGAAGTAAGTATTAATGGTTCATATCAATAGTGGATGTAACAGCAATGAAGTCTGTGCAATTACACCAGGGACAAATTTGATCCATTCTCACAATACTCCTAATTATAAAGCTGAGGGAGAGAGGTTAAGGGACCTGTCCAATATCATTGAAAAATATATATCAAATCCAGATTTAGAATTTAGTGATTCATGGCTCCAAGCACTGTATATAGAATATTATGTCATCATAAAGCCATTCTCTATTAAATATTATAACATTTTTTTCAAATTTAATCATTGCCATATATGTATACATGTTTTAACAAACGTATTAATTTTTTGTATTTTTATTTTAGGCTCTCAGACTTTTTACCAGGAACATAATGATGATATTCTGTGCCTCACTGTAAATCAGCACCCCAAGTTTACCAACCTTGTGGCAACTGGCCAAGTAGGTATGTTTGTATATTTTTAAAATGAAATTAACATATAAGCATGATTTTAGGGTCATTCGAGTTCATGAATAAAACAAAGATTATTTGATTATGCTATCTCCGTTTGTATGAGTGTTACTCAGTTACCTGTCCTCTATTTTTTTTCTGGAGAGTAATTTAATACAATTAAACAAAAATTATTGGGAGGCTTAGGAAGCCAAAATTTTGCTTGGAGAGTTATCAGAAAGTAATTTTGGAATGAGCCCCATTTAAATTCGTCTGTACTTCCATTTAATCTCCTGACTTGTTCTGGGACATCATCATCATAAACAGTCTTTCCAACCAACTCAACAGTAGTCTGTTAATGAAAGGGAGACAAATGAAGAACATTTAATTAAACAATAGTCTGCATTTTTATCTTAAATGGAAAAATAGTTGTGAATTTACATATTATCCCATGATACAGGTTTACAGTATCTACAACTACAGTGCTCATAATAAATGGTTTTAACCTTCCAAACAGAGCCAAAGCAGTAATGAGTGTTTCCCTCTAGATCAGGGATTCCCAAACTTGGTTCGCGGCTTGTTCAGGGTAAGCCCCTGGCGGGCTGCGAGATGCTTTGTTTACCTGAGCGTCCGCAGGTACAGTCACTTCCTGCAGCTCCCATTGGCCAGGAACGGCAAACCGTGGCCACTGCTCAGGTAAACAAACATCTCATGGCCCGCCAGGGGTTTACCCTGAACAAGCCACAAACCAAGTTTGGGAACCGAGTGATAATCTAGATTTTAGTAAAAACAAATATATTAAAATGACATTAAAGTTGACATGTAGGATCACACACACAAAAAGAAATCCTTACAACAGTATTCTTACATCAACACTATTGTGTCTCGACATCGCAGCACAATAAAATCCTCTGGCAGTTTCACAACACAAACATATGTTGCATATCTTTTAATGTTTCTTAGCAAATAGCACATATTGAATGTCTTAGAGTTTAGAAAATGTAGGAGCCAGATTGATTTAACAGGAATATATTTTTATTTCTCTACAAAAATTTGTATTGAAGTCACTGCTAAGAAGGGCTGGGCAAATAATGGATTTTTCTGTTCACTGGGAATTTTGAAAAGTTGAAAAAAAAACATTTCATGTTGAACTGAAAACAAAAAATTTCAAATTTTTTGGAAAAAAAAAAACTTGTTTCAGGTTGAACAAAACATCATTTTGACAAAATTGAAATATTGCGATTAGATTTACTCAAAGGGTTACTCAAAGAATGCAGAATGGGACGGGAGGAATGCAGTGACACTACAAAAGCTATGGTTCTTTGCTTATTTTGTTTCCCTGTGTGCTTCTTCACCCAGGAGGAAACATAGGACACTTTTAATGCTCATTTGTCCCATAAACATCCTGTAAAGCAGCTAATAATAGAACAACTTCTGCCTTGTTTTATAACCTGGATTGAGGAATAAAGAAGAGCAGGAACAGATGACACCACATAAATAAAATCGTTTCCATGCAAATAATCCCAGTAATTAAATGGGGGGAGAATTTTTTTTAAAAAAAGATAAACATTTTTTTCTAAGCAAAACAATTTTTAAAGCTTTGCACTGGCATTAGGGTTATTTTACTTATACTTATTTGCTTTTGGTATTTTTAACAGTGTTATAACTTGCATCAGCATAGTTTTGACATAATGCAGTCTCCAAAGATTTACAGAAATATTACTTTAATGTGTTTTCAAATTGTAATGGCATGGTAGCGGAGACTCTGTAGTCTTGCACTGAAATAGTTTTGACATCAGAATATCTCATTGCAATGTTTTATGATGATGCTAAATCCATTATGTTATGCAGAATGCTTAATTGCTTCTCTAATTTGGGCGTGCTCCTGTGTAATGCTGATCACCCATCCCTTCTACTGAAGTAAATGGGAGTAGAGGGGGTTCAGTACATGTCAGGATCAGGCCCTTTATTAATATACCATCTCAAACATTATTTCCCTCTGGGCATTTATTTACTTAATTGGCTAGCATGCCTGAAACATGTAAAAAATGCTATTAATTTAGAGCTAGGTAGAGAAGGACTCAAGCATAGATCCAAGTGACATTTGTACATTTTATAACTCACACAATTGAAGACAAAATGCATTAATGCTAGCCATTTGTATTCCAAATGTGACTGAAACCACTTTAGACATCAGTATTTGTTCTACTACTTTAACTATAATAGCAGTATTGGTACTGCTGTAATGCAAGAAGATGACCGCAAGGCGTGTGGTAAGAAATTACACTTTTTGTAGCATATATTTTCTTGAACACTTACCTTATTTCTGATCTAATGATTTTTCTGCTGCTTTTCCATTACAGGAGACTCAGCAGATATGTCAGGTAAGGGAAATAAAATTTTAACCTCTTCAGGTATAGTTAGACTATTGAGTAGTCACTGTCTACAACTCTGTAGATCAATAAGTTCTGAGAATATATTTCAAGTTTATAAAACCACATATCAATCATTTACTGCCTCAGCACTAAACCACAATAGCTCAGTAAATTGTAAAAATAAAATATTTCCTTTACGAAAAATCAAAACATTCAAAAGAACACACTTTAAAACGATTTTTGTTGAAACACATTCCCTTCTTGCCTCCCAGCGATAAACTATTTCTAATATAGCATACTACTGCTACTACTAGAGCATATATGTACAAATGTGCAGTTTTTAGAAGCTATTGGGGCTGACAACTAACAGTTTTAGACAATTCAATTGAACATAATTTTGTAATTTATACATTTAAAGCAATATTCCAGTGAGGAGGCCTAGGTGACTGAGTGAATAAAATAATCACCTTTCATATCTACTATATGATTGTCGTGCAATTACTACCAGTGATCGAAAATGATTGTTATTATGTCAGTTTAATTTAGTGATGAATCATTTTGGGTCTTTTGACAATTGTGATTGAGCTATTTTTAGTAATAAATTGTATCTTAACTGTAATTTTAAGGATCCATCACCATCATGTGTGAGTGAGTTCATTGTTGAGCAGTCATTTTAGTTGTTTGTCACACATCAGACACAGAGATGCATAAAAGTGGGTTTGTGTATATATAGAGAATATGATAAAAATTATGCATGTGATGAGCACATACATGGTCAGTGAAATTTTGAAGTACGTTGATTTTTTTTTTGAATATGACAAATGAAGGTTGCATTAAGGATGGGAGAGAGCATACAAGGGAGCCTTTTTCCAACCAATATTCCTACGTAAGAGGTAACCATAATATGGCTGTTTTCCTGAGTTCAGGAGTAACCCCTCTAGTGCTGCATAATGTCTCCACTAACTCCCACTTAGGCACTTCTGCTGCCTCATTGACCCTCCTAGCACAGCTTTAGTTTGACCTTCTATGTCTTAATAAATTTATATAATTCCTGATGGCATTGTCTGGGTCCTGCACTAAATTCTCTCTTCTTTGTGGAGCTACTAGACTAGAATCTGGGCTGCTGCTGCTCTTCATTGTGATGTTTTAAGTATATCCATGCCAAATTGTTTGCTGGCATCAGGATCAGAATGGCACATGAAATGCTCTATTGACTGCAGAACAGGTCTGGTTCATTCTAGTGCAGATCTCTTCTGCCCTGCTTGCCCATGGAACCTTTACCCTGACTAAAAAGAGAGAGACCACCCCACAAAATGCATCCCTCTCCTAGGACAAATACTCAGCAGGCAGACCGTGACCTCCATGAGGGAGGAGCAAGATCAAGGCAGAGATTTTGAGAAGAGCACAAACGGAGGGAACCACATTTTTCTTCCAGCTAACCCTGTTGTGGTAGACTTACTCAAATCCACATTTGTGGAGTCTAGATGAAGATAGGGTTGCCAACTTTCTAATTACACAAAACTGAACACTAGCCCCTCCCTTTCCCCAAGGCCTCACCCCCTTCCCTGAGGCCCCGCTTCCCACTCACTACATTTCCCCCTGCCTCGGTGGCTCGGTCTCCCCCACCCTCACTCACTTTCACTGGGCTAGGGTAGGGGGTTGCGATGCAGGGGGGGGGTGAGGGCTCTGACTGGGGGTGCAGGCTCAGGTGGGGCTGGGGATGAGGGGGTGGGGGTGCAGGAGGGGGCTCCAGACTGGGGTATGGGGACGAGGGATTCAGAGTGTGGGAGGGGGCTTCAGGTTGAGGCAGGGAGTTGAGGTGCAGGAGGGGGCTCTGGGTTTGGGGGGGCTCTGGGTTTGGGGGGGCTCAGGGCTGGGGAAGGGGTTGGGGTGTGAGGGCTCTGGGCTGGGGGATGGGTTCTGGGGTGGGGTCAGGGATGAGGGCTTTGGGATGCAGGATGGGCTCCAGGCTAATGAGTGGAGCCGAGGGATTTGGAATGCAGGAAGGGGCTGTGGGTTGAGGCAGGGGGTTGGGGTGTGGGAGGGGGTGAGGGCTCTAGGCTGGGGGGGGGTCTCTGGGGTGGGGCCAGGGATGAGAGGTTTGAGGTGCAGGACAGGGCTCCAGGTTTGGGGGGGCTGGGGCATGCGGTTGCAGTTAGAGAGGGGGCGGGCTCTGGGCTGGGGCCAGAGATAAGGGCTTTGGCATGCAGGATGGGGCTCCAGGTTTGGGGGGGCCTGGGGTAGGGGGTTGGGGCACGAGCTTACCTCGCATGGCTCCCGGTCAGTGGCACAGCAGGTGGGGGGGGGCTAAGGCAGGCTGCCTGCCTGTCCTGACACCGCATTGCGCGCACGCCAGAAGGGGCTAGTAGGCAGGGGGCGGAGCAGTAGGCTCTGTGCGAGCTGCTCTTGCCTGTAGACACCACCTCCCCCCCCACTCCCATTGGCCAGTTCCCAGCCAATGGGAGTGCACAGCCAGTGTTCAGGGTGGGGGCAGTGCGCGGAGCCCCGTGGCCCCCTCCACCTCCGCCTAGGAGCTGGACCTGCAGCCTGCTTCCAGGGCGCAGCACGGTGCCCCAGGACAGGTAGGGACTAGCCTGCCTTAGCGCCGCGGCGGTGCTGACCGGAGTCACCAAGGACCCTTTTCGACTGGGTGTTCCAGTCGAAAACCAGACACCTGGTCACCCTAGATGGGGATGGTCCAGACTTCTCTTTATCTGAGATCCACAAACTTTCAGCTCATGCTGTCAGGTAGGAAGAGATTAAGGCAGTCCAGGATTTTGCCAGGGAGGATGCTGAAGAAGAAAAGGCTGTTCAAAGTCTAGGATAAAGCCCTGCATCTGTTTCATTTTCCACAAAGAAGTAAAGAAGTTTGTCAAATAATTCTGGGGCATCCCCGAAGCTTGTTCTGCCCAGCAACAATGCACTATTTTAACTACCTGCCTATAATACTCTTCAAGACTTTGAGGTAACACTCAAACATAAAAAATGGCAGTAACTGTGGTGTCACCAAATGAAGGGTCATTTCCATGAAAGAAAAGTATTCCTTCTGTGCATTGTGTAAGAATGAGCTGGTTCCAAATATCGTTGATGTGTTCAGCCATGGTATTATGCACTACTAAGACATGAACCATTAAGCTGCAGGTGCTAGATCCAGACTTCCTAACAGATCAAAAATAGGTTAAAAAGGTTTAGACAAAATCCATTTGATTTCCAAGTTCTTTTGCAGTGATTCCCTAAACATGGTCATGCTACCATTCCCTTTTACTTATTAATATCCACACAGAAGGCGGGACCCTCTAGTTAGTGACGGCCATAGCGCCATAGTTCCAGGTCAAGCAGAGACTGATCACCATTTATTTTAGAATATAGACCTTTTTGGATGGGGCCCCGTACCAAGCTCTTAAAGTTCTCACAGATTTGTTGTCTTTTCCATCTCTTATCAGACAGAGGAGTGAGATGTAATGTTTTGATTGTTTTGCAGAGGTTTACTCTGCTGTTCTCAAGTACCAAAGAGATCCAGGGGTGTCTGTGTACTTGTAGATCTGACATCATTCAGTCCCCTTGTGCCATACATGGAATTCAAAATAAAGACAACCCAGATAGTTATAGCAGCAGTTGAACCTGCAGGCATCCTCACTTTCAAAAAAAAACACATACCTGCATATACATATTGCATCATCACATCAAAAATATTTGCTTTGCTCTGGGTCAAGAGCACTTTTAATTTACACTTTATCCTTGCATTGCTCCCACCCACACCAGCACATTCTGCTCTATCTCAACAACAGGCTTCTGAAAGCTCAGTCATCTCTAGAGGCTCCAAAACTAGTTTGTGAGTCAGTACAGCTGCTTACTCATATGGGGTTTATTATTAGCCTTAAGGAGAGTGAATTAGTGTGCTCTCAGAAATTGGTCCACCTGAAAACAGTCTTCAACATGTTCTAAGGTCTTGTCTACCTGTTCTGCGAGAGGTTTGACAAGGTAGTTTTCTTAGCTCAGGAAGTTGGATGCCTATACAAACAAATGAATCTTCCCAGGATTTTCACAGATTCGATTCCCTGTTTTGTGCTATGTAAGGTTTTAAAAAAAGGAGCAGGGGGAGGGTTTCTATTTTGTTAAGCCAATGTGGCTGTGTAACAGCATGAAGGAAATCTTCATAGCAGAAAAGAGCCTTCTGGATCCACTCTTTTCAGGACTCTTCATAAGTTGAAGGAGTGTCCTTCTGTCTTCCTTCTGCAAAGGTTGTTACTGATTTTTCAAGTAGGTTTGTGCTGCTGAGTCACTTACACACCTCTGAAAGTCCAAGCCTTAGTCAGGATTGGGGCCTCATTGTACCAGGCTCTATACACAGATTGCAAACCATGATTAGACATGAACTGGACTGTAGTCCACGAAAGCTTATGCTCTAATAAATTTGTTAGTCTCTAAGGTGCCACAAGTACTCCTGTTCTTTTTGCGGATACAGACTAACACAGCTGCTACTCTGAAACATGCTTAGACTGTATGCTCTTTTGGAAGGGACTGTCTCTGTGATCAGTGGCGTAGCCAGGTTTTAAGAGCAGGGGGAGCAAACATAAAAAAGGCGCCCCCCCTTGGCTCCTCCTCTGGCCACGCCCCCCATGGCTCCTCCTCCGGCTGCTCCGCGCCCACCCAGCTCCTCTCCCACGCCCCCGCATCTCATCCCTCCTGCCATTGTCCCTGGCCAGCCCTTTCCCCGCCCCTCTGCTGCCGATGCCCGCTGGGCCGGGGCTCGCAGCTCGGCAGGCTGAGCAGCAAGCGGCCACCCGCCCGCCTGAGCCCGGCTGCACACCTCGCCCTGCTTCGGCAGCCGGGCTGTTGCCATCAATTATTAATCGGCTCCCAGCAGCCGCGGCGGGGAGCGGGAGCAGCCGTGATAAGGGAGGGTGGGCAGGAGGAGGGGAGTGTGTGTCAGAGCTGCGCCTGGCACACACAGGCCGGCGGCTGCCTGCGGAGCGGAGCCGGCAGCAGCAGCGCGTTTGGAGAGCTGCGGGTCCCTCTTGCCACCATGTTCCCGCGCTGCGCGGCGGCCGCCTTGCCGGGAAGGGCCACCGCCCCAGAGGACACGGGAGGATGTGGCGGAGGCCGCGCCCTCCCCCATCGCTCCTCCGGCCGTGCCCCCTCCCCTCTCTCCTCCTCCCCCTCCCCCGCGGCGGGTGCACTGAGCCAGGCCGTTCTCAGCGGGGTGGCCGGCAGCACTGAGCCCAGCCAAACGGAGCCTTTCCCTCAAGGCTGCTGCTGAGGCGCCCAGCCTCCTCCCCCTCGCCGCTTCTCCCCCCGGCCGCCAGCCCCAATATTGTCGAGCGGCACGTGCCCAGCCCCGCTGCCGTGCATGCTCCCCCCGGTCCCCTGCCACTGCGAATGCTTCCCCTCCCCCCGGACCCGCGCCGCCGCGCATGCTCCCCCCGGCCTGGCCCGAGTGCTCCGGACCCGAATGGGCCCAGCAGCGCAGCCCGTCCCCGCTCTCTACCTGGCCGCCTGGTGTGTCCCTGACTTCTAGGCACTACCATAGTCATAAATCATCATCATCATCATCATGATTAATAATGTACATGCATATTGTGGAAAGACCATCCCTACCCCAGAGAGTTTACAATCTAAGTAACTCATACCAAGATACACACCTCTAGTTCTTCTACCTCAGTAAGCCTACCAGTGATTCAGCTGGCATACTGCTAGATATAAAGCTTGCATTCCAAACTGGTGGGCACCTTATAGAAAAGGAAATTTTGTTCTTGTCTTGTAAACTGACTTTCTGCAGAAACCACCAGTATGAAAGTCTCACCCAGGTATTAAACCTGTGCCAGGTTACATACTACTAGAGAAGGTATGTTTCGAAGTTCTCAGACTTTGAGTTATTGTTTCAAGCTAAGGAAAGTTTATCTCAGGTTGAAAACAAGAGAGGACTCCTGGTCTGAGGGGCTCTGTTGGGTTTCAGAAGCTCAGCAACCAACTAAAGGGTGGAGCTACTTGCACCAATATAATATGGAACAACAACAACAAGCCTGCAGTCCAGACTGGTGGTCTTGTTTGCAAAAAGTCAGTTTATAAGGTGAGACCAAAATTTCCCCCTTTTTTTTTTTACCAAAACAATTTCATTTTTCTAGTGTTAAAAAACTCATTGGCTTTCAGTAGCAAAAATGTTGCCTTTGTTTGTAAGCATATAACAAATAATTGTTGATTTTATATTCATTTAGCTACAGCTCCTTCTATCCACGTGTGGGATGCAATGAACAAACAGACACTATCTGTACTGCGATGCTACCATTCAAAGGGAGTTTGTTCAGTCAGTTTCAGTGCCACTGGCAAACTTCTCCTCTCTGTAGGGCTGGATCCTGAACACACCATTACCATTTGGAAGTGGCAAGAAGGTAGGAAAGCATTTGTATTTTTACAATACATTTATATTGCCCCTAAGTCAATCAAGAACACACATCAAAATTGCAACATAAAAATTTTGGTTATCAACTGAAAAAAATGATTGTAATAAATGTTACATAGCATATATTGTACAAGTTAAAAATAAGATAAATGTGCTCAACTATTGTGATAATTGCCAAATGTATTTCCAGTGAATCATCCTTGTAAACAATGGATAAGAAAATCCCTTGACCTCCATTTATAATAATGAAAGTAAACCTTGTTTCATTGTTTTGTATCGAATCTATTTCTTTCTACTCAATATAAATCTTTTCACACCCAGAAGGAGTCCTCTAGAGACTTGACTGATTGACACTCAAAGACCACAGAACAAGCTGAAACTCTCAGAAATGTGATGCCTAAACTGCTCCTCCTCTGAAATTATAATCTCTGAAATTACAACACAGGCCCAATTATAGTAAACAGTCATTCATAGCATCTCTGCTCTGAGTTCAAGGTTTTAGACCACAGGACCTTGGGTTTTGTTGCCCATCCTCTCTTCTGCATTGTCCTGCTCCTTCTCTCTCTCCCCTTCCCAACTGGCAAGTTCATACCCAGACCATGACTACAAAGTTGCTGGTGCACTCAGAGCCTAAGGTTGCCAACTTTCTAATCGCACAAAACTGAACACCCTTGCCCCACCCCTGCCACGCCACTTCCTGAGGCCCCTACCCCTTCTCTGAGGCCCCACCTCCCACTCACTCCATGCCCTCTCCCTCTGTCATTCACTCTCCCCCACCCTCATTCACTTTCATGAGGCTGGGGCAAGGGGCTGGAGTGCAGGAGTGGGTGAGGGCTCTGGCTGGGGGTACGGGCTCCGCAGTGGGGCCAGAAATGATGGGTTCAGGGTGCAGGAGAGGGCTCAGGGCTGGGGCAGCGGGTTGGGGTGCAGAAGGGTGTGTGGGCTCCAGCTGGGCTGTGGGCTCTGGGTTGGGACTGGGGATGAGGTGTTTGGGGTGCAGGAGGGGGCTCAGGGCTGGGGCAGGGAGTTGAGCTGTGGGCGTGTGTGCAGGGTGTGGGCTCTGGGAGGGAATTAGGGTGCGAGAGGCAGTTCTGAGCTGGGGCAGGGGGTTGGGGTGTGGGCTCCGTCTGGGCAGCGCTTACCTCAGGCGGCTCCCGGTCCATGGCGCAGCAGGGCTAAGGCAGGCTTCCTGGCTCCACGTGGCTCCCAGGAAGCAGCCGGCATGTCTGGCTCCTAGGTGGAGAGGCCAGGGGGTTCTGTGTGCTTCCCATGCCTGCAGGCGCCACCCCCGCAGCTCCCATTGGCCACAGTTCCCAGTCAGTGGGAGCTGCAGAGCCAGCGCTTGGGGCAGGAGCAGCACACAGAGCCCCCAAGGCTGTCCCTGTGCCTTAGAGACGGACATGCCACCGCTTCTGGGAGCTGCTCGGAACCAGGGCAGACAGAAAGCCTGCCTTAGACCCACTGCACAGCCGACCAGACTTTTAGCAGCCCCGTCAGTGGTGCTGACTGGAGTCGCCAGGGTTCCTTCTCGACTGGGTGTTCCGATCTAAAACCGGACATCTGGCAACCCTACCAGAGCCCTGAACCCTGGGTGCCGACATGATACACTACCCAATGACTGGCCACTTTCCCATCTGGTGGTCTTTGCTGACCAAGGAGAAATCCATCAGGAGTGATGAGTGGATGTAATGAAAATGACCCACACATGGGCAAAGATAGATCCTGTATAGTATGTTTAGTAAGGGCCTGTCTAGTAAGTTTCTCCTTACCATTTCAGTCAAGATGCCACTATCTTAAACTTGCTCATCCTCAAGAGTTCATATGCTTCCATCTGGATAGCTACAGAGGCATCAAATGCCTCCTGGATAGGACAAAGTACTTTAGGTAGTCAGATACTTTGTTCATCTGCTGTGCAGGTAAGAAAAAAGCATCTAAGACAACCATCTTCAAATGGGTCAGAACATCTAATTTTGAAAACTATATATAGGCTGGAAAGGCACCATCTTCGAGTCTTAGACTGATTTTGTTGAATGTACTCTACTCATCTTGGACAGAGAGAAATAGAGCAGCTTTGGAGAAAAATCTGCAGAGCAGCCCCCTGGAAATCTCTGCATATTTTGACCGGATGCTAGAGCTGGGATTTTCAGAGGACCTAAGGTAGTTAGTCTCCCAAATCTCATTGAAATACAATAGGAGTAAGGCCCTGATCATTAGGCCCCTTTGAAAATTAAAGCCTACAAGTAGACATAGCATCTTCACCAGATGCTGTCTTGGTCATCAAGTCTTTCAGTCTTCCATTCTTCTTGATCTGTCTCCTCATTTCATTGTTCTCCCGCACACCACCTTTCTCTATTCTGGAATGTTTCCTATGCTGGGTACGTAGTTTGTATATGTGTGTAGTTTTCTAGGGTTTAAAGCATTGGAGATATGCCATTCCAGGATTTATATAGGAGGAACAGTTTGGAGTTTCAGCTACTTTTTTGACTATTGTGGGGATGAATAACTCATCAGGCTCCAGAGTAAAGGATTCCTGTGTTGGGAGAAGACATATATTTGTGGTAAGTTCAAATTCTCCATTTTCTTTTTGCCAGGTGCCAAAATTGCCAGCAGAACTGGTCATAACCAACGTATATTTGTAGCAGAATTCAGACCGGATTCAGATACCCAGTTTGTTTCAGTGGGAGTAAAACATGTGAGGTTCTGGACCCTGGCTGGAAGAGCTCTTCTCAGTAAAAAAGGGCTACTGAGTTCAGTAGAAGATGCACGGATGCAGACCATGCTATCTGTAGCTTTTGGAGCTGTATGTATCTTAACAAATTCTTTAAAAATGCATACATACAAAACATCCTTTTTACATTTTATTCTTCCATGTCTGTATATGTAGTAAAATGAGTTATCCTGAACTTTTCTGCCATAAATGCCTATTTGCATAATAGATTGCTGTAACCTACTGATTAGTATATAAACTTATTATTTCTAGAGCTTATTCATTTAATTTTAATTCAGAATTCTCTTTAGAAAAAGGTTATGAATTCAGATACTCCCAGTGTTGTATACATTTCATATGTATTGATTTTTGATCACTAAAAATATTCCCATCTAGTCCCATTCTATTTTATTACTTTACAAAAAATGATAGGAAGGTTTGACCTTTGGGTCCATGCTTGTTCCAAGACAAAATTTAACTAAACGAGATCCAAATTTTTGGGGAATAAGTCACAATATGCAGTATGCATTTAATGTAGAAAGTTTATAAAAAGGTATAAAAAACAGCCATACCACCCCAGATTGTGAGGTCATCATATCTTACCAGGATCAGGACTGATCTATACTTGGATGGGAGATCCCCAAGAGAAATCTAGCATCTATGAGAAGTTGTTTAGTGTTTTGGTTGGTACCACTTTTCCCTTCAAGTCAATATTTAGCAGCCCAGTATAATTAGGTCATTGTAATAATATGCCCTCTTTCAGCTGAGACCTAAAACATGAGATTCTCATCTCTTGTGTTCATTAAACATGAAGAATTATCTGTGGACTCTAGAGAAGCTCTAGGGTGACTCTGTTCTCTCCTGCCTAAAGATTCCCAGAAGGTGGTACAGGGAGGTAGTACCTCTTCCCTTAAGGTACTTTTATGTGGAATTCTGCAGGGAACTTGCTGGCTGAAGTTCATTCCAGATAAGACTGAGGTGATGTTGTTAAATTGGGAGAGGCAACCGGAAGAAATTAAGAGAATAACTTTTCCACTTTTATTAAGGTTTTGGGCCCACCATGGGGTGGTTCTTGTTCACAGTCTGGGTGTATTGTTGCATTGCCCAGCTGCTGTGGGATGATCATACAGCAAAAGTGTCCAGGAATGCTCTTTGTTGCCATGGGTAATTATCCTCAATGTACCAAGGATTATGATGGATTATTTTAAAAGTTATGCTCTAATTCAAAGGAAATTAGTTTGGAGAAGTCCTATGGCCTTTGGTATACAGGAGGTCAGACTAGATGATCACAGTGTCTCTTCTGCCCTTGGAGTCTATGAAAATGATCTGTGCCTTGCTAAAAGATTGTGACCATTTCTTTGAGATGCTAAACCAGGACCCACACCTTTGTCACTTGAAGACTGGACTGCTGCAATGTGCTGTACATGGTACTATATCTTAAGTAAATTTAATAAGTTAAGCTGGTGCACAATGTGGCAACTTGCTTATTAACTGGTACTTCTGAATGGCCGAACATGACACTGTTCTGTATGATCGACTGTAGCTGCCTATTGGTTTCCAGACTGACTTTAAATTGTTGTTTGTGACCTCTAAAGCCCTAAATGGCTTGGGACAGACTGCCTCTCTATCAGAGTTGCAATTGGAAGATGTGTTTTGAGCTGGATTCCCCTTGATTTAAAAGAGGGGGGCTGGTGTGTAGAGTGTTCTCCTTGAGTGGCCTTTAGCTCTGGAACAGGCTTCCCTCTTCTGGTCCAGTATAATCTGAGTCAGTTGACCTTTGTGTCACAGTGCAAACGGTAGTTGTTGGTCCAAGCTGCATCTAAGGGTGAAGTTTGAGAGCGGTGAACCTGTGGGGAAGTTTTGTCTTCTGCTGGCACTTCAGTTTTATTTCTGTTTTTGTAATTTATACCAAGGATGCTTAGGAAGGGTGGATAAGTGCCTCTCTTTACTTTTGCATACAAATCTAGATAAATAAGTAATTTTTTTAAAAGTATGGGCAACTTTTCACAAGCATAGGGATGGTGTTTAGTAGCAGTTTCCTGGCCACATTCCCATGTATCCATCCTGCCTAAATGCCCACTGCAGTTTCAATTGGATATAATATTTTTCTTCACTTTTAGTCATTTGATGTTATGTGATGTTGCTGTACACAGATAAACAGTTGTGTCATTCCCTGCACAGAATCAGCTGCATTTCAGTGGTGGGTGGCAATGAGTCATGTAAATACCGTAAACAGCTTGGAAAGTGAATCAGGATATCTGGGAATTAAATGTTTTCAATGCATATAACATCATCAAGATTGTGAGGAACTCAGATACTATGATAATGGAGGCTATATTAGTGCCTTAGATAGAGATGTGACTTCAAGGGAAACCAATGACAGATAAAATCAGCAGAGTCAATCATGGGAATGTATTTTCTCCACATTGATATAATATCTTATGTATTAAATATCACCAATAATTTGAAACATAAAGAATTCTGCACTTACTTAACAGAAACATTTTGTACTTCCCAAGCATTTAGTTGTTACTGGTTTTAAATATTTTTCAGTATCATTGCTTCTGAATACCTAAGGTAGTTAGGCTTAACTTTACTACTCCTCAAAAATAGGACGTACAGTTAAAGAAAACCATAGTTATGTTCCATTGAGTTAGATTCTTTCTTCTTTCCTTTTTTAAACTGACCGTATCTGTACTCCATTGAGGGAAGTGTGCTGTACCTAATAGCTGGACACTGAAGATGATTTCCATCAAACATTGTGCTTGAAGTATAGTAGTAATAGTCTGACTTACTGTTTTTGTGTGAAACATGATACTAACTAGTATCTTAGCTGCTCCTGATTTCCTGGCTGCTCTTCCGTGGTTGTGCAAAGGGATGATGCGGAACGGACTTGAGAGCTCTGTCCCTAAATTCCATACCTTGCACTTTCTCAGTGCGGGAGGGGAGTGTTCATGCTCTGTGCAGTGCTGGACATCTCAGCCTAGGCATGACCTTTGCTCTATCCTTCTTCCACATTGACTGGAGAAGAGCATGTGCCTTTAAAAGTGCATAGCACTAATAAAGCCACAGTCTAGCCCAAAATGTAGAATGTGTTCATTATTTATTTATTTATTACAAAAATTAAATGTATTTCTTCTTGACTTATTCAGAATCAGATGATAAGTATATTTTCCCCCCTTTTCAGAATAACTTGACATTTACAGGTACCATCAGTGGAGATGTTTGTGTTTGGAAAGATCATGTATTGGTACGAATTGTGGCCAAAGCTCACAATGGGCCTGTGTTCACAATGTACACTACACTAAGAGATGGTCTAATCGTAACAGGAGGCAAAGAAAGACCGTGAGTCTTTTTGTTTTATCATTCAAATATGTTTTACTAAGATATTATGTGCGGTACAAATGTGCTTCAGAACATGAAATTCCAGTAGTTACCATCAGTCACTTTATTTAAGCACCTATGCAAGCTATTTCAAACATTTCGTGATGATTTTTCATTATTAAGATTAAGACTGACTAGGTCAAATAGTTTTGAAACAGTAAAGAAATAAACACTCTTTTACAATGGGAGCATTACGTACAGTGGAAGCCGGGGAATGGGGCCCTTGATGGACCACTGAGGGGAAATACAGGCCTGAACTGTAACAATGAAATTATCAGTTTTCCCTTGCCATGAAATATAAATTGACCACCCCTTTCTCACACAGATATCTTTGTCAGGAAAACTCATGAGACACTTGAAAGGTTAAAGAAAACCTATTCAGTAGCATGGCCCTTGGGTCCGTCTTAATCAGATTTCAAAAAGAAGATCCTTTATTTTCATTACCAGTGCCAGTTTTCTTCCAATCCCTTTTTACACTTTCAGAGCTGGCATTAGAAGGGATGCAGTAGAGAGGAAAGCAGCATTGTGAGAGGGAGCTGTCTTCTGCTCCTCTAGCCTCATTTGCAGATGCCAATAGCACACAGCAGATTTAATGAGACTGAAAGCTCAACAAGATTCAATATTGCAGAACACTACATATTTCTTTTCATTTTGGTGTGATTCTTTTTGCTTTCCCTTGGAGATAGCTGTTAACATACACTGCATCCAAATACAAAACTCCATCAAATTTATGATTATTTCCCTAAAATAATAGTCTTGCATTTTTAAAGATGTTTTGCTTTTAATATGTTTTTTTTATTTGCTACTTATTTCTCGACATTCTAATGTAATATTGAATGTCTCAAAGCCAAAAGGGTATTCTTAGCACATAGGTTCAAAAGAATCAATGAATATATTGAAAAAGGTAAAAATAAAATCAGCTCATAACTGCTGTACATTCTCTTCTGTTCTGAAGAATCTTAAAACACATTGCACACTTTAATGTAAACTATACAGACTACTTAAAACCACAAAGACATACAATTTTGTAGTATGTTTGATAATGGAAATCACTAGGAAATATCAGTTTTCCTGGAAAAAAAAATGGTGACAAAAGGGTGTGTGTGCGTGTGTGCGTGTGCATTTAACGTAGATCAAAAGTACTAAAAGCCAGATCTCCTCCTCTTGTTCCCTGAATTGCATTTTGAGACTCTTCACCTATCTTACTAATCAAATACAGAAGATGTATGGGTGACCACCTAAGGGAACTTGATGTATGCAATATGTTTGCATACTTGGCTAATGCTTTGACCACACAGATTTCTGAAGATATGCTGAGACCACTTTTAAGAGCAATGGAAGCCTGCATACTTACACATCAATATTTATGACTATCTGTTGAAAAATAGCAGTTGCTCATGATAAGTAATTGAATCATTTAGCAGAAATGTAATGCAATGCTTTGGTCTAGTAACACTTATAGCTAAAATACATAATTAAAATTAACCTCCACAGAGCATGCACAGCCTATCAAAATAACCACACAATGTTATTGCTCTACCCTGGTGTCTCAGTTCTGCTCTAAGAAGCTGTGTTTGGCTGCTCTACGTTGTGTTTAGAGCTGGGAAGGCCCTTATTCTGGGCCAAAATTAGGGAGACACAAAAATAACTTAGTCTCCACTGACCTTGTTTTCTGCACCCAGTACAAGAAGGGGGAAATGGAGAATCTGGCCTTTTTCCTGCCATTTCCTCATCCCCATTGTCTACCATCTCATGCCTTTTCCATTTGTGGGCTGTGAACTCTACAGAACAGGGACCATATCTTTTACTTGTTCTATGAAGCATCTAGAACATTGAAGGCACTGCATAAAAAATAAACAATAATAATAATTAAAAATACATGCTACAAATCTTATTCTGTTTCCTATTTCCCCATCAACACCTTTCCCATTGCTTCTCTTTCAGTTTTCCTCTTCAGTTTCTTTTCCTGTATTTTCTTTTGCTTCCCTCTTTCCTTCTCTCTTCTCTTCCTTCACACTCTCCTTGTTTTACTGTTATGGCTCACAGGTAGTGTTTAACCTATAGTACTAAACCAGTAGTTTGGGAAATTCACTCCTTTCTTCACATCATATGATTTTAGTCACTACACAAAAGAGTTTTCTAAATGCCATTTCACTACAGCAGGGAAGAAGCATTATAGTGCAGGAAATTGAGGAGCACCATATGAATTACAGAATCTGTAATCTAACTATGCCTTTGATTTATTTTTCCTCTGGACAGTAATTCAGAGATTTCAGCAAAATTGATCATCTTTATAGATTAATATACATAATTCATTCAAATCAAAGAATGAATGTGTTTTTGAAAGATGAGATTAAAACAGTCGAAAAGCAAATCGACCTTGGTTTAAAAACTGTTAAGGTTTAATAAATTTATCTATAATCTGAATTTTATTTTTTTTAGACTGGTATATATTGCATATTAATATTTTTCCTATACAAATGCTAATGGAATCTTTAAGGAATAAACTTATAATGCCTTTATTTTGTTTATTACATTAGTGCCTAAGGGCCAATCAAGAATGGTGCCCCACTGTGCTTGGCACTGTACAGAGTTGTAGAGGGTCCCTGCCCTGGAGAGCTCACAATTTAAATAGACAAGACAGAGTCAGGCTGAGGGAAACGGATATAACACACAAACAGTGAAAAGTATGATGGCAGCCAATGTCATTTTAGTTCCATGCTTTTTAGGAGTGGGTTTTCTTAGGAGGGAATAAGCTAAATGAAAAAAAATGGGAAGGAGAGAGACGTTAAACTACATTAAGTAACAAAATATTTTAATTGACTAAAATACGAGCTAGCTTTCATACTTAAGTGTCTTTGGCTACTATCTTATTAGATCAAAGGAAGGAGGGGCTGTTAAACTATGGGATCAGGAGCTGAAGCGATGTCGTGCCTTCAGATTGGAAACAGGACAGATGACTGACTGTGTTCGTTCTGTGTGTAGAGGCAAAGTAAGGCATGTTCTCTTTAATATATTGCTGTCAATCCTTGGGTTATTATACAGCAAATTGATATACAGAAGCATTTTTGCAGAATCTTTTTCTCATGATTATTAGTTTGAATAATTAATACAAGTTGATGTCAACTTTAAAGAGTTACTGAAGAATCTAATTTTAATTTATAATGTAAAATGTTCTTAAATTAAAGGCTTACCATGGCTGTAGATTATCTGTCATAAAGCATACTTTCCAGTCTACACATAAATACACTTAAGGAAATACTAGTCCCAGTTAGGATGATATTGTGTATACAACTTGATTAAAAAATAACAAAGGATCGCTTTCCATGTTTAGCACCCAGACCATTATAACAATCCTTGAATCGAATACATCCTTTTAAATTTGGAGGCAGAGAATGATTCAGTTTTATATCTGATGTCTGACTTATTTCAGACAATAAGAAGATTCACATGCCGATCTCTTCATTAACAAAATTTAATCCTTATTTAATTTCAGCAGCCCTTCTTGATGGAATTATAACCATGGTTCATTTATTACTATTTATAAGTATTAGCTAATATATTATTACAGTAATAATTCTTTCACCATTGTCCCAGGGGAAAATTCTTGTTGGGACAAGGAATGCTGAAATAATTGAAGTTGGAGAGAAAAATGCAGCATGTAACATTCTAATTAATGGTCATATGGATGGACCTATCTGGGGACTGGCTACACATCCTTCAAGAGATTTTTTCCTTTCTGCTGCAGAAGATGGGACAGTGAGACTCTGGGACATTGCTGAAAAGGTTGGTGTAAAGTTAATAGTACTAAGCAGCTATAATTTTAGCAAAAAAGAATCCGAGATTTATTCAATAGTGAGAATTTAAAATAGTTTCTCAGACTATGGTAAGAAAAACTAAGCTAGTATAGTGGTCTTTTGCATAATAAAAAGTATCCATTGAATGTTAATGAGAAACTGGTGGTTATGGATTATTTTGGAACATGCATAAATAGAAACATTTACTCCTCTTTTCTGGTTTTTATTTTCTCACAGAAGATGCTGAACAAAGTCAGTTTGGGACATGCAGCTCGGACTGTTTCTTACAGCCCCGAGGGGGACATGGTGGCTATTGGCATGAAAAATGGAGAATTTATTATCTTGCTGGTGACCTCTCTAAAAATATGGGGGAAAAAAAGGGACAGAAGATCTGCTATCCAAGACATAAGGTCAGAAAAGTCATGGCATTTATCTAGCCTTGAAATGTGATAATGAGCTGATAAAGTAAGCAAGCAATAATTTAAAAACAAAAACTCCACTCACATAAGGTGATTTATTTTATAAGGAAGTCCCATATTCAAAAGTTGCTATTCACCTGGAGTTCGTATACCTAAAACACCATATTAATCCCCTCCAAAACCAGTGTAATTTTCAAAGTGTGTGCTTTGAGAATAGTTTTATAATACAATATAATTTACTTTTGTATAGTATCCATCATACAGAGTATTACAAAATGCTTTGCAGAGAGATAGAATAGAGTGAATACTTTACAGAATTGGGTATAATGACTTCAATACAAGGCATAAAGAGAAAAAGGACATATGAAGATGGAGTAGAACAAATGGAGTAGAACAGAAAGCTGGAACCTAAGCAGTAGAGATGTCAGTAAGTATCGTCAGACACTACTTACAATGAAGGGGAAATGGAAGGGTTCTGTCATAAGTGAGCCCAGTTCAGAACTCTAGATTCAAAAGAGAAGAAATCAACTCAGCCTTTTAGAGGGAGAGAGAAGTTCAACAGAGGTAGGGTAGCACAAGAGAAAAAGTGACTCCTGATTGAGGAGAGTCACAAGGAGGGGAGATAGATGACAAAATTTGAAATAGAATAGTAAGTGGCAGAGAATAAGGTGACTGTAAGGTAAGAATATTAAGATGGAGAAAGTTCATGGAGGGATTTGAAAACGAGGACAATTCTGAATTGGATTAGGATATAAATAAGACGTAATTGATTGTAATGGAAGATGGGGAAGTGACAATATGGTTCTGATTTTGGTGCAAATGTAGTCAAGCTGCAGCATTCTGGATCATATAATTTAAAAAGTAAAGATTTAGGAAGACCATAAAAACAGAACAAAACATGTTCCTTTCCCCAAAGAGTTTATAATAAAAAATAGACAAGATTAGACAAGAGTTCAGGGAAGAGAGAGTAAGGAAAGATCATTGGTACAAGAAAGAATTAACTGATTCCTAGAAGAAATTAGTTTTAAGGAGTGATTTCAAGACTAATGGCTTCACAGACATGGAGTAGGAACCAGTAGATTAAGCATAGGGCAGACTGAAGGTAAAACATTGTGTGTGTGTGTGAAAAGGAGACAGGATTGGAACACTTTTATGGAGCAAAATACAATCAAATATATAACCGGAAAAGATACATTTACACAGTGGTGTGATCAGATACTTAATAGAAGAACTACAGGGATTTTCACATATCAGTTTTGCCTGGCAGGTCTACAAACATTAACATTCACCAAATGTAAATTACTCCAACATTTTTATTTCAGTTTCAAATCTTGCTTTATATAGTAGATTATTCCTCCCTTTTCAGTTTTTTGCTTTGTAAACAGTGTATTTTCCTCAATATTTAGCTGATTAGATTTCATTTTGGCCACACTTCATTCAAGTGGTCCCATCCAATGGCTCTACTCTCCATTCCATCCTTCATTGCTAAGAAAAATAAAATTGATTCTCTCTTCTGTAAATCAACATGCCCATCTTTTTAAAGTAGTGAAGATTAAATCTTCTTTCCAGCAGCTGGAAAGTTAGTCTGTGGCTAGAATGAAATTCAGTCAGACCATGTGCAAAATGTTTTTGCTATGAGAACTCCTTGAGAGAAGCAATAGTAATTCAAATATATTGTAGAGAAAAAAAATCACATTTTAAAATCTTTTCTATTACTAATAATAAATCATGCTGAAAGAGAAAGTAGGACCAGACAAATTTTATGTTTTCTCTTGTCTTTCATCCCTTAGAATAAGAGCTGCATCCATTTTGTAACACTACCTTGCAAAAAAAAAATATATATATATATATATATCAGAGGGTTGAAAAAAAAATAGAAAAAGAAATTCTAAGATCTTACTTTTTTCTTCTTTTGAATTTCAACCTCTCTTCTTAAACTATTTATCTATTCAGGTTCAGTCCAGATTCTCGTTACTTAGCAGTGGGTACTAGTGAGAATGCAGTGGATTTTTATGACTTGACATTGGGCCCCACGCTAAATCGAGTTAGCTACTGCAAAGATATCCCAAGCTTTGTTATCCAGATGGACTTCTCTGCAGATAGCCGTTTTCTCCAGGTATCAGTCATTTGAGATCATTGTATTTATTTTTAAGTTTGTAAGTAAATGTATTGCTCATGAAGGTCTATTAACACTTGTTCATACCAAATATATTAGTGACAGATACCATGCAAGATTCCTTATGAAGCTCCAGTAATCACAGTTCAGTCCTGACCAGCAGCTCCCCCAGTATTTCAGTCCTGGGCCTATCATGGTTAGAAACTGATAGCTGTGTTAAATGGTGAGGTTGTTTTGTGATAGGCATCTATAGATCACAAATAAAAATAAGTTGTTTGGACTCATCTTAGTACCTGAGTGTGAGAAATAAATACAGAAAGCAGAAGTGTACTTCTGAATTACTAAAAAGTGACACTGACTGTTCACCTGCCTCATCACCTTGTTGAAGCTGGGTTTGCAACCTTTTGGAAGTGAGAAGGAGTACAATCTTTCTTCCCAGGAATCATCAGGAAACTATGGCAAACCCTTCAGATTCTTGACCATAATAATAGAGGAAGTGTCCTTTTGCACATCCTATCAGTACAAGCCTCCTCTGATGAGCACTCTACCCATGTTGCCATGGCTCTCACAACGTATCTACACATTTTGACCCCTTTCTATGAGGTCACAAGCCCAAGCTTCAGGCTGCTGTAATTTACACTGGAGCAAATGGCTCCAACAGGCCAAAAATAAATATTGGGATCAGCATGGAGCAGAGATGTCCTAGCAGCACTCCATTTTCCCTACTGCACCAACATCAGGGAGGAGGAATAGCATATGAGCTCTTATGTGGCCTCTTCACCACCAAAGGATCATACGCAGACTGGGGTGAGCCTCCCCAGGCCAATTAAGCAACTTTTAAGTCCAGTTTATACCTGCATTATTTACAACAGTTACTCTTTTAATTGGGGGCTGTGTAGTAAGGAATGTACATGCATTTCACTCACATTTTATTAGTAAGACTTTTTTAAATTAAAAATTGATCACCATTTCTCATTGTTCTCTACTTGTATACATTTTTGGGAAGCATGAAATCTTCCCACAGAATACTTCCTCTGATTCTACTCTATTTCAGAGCCATCGATAATAACATTGAGTGTATAATTATATCCTTACCACTTCAAATATCTTCAAAAATTTTTAATTCTCATGAACTCTTATTTCTGGATGTTCATCCTCAAAGGTCTCTACTGGGTCTTACAAAAGACAGGTCTATGAAGTGCCTTCGGGAAAACAGCTTATGGACCAGGCAGTGATTGACAGAATAACATGGGCCACTTGGACCAGGTACCTAATTCACACAGATTCACTCTTGCTACTGGAGTAAAAGTTCAGATGTCTCCCACCTGGAAAGAAAACCATAGGTCTGGAAATGACCTTATTATCATGAAGGATACTGCAACGCTACTGCGTTTGATCTATATTTTTCTTTAAAACATGCCTGATTGATGTGGCAACAGAGTAGTCGTACATTATACAGTCACATGGGAAGAATATATAGGCTCCACTTGAGACCACTGGCAATTAGCCCAATCAGGGTATTAGATGCATATGGTCTCTGGATGGAGGCTATGAGTTTTCGCGCTCTTTAAGTACCTTTTACAGCTTTTGATCCAGCATCTAAGGCAGCAGTTCTCAAACTGTGGGTCGAGACCCCAAAGTGGGTCACAACCCTGTTTTAATGGGGTCACCAGGGCTGACTTAGACTTACTGAGGTCCGGGGTCGAAGCCAAACCCTTGAGCTTCAGCCCTAGGCAGTGACACTCAGGTTACAGACTCCCTGCCTGGTGCTAAAGCCCTTGGGCTTTGGTTTTGGACCCCATCACACGGGGCGGCAGGGCTACGTCAGACTCAGACTTTGGTCCCCCCTTCTGGGGTTGTGTAGTAATTTTTGTTCTCAGAAGGGAGTCGTGGTGCAATGAAGTTTGAGAGCCCCTGATCTAAGGCAACCTGAGAGATCATACATCCCATTCGCCCAGTTAATTGAATGTATTGCAGCAGTAGCTGGAAATAGCAATTTGAGGGCAAGTCAGGAAAAAATATAAAATTGGTTTAAAATAAAAACCTGCATAATACAAGCCTGTGATCATTTAAGTTTTACAGAGCCTATTAGCGCATGTGTAGTAGACAGTGCTAGATTATATACAGTACTGCTGTTTACCATACGAGAAAAATATGATTATTATTGGTGTATTCAAAAATATACAAAAGAAATCATTGTATAAACAGATTATATTTAAAATTATATTTTATTATGTTTGGCATTAGTTTTTTTTAACTACATTGTTTTATTTTACATTGTATATTTAATTACTTTATTTTGATTTTTATAGAAATAAAAATCACTTTTGCCATGCTCTAGGCTCATTTGACAACTCTGTTAAATCACAATGAATACAAAATAACAAATCCTGCAATATACCTTCATTCATGCACTAAAGGTTAATTGAAAAAAAACATTCTTTTTAAAAACAAAAAATCACCAGCCCCATACATCTCCCACTTTCTCAAAACCCTGAACAAGAGCTGGGATCTGTAGCATGCCCTGAAATTTGGAATTCACTCCCCACAATGGTATGAAGTAGCTCAAGTCTGCCAAAGTCACTGGATCTTTAAAGAGAGAGAATGTCCTGCCAGCAACCCATTTCTTTTCAAAACAAAAGGGATCCTGATCATAATCGGGATAGCATCAGATAGAGGGAGAATTTTCAGGTCAGCAGGTCCCAAGCCATTTTTGCACCTATTCATTTTATGATTTAATAGTGAGTTGATTAATTTATTATATTCCTTGTTTAATTGTGTTTGAAAGAAACACTGTCAGTTAACCTAGCCCTAACTGTATCATAACTTTATTTTAAAATATAATACTCAAGCCTGATCCAGAAACATTCTAGCATCCCAAATTTTCAGCATATAAATTATAATCCATCATATAAACCAGTGCTGGGTTTCTCTTCAGGTTGTGGGAATGTACATGTACATTATAATTAAAGCTAGCCAGAGACCACTAATTTCATTTCATGAGGATTTTCGAAGTTTGAAATGTATTTTAGATCCAGTGCAGGATGAAAACCAAACCTTTCAAAAGTTTTTGCAAACTGGAAAATTATTGAAATGTCAGTTTTCAGAGCAAAAAGGTTAGCTTTTGATTTGGCTCTCTCTTTCTGGAATGGACCGGGGTCTGCCCTGGACCTCGGGAACCTTTCGGTCAAAAATGCCATTAAAATTCATACAGCTCCATAAAACATTTTAATTTCAGTGAAACAGCATTTTCCCATGAAAACATATTTCACAAAAAATGTTCTGACTAACTCTAATTGTAACATCTCTGTTCAACTTCTGTACATTGTACTTCATATAATTTATTTTTCTATATTTGACAATTGCCTCATTGGTCAATTTTAACTATTAGTTTCATCATCTGCTTTTTAGCTTTGTTAGCCATGTTATATATATATATATATATATATATATATATATATATATATATATTTTTTGGTAAATTGTTTACTTTAATTCCAGATTCTCATAATCACAGAATACTATAAAAATCAGTTTATTATTTCTAAACCTATTGCTTTTCCTACAATGCATTAGTTGCCAAGGGGGCCCTCTCACCCTTCTATTTCAGTATTCTAGGGGATGAAGTAGTTGGAATCTGGTCCAGGCATGCTGAGAAAGCTGATGTGAACTGTGCCTGTGTCTCTCACTCTGGAATCAGCCTTGTAACAGGCGATGACTTTGGCATGGTCAAGCTGTTTGACTTTCCATGTCCTGAAAAATTTGTAAGAACCTTTTGTTTGTGTGATTGTAACACAAAGTGCTTTTGATTTTGTGGCATCCTATAATATCTCTGGAGGGAGGGTGGTGGTAGTGCTTTTTCCCCCGCTGAGTTTAATAGCTTTTTAATATATGCATTTAATTGTAGCTCCATAGTCTTACAAGCTTGCTTGCTATCCAGGATTTCCTAAACCCTTGTACAATAGCTGTAGCCACAATCCAGGATTTCAAATAATCTAAAAAACTAGCAATAGTACTGCTCGCTATCTTGCATTAATAAAGTGCCTTCATTATGAAGATCTCAAAGCACTCTACAAATGTGGATAAGTAACACTATCTCCATTTTACAGATAAGGAAACGGAGGCACAGAGGTTAAGGACTTGTTATGAAAACAAACTGTGACCGCACAGTATAAATTAACAGAAAAATGGTTGCACTCCTGTCCCTATCTGTAGGTGATTTCATGGTAACAGTTATTGTTTGGCTGTTAAATCCCATTAGTTAGAAAGAACATAATGAAAATGTAGAGGAAATTTAGAGTTCATCACTGGCTCCTGTAGCAAGGAGACAACTTTCTGAACAAAGAACATGGTTTCTCATAAGCCATGTCTTCACTACAAAAAAAAAAAGAAAAAAAAAGAAAGGTGTGTTCTGTTGGGAAGCCTAGGCTTTAACTTCAGCCGCTGAGTAACTCACATGAAAACAATTGCATTGTCTTCACAAGGATTTGAATTTGTTACACACCTTTGTTTGAAGACAAGGCCTTAAGGCAGGAATCTGTAATTTCTGTGTAGAATGATGTCAGAAATAGTCTGTTCACAAGCTGGAACATGATGGCCAGCCATGAGAGAGAGTCAGGGGAGGGAGCAGAGCATGAGTCAGAAGAAACAAGAAATTGGCCAAAAATATAAAAATAAAAGGAAAGAAATTTGGTTTTTAATTTTTTGCCCCCATTCCCGATGTCTCCTCCCTCTCCTGCCACAGAAGGTCTCCCTTACATGCAAGTATCTGCACATACAAATACTGCCCACCTCACAGACACCCATCTGCGGAAAGCAGGCTGTTACGGGGCAATCCTCACCTCCGCGGTGCCTCCTGCTGGCCTCCCGGGGAATTAGCTCGCCTGCCTCCAGAGTGCTCTCTGCAGGCCGGTGTCCTGCGTGTCACTGCCCCCCATGTCCCTCCCAGACCCTGGTGACCCTTTTTCTTGGGGGCTGCCCCCTGGCAGTACCCCCCCCCAGTTTCTGGGTCTCCCTACCCAGGGGAACCCCCACCCACTATCCCCACCTCGCCTCAGTATCAGGCTACTGCCAATCACCATCTAGCCCCCATTCACTGGGGCAGACTGCAGTGTACAAGCCACTCATCACAGGCAAGGGGGGTTTGGACCTGCTGCCTTAGCCTACCCCTGGGCTGCCCTCTGCAACCCCAGTACCCTTCTGGGCCTTTAACAAAGCCTGCAGCCCGGAGCTCCCCAGTTCCTCTGGCCTTCCCCCAGCCCTGCTCCACTCTAGGTACCCTGTGAGCTCCTAAGCAGCCAGGCCCTTCCCTCTCTAGAGGCAGAGAGAGACTGATTCTGCTCCTGGCCCACTGCCCTCTTATAAGGGACAGCTGAGCCTTGATTGGGGCATGGCCACTGCTGAGCCTGCTTCCCCAATAAGCCTGGGAACTGCTTGCTCCCAGCCACAGCCCTCTCCTGGGCTGTTTTAAGCCCTTTAAGGCCAGAGCAGGTGACCACCCCGCTACACAGGCACATTCAAAAAGAGCAGTGGTGGGCTACCCAAGGAGGACTTAGGCATTGCAACGCTTAGCATTGCCACACTTGAGCTTAGGTCTCCTACCTCCTAGGAAAATGCCCCAATCACTGAGATATAGGGTATTTTGGGGCTGATCTATGTCTCAGTTTCTCCTGTTAAAGCTGATCTACAGTGATATAAATAACTATTTGTTGGAGCAGCGTAACTAGAACCTGGGTCTTCCATCTCCCAGCTCCCTAACCATAGAGCGTGCATGCATGTGTGTTTGTTTGTAAAAATTGCTTTATACCCCACTGGATAAAGGCATTCAATTGTCTTTAAACTGGGAGGTGTACACCCCCCCACCCCCCCATAGTTTAGAGACACCTGCATACCCCATAATTTAGAGACAATTTAATAGCTTCTGCTTTACACCCCATGGTGGATGCATTTCATGAAATGACCTCTTTAGCCTAGGAACATATGGAGCATTTTAGAACCTTCTAGATACATGATACTAAACATTATACACACACTCTTTTACTCTTTCTTTCTTATACAGTCCAATGAGGAGGACTCATGATCTTTCATGTTGTTATTTTTTAGGCAAAACACAAGCGATTTTTAGGTCACTCGGCTCATTTGACTAATATTCGATTTACAAGTGGGGATAAATACGTTGTCAGCGCTGGAGGGGATGACTGCAGGTTGGTATATCTTTCCAAAAAGTAATTAGAAATCTAATATGTTTACTCTGTGTGGACAATTCTTAATAGTGCAGAGATAATGTTCAAGTTCAGAATCTGAGACATTTAACCAGTTATGTGTTTGTTCCTTATAGTTCGTAAGGAAACAGTCAAATATTTACAACACCTGATTCTTCTTATTTAAGAGTGGTATGAAGTACAGCGATGCACTAAAATAAAAAAACTAGACTGTAATGGCCAATATAGTTTGACATATTTTTTAATTTAATGGAAAATAATTTTTATTGATGTTTCTTTTATATTAAACATATAATAATTTTTAATCTCTCTTAACTTTTTGAAAATGCAGCTTATTTATCTGGAAATGTGTGCATATGCTTCATTAAGAGAGACATGGAGCCTTTGCAAAGAGGACACTGCGGAAAATTACAGGCATGAAAGACCCATGAGCGCAATGAGACATTCTACAGTGCCCTGCATGCTTACGAAATGGTGCTGATCTAAGACAGACAACAATCTGTCTCTGAAAGACAAGTGTCTAGAGTCTATCAGAAGAATAGACTATAACAAATATGCTGCGCCCCCTAGATTTGCTACAGTATTGGATAATCCATGTATGGATTCCATTCACTGCCAGACGTTGAAAAAGAAACACATGGATAAAAGGAAGAAGTGAGTTGTGGATCAATGTACAGTTTCCCAATAAGATAGTGGGGTTTTAATCAAGAGATGTTATTTCTGACCTAATGCTGTATGTTGATGCATTTATTATCAGCACGAATGTGTTTCCTTTAAATTCTGGGGATTGAATATCATTGAAACAGATTACTCCTTCTTTTTATTACTGAAAGGAAAACCATCTAGCAGTTCTTAAATAAAACTACACAGTATTTTAATAAAAGATTAAAGTAATAAAATGGGATATGACATTTCTATGAATAGTCAAAAAATGAAGCATTGTCTGGTGAAGCAGTAATAGTAAAGTTTGCTCCTTAGACCTGCAGTATTCATGTGCTTAGAGGCCTGGGTCATAATCCTGTTTGATGAATGCTGTTAGGCATGCATGAACCCATTCTTTAAGGCTAATTTAGTGTTTTTGTTGCACTTAAACATTAAATTAGTTCCATGAGCAGAAACAGATTTGCTCACTTTGCGAGTGCCTTGCCCACAACCTAAAAGTCTAACTCCAGTTTTTGCCTTGCGATAAAAGTGTTCTCAGTGGAAGGGAGATTACTGTTGTGTAACTTGACTGAGCTGCTAGCCTCTTTGCTGGAAATATGAAATAAGATAATTTTAGTCTCTGTAAAGACTGGGGTCATCACCAGTTGCAAAAACAGAATTTCACAGCAATAGGAATTGTTGATTTTATTTTCTCAGTATCACTTGGAGGATGCAGAGAGAACATAATCTTTCCAAACACTGGTATTTTGTACATTCAGATTTTTTAACAGGAATAAAACTAGTTGGAAGAGATCTTTATTCAGCTCTCTCTCCTGATTGTAATGTAACATTCAGTCATAACTCTTCTTTAAGTAAGCATGCATGTTAAGCATATGGGCCTGCTTGTAACGCTTAGCATAAGAACATATTCTAAATGGCAAAATAACAGACTTAAGCATTTTAGTGATGATAAACTCCAGGAGAAAGTTGCATTTTTGGTAAAACTGGGGAAGACTGCTTCAATTGTTTATTTGAAATGATCATGCAGTGGAGGTGTGCTGTGGGCTATATCTGTTTTTTAAGTAGTGCAGTTATTTTTCATGCACCATGAAAGGGAGCAAAAGTAACTAGCTCACAGATTGCATTAACAAAGTGTTATTAAATGTGAGTAGTGTTACTATGGTCACAGTTGTTATTGTCTACTTACGTCAGCATTTGTTAAGGATGGCATTTGACTCCAGGTTGAGATAGCATAGCTGCTGTTATTCACCTCTTTTATCATTTTACTCCAAGTAAATGTAAAAATGAAACAAATAAACCTCAACACCCACTGTAAATATCTTGTGTGTGGTGGGAAGAAAGGGAGAGATTGCACAGAGAAGATGAGAAAGTACGAAGAGACTCAGCCAGACCTCTGTACTCTTCCATGTCCAACAATGCTTGCTGTTATGTAATATAGGCCCTACCAATTTCACAGCCCTGAAAAACATGTCACCGACTGTGAAATTAGCCCTCTCCCGGAAATCTGATCTCCCCTGCTGCAGGGAGCCCAGAGCTCCTAGTTGCTATTCGGACCGTGCTCGGGAGGGACAGGAGTTTTCCTTCCCCTGCACTGCCGCTCTTGGTGGGGAGATCAGACGCCCCTCCAGAGGCAGTGCAGAAATGAGGGTGGTACATCCTCACTTCTGCACTGCAGCAGCCCAGGAGCTAGGCTCTGGGCTTCCATTCCTCCACCCCCCTCCACCCCCCAGGGTTTCTGCCACAGCACCAGGCAGTGAGCTCAGGGCTTCCTTCCACAGCGGAGCTTGCTGGGCTGGGGGCTTTTGCTCCCGGTGGCTACAGCTGGGGCAGTCTGGGCTCTGTGTTTCTGCCCCTCCACTCCCCACCGCCCTGGCTCCTGCCACGGCTCTGGGCGCCTGGGGGCTTCCACTCTGCAGCTGCAGCCAGGACTCGGGGCAGCCCGGGCCAGGAGCTTCCTCTGCTGCTCCAGTCAGGGCAGCGCAGGCTTGGGGGTTTCACCACCTCCAGCCGGGGCAGCCTGGGCACCTGCCCCCGTGGGCTCTACCATGGCAGCTCCTCCCAGGGCTGGGGGCTTGTGCTCCTGCCAGCTGCAGCCGGGGCAGCCTGGGCTCAGGGCTTCTGCCGCCCTGCCACTCCAGCTGGGGCTCCAAGCAGTCCAGACTTGGGCCTGCCCAGGCTCGAGGCTTCAGCCCCGCAGCTGCAGCCGGGGCTCAGGGCACGCAGGCTCAGGGCTTCTCCCCCCACAGATTCTACTGGGGCTCGGGGTGACCCACTAGGGACTTCTGCCCTGGGGCTTCTTCTGGGACTGGAGCACCCATTTTTCCTGGGGGACCTCAAATTGGCCAGGGGGCTCTGCCTTCATCTGTTCCTGGCATGAACTAACAGCTAGGAGCCCCCCAGCTGGTGTGTTCCCAGAAGCATTGGGGGGGGGGGATTCCTACTTTACAACCCTCTCCCCCCCCCCCATGATTCCATTTTGGGCGTGAACCCTCACAGTTACAACATCCTGAAATTTCAGATGTAAACATCTGAAATCGTTAAATTGACCAATTTTAAAACCCTCTGGCTGTGAAATTGTCCAGCATGGACCATGAATTTGGTAGGGCCCTAGTAGTATTCAACACTATTGACCCAACAAATAATCTCATACAATATGATTCCTATATCTAACTAGAGCGTCTTTCACAATAGAAAAATGTATTGATCTAATATCAAGGATCTCAGGCAGGCAGGATTTGGAACAGATGATTTGTTGCCATTACCACTAGAGTACAATAGCTTCACTAACCACACAGCTGCTGTTCTAAAGTAGAAGGTGCTAGGACTAGGGTCTGTGCTAGGGTACACCACTGACTCAGGTGAATTGCACCTGACGACACAGATATGAGATCAGAATCATGCTGCAGCTTTACTCTTACTGCCCATTATTATTATATAAAAATTAATAGTTAGCGTACATCTATGCTAGAGAAATCAATTGTTAGTGTAGTAATTTGTTGTTCTGCACCCTGTGTTCCACCACTACTCAGTGCAGCTATACTACACATCTGAACATGGTGTAAGATTTGCCCTTGCATCCATGCTAAGGCTGCCTTACACCAGTTCAGATGGGATGACTGTCAAAAGCTCCTTTAGCTAATAAACCTCTTTAAATTTCCAGCTGAAAGTCATCTTTCTGCATCTCACCTTCTACCACCAATTCTATGCCCACTATTCCCCAGTAAATCTTCAGTCTGTGACTTACTTTCCCAGAGTATCCTCTTGTCACACTAACCATTCCCTGACCACTATCTTCAGTAGAGCCCATGCTATGGCTGTGCCACTCCACTGCTAATTTGCCAGCTGATACTTTTGCACTGAGGAACCACAGAAGTACATCAGAGCACAAATACCAGCACACAATGCACCACAAATCACCACTGGGGCTGTAGCAGGAGGTGCACAGCTGCTATCTACACTCCTTCTACCCCCAAACTCCCGAGGCATCTGTTCCCCCATCTCTGCCCCCATTTGGATCTGGGCAGAATAGTGTCTTAGCTGCAGATCTATGGGGGCAGAGTGCATGTTCCACAAGCAAACTAAGGAGGTTCATTGCTGAAGAGTTTTTCATCTTTGACAGCAGTGGGAACTGACAGCTCACCAGTCGTGCTAGTGGGATGCGTTTACACAGGCACACAAGTCAATTGTGCCTCAATTAGTGTTTACACTCACTAGCGTTAGTGGTGTAATTTCAATCAGTTAGGTGCCATGCTGCTAAGTGAAACTCTTCTGCAGTGAATACAAGGGCCAAGAACCTATGGGACGTTATAATTGACCACTGGTACAGAAAAATGCCTAGTGTGCTATGGCCTTCTAAAACCTGGAAGGAAGGAAGAATGTGAAGGGCTGAGTGGTAGAGTTGTTCTGGAAGTATGCAGGATAAGTATGGTGGTCTGGAGGCTATAACAGGGTTGGGAAAGGAGCCGTTCCCTTAGCTATCCAGCATTAAAAGGGGGGCACTGAGCCAACTTTTTTTTTTTTTTTTTTGTATTCTGCCACTCAATCATGCAGGTTCACTTTCTAGTTTGCAATGAATCCAGCTCTAGGATACCTTTAAGGTCCGCAAGGTAAAAAACTAGTAAACCCATTATACAAGTGAAAGAATAACACATTCTAGTCTAGATACCCATGAATCCATCTGTTATTGAAAAGTATTTAAATAACAAAGAATTGACATCCTATGCACAGATTGGAATTCTAAAACGATCATCTCAGACTTAAACATGACCCTATTGTAGTCAAAAGAGCCAAGATGTGGAAAAGGTTAGGATAAAGGGGAGAACTAATGAGCCAAATGTATTGAATCGTTTTAACCTTAACGGTCTCAATTTTTCTTTCTTAAACACATGATCACTGGACACCATTATTTGGATCCAGGAAGGGGTTGGGGGAAGAACAACTTAGTTTAGCACTCCTTTTCAGTAACTGAACGTATGCACGAATAAAGTCAGTATTTAGCTAGAACAAAAATCTTAACAGTGAACATAATCAGAAGTTGTTAGTTACCCTAATTACAGAAATCTGGTTAATGTTAGGTGATACCTGCACCACCTGAAAAACAGCACACGGCACCTAAATAATTATTTACATGCTGTAAGTGGATAGCAAGCCCTAACCGTATGGAAGGATGAGCTATTTGGTTTTAATATATACTCTTCTTATAGCGGCAAAGTGACATGTTTTCCTGTTTGATTTATCAGCATAGTAGATGCGGCAAGCCTTAATTTTTGTCAAAAGCAAGTGGTTTTTTGGTTGGTGTATACAATAGACAAATGTCTTGTTGCTAGCTTTGTTTTGGCTAATGAGTGAATCATTCTGTGGCCTTCTTCCTGAATGTACCATGCCTAAACGAAGGGAAGAAAAAAATATTGCAGGTCACAATTTAAACTGCCATATTAGTCGTAGTAACCAATTTGATTGAGCAGCCCTAGCTGTGTTTCATGTATATGCTCTTTCATACCTGCAGACTTTCCTGCCTCTTGTCATCTGTTCTTTTTTTCCCTAATGTTTATGGTACCGTTCATTTTTACTTAACTGGATAAATATGTGAGCATGCCAAAACTTACTATGCACTCTTTGTACCAATCACTGTGGTATTGTCAGACCAAATCCTTTTCTTGATTTTGGTCCTCTTCAGCTTCTAGTCTTAAACCAAACTGGTCTTGAATGGCTGATTATTTAGGAGAAAGAAAACTGGGTGCATAATATGGAGCATGGCTGCAACAGATCTGCTTACCAAATCATTCACAAATAACTGAATACCATCTCAGCAGTTATTGAGGGTTTTTTTTGGTCACATCTACTTGAGTTATCTATAGTAAAGCCTCTAATCAGGATTGAGCTCCCATTGTTATTATCAATGTAAAAAGAACTAGGAAGACAGAGTCCATCCCCCAACTATAAAAACAAGGAAGAGAGAGAGAGAGAGAGTGTGTGTGTGTGCGCGCAGAAATGGCATACAGTATACGAACATGGTAATGACAAGCAAAAGTTAATTCCATTTCTTTAATTATGGAGGATGTGCTGAAGGAAACAGCAGGAGGGAAAAAGTAAATAAGAACAATGGGGTGGGGAGAAAATTAAATAGTAAGGAAGGAAAGGTGAAAAGTGAGGTTGCCAATGGAGTGACAAGCAGAAAGGGGGAGGCAAACCACCAACCAGCAGATGAAAAGTGTCTAGATTTCAAATGGAAAGAACTGGCAGCTGGTGTCGTTGGCAGTGAAGAGCTGGGGAAGTGGCAGCTGCTAGGAAAGAACCCCTCTGCTAGTTTGAGTGGAAGGTTACTGGACATTGCCCCGCCCCTTTGTTCCTGGGGAAGTCACAGCTGCTCCCAAGGGGTAACTTGAGGCTTGGAAGAGCCTGCTTTACTACCCTCCAGCCTATGTGACTAAAAGGAATAAACAAATACATTATGTTTTGCCCACACCCCGAAACTGGGGTTATTTTAACTGGCCTAACCTGATAGTGTCCAGGTTTCATATTGCTGAATAACAGGGGTATTCAAACTTTTCTTTAGTAGAAAATAAACCAAAGAATTGTGAAATTCCATAAGATGTTACATTGTGAAAATGGTGCCCATGAGCTGCCTGCACAAATTACAGTTGCTTAGGAGGGAGTTGCACAAATCTTGCTAATGAGCCTGTACTCATTAGCTCTTCTTTAAATTACTGGCAAATTATATTGAGATGGGATTTACAATTGAGTACAAATAAATAATTTAAGGATTCAAAAAAAAATTACAGCGCTTTTGTGATCAAGAAACAAATAATTAAACTCAGGAGAGAGTTTAAGGCATAAGTTAAAATAAATACACAACTGAGTCACCCAAACAACCTCAACTCTGCCCTATAGTGACACTATGCAATAACCATACACTTACGATGAATGCATAAATGTTTGTCGTCCTAAATTTGATTAAACTGATTTTAAAGTCTCTTTACCCTCCCTCCCCCCCACCCAAATGGTGGTACTAGAGGACAGAGTTAACATTTTGTTTGTTTTATCCATACCTTAACACATTTGGATTTCTCTTGTACTTAACCTACATCTGAATTTCCTAGGTAATTTTTGTTTTGGGAATTGTTACAAGATTCCAGTAATGGTTTTATCTCTAAAATTACTGATATATACTGTTAATCTTATTTTTAATATAGATTATTTCCTGGAAGTTTTTTATTATTTAAAATGTCATAGAAGAGCACTAAACAAGAAACCCAAAGAGAATGTTGCCATTTAATATTTTTAATGATTTGAAGATGGGTGGTATCTACCTTAAATCTTCTAGGACCAGATTCACCAGATATTCTTGCTGTTAATCCCACACAGGAGCAGTGCAAAGCAACTGGAGTGCACTAGTCAATTTCTCCTAACACATAAGCTGCACTTTCCCCAGAATGCAGCCATACAGAAATTTCTCCTATTCCTTCCCCTCCTCCTCCCCCCCCCCAACTTCCCATGCACACTTCTCCAGAGTTTCCCATACCTGTTGAGTCAATCTGGTGCAACAGGTAGTTCTTAAAAGAAGTTTTAGGGTTAAGTGTTCATTTTCTGCCATTTTTCTTAATTAAAAGTTTCTCCTTCAGCAGGGGCTAATAAGAATTGCCTGCTTTCAAAATGGCAGCCATCTAGTCTCACTGAGTCTGAGACTGTAGCCAAGATGCCCTCTTTTAAAATGGCCACTGCCTCCCATTGGTGGCCATTTTGAAAGAGGGCATATTTGCTAGCTAAGGGCACTTTAAGTCTCAGTCCCATGAGGACAAAAGAAGCTAAGGCAGCTGTTTTGAAAGAGTCAAACTAATTAACCAATCTATTTATAAATTCTCAAAAAAATCATTCTGTGCCCAAAGGGGAAAATGCTGTAATTTTGGGAGGATACACTGTATCTTCCTATGTAATAAAGTGGCTGCATTCCTACTTTCAGTACAAGACTTAAAACACAAAACTTAATGCTCAGCCATAACTATGGAACGGTGACTGGCACTTCTACAGTTCCACAATTGTTTCAAACATGTATTATATCCAGGACATGCTTGATTATTGAATTATTTGGAAATGTATAAAGAAACTCCAAGTGTCAGCACTGACACAAACTGCATGATAAAGCTGGTTTACTACTCCTTTGTGAAATTCTTGGTGCTGTCAGATAATGCTTTCCATATTTCTAGCCTATTTTTCCTTTACTGCTACTACTTGTCATAGTGTTGTGTTTTTTGGGCTTGGAATAGCTACTATAATTTTAACAAGAACAAACAGTTGGTACTTGTGAGCACTGTTTAACTGTTTTTAGTTCATTTCTGAGTTTATAGCATATACTAAATAATGGAAAAGCTGCATTATTAATGCGTGAAGAAAGGTAAAATGTACATTTTATGTAAAGTTTTACATAAGAATAAGATCAAGACCACAGTAGTTATTTAAAATAATGTAAAATCAATCTAAATGGCACTCATTAGAAACCATTCCCCTTAGACTGAAATTAATATTTTTTTGACTTCGTGGGTTGGTCACTTACTGTTTTTATTAGTGGAGCGCATCAGCAGATTGCCTTATGCTAAACTTTGTGCAATAGGTTATAGACATCAAAGCTGTTGAAATTAACCAGTGTAGGAATTAATCTGTTTTGCTGCCCTATCATGATTGATTCACTTTTGTCTCAAACCCAAAAGAGAAAGCATGCTTCTGAAAGGTGCAGCTAGCTAATGGATGTATTTGAAAATTCTATTAAAAAATTTCATTTGCAGTTTTACTTTTCATTTCGGGGAGGGGGAGAAAAGGGGTGGAAATCACTGTTTTGGTACTGTTCCCCATCCTCCTCTGCTCAATTGTCTAGGAAAATTTCTTACTGAAGTTCTTTAAGCTTAAAATCATTGATCCAGTTGTCTTTTTAGATTGTTTGTGTTTCATTATGGTGTTTGTCAGACAATCCCTCTTGCTTTAACCAAAAAATGTACTCTAAACTAGTCCAAAGGTGTATGTTCATGTATTACTGTAATAAGGATCATGGTTTTAAGTGTGCTCCCATTTTGGTTTTGGCCATGGCCTTCTAATCCCTGTAATCATACAATACTGTAGTTCTTATGTTAATTTATGCAAAAATATGAATATTTAATTTAAATATTTTAACATACAATTTTTAAATTTGAATATGAACTAAACTTTGATTACTTTATCTGCACAAATAATATTTTAAATTAATTTCCTGGAGTGTTCAATTTCAGAATTCAAAAATATATTTGTCACATTTGAGTTTAAAATATGTAGGTGACATTGTTTTCTGATATCTAATGTAAATATTTGTAAAAAAATATCTTTTGTATATTTTTGTGAAAATGTGGTTCCCCAAAAGATACAAAAGATTTAATAAAAAAAGTGCATTCATGTTATTGTTTAATAATTTACATCATTTGAACAGATGAATTACAGATTTTAAACTATTTCTACACAGTTACCATTTATATGGGTTTATCTTTGCTATATAAGTTACAGGTGCTCCCTGGAGGGAGATGATTACAACAGAGTATTTGCAGCAGTGTTCTTGAAGAACAATAAAGTCTCTTGAGGACAGATTCAAGATGGTGCCTTCTCCCTACACTTATCCTTAAAATTGGATTTCCAGTTGAACTGCTTGATAATTCAAAAACAGTGGAACAACTCACTTTGTTTGCTACATTTAAAAACAATTGCTTACTAATGACTACTTTCCCTCTTACCTTTATCTTCTACTGTCAGATTATCAGGGGCCTATGTACTATTCCTTGAATAAAAAGAAAAAACAACAACTTTCCATCCGAACAAGAGGGTAGTTATTGTTGTACGCATCAGGTACTAAAAGTGGATGTGTGAGAACTGAAATCACTATTGCACTAGGGCATCAATTTGACTGTGTGTATATCTGGAGAACACTAAGGCCATTTCCCCCAAATAAAAATCATATAATGACCATTTGCACTGGTGGAACAACCCTTATAAAAAATCTATTCTAGTTAAAAAAAAAAAACTTTGAGTGGCTCTACCCAATAGTCTTTACGCAAAGAAAGAACAGACTAACCCGAACAGTAAAATACAAACCAGGTCTTGACATTTTTAATGGAATTTAAAGTAAAAATTTTTCCCTACACAGATGTTCTCTTCAGAGTAAAAAAAAAAAAAAAGTAAAACCAGCTATTAAACTTACAAATTTGGAAAATTAGAGACATTTCAAGTACGCAATCAATTTCATTTTATGAAAACTATATATATTCAAACTTCCAAAGGTGTGATGAAAAGTTTTGTAGTATCAGGATTTCCTCTCCATCAGCATCCAAAGGCAGCAACTTTCATCCACAAATTGTATGATAATTATTCACTGGGGGGGGAAAAACCACATAATTAACAAGCCTATTATAGATGATTTGACAAGTGTTGTCCTAGCGTCTTAATGATTCAAGTATCAAGACTTCCATTTCAGGGGATATTAAATGGTGAGAAATGCTCAAGAGAGCTGAGCATTTAAAAGAAAGGTGAACATTTTCAAACTTGATGCCTAAAGTTAAGTTCCTAAATCTCTGTTTAGGCACCTTAAGAAAGAGCCTGATTTTCAGCTATTTTGAGCGCTTGCAACTTCCACTGACTTCAATTTCCAAAACCTGCAGCTCTTGCTGACACCACAGGATTTAATCCTAACAGTACTGGCATATAAAGAGATGCAGATTAATGGTATAGATTTTTCTTAATGAGTTTTACAATATACTTAACTCTTGGAACAGTGGATATTATAAGTTACCAATTAAGTACGAGGAGACGAAACAAATTACAGGTACTATTCACCTTCAATGACTTGCATAACATACAGAAAGAAATATGTAAATTCTGCTAATAATTTTATCAACAGCGATCTTAAACTTTCCCAGTAAAACAAGAAACACTTAAGCATTTACTCTCAACACAAGCTATTTCAACTTTAAACACTGGCTATTTTATATTACATTTTGTCATCTTTCCCCCTCAGCCAAAATTTTTACAGGTAAATAAATTCCCCTCACGTGGATATTTTCAGAGTAAACTGTAACATTTTCTTGGTTCAGAGCCTTAAAAAAAACACTGATACGTAGGATGATGGCTAATTCCCATGGCAGTTCGTTGACTAACCAGTTTGCTAGGGGTTTGTGGACTCATTGGCCGTGATAGGAAGAAGGCTGTTTTGCTATGACATGAGGAACACTAAAAGGAGCAAGCAGACCTGACCTGAGCCATCTGGGGTGTCATGTACCATGACATGAGACCAGGAACAAGGAAGAACAGATGTGCAGTTTACAGTCTGACTCAAGGGAGAACAATGCACTCTTAGTCTTTGGGCACAGGCCTGGAACCTTGTTTGCTCTATTCCACGCCCTCACTGCAGACCTCTGATTTTTCACATTTCTAAGGGTTGAGTTAGTAACAGTTTAAGTCACTGTTCAAAACAACAAATACAGAGCTCTGGTTCAAAGACAGATTAGCCTTTGACCATTGCTACACAATAGCATTGTGAAATAATTACCAATCTTAGGCCCTAACCCAATGAACATTTATGCATACATGCAACAGGGCTACTCACGTAAGTAAACTTACACATGTGTATATGTATTCAGATGATCAGGGCCTTAAAAGCTAACCACAGTGAAAGATTGCTTAGATTACCTGGTTTGAGTTCTAGTCCATTTCAAGGCATGACGTGGAGGTACAGCAATAGTGGGATGGTAGAATGGGCAGTCTGGTCTGGTACACTGGGTGTTAAATCTACAGTGCTAAAATTAATTCAGAGAAGACTAATTAAAATTAGCACCCCTAAAGCCACAAACAAGATATCTTGGCACATTTTATACACGAGTACTTTCCCGCTGGAAAGGCATAACGAGTGGGGTTCCGCAGGGGTGTGTTTTGGGACCGGCTCTGTTCAATATCTTCATTAACGACTTAGATATTGGCATAGAAAGTACGCTTATTAAGTTTGCAAATGATACCAAACTGGGAGGGATTGCAACTGCTTTGGAGGACAGGGTCATAATTCAAAATGATATGGACAAATTGGAGAAATGGTCTGAGTTAAACAGGATGAAGTTTAACAAAGACAAATGCAAAGTGCTCCACTTAGGAAGAAAAAATCAGTTTCACACATACAGAATGGGAAGCGACTGTCTAGGAAGGAGTACGGCAGAAAGGGATCTAGGGGTTATAGTGGACCACAAGCTAAATATGAGTCAACAGTGTGATGCTGTTGCAAAAAAAGCAAACATGATTCTGGGATGTATTAACAGGTGTGTTGTGAGCAAGACACGAGAAGTCATTCTTCCGCTCTACTCTGCGCTGGTTAGGCCTCAGCTGGAGTATTGTGTCCAGTTCTGGGCACCGCATTTCAAGAAAGATGTGGAGAAATTGGAAAGGGTCCAGAGAA
Source organism: Chrysemys picta bellii (assembly GCF_011386835.1). NCBI lineage: Eukaryota > Metazoa > Chordata > Testudines > Emydidae > Chrysemys > Chrysemys picta. The sequence continues at coordinate 122,418,133 of NC_088794.1, read as the reverse complement.
GAGCAACAAGAATGATTAAAGGTCTTGAGAACATGACCTATGAAGGAAGGCTGAAAGAACTGGGTTTGTTTAGTTTGGAAAAGAGAAGACTGAGAGGGGACATGATAGCAGTTTTCAGGTATCTAAAAGGGTGTCATAAGGAAGAGGGAGAAAACTTGTTCACCTTAGCCTCTAAGGGTAGAACAAGAAGCAATGGGCTTAAACTGCAGCAAGGGAGGTCTAGGTTGGACATTAGGCAAGGGACTGGACTCGATGACCTCTCGAGGTCCGTTCCAGTCCTAGAATCTATGAATCTATGAATTATTGTATAGTCCAAAAAAACAACAAAGAGTCTGGTGGCACCTTAAAGACTAACAGATTTATTTGGGCATAAGCTTTCGTGAGTAAAAACCTCACTTCTTCGGATGCATCCGAAGAAGTGAGGTTTTTACTCACGAAAGCTTATGCCCAAATAAATCTGTTAGTCTTTAAGGTGCCACCAGACTCTTTGTTGTTTTTGTAGATACAGACTAACACGGCTACCCCCTGATACTTGTATAGTCCAAAATACCTGATGGTCAATAATTTTGAAAATTAATACCAGTGTCAATTGAACCCACTAATGGCAGGGGTTCTGTTTTCTATAAGGAAATGTTCTATCAACAGGATATTTAATAACTGACCATGAAATTATAAAAATGTCATTCCTCCTCACAGGAAGAGTTTAGATAAGGGGTTAGTTTTGAGTATTCCAAGACTCACAAGTCCCTGTTACAAAGTCACTAAGGCAATTCATCAGTGGAATTACAGTTAGCTACTAGACCTCTGCTACCATATATGGAAGAGCAGCAAGATTTTATCTGCAATGACGAAAAAATACGTTGTTAGAAGATTTTACCTTACACTTCTCATCTCTCTAGTGACTTGTAAAATTACATTACTGTTCTGGAAAACAGTATTTCTTGGGACCATTAGTTATGCTAGAAGAGATTCAATCACATCACTGCCTTCTAAATCTCGCTCTCTTCTTTTACAATGATAAAGCAGCAATTACAGACCAAAAGTGAATACATTATTCAATTTAAATTAGGGTATTTCCCTTCTTTCATCATGTCCCTAATTGATTTCTGAAAAAGATCTCAGGCACTATCTCATTGTTGACATAGTGATTACATTTTGTCTAGACAGAAAGTAAGAGTTTAGGAAATGTATTGTAATGTATTTCTTAATCAGATCCTAGAAAGTATTCTAAGGCCTCTAAGGGTATATCTACACAGCAATGTAAGCCTAGGGTTAGTGGGACTTGAGTCAGCTGACCTGTGTCAGGGAACCCTGGGCTTGTGCATCTATACTGCATTTTAACACTAGGTTAAGGATTTTCTGACTCGTTTTACCCTAGGGCTCTGGCGTCCACACTGCACTGCACAGACCTGAATCAAAGTAACCCTGTCCCAGATTCTTAGTACCCACTATATCGGTCTCAACAGTCTAGCCCTATGAATGTGTTGCTCTGTGAGGAAACTACTGCCCACCCTGTTTCCTAACAGTGACAGTGCTGTTGATGAGACTCAGGTGCCCATAAGGAGCATGAGTTGCATCATTAGCGCCTTTGGTGGCTGCCTCAGTAGAATGAGTGCAGTTTGAGAAAGCTTTATACTGAACCATCATCTAACCAGTGATTTGGGCTCCAGTTCCAGGTTGAGCCACAGTGGCAGGATAATGCCTTTGTGCACCTGCTCTGAGGATAATTAGGGCATCAGTTTCCAGAGCTGTCAAACTATTAAAATGAAATTTGGCAATTTCTCATTTTTAAAAAGGGATGTTCAATGAAGGTGTTTTGTTTGGTTGGAAGTTTGACATAAAATGGTGGTTTCAGAGGAAAAACAAACACACGTCAAGCCTTGCTACTGCCCGCTGCAGAGCAGTGAAGTGCATCCCCAGGGCTTGGGGTGCATTGTGCTCCAGCACCTCCCAGGGATCTCTTATCCCTGCCCCGTTCATATCCTGAGAGGCGGGGATACGAACCCCACGGGGCTGTGTGGAAGTTTTGGGGCTGGCTCCCACTCACCGCCCTGACAGTGCATACAGCCCAGGTGCCTCTGCAGACACAGCCCTAGGAAGGGCGGGGGGGCCTGAGAGCAAGCGACAGAGAGCTGAGTGAGCGGCTGCCCTGCAGGGATGGGGAACAGTAAAGCTCCCGGCTCAGCATAGCCAGGGGATGGATGACCCCAACAGCCTGGCAGATGGGAGCTGCCTCCCACCTGTCAGCTTTTCTCCCTGCTCCGGGCAAGTCTATGCAACAGTAAGGAGGAGCTGGAGCTGCAGGAGGGTGTGGGAAGGTTTAGGGTCTTGCTCCCACTCGCTGCCCGGACAATGCACGCTGCCCAGGCACCCTGCACATGCACCCACAGAGGGGGCCAGAAAGCAGAGACCAAGTAGCTGCCCTGCAGGGAGGGGGAGCAGATGGGGTGTTGGGGGTCATCCTCCCCTCTGCTGCTCCCCCTCCCTGCAAGGCAGCCACTTAGTCCACACTCTGCTCTTTGGCCCACTCCCGCCTCCGCCCCCGCTCCCCACAGGGGCAGCAAAATCTGGCTGTGCTCTTGTGACCCAGAAGGAGCTCTCTGCAAAAAGCTTCTTCTGATTGGTCTCCATTGAAAATCCTGCAGGCTCCCTGATAGTGTGCTTGGAGACCAGTGTTCGGCAGACAATGGGTTAACGCTGATCTGGCCTGCTTCTGTTTGCAATAGACTGCAACACAGATTGTCTGTGGGCATAGAGAGGACTAAGAAAGTTGCCCCAAGGGACACTGGGATACATCCAGAAGATGCCCAGGACCTGAGTCAAGCCTGGGTCACATGCACACAGGAAAGCAATAGGGCTTGGACCCTAGGTCCAACTTAACATGGGCTCAGACCCTCCAGCCCTTCAGGGTCCTGGGCTCCTAAATTCGAGCCCTAGGTTAACACAATTGGTTTGTGAATGCGAGGGGGGTTAGGCTTGAGCCCAGGTTCAAGCCTGGGTTTACATTGCTGTGTAGATAAATCCTGAAAGACAGACTGCTCATGAAATCACCACATGTATCAAAGGTGATTCTCATAACAAAAGAGAAGATTCCCTGTCCACCGTCAGTCAAAATTCATATCACAAAGGCTACAGCTTCCTCTTACAGCGAACATGAAGAGCAGCAAGACAAATTTCTAATGTAAAGAAACACAATCCACAATTAAAGGCAGCCTTTCCTTTCTTCTCTTCCTTTGGTGGCTATCTTTACCAAGCCGATCACATCTTTCTCTGGAGATACCCTCAATATAAACTTTAAGTGTGGCCACTTCTGGATGCTATATCCTCAATGGGATAATCATCTAGCTGTGCATACTCTAAGCTAACTATATGACCCCAGCTGCAGGAAAAATGAAATCCCACGTCAGCATTTATTGTGTGCTCTCCCCACGATATGTTGCAGAAGTGAATTTTCTTCTCCTATGTTCCAATCATTCCTCATAAGCAGAAGAGTTTGGATAAGTGGTTAGCTATGAGCTGACACTGAAAGCATACCACAGTGCCAACTGACTCATTGGGGCCAGTCTGATGTAACTGAACAAGTCTGATATTTAGCATTTTCTACAGTTTTACTAGACTACCAAAAAGCGTTTAGGAAAGATCATTCAGAAATGTACAACTATAAATCAGTGCTTTTCTGTCTCTCGTTTCAAGCTATAAATTGATTACGTTTCAGATACAAATTATAGAAGCATTTCTAAGGATTGCGTCATAAAACACAGTAACGCAATGTAACATTTTTCAGATTTCCTTCTACAGAAGTGTTAACAGACACTTCTTACTTTTGGATGATAAAATGGACATTCCATTTTCTTACAAGCGGGGAAAAATCTGCAGAGCTGACTGTTGGAGGTTGCTGGTGGGGCTTGTAGTGGTGCTGTTAGAAAAAGAACAAGAATATTGTATGGATCAAAACAATTCCATTTTCTCAGCAATTACTATTCTGTATTTCCAGAGTTCATTTAATCTGAGGATCTCAAAGCACTCTGCAAACAATTAAACCTTGGAATAGCCCTGTGAAATATGTAAGATATATCAGGATTATGTCACCCAGCACTGAAAAGCGGCTGATTCTGGGCTGGAACATGGCCACTATTTAACCACACACAGAAGCACTTCTATTGCTTCCAACAAACTTCAGGGGAATTTAGGCAGACAAAGAGGTTCCAATCTCGCATTGAGGCTGCAGCAAGCCTGTTAGTTTTCAAATTAAACAGGACTGGGACATAACAGCTCGGTGGGGCTCTTCCCAGGCACGTACAGCAGTGCCTGAAGTGGTACAGGTCAGGAGTGGCCAACCTGTGGCTCCTGAGCTGCAGGCAGCTCTTCAGAGGTTAATATGTGGCTCCTTGCACAGGCGCTGACTCTGAGGCTGATGCTATAGATGCTAATTTTCCAACATGCTGTGGGGGGCTCACTGCTCAACCCCCTGCTCTGCCCCAGGTCCTGCCACCGCTCCACCCCTTCCCCCAAGGCCCCTGTCCCTTTCCTTGAGCCTGCCATGCCCTCCTCCCTCCCACCAGAGCCTCCTGCGCACTGCAAAACAGCTGATTGTGGCGGGCGGGAGGTGTGAGGAGGGAGGGGAAGGCACTGATTGGCGGGGCTGCCGGTCGGTGGGGGCTGGAAGGGGGTAGCGGATGGGGGGCTGCTGACATATTACTGTAGCTCTTTGGCAATGTTCATTGGTAAATTCTGGCTCCTTCTCAGGCTCAGTTTGGCCACCCCTGGCATAGGTGATCAGTATGTAGGACTCTATCCTGACACAGTAATGAAAGGAAGCACTAAGCCACTGGAGATGTGGTCTTTCGGATGTGGTTTAAAGCAGGGTTCGGCAACCTTTCAGAAGTGGTGTGCCGAGTCTTCATTTAGTCACTCTAATTTCAGGTTTCGTGTGCCCAGTAATACATTTTAACGTTTTTAGAAGGTCTCTTTCTATAAGTCTATAATATATAACTAAACTATTGTTGTATGTAAAGTAAATAAGGTTTTTAGAATGTTTAAGAAGCTTCATTTAAAATTAAATTAAAATGCAGAGCCCCCCGGACCAGTGGCCAGGACCCAGGCAGTGTGAGTGCCACTGAAAACAGCTCGCGTGCTGCCTTCGGCACGCATGCCATAGGTTGCCTACCCCTGGTTTAAAGGCTCTCTTACCACATTGGTTTTTATGGGGGTAAGAATTTAACCCCTATGTTTTGGGCAAATTCCAACTCAAATATCTGCATTTAGTTGACTTGATAGAAATTAGGTTAACATTTCTTTACTAAAGGATAGTCTATCTGTTTTAATGAGTGAAAGATAAAAATGATCACAATCATGTAAAATTACAAGACAGAAAGCAGACTTCCAGAAACGTAAGCCTTTAATTTGTGTTTTCACATCAAAAGATCATTCTTGTTATAATACAGATTAAATCTGTGGACAGTTTAGGTACATTTGTTCTTACAGAACTGGCTAATTACCTGATCCATTCAGAAGTGATAGGCTATTTCTGTGTGCCACCACCTCTGCCCCATGCTACTCCCTTTGCAGTGAATGAGAGTTGCTGGTATGCAGCACTTACACAGAGGAGCTCAAGGATTTGACATTCATAACAGATTTTGCAGTTATATTAACTCAAGTCTTAATGCCCAGGGGATAACAAAAGCGAAGGGAATGTCGAGTTTCATACAGATAACTTTTTCCTCTTAGATATCATCAAATCAGATTCTGTGGGTTAGCTTCGATTCCTCACATGCACTGTTCCCTTCCTCACAAATTCACAGTAAACTAGCAATAGCAAAGAGTGCTCACCTGGTTTGGGAGGCGGCAATGGGATTCGTCGGCTGGCGTGAGTGTAAGGGCAGTCTGGCTTAGTACACTTTGCATCGTATTTACAGTTGGGGTGGATAAACAGGCATTTATCAGCAAATTTGCAACTGGGAAAGACTCTGGGGGAAAAAAACCCAAACCAGTTATTTGAACCATATTCCATGCAGCAGCTAGTGCACACCTGCTCCAGAGCAAACTACAGTTCCCGCAGATCAGATACGGTCTGAGCCATAGCACCCAGAAAGAGAGTGAATTCATTTTGCAGAAGGTGAGATTTCCAAATAAGGATTAGATGATGTAAGGCCGTAATTCAAAATGAACTCTTTCAACAAGACAACATCAAGGCTGATGGACCCCAAGTCTGATAATACCTGCTATCTAAAAAGAGCACCAGTATATCCCCAAACAGCAGAGTGAAGGCAGTTAGATTTAAAACCACAGCTGAAAGGCTAAGCAAACCAGACAAAACATGTCTAAGATTCAGCTTCTGAGTTCCCACTGCAGGAACACCACAAGCTGTACACGCCCCAGGAGAATCATTTTCACTGGGTACTGAATACTTGGACCCAACAATGTCGCCTTTTCAATCTCAGTTTGAGGGCGATAAAAGAACTAGTATTCTGATCTCACGTGAATTTTCTTTTCAGAATTATTGTGGAGTGGAACCACTTGTGTTTGTCTACCAGAAATTCAGAGGTATAGGGTGGCATACGTTACAATGTATCATTGCCTTTTGGAGAAATGAGAAGCTGCCATAAACGCCTTCCAAAATATTATCTCATTCATTTGTGAGACAAAGTAATGCAAACCACAGAGAATACCACCATTCATAAAGCAAGTGCACTTACTATACAACCTTGAATCACTCTATCTACTGTACTAAGTACAAATACAAGGAATATGCTCTTTTACAGTACTATGGTCCCCTTTGATTAATTTCAGACTGAGAATCTGCTTTCCCAGTCACAGATTCATAGATTCCGAGACCAGAAGGGACCATTGTGATCATCTGGTCAGAGATGCATTGAATCAATCAGCATCAAGATGTGAATTTTATTCTCCACTCCCTCACTGTGGGATAGAGGGTGGGGAAAGCAAGGGCTTGATGATCTGTCAGCTAACCCTGTATCAGAAAGATTCCACCTTGTGGAATGAATCCCACAACAGTGTACATTCTCTTAGGTGGACCATGCCTGTTCCACTGTGATGTGGTTCAGTTTCCCTTCTTCTGACCGGAGCTAGTAAAGCTGAGTGCCTGCCTGACATGCAGCAATCCAGGAGAACAACAGCAAGAGAGCTATTCTGGACAGTCGCTGCCAGTTGAAAAAGAGTCAATAGCACAGTAAAATCTTCAGGACAACTCCTCTAAATCTTTGCTTTTAAGCCAAAAAGCATTGTACCACCATATACATGGGAGCAATTGTGCTCAAACCTCTGGGGACACCTAGCTGAGGCATCTTGGGCTTGCTCTACTACACTACAGCCTTATGTCGGTATAACTATGTCACTCAGGGAGTGACGCAATTATACCCATCTAAGCCCCGGTACAGACCACGCTATGTCTCAAGAAGGGCTTCTCCCGTCAACATAGCTACCGCTACTCATCTGGGCTGCAGTAATTAAGTCGACGGGAGAACGTCTGCACTTAGCAGCGCTGTAGCTGTGCTGCTGTAAGCGCTCTAGTGCAGACATAGCCTCTGACAGTACAGTACACTCCCAGCTCTCTTATAAAGAGCTCAGACAAACAGCATCCTGCACAGTGTAAAAGGCTCTCTCCTGCAGGAGATCAGATGTGACTCTGCTGATTGTAAATACCACTAAATTCTGCCACATGGTGAAAGAGAGGAAAGCAGAAGGGGAGAGGAAGTTACATTTACAAAGCAAAGTTCAACTCCCATCTCCCACCATGAAACATGTTAATTGAGTAACAGATGTGAAATAACTAACACAGCATTTAGAGCCCAGAAGGACAAAGAAGATCAGATGTCATCGAGTTCTGTAGCACTTACTTGCATGGTAATGTGGGGTGGTGGTATGCACATTCATCTCCATTTTTACAGGCAGGCCAGTACTTGCAACGCTCAAGCACTTTCTCTTGTTTCTGCAGCCCAGTCAATTCCTCCATCTCCACTGTGGGGGAGAAATGACACAGGGACCGTCTTTTATTACATGTGCAGTTTGGTTTATGAAGCAGACCACCCTTTAAATTCAGCATGTTCCCTGCACAGACTGCTTTCTCACCAACATACGACAAGCTTTTATACAAAAATTGAAATCTCTCAAGACTTCAGATCACCTGAACATACACAGAGTTTAGTCAACCTCTAACTAGAGTGGAGATTGCTAGCTGGTGAAAGCTGCAATATTTTATTTAGTGGGTTAATTTCTCAATTACAAAGTGATCAAAAATAATTGTGCACTCAATAGTTCCGCAGTGTATACCCCAGCCCATTGAAACCTACACAAGACTGTCCCTGCTAAATCCTTACTTTCTTCTTAAAATTACTAAAAACATCCTAGGGTTGGATATTTATCATCTTTCAAGGACTTACAGATCATCAAATGAGCTCAGTTTACTAGTAAAAAAAATGGTTTTCTGCCAGATATGCAAACAAAAACTGGATCCTTCCTTACTCTGACTGGACTAAGAAAAAGATTCTGCAACTGAAACTTCACTAACTGTTCTGTTGATGCATGTGTCAGAATAAAACCTCCCTTTCTCATGGATAGTTTTGGCTTTGGGAGACAATCATGAAAAAGCAGCATTAAGAAGTTACTTCTGACACTGCACTCAGCAGACAGGACTCCTTATTAACAGGGCAAGCTGAACTGTTGAGTAAGAAGGTGCAACTTTCATACAATCACTGCACTTTAATCACTTCTTGGTTTCCCTCCTGCAATTCCCTTCTTCAGTTGTTCTTAAATCTCTACCCTGTCCTGTTCTGAGGATTCAGAATAGGATTGCCCTATCCCTCATTCTCTGGCACCTTCACTGGGTTCTTAACTATCCACATGCAATTCAAAATTCACACCAATATCCCTCTCCATCCTCACTAGTAGCAATCTTTCTGCACCCTCATTCCATTACTGGCCTCATTTATGGACCCGATTCACCTTCCTTCAAAACTGAGTGGTACTGCCCCATCTGAAACTCTATCTTCTCCAAGCTGCTTCAAATCCTGGCTCCAATTCTACAACTTACTCCCTTGCTTAGCTTTATGTGCTGTGAGCAGTCCCACTGAAGCAAACTAAGCAGCACATGAAGCTAAGCATGCAAGCAAGTATTTGCAGGATCAGTGCCTAAATCTCCCTATTAAGCAAACTTTCTGAAACTATCCTTTAAAAAGACCTCTAGGCATTTCACTGATTTCGGCCCTGATCCAGTGAATGGAGTTGAGGGTACTCAGCATAGTACCTAGCCCTGAGTTTCTTATATACACATTCAGGAAATGTTGATGCACTGTTATTATCTGAGGGACTGACATTCTCGTACTACAAATGGAAATCCTGAATGTAAACATGACCTCAAACCAGCGAGTGTTTAAGGAGCCCAAGAGAAAGGAAACTCCACATTTTAAAGTGAGTTTTACTTTGCATTCCAAAATCAACATTTCAAAAACAGAGTTCTAAACAGCTTAAAAGAGGCCGATGTTCTAAATTCCTGGGCAGGGTATTCTGAATGTATGAGATATTAAGAAAAACATACAGTGATCATAGGTAAAGTGTCTTCTATTTTGAAAGATTCTACCAATTTGAAAGACAGTCTTTATCATTAAAAACAGCTTTTGAAATGAACAAATCTGGCCCGAAAGATCATGGTTACCACCACAACCTGGCACATTTTCAATGGCTCAATACAATTTAATAAGGTGCATCTCAGAACATACTGTCCTGCCTGGGGCCAATCATGCAGCAAGTAAGGGGAATGATGGCTCTTTCTGACAAGTAAAAGTTCACTGAAGTTTAAAAGAAACGACTTATCTAATTTTACTGACATATAAAGCTGTGTGGAGAACAATTTCAGCTACTGCTCTTGGTCAGCAGGTTAAACGGCCCTATCCCCTTAAAATGCTGAACTTTCACTTTTGTGCTCTCATTACACCCTGAACAAATAATATAAAAACAATGCAAGGAGTGATGTTTAAGGCTGGTAGGCTTGAGAGTTCTCCCCAGTATGAAAGCCCCACATTAAAAAGTAATCTAACTCCAATATGAAGGCCCTGTTGGCTAGGATAATTTACCATAAGGGCTCTCCAGCTGCCTGCTTATAACCTGCATCTGCTGTGCTTGAAAGCTTTTTAATCCCTTGTTTGCAGCTGCATTTTGGGTAACTGGCTTCACTCCTTCAGTTATACAGCTTTCCTCCTCTTCTTGATCAGATATGTACCCTGGTGGGCTGGGGACACCATCCAGTGTCACAATGAACTTGGGGCTAGCAGGCTTTTCTGGTTGTGCAAGCTGCTCTCTAAAAAACAGAAGAAAACACATGGTAAAAATCACAGGGAATTGAACTCTAAGAAATCAAAGTAAAGTCAGTTGTATTGATACCAACAGAGCTGTAAGAATGAGTCCATAGAGCAAAGTACAAGGCGCATCTCATTGGAACGGCCTTCCGAGGGAAACGGTGGGGGCAAGGGACCTGTCTGGTTTTAAGATTAAGTTAGATAAGTTTATGGAGGGAATGGTTTAATGGTAAAACATAGTAGTCAAGGAAAACCAAGCAATGGTAGGTAAATAGTATAATGGCTGACAGGGGTCAGGATGGAGACTCTTGCCTATATGCTCGGGGTCTTACTGATCGCCATATTTGGGGTCGGGAAGGAATTTTCCTCCAGGGCAGATTGGCTGAGCCTCTGGAGGTTTTTCGCCTTCCTCCGCAGCATGGGGCAGGGATCTCTAGCAGGAGGGTCTCTGCTGATTGAAGTCACTAGTAACAGGATTGGGGACTTCAGCAGCAGAGTCCAGGGAAGGGGTAGGGACGGTTTTATGGCCTGCAGCATGCAGGGGGTCAGACCAGATGATCATAATGGTCCCTTCTGACCTTAAAGTCTATGAGTCACTATCCAGGATTGATTTTTTTTTTTTTTTGGCCAACAATAATCACCGTCTTCAAATATCAACATTCCTTAGTGCATCACTGACACACCAAAAAGAACAGGAATCTACACCTACAGAGAGTAGTAAATTTCAACAGGTAGATTTTACAGCCTGTGCACACTGGCTCAAAAGGACAAATTCAGAGACTCATTGATAGGTGCAAAGTCACTAAAGGAGCACAGTTAAGCCGTTTAAAATAAGTCAACTTTGAGGCATAAAAGTGAGCTAAATGCCATTCAGAATCCTTGGAAGAAGCTATTTCATGTACAATATACATGCATATACCCCTCAGAGACACAGTGAAAGATACATGTTGAGGTCTGAAAAGAGTAGGTGAGCTTGAGTTTAGGATGGCTGCATTACTCACAAGTGGCAAAGGCAAAAGTGAATTATGCAGCCATCCCAAACAAGTGCTACCAAAGCCTTTATCTATCACCACACCATCATGTATTCTTTATATGCTACATAGTTAGAAGGGGTAACGAAGCAACTGAAATTGAATACATGTCTATAAAGGGCCTAAAATGTGTTTTTAATATATTAAAAACATTACAAATGTAAGGCTCAATATATTAAGACCTTTTAGGGCTAGATGTCAGAGCAGGGTCCCATTGGATGGGAGGACTCACCTCTTTCCAAAGGTATAAAGCTCCAGTTTCCAGCCCTGCAGCGTCATGAGATATTGGATGCTAAACTTGTCTAGTACAGGACTGAATCATGACCATCCAGGGCCTTGAGTAACTGTAATTTTGGTGACAACATTTCACTTTTGGAGAGCAAAAAAGGAAACACTTCTCTGGAAGGTTGCCTTTTTTTACACAGAAACTGCTCAGGGGTTTGGAATGTTAGCAGATCCCTGGTAAAGAGGAACTAGAAGGCTAAGGGCCAGTGAAGTGATGAAAGGTACATGCTAAATGCCATTCATCATATGGCATCACATCCACTCCTGAAGTTTGTATATAAACAGGTAAAACATACACATACCCCAAAACCAGAGCTGCTCCCTACTAGGATGAACTAAAAGGAGTGCTGTCCACTGGGCACTGATTTCTGCAGACCCAGTGAACTCAACATAGACCTTTCTCAACAGCTATGAGTCCCACGCTTCCCTTAGCTAAACACCTTATAGGAAAACCCCCATAAAGCAGGGCTCCCACACACCATTTACCTACTTAATAGCTGTTTGCTGGCTTCTGAGTATGGAGGCTCCAGTTAGGTCAGCTCAGTTTTACACCCACACTCCCAGGCAAACACAATCAGGAATACATTCACTTGCTGTCCTCCTTAAATAGCGTCTACCATCTAAAATTAACATTAACCTTGCTGTTTGCCTCCGTTCTCTACACATCTATGGTTCAAAATGATAGGTGGGTAGAGGACATCAATACAACAAAGAGACCATTTTAAAATGTTTAGCATGTAGTCTGATGGGTAAGGCTACGTTTATGTCATGGAAATCACGGAATTCGTAATTTCCAGAGACCTCCGTGACATTCTCTGCTTCAGCCCCAGGGGCTGTGGGACTCTGAAGCTGGCAGCCAGCAGAGCCCCCTTCAAGGTTCCAGTGACAGGTGACAGACTCCTGAGGGGACTCTCCTCAGGGTTCCAGCAATGGGCGACAGCCTCGCAGGAAGGGGGAGTGGAGGGTGGGGTGTCCCATTTTCTCTTTGGAAAATATAGTCACCTGCCGCTTCCAGTTGCTGTGGGCAGAGGGGGAACCCCACAGCTCCCGGCCACAACGGTGGTGGGGGAAACTATGGAGCCGCAGCAGCAAAAGTCACAGACAGGTCACGGCTTCCGTGAATTTTTGTTTATTGCCTGTGACCTGTCTGTGACTTTTACTAAAAATAACCATGACAAAATCTTAGTCTTACTGATGGGCTAAGAATAAATATAATGAGTAAAAAAGTTAAACAAAATTAAAACTCCTTAACAAGACCCCATGCAAACTATTGCTTAGATTTCAGCAAGATGTAACAGCTGTAATAAAAATGACAATACAAGTGGGCCACCCTCTGATACCTGCAAGCCATCCAATTCCTTTTTCTATTTTCCTGGTAAATGAAAAAATTGCTCTAACCACAAGCCTGGGACACACTTTCAATTTAAAAGAAATGAGTGTCAGGATTTCCGAGTTTGGGCTGGGCTGCAGGCTCTTTTGTCCATGTTTTCATCAGTCTTGATTGGGCTTCTGCAGCATGGAAACCAAGAAATGAATTTGTTCTTCCAACCTGTTACATTTAAATAAACATTCTAACCAATTACAAGATACATTACAGTAACAAGACTTGGCTTATATTTGGTCCCGTTACTTCTTTAAATGAAGTAAAGGACTGAATTTTTACCTTGTCTGTATAAGACGTCCTGAAAGTGCCCGCATTGCCTCTGCAGCCTTCTTTCCCAATTCCTGGTTCTGTGGCACTACTATTTCCTCAGATAGCTTTGGCTTTTTCAGAATAAATGATCTAGTATCAGTGTGGACCACACTCTCCACGTCATAATAATCTGAGTCACAGAAAAATTGGATCAAAGTTGGAATAAAAGAACCACTGTATTGCACTTTAGTATACAGTCATGTTTTTGAATAATAATTTCGAAGAGACCAACCAACTAGCATTTTGTTTTCAATTCTCTGTACTAGTTTTTAAACAGAAAATGAGTGTACTTCCTTCTTTATGCACCAACTCTGATTATATCAGCTGAAGGTGGAGCAGCCTATGGCCTGATCACTAGGAGTTTGTTATCGGGCTGGCTCTGCAGCAGCAGCTGGCTCTATTCACCAATATCTCATTTTTGGCACCCACTGATGGAAAGATTTTACTTAACGTATAAAAACTAGAGGACATTACAAATATAACTAATTTAAAGGGAAGTGCTATTTTAAACCTAAAATACAATGGCCTCTTTGGTCAAACTATCACATTTTCAAAAAGAAAAAAAGAAAAGCCATCCTTAACCTTGAGTCATTTGCAAAGTTTCTTCAATTAACGGTTCAGTCTGGAGTCGGGAAAAGAGCTGCATTTGTTGAGTTCCTAAAGAAAATATGGATTAGAAGCACATTTTACTGCATGTCAAAATTAAAAGAGGACCCAACTGCTAACTCTCCTTTCTTTCTGATCTTAAAAAAAAATCAAAACTAACAGAGGAAGAAATTTTCATTTCTGTGTTTTTATTTCTCCATCTCAAATGTTCCAAAACATATAGCAATAAAACATTTCTTCCAGCAGGACAAGATCACACCAAAATCCAGGTGTTTAGAGAGCCCAATCTTTCCCATTGTTGTGACTGCATGGATTATGTTTGTGGATGCATAGTCTTCTGGGAGAAACAGTACTATAAAGATCAGTTCTGCTTGCACCTTCATCCCTTATTTTTACAGGGATTATCTATATTTTGAGTAGTACAGCAGGTATCCCCATTTCCAGCTGCCTCCTCTCAGGCACACTCAAATGCAAGGAACTAACTAAAACAGAGGCTACTTTATGCTTTAAAGTTGCTAGACAAATGAGGTTAGAACATTCTTCTGCATTAGATTTATTGTTAACGTTTGGAAAAATTAGCGCACGTCTACACTTAAAATGCTACATCTGTACAGTTGCACTGCTATAGCACTTCAGTGGAGACACTGCGTACGCTGACGGGAGGGTTTCTCCTGTCAGCATAGGTAATCCACATCCCCGAGAAGTGGTAGCTAGGTCAACGGAAGAATTCTTCTGACAAGGTAGTGCTGTATACACAAGGGGATAGGTTGGTATAGCTACATCTCTCAAGAGTGTGGATTGTCACACCCCTGAGAGATGTAAGTACCTAGTGTAAACCGGCCCTTACAATAGGTTGATAGTGTTCCTAAGCAGTCATTTCCATTTAAAACCCCCAACATTTAGTTTATAAACACGAAACCATCTCATATACAGATACAGGAAAAGTTTTCCTATACATTATAAATTAACTATTCAAACTCATTCCTATTCTGAAGTAATCTGCCAGCATTAAATGCTATAGACTAACGTGGCTAGATAAAAAAATAAAATCAAAAACAAGGGATTGAAAAAACAATGATTAATTTTAACAGGAAATTGTTACCCCCAGACAATGAAGTTGAGCCAACTTGACAGAGATCCCACTCAAATCCATTTT
Source organism: Chrysemys picta bellii (assembly GCF_011386835.1). Taxonomy (NCBI): domain Eukaryota; kingdom Metazoa; phylum Chordata; order Testudines; family Emydidae; genus Chrysemys; species Chrysemys picta. The sequence goes on along the minus strand of NC_088794.1, from coordinate 122,403,052 downwards.
ATCCTTTAATTTAATCTAGATATTTGATGTGCTTTATTTATGCTGTTTCTACATTACCTTAATTTCTTTTTTAAAAACCAAGAATTCCTCCCTGAACATTTCGCACTGGGACACACTCCATTTCCCCAGTGTCACACACATGACCAGGTTTGTTTATAGCAAAGATGCACAGAAAATAGTGAGCAATGAGGGTTCCTCAAAAAAGTTTATGTTGCAGTAGCAAGTGGTTAAGACCCCAATCCTGCAAACACTCACAGGGACCACTTACAGTAGCAAAGTCATGTTTGTTTGCAGGATCAGTGGCTAACTGAGCAAAAAGAATTAACATGAAGCGATAATAAATGTTCAGTGAACTTCACTTTGGTTGGTATAATATTGGGAAAATCCCTTTAAGTTTGGAGTGTACATGCAATTCCATTGGGTCACTGGTGAAGATGCAGATCTACCCCAAAGCAGAATGCCATATTTAGAATCCCCAGGAGACAGAGACCCCCTGTCAACTTGAAATCTGGTCAGTTTCACAACATGAAAACAACTGAATGTCCTACACCCAAGTCTCCCTGACAGCTTTTCTCTTTAAATGTTTTTCTCTCCCTGGTTGCTATATGAAAGACACACAAACAGTAGGCACAACAGACTTACTACATATACACAGGAGAAACAACGAACCTGACTATAAGAAAAAAAGCTCTCAAATGCACAAAGAAAACATTAACAAAGAGAGAAAAACAATTCGTTTCCTCTAATCGCTATCAAATATAATAATCGTAGGTGTTTTTCTAGCAACAGCAAGTAACAAAGTTTCAGTGTGATTATTAAATTGATGGTGCTCCTTTAACACAACTGACATTTATTGGATTTTTTTAAACTATTTTCATCTCAATTACTTCTTAATTTTGAATAGATGCTAATATTATGAAATACAGATTTTAGAAAAAGAAGGAGGAAGAAAGATGTTTACTAGTAGATATAATTTATATTCAACTCATTTGGTTCAAAGACATAAGAGCACATGTTGCTCAAGACCAGGGATCGGCAACCTTTGGCACACGGCTCACCAGGGTAAGCACCCTGGCAGGCCGGGCCAGTTTGTTTACCTGCTGCGTCCGCAGGTTCAGCCGATCGCGGCTTCCACTGGCCACGGTTCACTGTCCCAGGCCAATGGGGGCTGCGGGAAGCGGCGCGGGCCGAGGAATGTGCTGGCCGCCACTTCCCTGAGCCCCCATTGGCCTGGAGCGGCGAATCGCGGCCAGTGGGAGGCGCGATCAGCCGAACATGCGGACACAGCAAGTAAACAAACCGGCCCAGCCCGCCAGGGTGCTTACCCTGGTGAGCCGCGTGCCAAAGGTTGCCGATCCCTGTTCAAGACCCTGGCCCATGTGGAACCCAATGCAGGATTAGGTCTTTTATTACTCCAATCACTTATTTATGTTGTATGTTATCTAAGATTTTGCCAGGATTAGTTTCTTAGCCATGAAAGCAGCACACATGAGTGCAGTTACATGAAGAGTAGATAATGAGCAACTACAGGCTAATTCTAAGTGACCCTCTTCGAGAAAATGGAGGTAATCATCCCACTGTTAAAGGTTGTATCAAAGATCTTGGAAAACCTAGGGATGAAGATACCCAAAATTCTGAAGGGGTAAACCAACAAAGACTTACCTTGGGCCCTCAACTCTTGCCAGGGTTCATTAATAGCCATGAAATGCCCACATTGGTCATTATTGCTAATTTAGACTGGAGAAGGGTCTTCCAAGGGAAGACTATTTTTTTGGCCAACTTTAAGTCTAGAAAGATAAATTATATAGTTTGGGTATATACACGATATAAAAATGATTTTTTGTGCTTCCTTTGGGTTCTCACAATTCTAGCATCGAATCTCAAAAAATATAATTATAACAGGTTTATGTTTTTGATCCAAGCTGGATGGAGAGTGAATGATTTATGAGCCCTTCCCACAACTAACTGGAAGGTAAGCAGAAGAGCTCAATAGTGCCAGCAGGTTTTACTGCCAAAACCTTTTTTTTTAAATGGGATTACCTTTGTCAGTGTTTCCAAAGGTGAAAATTATTTTATTAATGCCTGTCACATGGCTTTCAAAACCCATTAGGTTTCGGTAAGAACACTTCAAACTGCCTGTCACATGCACTTGCTGAGGCTGCATATTCATTTATTGAAATCTCTAAAGCAGAAATTTCAGCTTCATTCTTTGCTATCAAGGCATTCAGGGCAGAAATATCTGACTGAGCTGTTAGAATAATTTCTTTTATTCCCTTAATTTTAGCAAGATCTTTGGATATTTTTTCCAACATGCTTAAAACAGTAATTGAATCCTCAGGTGCATCAGAGTGTCACACAGCAGCTTCTCTTTCAGTTAGCCCAGGTGAGGTGTTTAACTTGTTGCTCTGGCACTGCCCTTTGATGTAGGAAAAGCTAAATATTTTGCTGACATTTTCAGAGTTATACTCTTTATTGCCTTTAATGTTGAGTCGGTTTTCTTTTAGCAGTTTTATAACAAAGGTGAAGACAGAGCTTGATATTTTAAGTAACCACTGTCTTACCAGTCTTCCCACAACCCTTGACTACAGTACGTTTTAAAACCTATAAAGTGGTAAAAACTTTTGAAGACAACTCATCTGATAACAGTAACGCTGAAAATATTTTGTAATATCTCAAAGCACACTGCACCTTGACTCTATATCTCCAATACTGTAACTCTCTCTCTTTCATAAGATACTGATTAAGCCTTCCCTCCTGTGAAGAGTACAGTCAAAAATACTAAGGATGGGGAAATAGTAACCAAACATAATACATATGCAAATAAGTGTATCCTGATTGGTGGCAGCTCCATTATGTGAAATTATTCACTATAAACCAGAAGGATATACAAATCTTTGCTTCCTGCTTGGCTCATCAGAAGCGATTATTACATATTACACTTTTGCTCCAGAAACCTCAATGGCTTTCAGCTCATTTCCAGGTATAACACAAGGGGCTGGTTTTGATCTATAAAGCCCTTTATGGTTTTGATTCTTGGCTTCTAAGAGAGTCCAACAGCTACAGAAGCAACTAACAAGCTGCGGCACCACTAGAAGGTGCTCAAATCTGCTTCTCCAGTGCATACTTTGTTTTTTTCTGGTGCACTTTTGGTGAAATTTCAGTTTTATATGCTACCATAATGCACGTGACCAACAACTTGATAATCAGCCTGGAACAGGCTTCCATGTTTAAGTAAAGTAACTTTCCCACTTATGGGTTTTTGAAAAGTATTATCAGAATTACCTTGAATTCTTTCTAATGTCTGTTCCTTGGGTTCTTCTGCCTCAATCTGGGCGCTCACTCTGGAAGGTCGGCTCTGTACATGGATCACTTCTAATAGCGTTTCATCCTGGGCAATTCTTGTTCTGGGTGCAACTGGAACTGTCTGCTTCTGTGGAACTTTATATAAGTCAAACAGTTGAGCATGTTAAAAAAAACACACATAGTGGTACTACGTTTGCATTTAATTCCAAAATAATTTCATTCTCAACAATCTAAGTGTATAACTTTAAACGCAGTCCAGAGACTGGCCTAGTGGCAGTTCCACGTGCTGCAATCTTAGGACGCCTGCTTTGTAAGATCAACTTCTGATCCCTCACACAAACAGCCGGTGCAGAGCCACAGCTGGCCTACAGTGGAACTAAGATTGACACTAGCAACAGCATTCACTCACCCAGCTTTCAGGGCCAGAAGAGTGTTGTAGTTAAAGGGACGGCAAATGCAAATTGGACTTTCTAGTGACTTTCAAAGCCATTGCTCTTCCTGCCTTCTGTCAGTATGACTATGCTACGGATACGTTTGAATCAACCTGTGATAGCCAGGATGCTGAAGAATCCTACCCAAGGATCCTTGGAAATAGTGTAGAACGTGACAGCAGCAGCATGTGGAATTTGATGACATCAGGATGGCAGTTTGACTTCCTTGCTTTGGTTTTGACCGTGAGCTGGATGTAAAGAACTCTTCAACACTCCAGATCAACCTTCAGATCTACCTATCAGCAGCTATGTAAGCAACTCCCTTGAAAGGACTTAGAAATAACATAGCTTTGCCAAGCATAAAAATAGCATGAATTACCTGTGGAATAGTTGGTTGTCTTTGTAACCGATTCCTGAGCTTCAGATATAGCTTTCAGTATTAAATTCTTATTGGCCTGTTTGGAGGGTGGTAGTGAAGGTCTAAGAGAGAGAGAGAGAAATTAATTTTTCCTGAAGATATATGAATTCCAATAGCCATTGTAAATGTTCCAGTACTGTGATGTTTCACTTTCAACAAAATGTTGAAACACTGCATATTTAAGTACAGTGTTGCTAGAAGACAATCTGAAAATACACTTTAACTAACTAAATCTTTTTATAAGATATTCTTCAATTCTAATGTTTTAAACCAGTTAGCTCACATACTATACTAAACCTTTAGGTAACCTTGATTTATCCATCACCTCATTCCTTTTCCATACTCCCCTTTATTAGATTCATATTAAAAACCAGTACTAGATCATAGAAATCTTCAAGTACCTTCTTTCAGGCTTTGCTGGTACAGACACACTGCTGGAGATACTTCCTATTCGTAACCCATAGTCTTCCTCCTCCTCCTCCTCCTCCCCATCATTACTGAACTTTTTCACTTTGACCACTGAGCTTATAACTGGCAATTTTCTCTTCCTGGAGCTTTCTTCCTGCAACCAACAATTCATTAATCAGATCCACATTAATATGCAAACAAACAAGACCCTGTTATTCCACCAATATACAGATGATGGAGAGCTTTCACTTTAACACTAATCTAGGACACTGAGACACGCTTAAAATCCTGGATGTATTGCACTGTGTGCAGAAAAAAAAAGTGCTATAGAAAGAATGAGGTTTGGGATGTGACTCACAATCCCCTCCAAGGAATACCTAGACAGAACTCTGCTGCCAAGAGTATCATTTATACTGCTTATACTTTCCTATTTCCCCTATGCAGCAGCACTATCTTTGGATAAATACAGAGTGTGTTCACTAGCCAGACTGATGCGCCAAATGATTTTAGTGACAGAAATCAACATCTTTGGTGAAGAAAGAAAAACCTTTCAAGACACAAAAACTAGTCTAAGGCAAGGCTGAAGATGATAAAACTCCAAATTCTAGGGCTCTCTCCATAAATATCCCTCTATTTTTTTTAAATACAGGATTGTAATATTAATTTTTTTTAAATTGAGAAAGTAACAGCTCAAAGGGGCGTGTCTAATATACCCCAGGAAGGGAAGTGACTGGTCTGCTGCTAACTCATGAGAGACACTGGGCAAGAAACATCACTTCTCAAGACCCAGATACCCTGTCTATAAAATGGGAGGATGATGTTTACCTGCATTTATAAAGCATTTTGGATGAAAAGCATTATATAAGCACAACAAATTATTATAGTCACAAAACAATAAAAAACAAAAAACAGTTCCACTTAGAATAGAAGGCAAATAATTTTTTTACTTTATTAAGAAGTTAGCAGTCCTAACAATTTGAAAGTCAACTATCCATTTATTCCTTTTCTTTTACACACAATGCTCCTAAATAAATTAATATGACATTCCTAGAATTATTAGCTTACTGCTGACAGGATCGTTTTGACATCTACAGCAAGTGATGTAATAGCCATGACTTTTGAGACTAAGATTCATGCACCCTAAATACAAAGTTGTTTGGCACACTAAAAATACATAGAGATACATACACAAATAGGTAGATGGATATATTTCCTTCTTTGATCTTCAGTGCTGGTCTTTATTCCACACCTGGCAAACTGGAGATCTACAAAGAACTTATGCACGAACACAGCTATTCCAAAAAATCTAGAGATTAAAATGATTATTCTTACCTACCATATGCTCACTGCCAACAATGTTCTAATTCATTACTCCAAGTCAGTAAAGCACCAAACAGATGCCACATCACCAAGTTAGTCAACAATTTGTGAGGGCTTTTTTTTTTTTTTTTTTGAAGCACACTGGTTTTTGGCCAGCAGACCAAAGTGGTGAAATCCTGGCCCAACTTACATCAACACTCCCATTGACTTCACTGGGGCCAGGATGCCCTCCTAGGTGTCATCCAAGGTGACTTGGCTTTGTTGAGTGTGTGTCAAATACAGACATAGTTTAGATCTGCATACTAACCTCACTGCTTATTTTATCAGCACTCAGTTTGGAGGTGGGCCTGTAACTCTCTGCTAAGCTGCCAAATGCTTCTGGATCACATAGTGGGATTGTTTCCAAAGACCTGCAGCTTTCCATGTCCAACTGCCTACCACCCTGTAGACTGCCTTGCTGCGGCAATCTTTGTAAGTGTATATGGCTGTCCGTGCTTCTGCTAGCTGGTGGTCTGTAGATTTCAGCAGTAGGACGGGAAGATCCATAAGTTACAGTTACAACAGCTTTCTTCCGAGACAACAATGGATTCTCCTGCACAAAATTTAGGTCTTCATCAATGAGATCATCTGGTTCAGGTTTAATGTCAATCACAGCTTCAGAAGGCGACAACTCTCTTAGAGGCTTGACCGTTGACATTAAGCGGGATGCAGATCCATCTTCATAAGACTGCCTGGAGAAAGAAGAGGTTACAATGTCTTAACTAACTGCCAGATAAGAATCCCTGAAAAACAAAATTTAGAAGAACGCTTTAAATATAAGCAGAAATAAAAAACAAGATTTTGCTCTTTTAAAAAATCTGGCAGACTTGACATCTACTTTTAGTTTTAGTTTAGTTAGTTAAGATAAGAACATGTATTGCATAAAGAAGCATGAAGTAAACTTTCCAGGTATAATTTATTTTATGCAACACACAGTAGGCAACCCTTTTCTGCTTGAGACTGGAAAAGCCTCCATTCTCCTGTTCTGGTCTCGTCAGCTAGTTAATCCCTACTGCTCTTCCAAACAACAATTCCAGTGATGTATCCCCTGAAATCTGAGCTCTTGCCAATAAGCAGGTAGAAGCCTTACCGGGCAGCAGCGGCTCTCTGCTCCTGTGAGCTGGTTGAAACTCTTGAATCATTTCTTTCAGCCCGAGTGCTGGAGACTGCAAGAGGTGGTAAGATTTCCTCACGCCGTCTCTCATCACTCCCACATGAACTGCTTTTGCTTGAAGGCAAGTTGCTCTCAAAGATGTTTGAGTCTGAAGACTTTAGGCTAGTAGGTTCTGTGAAGACACGTGCACTTCACCCTTACATCAAAGTTCAGTGACTTTGCTTATGTAAATCAATTATACAGCAAGTGCAGCCTTAAAGCCACAAGCTAATGAACAATTGGCCTCTACAGAAATCCTCAGAAGCAAACCCACTGGACTTAAAAAGCAGCAAGACCTGCTTAAAAAGGTCATATTTACTTCATCCAAAAAGCAACATACATGACAATTTTCTTAATAGCCAGAAGCCACAGACATCATATACATTAAATATTAATGATACAGACAATTAAGACAATTTTAAAAAACTGGCAAAATATATATACGAGTGTAAGAAAATACTGTACTGAGATCTGCTTCCAAAGCTAAGCTATTGCTTTCTTGGACAAACTTTACTTACCAGTAGTTACTGACCGTAGTTTATCTAACACACCATGTAGCCTGAAAAAAAGAGAGAGAAGTTCTTTCAGAACAGTAGCCATTCAAAAATCAGCAAGGTTTATAAGTTTTATTTTTCGTGTCATTTGAGTGAGCCTGCTTTCCACTTAAACAATCAGCCCTTTGTACATCCAACCCCAGAATCAATCAATTAAGATCTGCACACTCCCAGACTCCATCAATCAGTTTTGTACACACAGATAAAACACTCTGCACCTGATCGATGCAAGATCCACTTCCCTAGCAAATGTTGCATATGGACACAATGTTTTTAAAGAGAGAGCAGTCAAGAAACACTGCCAAGGAAAAATTTCAGCTAGAGCCCAAATTCAAAGGCTTCCTATTAAAAATGTATCAAGTAAAACCAACAAAGAAAACTACAAGGGAATAAAACAATCCTGTGTAAAATTTCAAACTGACTGAACACCTGCCTTCAGAGAAAAACAGAAATGCATGCCCCATTTTTAGCCCATTTTAGAATTCAACCCGACCTACTCGGTTGCAACCAGACATCTTCATAATTTAGGAGCCTAAGAGAGTTATGTGCCCAAATTCCATTGAAAGATTGAGTAAAGGATCTTTTCTTGCAAAATCAAAAGCTTTCAAGGTTCTCTCTTTTGCAATGAAAAATCTGCATCACTGACAACACTAGATGTAACACCATAAAGTTGCTTCATCAAAACCCTTCTATGTTCTGACATATTGTGATGAAATGCACCCCTGTATTCACACCCTACACACTACTGTGATAATCTTTGTACAAGGCATGCCTTGTGAGGTACACCTCTATCCCGATATAATGCGGTCGTGGAGAGCCAAAAATCCCTACCGCGTTATAGCTGAAACCCCATTATATCGGGGTGGGGCGGCAGGTCTCCAGCGGTGATTTAAAGAGCTCTGGGCTCCGGCTGCTGCGGGGATCCCGGGCCCTTTAAATCGCCGGCGGAGCCACACTGCCGCAGCCCCAGGGTGGGGCAGCAGGGCTCCAGCAGTGATTTAAAGGGCCCGGGGCTCCCCACAGCAGCCAGAGCCCCGGACCCTTTAAAGCGCTGCCCGAGCCCCGCTGCCACAGCCCCAGAGTAGCAGCAGCAGGGCTCTGGCGGTGATTTAAAGGGCCCGGGGCTCCCCACAGCAGCCAGAGCCCTGGACCCTTTAGAGCGCTGCCCGAGCCCCGCTGCTACCACGCTATAAGCAAACCCATGTTATATCAGATCACGTTATAACGGGGCAGAGATGTATCATTTGAAAACTCCTAACTTGCTGATCAGTAATATCATTGTAAAATGCATCTAGCAATATTGTGTGTAAAGCTATGAACATAAGATGAAATCATGACTTAAGTGTGTTTCCCAGATAAATCTGGGGAGTAGCTAAACCAATTTCTCAAAGACAAAGGCAAGCAGACACTCCAGCCAGGTGTCAACAAAGCTGATGGGCCATCCCCTGTCCAGTGACCATCCTTTGGCAAGAAAGGAGGACAAGGACAAAGAAAGCTGCATCTTAGAAAAGAAACAGCATGAGGTGTCCCTGGTCCATCAGACCCCCAGTCTCTCGGTTCTCAGCTGGAAATGCCTTTGTGATCCTCTTCCGTGAATTCTCACTAGAACACTCCCAAACCAGCGTCAGCTGAGCCCGGCTGATGTGATCATCATGGATCAACTTTCACATTCAGGGCTTGACTACACTTAAAATGCTATAGCAGCACAGCGGCACCACTGCAGTGCTTCAGTGCAGACACTGCGTATGCTGACAGGACGGATTCTCCTGTTGATGTAGGTAATCCACCTCCCTGCGAAGTGGTAGCCTCCCCCCATGACTCCAAAACCTCATGATGAACAATTATGAAAAAACTTTCCCATCAGGGAAATTTCTTCCAAAGTCCTAGCAGCTGTGGATACTTTATACCCTGAAACACGACAGTATGAATCCCTCATAACTTTTCTCCTATCTAATGTAACACTAGGGGGGCTTACTGTCTTCACCTTTCATTAAATTTAGGTCTTGAATGGTTTTAAAGTTTGATAATATTTAAAGGGGTGTTGTGTTAATTTAGGGGCTTTCCACACCTTTCTTTGAACCATCTACAGCTGTTGCCAAAGAGAGAATACAGAAGTAGATGGACCAATCATCTGCCCTGATATGGCAATTCCTATGTTCCTATAATGCCTAGAGAGACAAGGTGGGTGAAGTAATACCTTTTAGTGGACCAACTTCTGTTGATGAGAGAGGCAGGCTTATGAACTTAGGCCATGTCTATACGTACAGGGCTGCAGCGGCACAGCTGTACTGATACAGCTGCACTGCTGCAGCACGTCTGGCGAAGATGCTCTATGCCGACAGGAGAAAGCTCTCCCGTCAGCATAACAAAACCATCTCTGTTCGCAGCAGTAGCTATGTCGGTGGGAGAAGCTCTCCCGCCGACATAGCACTGTCCACTACGGCACTTATGTCAGTGTAACTTATGTCACTCAAGGGGGTGATTCTTTCACATCCCTGAGCAACATAAGTTATGCTGACATGTGCTACAGTGCAGACATAGCCTTACACAGAGCTCTTCTTCCGGTCTGGGAAAGGTACTCAGAGTGTCATAACTAAATACAAAGTGGAACAGATTGTTTAGCATAAGTAGTTAACACATATTTCAAGGGACCATTCAAGGTGAAGTGACCCATTAACACCCTTCCAGTCATAAAGGGAAGAGGAAGGGAGAGGGGGAGGCAGCTGGGGGAAGGTCGTTGGTTACAGATTATTGTAATAAGGCATAAATCCAGTGTCTGTTCAGTCCATGATTTTTAGTGTTTAGCTAAATCATGAATTTAAGCTCCCTGGGTCATCTTTTGAAAGCATTGTGCAACTTTCTCAAAAAAGATATACTGGCACTAGAAAAGGTTCAGAAAAGGGCAACTAAAATGATTAGGGGTTTGGAACGGGTCCCATATGAGGAGAGATTAAAGAGGCTAGGACTTTCAGCTTGGAAAAGAGGAGACTAAGGGGGGGATATGATAGAGGTATATAAAATCATGAGTGATGTGGAGAAAGTAGATAAGGAAAGGTTATTTACTTATTCCCATAATACAAGAACTAGGGGTCACCAAATGAAATTAATAGGCAGCAGGTTTAAAACAAATACAAGGAAGTTCTTCTTCACGCAGCACACAGTCAACTTGTGGAACTCCTTACCTGAGGAGGTTGTGAAGGCTAGGACTATAACAGTGTTTAAAAGAGAACTGGATAAATTCATGATGGTTAAGTCCATTAATGGCTATTAGCCAGGATGGGTAAGGAATGGCGTCCCTAGCCTCTGTTTGTCAGAGGATGGAGATGGATGGCAGGAGAGAGATCACTTGATCATTGCCTGTTAGGTCCACTCCCTCTGGGGCACCTGGCATTGGCCACTGTCGGTAGACAGGATACTGGGCTCGATGGGCCTTTGGTCTGACCTAGTACGGCCATTCTTATGTAACTTTCCTTTGAGCATGAGGACTGATAGGTCTGAGATAGAGTGACCACTTTTTCTGTGAGAGTTCATTCAAGAGCGTAGTGATTGTTTGGTTTCACCCACATAGTTTTTATTGGGGCATTTAGTGCACTGGATGAGGTACACCACGTTGTGATAGGCATTTGTAGGACCCATGGATCTTGAAAGGTTTGTTGTGGGGGGTGTTGATCATTGCAACAGTGGAGATATGTCTGCAGGCTTTGCATCTGTTGCTCTGGCAGGGTCTGGTGCTGCTTTGAGTTGATGCATTTTGGTCTGTGGGGAGCTTGCTTTTGATGAGGAGCTTGGAGAGGCTGGGAGATTGTTTGAAGGTCAGAAGAGGGAGTTCTGGAAAGATTTCTTTCAGGATGAAGTCCCCATCGAGTATGGGTTTTAGTTGTTTCACGATACTCATATGGGTTCCAGTGTGGGTTGGTAGGTGATAACTAGGGGTATTCAGTCTCTCAGGGTATCTGGGTGGCCCATTCCATGGTTGACCAGATCTTCTACTCTGGTGGAGTGCCCTTGTTTGGTGAAGGTGGTTGAAGTGTGTTAAGGTATATATCCTGGACTTTCTCCTTGGAGCATATTCTGTGGTATCTGAGTGCCTGACTGTAAAGAACAGATTTTTTGGTGTGGTTACCTGATCTATGAAGATAGATGTGGTGATCCATGGGTTTCTTGTATATGGTTGTCTGTAGGGTTCCACTGTTGAAGCTGATTGTGGTATCCAAGAAATTGATGCTAGCGTGGGAGCGTTCCAGAAAGAGTTTAGTGGACAGGTGGTGGTTTTTAATGTTGTGGTGGAAATCTATCATTGATGTATCTGAGGCATATCACTTGTTTCATGGTGCATTTGCTCAGAAATTCTTCTTCAAGGAGGAACATGAAGTGGTTGACATACTGGAAATCCATCCTGGTACCCATGGCTGTTCCCATGGTTTGGACAAAGCGTGGTGTTGTTGAATGGAAAATTGTCATGGGTGAGGATGAAATGGAGGAGTTTCTCGATGTGTTTGAGGTAGATATCTGAGGGTTGTCCATTGTCTTGAAAATATTTCGAGGCAGGCAGCTATGCCATCACTGTGAGGGATATTGGCGTATAGGGAAGTGACATCCCTGGTGGTAAGGATAGTGTTCTGAGGGAGGTTGTTAATGTTGCAGAGTTTGTGGAAGAAGTTGCTTGTCTCTCTCACCAACAGAAGTTGGTCCTATATAAGATATTACCTCACTCACCTTGTCTCTCTAAAATCCTGTGACCAACACGGATACAACACTGCATAACAATAATGCCTACACGATATTAACATCTCTAACTGAAGCTGTGTTAATCTGAATAAACGGGAAGTTTACCAAATAAATCTACCATAACCAGCTGTGGCTGCACTCTGTAATGTTCTCTATTCTTATAGAATTTTGCAGTAATAATTTTCTGAGGGTGACTCCCTTGATGGGATTCAAATGTTTAAACTCATTTTTGCTAACCATGTCTAAATAAACTCCTAATTTATTTTGAACATTTCAGAACCTTGAGGTTCAGCTGGAAAAGTGGATAAAAGGAGAATACCAATACCTCAATCTCTAACTGCTGTATATATATGTCAGTGTTACCACTGCCTGAATATTGGCAAGCTACAAGTAATAATTTTAAAAAATATCAGTTACTATATTGCATCACTTCATGCACAAGAAAAAATGAATTGATCAAATGTTATGTGTAATTTCTTATATTCTCAAGTCTCATATACAGAAAGCAGTTATGAAATGATTGTAAGAAGTAAGGTTCATGGAAAAAGTAGCTCACAAACATACCATACAGTAAACCTGACAGTGTTGTTTCCTAGGAAAAGAGAAAGGTCCTCTGTCATCTGCTCCTGACTCTTCTTGTTGGCCACCATTACCATAATATAATCAGGGAGCTCTTCATCTAATTGGAAGGAAAAAATATACAATTTGTTATTATTTTTCAAAGCAACTTTGCAATTAACAATGACATTTTTATAAGATTTTCAAAGTAGAGTAGATGCACAAAAGAGATTAGATCCCCAAAGAAGACATCAGAATATTTCTCCAGTTTTACTATAAACCCCTTGGAATGAAGATCTTCATTAAACAGGAAGCACAGAGGTAGCAAGAGAACAGCAAAATCATGGCCAAACAGACTTGTTTGAACTGACTGGTAATTACTTGCACATTTTCTTACAAAATCAAAAGCTTTCAAGGTTCTCTCTTTCGCAATGAAAAATCTACATCACTGACAACACTAGATGTAGCACCATAAAGTTGCTTCATCAAAACCCTTCTATGTTCTGACATATTGTGATGAAATGCACCCCTGTATTCACACCCTACACACTACTGTGATAATCTTTGTACAAGGCATGCCTTGTGAGGTATCATTTGAAAACTCCTAACTTGCTGATCAGTAATATCATTGTAAAATGCATCTAGCAACATTGTGTGTAAAGTTATGAACATAAGATGAAATCATGACTTAAGTGTGTTTCCCAGATAAATCTGGGGAGTAGCTAAACCAATTTCTCAAAGACAAAGGGCAAGCAGACACTCCAGCCAGGTGTCAACAAAGCTGATGGGCCATCCCCTATCCAGTGACCATCCTTTGGCAAGAAAGGGGGACAAGGACAAAGAAAGCTGCATCTTAGAAAAGAAACAGCATGAGGTGTCCCTGGTCCATCAGACCCCCAGTCTCTCGGTTCTCAGCTGGAAATGCTTTTCAAAGAGGGACTAAAACTATAAAAAGGAGGGGCAAGCACTCCAAAGCTCCCCTCCTCTCCCTCCCTGGCCAACTCCCTCTTTACACCTGAGAAGACAAAAGAAGCAGCCATTGGACTCTGGGGGAGGGATCCTCACCTGGAAGTTGGTCAGTAATGCTGTTGGAAACATGTGGTAAGAAATTTTGCTTTGAATCTAATATCTAACCTGTATTCTTAAATTTATTCACTTAAATCTGGGTTACTGTTGATATTGTACTATATGTACCATATGACTTTTAAAAACAAACTTTGTATTTGTGGATAATCCAAGCACTATACCCAGATGTACAGTCACTCTTTTCGCAACCTGTGTATTGTATAATTTTAACATTAGCTTTAATAACATTTTTAAATCTCTTAAGCTAGGCACCAGAAAGCATTTTTATCTTTATTTTCTTGTAACCATTTCTGACTTTTACGCCTCATTGCTCGTACTCACTTAAAACGCTCTCTTTGTAGTTAATAAACTTGATTAAGCTAATGCAGTATTTAAGTAGAAGTGTCTGAGTAACTCCATTTAAGGTGGTAAGCTTGTGTGTATTATTCCTTAAAGGAATGACAGAATTAATGTGGACTGTTCAGGAGAGGGCTGTGCAGTACAAGGCATACATTTAGGGGGGAGAAATCCAGGACTGGGAGTGTGTTGGGGTCACCCTGCAGTATAACTAAGGTTGGTAAGAACCAGAGTGAAACCCAAGTGTGGCTGGCAGGCTGCAGCTGAACAGAGACTCATGGTGTGACCTGCATGCTGGAAGGCTGTTTGTGAGCAGCCTAGGTGGGAGCTACTATAAGCAAGGTATTGCGAGGCTCCCAATGTTTACTCCTGAGGGCATTCTGCACCAAAAAAATAAAAATTCTGCACCAAAAAAAAAAAAAATTCTGCATACAATATTTTAAAATTCTGCAAAATTCTGCAAATTTTATTTGTCAAATAAATATGGAGGCTCCAGCATGGCATTGAGGAGCACAGGCCATTGGCTGCACAGAGGTGGGAGATCACTGTACAGCTCCCACCCAGGGGACAGACTCCATGGTGAGGCTGCACCCAACCCTGACACAGCACAAGGACCGGGCCTGCCCCAGAAACACCCCAGGGCCCTGCCCCTCCATGCGAAGTGCACCAGGTGTGGGCAAGCAGGCTCAGCAAGGCAGGATCCAACTGTGGAAGGGCTTAGTGTGGGGGGATCCAGGTGTGGATTGAGAAGGTTCTGTGTGGAGCAATCTGGGTGCGGGTGGCTCAGTGGGATCCGGGTGCGGGGAAGAGGGGAGCAGAATCTGGATGCACAGAGGCTTCTTGGGGGGTTCTGGGTGCAACAGTAATGGGACTCAGCAGAGGGGTCCAGGTGAAGGTGGCTGGGGCTCAACGGGGGGACAGACATCAGCAGGAAGGGTATGAGAAGCTCAGCGGTGGGGTCCAGATTCTGGGGGAGTGGGGCTCAGTGAGGTGGGGATCCAGGTGCAGCTGGCTGGGGTTCGGTACGGTGAGGATCCGGGTGTGGGTGGCTCGTCAGGGTGGTACGGGGGGGGGGGGGGGGCTCGTTGGGGGGGGGTTATGGGTGCAAGGGGTGAGGGTCTGGGTATGAGGGGTTCTGGATGCAGTGGGGGTTGGGGTGGATGGGGGAGCAGCTCCCTGTACAGTGATCCCTCCCCCTGCAGCTGAGGACCGATGGGGTATGGATGCAGGAAGCACCGGGGAGGGTGGAGGGCGCGGGGAGGAGTTTGAAGAGCTTCCTACAGCTGAGGGAGAAATCTGGGAGTGGGTCTGACAAAGCCCCAGATGCCATGCAGGGGAAGAGGAAGTCCTGTCCTCCCTAGCCCAGCCGGAACTAGCAGCTGACCCCGGTGCAGGGTAGGAGCCACCAGCCGGGTCTTCCCCAGTCCCAGCCCCTGCCCCACAGTGATTTAGCTGCCGGCTGCCCTGGGCACCAGAAACATACTGCTGAGGAGGGTCGCATAACTGCTCTTGTGGCTTCCCTTTGCTTCCTTGTCAGAAAGTCATTTTTCTGCGGGGAAGCAAAGAAGTCTGCAGGGGACATAAATTCTGAGCATGTGCAGTGGTGCAGAATTCCCCCAGGAGTAAAGGTTGTAGTACAGGGATGAAACAGCCCCTCACTGGTCTGAACTGCATTCTGGTATGTCAAACATACCTACTTACGACAGCACAACAAATGGATTATCTGATAAGCAAATGAATAAGCAAGCTTTTCATGAACAAGTTTTTCCACTTGCTCTGAAATACAATACAAGCTTCAGATATGGCTAAAGCACATAAGATTGTCAACTCCACCAGAAGCAAAATTAAAGATTACAGTAAAATTTTAAAATAGCAAGTGAGTCACACATACACGATAAACATATGAACAAAGTCGTTTTGATATCACATTTGTATATTATGGCCTTTTCTTTAAACACTATACTATATGTTTTCTCATTTATTCAAATATTTAAGATAAAAGCCCTATACTGCAAAAGGGCTTTCTCCTTCAGGAAAAGCAACCAAATAGAGCAAGGGTCGGCAACCTCCTGCACACGGCCCATCAAGGTAATCTGCTGGCGGGCCGCAAGACATTTTGTTTACGTTGACCGTCTGCAGGCATGGCCCCCCGCAGCTCCCAGTGGCCGCGGTTCGCCGTTCCCGGCCAATGGGAACTGCGGGAAGCGGCGGCCAGCACATCCCAGAAATAGAGAAATTTGCTTTCTGATTTATGCATAAAATTTACAGACAAACCTTTACCTATTAACTTCAAAAATTCCATGTAAAAAATATTGAATAAGCATAGACAGACACTATATACTTCAAGGGGGGATGGTAAGATCATTAGGGTCTGGATTCAGCAAAGCACTTCAACTTGTGAATAACTAGGCATGTCAGCAGTGCCAATTAAATCACTTAAAATTACATACATGTTTAAGTGCTTTGTTCAATCAGGGCCTGGGTCTATATGCAAGATTAAAAACAATTGGTCATTTCAGATGAATACCAATGAAAGAATGTGTTCTTACTTTCATTCCTTACTATATATAAAGCACTTTGCAATTCCCAACAGTGCCTTCCATTTCAAAGTATTATATTATTAAAACCTGAATAGCCCTTTGAGCAGCAGCATTTTGAACGACTTTCTGAAAAGGATTCGATGTACCCTTTTTTATTTTGGTGACACTTAACAATGCTGCACAACCCCAAAGCTACCGTTGTCACTAAACGTAAAAGAAAACTAATAATGTTTACTGAAGATAATCCAATTCAGAACTCCTCCTTATCTATCTTTATCTGAGGGATTGGTGGGGAATGCTGCTGAGAGGAAATAGTGGTTACAACTACAAGTTTGTCACAGAGGTCACGGATTCCGTGACTTTCCACAATCTCCATGAAATTCTGCAGCTGCAGCAGCCAGTGGGGCTGGTCCTGGGGGCCCCCCAGTGCAGCCATGCCCTGGGGCTAAGATTTAGTCAGGGGTGTTTATAGTAAAAGTCATGGACAGGTCATGGGCCGTGAATTTTTGTTTACTGTCCATGACTTTTACTAAAAATACCCATGACTAAATCTTAACCTTAATAATGGTACATCAATTCTTTATTTAAAAAACAAACAAACAAAAAATCAAGGCCCCAATCTTGAACCAACTTATTTGTGTACTTAACTTTACACTGTAAGTTGTCTGACTTCAGAGAGACTACTCACAGTGTGTAAGGCTGAGCATATTTGTATTTAACATGTTTATTACAGTAGTACAGCGATCAGCAACTTTTGGCACGCAGCTTGCCAGGGTAAGCCCCTCTGGTGTGCCGGGACGGTTTGTTTACCTGCCGCATCCGCAGGTTCGGCTGATCGCGGCTCCCACTGGCCGCAGTTCGCCGCTCCAGGCCAATGGGGGCTGCAGGAAGTGGCGGGGGCCGAGAGCTGTGCTGGCCGCGGCTTCCTACCGCCCACATTGACCTGGAGCGGCGAACCGCGGACACAATAGGTAAACAAATCGTCCCGGCTTATCCTGGCGAGCTGCGTGCCAAAGGTTGCTGATCCCTGCAGTAGTACCTTAGAACAAATCAAGAGTGGGGCCCCATTTTACTAGGACTCTACAGAGCAGCAGACACCCCATGCCCCGAAGACTTTGTACAAGCATATGCATAAACCTTTACAATATCAGGGCCTAAGGAAACAAATCAGAGAAAAGAGGAGGAAATCTTAAACTGAAATGAAAGCGTAACTGAACAGAATTACATTTTCTCTCATATTTTAAAATGTACAGAGGAGTATGACACAGTTTGTGTGACTACAGCAGTTAAATTCATATACTGCAACAGCAGTTCTTAAAGTTCATAAGATATCATTTCAGCCCTGTGCTAGTAGTTTGTGAACCGTTCCAGAATAAGATATTACTGTTCGCAGTCCCCTAGTTCTCTTACTAAATGTATGGAAGTTACTCCCTTGCTGAAAAACTTGGGCATCTGTACAAATGTGAGATTTTGGTATATTTTGAAAAATTGTGGATTAGCATTTTAGAATATTTTTTCTTACTTTTAGTTTCCTATGTTGTGAGATTTTCCTTTAACAGTTATTTCTACATTATAAATAACTTTAAAAAACCAAAAACAACAGTCTTTTTGCAGAAAACCTAACAGAATGGCACAAATAGACACAAATCGGAACAAAAATGTACACATACAGAATGGTCTATGCTCAGAATAGTAAAAATGTCTCAAGAAGTAGGGAGGATTTTGGTTTTCTAAAGGAAGAAATGGAGGCAAATATTAATTGGAAGGCTGTTCCAAGCATTAAGGGTAACATGAAAGAAGGTGTAAAAATCAGGAGCGAGAAATGATGACAAAGGACCACAACAACTTGAGTGTAGACAGGAGGTAGGATAAGACATGGGCAGAGATATAGGTGAGTCCAGAGACCTTTCAATAAAACAAGAAGCTTGAACTTAATTCAGAAGAAGAACAGGAGCCATTGTAAAGATTATCTTGGTAACTGTCTTTTGAATGAACTAGTTGGTGGGGACAGACAATTGAAGAGGGGGTTACAGAAGAACAGCCATACTGGCTCAGATCAAAGGTCCATCTAGCCCAGTATCCTGTCTTCCGACACTGGCTAATGTCAGGTGCTTCAGAGAGAATGAACAGAATAGGTAGTTACAAGTGATCCATCCCCAGTCTCCCATTCCCAGCTTCTGGCAAACAGAGGCTAGGGACACCATCCCTGTCCATCCTGGCTAATAGCCATTGATGGATGTATCTTCAATAAACTTATTTCGTTATTTTTTGAACCCTGTTATCGTCTTGGCCTTCACAACATCCTTTGGCAAAGAGTTCCACAGGTTGACTATGTGTTGTGTGAATAAATACTTCCTTTTGTTTCTTTTAAACCTGCTGCCTATCAATTTCATTTGGTGACCCCTACTTCTTGTGTTAGGAGAAGGAGTAAATAACACTTTCTTCTTTACTTTCTCAACACCAGTCATGATTTTATAGACCTCTATGATATCCTCTCCTTAGTCATCTCTTTTCCAAGCTGAAAAGTCACAGTTTTATTAATCTCTCTTCATATGGAAACTGTTCCATACCCCTAGTCATTTTTTCTGTACCTTTTCCAATTCCAATATATCTTTTTTGAGATGGGCTGACCAGATCTGCATAAAGTATTCAAGATGTAGGCATACCATGGATTTATATAAAGGCAATATGATATTTTCTGTCTTATTATATCTATCCCTTTCCTAATGATTCCCAACATTGTTAGCTTTTTTGACTGCTGCTGAACATTGAGTGCTTGTTTTCAGAGAACTATCCACAATGATCCAAGATCTCTTTCTTAAGTAGAAACAGCTAATTTAAACCCCATCATTTTATATGTATAGTTGGGATGATGTTTTCCAACATGTATTACTTTGCACTTATCAGCATTGAATTTCATCTGCCATTTTGTTGCCCAGTCACCCAATTTTGTAAGATCCTTTTGTAGCTCTTCACAGTCTGCCTGGGACTTAACTATCTTGAGTAGTTTTGTATCATCTGCAAATTTTTCCACCCTCTTGTTTACCCCCTTTTCCAGATCATTTATGAATATGTTGAATAGAACTGGTCCCAGTACAGATCCCTGGGGACACCACTATTTACCTCTCTCCATTCTGAAAACTGACTATTTATTACTACCCTTTGTTTCCTATCTTTTAACTGGTTACCAACCCATGAGAGGACCTTCCCTCTTATTCCCATGACATCTTACTTTGCTTAAGAGCCTTTGGTGAGGGACCTTGTCAAAGGCTTTCTGAAAATCTAAGTACATTATATCCACTGGTGTCAAGTATCAGAGGGGTAGCCGTGTTAGTCTGAATCTGTAAAAAGCAACAGAGGGTCCTGTGGCACCTTTAAGACTAACAGAAGTATTGGGAGCGTAAGCTTTCGTGGGCATCTGAAGAAGTGAGGTTCTTACCCACGAAAGCGTATGCTCCCAATACTTCTGTTAGTCTTAAAGGTGCCACAGGACCCTCTGTTGCTTTTTATATCCACTGGATCCCCCTTGTCCACATGCTTGTTGACCCTTTCAAAGAATTCTAGTAGATTGGTGCGGCATGATTTCCCTTTACAAAAACCATGTTGACTCTTCCCCCAACAAATTGTGTTTAGCTATGTGTCTGATAATTCTGTTCTTTACTATAGTTTCAACCAATTTGCCCTGTACTGGAGTGAGGCTTACCGGTCTGTAATGGCCAGGATCACTTCTGGAATCTTTTTTTTAAATTGGTGTCACATTAGCTATGCTCCAGTCATCTGTTACAGAAGCTGATTTAAATGATAGGTTACATACCACAGTTAGTAGTTCTGCAATTTCACATTTGAGTTTCTTCAGAACTTTTGGGTGAATACCAACAGGTCCTGGTGACTTATTACTGTTTAATTTATCCATCTGTTCCAAAACCTCCTCTGCTGTCTCCTCAATCTGGGAGAGTTCCTCAGATTTGTCACCTAAAAAGAATGTCTCAGGCTGAGGAAACTCCCTCATATCCTCAACCATGAAAACCAATGCAAAGACTTCGTTTAGTTTCTCCGCAATGGCCTTATCCTCTTTGAGTGCTCCTTTAGCATCTCGATACTCCAGTAGCCTCACTGATTGTTTAGCAGGCTTCCTGCTTCTGATGTACTTACAAAAATGTTGCTGTTACTTTTTGAGTTGACTAGTTGTTCTTCAAATTCCTTTTCGCCTTTTGCTCCTTTCTATTTTCCTCAATAGGATTTAACTTCCACTTTTTAAAGGATGCCTTTTTGCTTCTAACTGCTTCTTTTACTTTGTTGTTTAGCCCTGGTGGCACTTTTTTGGTTTTCTTACTATGTTTTTTAATTTGGTATACATTTATTTGAACCTCTATTATGGTGTCTTTAAAAAGTTTCCATGAAGCTTGCAGGGATTTCACTTTTGGCACTATACCTTTTAATTTCTAGTTAACTAACTTCCTCATTTGGAGTAATTAAAATCAGAGATTATTAGAGTACTAATAACATCTTGGCACTAGAAAAAAGAAAGAACTGATTTCAGAGATGTTGTTGAAAAAGAAGCTGTATGATTGAGAAACCAGAGAACTGAAAGGTAACAGTGGGAAGGAAAGAGAGGAATTAAAGAAGACAACCAGGCTGCATGGTTGAATGACCAAATATACAGTGGGGCTGACAAACAAATTAAAGAGAAGACTTGCAAGGAGAAATTATGAGCTCATCCCCTTCAGACATGATGGACTGAGAAGATGATGGGGCATCCTTTCATAACAACTTTCGGTAAACCTGTAAATTAGCCATCTGACACATTTAAATAGGTGGCAGGATTAATTTTGAACCCAGCTACAACCTTTGGGCTTGATCACCCAATGGCATGTGATCCTTGCACCCATGTAGCCCATTCCCCAGGGACTTCAACTGTGCTCCAGGTAAGTGGCGGAGTTTGTAAATATAAATCCAGATACGGGATGGAAGCCTTTCTCAGGGTTGCTTCCAGTGGAGCATTATATCAAATTGTGAACTATTGTTGCACTAAAATAAATAGCTAAAGTCAAGTGCAGTACCTAAACCCCACACACTGTCATGGGAGGAAACTACCTTATACTCTTGCGAGGGACAGACACAAACTAGCAGGTGTTTTCCACCTTTAACTACAATGAGCTTAAATAAAGCTATTAAACAGAATAAAACTTACCGACATAAGCCCCCAGCTCCTGCAATTTTCCCTTTATAGCGCCCTATAAAAAGAAAATAAATTAAGATTGCATTTAAGTTAAGGAACATTGGATATGACTAATACCCAAACTCTGAGAGAATTTTGGTTGCTAAAATTTGTTTGTCAACACCAGTAATACAGATCTTGTACAGGTGTTGAGCTTATTTTTCCTCTTTTCCACTATTTGCAATGCAAACTTCCAAAGGGAGAGGCAGTGTTGACAACTCTCATGATGTAATCACCAGTCTTTCAGTATCTGGGATAACTCTAGATCAGAGATCCGCAACCGTTGGTACGTGGCCCATCAGGGAAATCTGCTGGCAGGCCCAGACGGTTTGTTTACCTGCAGCGTCCGCAGGTTCGGCTGATCGCAGCTCCCACTGGCCGCGGTTCGCCGTTCCAGGCCAATGGGGGCTGCGGGAAATGGTGCAGGCTGAGGGATGTGCTGGACGCCGCTTCCTGCAGTCCCCATTTGCCTGGAACAGCGAACCGCAGCCAGTGGGAGCTGCGATCGTCCGAACCTGTGGATGCTGCAGGTAAACAAACTAGCCCACCCCACCAGCGGATTTCCCTGATGGGCCGCGTGCCAAAGGTTGCTGATCCCTGCTCTAGCTCCTTGAGTAATGAGATTACTTGAAAATCTCCATTTATGTTTTTAAATTCCTAGCCCTTCATAGTTGCAGAGAAACACTGGAAAACGTGAACCCCCAAAATAAAACAAACCATAAAAAGAAACCTTGCTTTTCAAATCTCATTTTTAAACCAATCTCATGACCTGGGGGGGAATCTACCTCATGATTTTTGAATCAGGATTGGTGTAGACTAGTGATGGGCTCGAGGTGCACAATTCAGATCCAGGGTTCGGCCTCCCCGAGCGCGAGGATGTTTGGATGTCGGTTCGGCCCAGTCCAGAGCCGGCTTTGGCGGCACAGTTCGGATCTGGATGCGGGTTCGGATTCCAAACTCCGATGAAAGCGGGGTGCCGAGGGGGTGTTGAGGCCTCTCGCCACCTGTTCTCACTCCCTGACCCTTCCCCCGTCACCTGGCCCATCTCCCGCTGTGTGCGCGCGCGTCGGGGAGGGGGCTGGACGTGGACCCCGGCGGACGGTTTACAGCTGGGCCCGGGGCTCATTAGCGTACGGCCCGTGACACCAGCCTCGGGCCCTGTTCAGCGGCTGCAGCGCGGGGGTCTGGGGCCGCACCCCGTCGGGAACACGGCGAGCGGGGGCAGCTGGGAACTCTGTGCCGGGGGGGGCAGCCCAGCCGGCCGCAGGGGCTCGCGGCCCCCTTCTCGCTCACCCGGATCTTGCGGCTGATCTCGGTGCCGATCTCCATGGTCGCAATGTCTGAGGAGTCCCGGGCCGCCGCCGCTACCACCACAGGCCGGGCCGACACAGAGAGCGCGGCCTCCGCCTGCTGCGCCCTCTGCCGGGCAGCCCAGGAACAGCACCCGCCGGGACTAAGCCCAGCCCCCGGCCCTCTACAGAGCGGGTCGGGGCCGGCTGCTCTGCCCGCCACAGGCCCCCTCTGCACAGAGCGTCCCCATCGCCACTGAGAGCCTCATCCCTGCTCGCCCTACACACCACTCTCCTTCTGTTACACCTGCCCAGCTCCCAGGCTCTCAGACACCGATAACCACCTTTTTTTCTTTTTTTAAGGCGGGGGGTTGGAAATATCCTTTTTTTTTTTCAATTCCAAATCAAGTTGCCTAGTTGGGAGGGAGGGATAGCTCAGTGGTTTGCACATTGGCCTGCTAAACCCAGCGTTGTGAGTTCAATCCTTGAGGGGGCCACTTGGGGATGTGGGGCAAAAATCAGTACTTGGTCCTGGCTAGTGAAGGCAGGGATGGGATATCTCCATTAATTATATTTAACAAATTATTATTATTGCCTATTCAGCAAGTTTCCTTGGTAAATTGGCTGATTTTTTTTAAGTTAACATTTAAAAAAAACCTGTATCCCAAACAACTAAGGATGGGATTCACAAAGGTACTTAGGCACCTAAACTTCAGTTTTAGGCTCCACTGTGATTCACAAAATTCCCACCAAACCCTGCAGGTGCCTGTATTTTGAGGGTAAAAGTTAGAGCCCTGTGTGGATACAAAATTCATACCCGCGGATGTGGATATCCACAGATTTAAAGGGCTCTGCCAGGAACCACAGTGGCAAAAGCAGCAGCATCTTGGGCCCCCACTCGCAAGAGCCATTATCCACCACAGACAGCTCCTCTCCCTGACATGACTGTACTGCACCCAATCCTGCCCACTGTAAACCCAGTTTAACAGGCCAGTATACAGTTGGTAGTTTGGACTGCTCCAAAGTGGCATAAAGCAGTGAGAGCATACAAGTGAATCAATCCATAAAAGCTAAAATTAAAACACAAATTAAGGTTGATACTACATATATCTAAATCATTGTATATATCACATGTTAACTTTTTTTAAACTTGTATTATTGTAGTGCTTAACAGCTTGTACCCCATTGTGCTAGGTGCTATACAAACACAGAGCAAAAAAACAGCCCCTGCCCCAACAGTTTACAATGTAAGAATAAGTCAAGAGACATCAGATGGTTCCAGACGAATATGAGAGTACAAGGAAAAAATGAGAGAGTATTGATCAGCATGGCAAGAAGTGATCTTAACACACCTTAATAATTGAAACAAAAAAGGTTATTTCCATACAAAACAACTACAATCAAAGACATATCAGTAACTTAAAGGTAAAAACATTAACATTACAGGGATGTTGTAATTATCCCCAAAACAAGCATACAAACCCAGGAGTTAAGGTAAAACTTAAAAGAAAAACAAACATATTAAAATATGGAAATAAACAGTAAAGACATCTAAATAACATGAACTCTGTCCTGTAACAACACCATGCAATAACCATAAAATTATGATCAATAATAATTTTTTATGGTCCAAGATTAGATTAAATTGACTTTAAAGACATTAAGGACAGTTGTAAAAAATTACTTATGGGTTCACTACAGAGCCAAGATAAAGTTGTCTGGATAAGGAAGGTCTGAATGCTAAAGGACATATTGTAAAATTAATTTTATCTCAAATTAGTGGATTTACTTGTAAATTATCTTTGAATACAGAATGAATTTTCTGATAGAGTGCTGTAATTTTGGGGAGTATATGCTGTATTCTTCATACATAAATCAGTGATTCATCTCTGTATTAAGTGCAAATCTCAGTTTTAACTACAAAGCTGTAATTGGAGAACCTCAATAATAATCTCAGCTAATATATTCAGTAGCACAAGATGATGAACTGCCGGTCATTGTTTACGAGCCCAATTATACCTTGAAAGGGTAATTTAGCAAACACAGATAAAAGTTTCATCTGCAGAAACAATGGACATGTTTTAGACTGCAAGCATTGTAGGGCAGGGATTGTGTCTATGTCATTTTATGTCTCTATGGCACCTAACACCCTTTTTAAAACTCAACAAATAAATTATAGTGTTGCATTTCACATAACTGCCTGTGGGTCTTAAATGGTCCCCTAAAAAGACAAGGTGGGTGAGGTAATATATTTTATTGGACCAACTTCAGATGGTGAGAGAGGCAAGCTTTCGAGTTTACACAGAGCTCTTCTTGAGGTCTGGGTAACTTAATCAGAGTGTCACAGATAAACACTCTGATAAGTTGCCCAGACTTGAAGAAGAGCTCTGTGTAAACTCGAAAGCTTGTCTCTCTCACCAACACTGGTCCAATAAAAGCTATTACCTCTCCCACCTTGTTCTAATATCCTGGGACTGACATGGCTACAACACTCCATATTTTACAAGCCCCTGTAAATTCCTGAGAGCCTGATTTAACCTTGTTTTGTGGAACATCCTGTATTTGTCATGAATAATACCTAGAGTGATGAAAAACAAAGGAAGTCTCAGAGACACTCTGTCAAGTAGTAAAAGGGAAGTGAAGGAGAAAATACATTTGTAAAAAGGAGAGAAGATTTTATAAATCACACAAAGAAGAATAATTTCCATCCCTGGGACAATCAATATCAGTCAGTGTCTGACTTTAAGGGTATGTCTACACTACGAAATTAGGTCGATTTTATAGAAGTCGATTTTTATAAATCGATTTTATACAGTCGATTGCGTATGTCCACACTAAGCGCATTAAGTCGGCGGAGTGTGTCCTCACTACCGTGGCTAGCATCGACTTACGGAGCGGTGCACTCTGGGTAGCTATCCCACAGTTCCCGCAGTCTCCGCCACCCATTGGAATCCTGGGTTAAGCTCCCAATGCCTGATGGGGCAAAAACATGGTCGCGGGTGGTTTTGGGTACATGTTGTCAGTCGGCCCTCCCTCCGTGAAAGCAACAGCAGACAATCGTTTCGCGCCAGACACCAGGGTGGTTAGAAGAGCACAGCAGGGCACGCTGCGCATCAGAGAGGCTTTGAAAACCAGTTTCATGACTGGCCAGGCTTCACTGTGACAGTTGTGCGTGTTTCTCCTTGATGCGAATCTGCCCCCTTTGTTGACTTTAATTCCCTGTAAGCCAACCACCCTCCCCCCTTCGAAATAAAGTAACTATTGTTTGAAACCATGCATTCTTTCTTTATTAATTAAAAAAAATGAGATAACGGACAAGGTAGCCTGGGTGGGGTGGGGGAGGAGGGAAGGACAAAGCCACATTGCTTATTCTAGCCACACTAAAAATCAAACTGTTTGAATGACAGCCTTCTGTTGCTTGGGCCATCCTCTGCAGTGGAGTGGCTGGGTGCCTGGAGCCTCCCGCCCCCCACCCCCCTATGTTCTTGGGCGTCTGGGTGAGGAGGCTATGGAACATGGGGAGGAGGGTAGGTGGTTATAAAGTGGATGCAGCGGGGGTCTGTGCTCTTGTTGGCTTTCCTGCAGATCCAACAGACACTTCATCATGTCCGTTTGCTCCCCCATTAGCCTCAGCATCACATCATGCCTCCGCTCTTCGCACTCACTTAATTCTTTCCTAGCAGGGCCGGCGCAAACCATTAGGTGACCTAAGCGGTCGCCTGGGGCGCTAACATTTGGGGGGCGGCGGCTGCGGTGGCCGGAGCTTCGGCTGCCCCGGTTGTTGGCGGTATTTCGGGGGCGGGACCTTCCGCCGCCTCTGTCGAGGGCGGCATTTCGGGGGCGGGACCTTTCGCTGCCTAGGGCAGCAAAAAAGCTTGCGTCGCTCCTGTTTCCTGGCCTCTGCCACTTAATGCCTCCATGCATTAAGCTATACCCTATCAGTGCGAGAGGACTGCATGAGCTCGGAAAACATGTCATCGTGAGTGCGTTTTTTTCGCCTTCTAATCTGCGATAACCTCAGGGACGGAGATGATAGGGGGAACGTAGAAACAGTCTACGCTCTACGATTCTGGGGGGACTGTATGGTCACCTGTGCTGCTGAGTTTGCCCCGCTGACCAAACAGGAAATGAAATTCAGAAGTTCCTGGGGCTTTTCCTGTGTACCTGGCTAGTACATCGGAGTTCAAAGTGCTGTCCAGAGCGGTCACAATGGAACACTCTGGGATAGCTCCCAGAGGCCAATACCGTCGATCTGCGTCCGCACTACCCCAAATTCGACCCAGCAAAATCGATTTTAGTGCTACTCCCCTCGCCGGGGAGGAGTACAGAAGTCGATTTTAAGAGCCCTTTAGGTCGATGGAACGGGGTTGGTTGTGTGGACGTATTCGTTTTTAAATAGACCTAATGCGGCTAAATTTGACCTAACCCCATAGTGTAGACCAGGCCTAAGTGTTTGGAGCCACCGTCTCATGTGTTCAGTGAATAAATTATGATGCATTCTCTATAGCTTCTGTGGTGCTCAGAAGTCCTGGCAACCCTTCTTTCCTATTGATTTCTAGAGTACACTAGTGTCAAGAACTAGTGTCTCCCCAGTAAATTCATCAAGACACTTGTGCAAATGTCTTCTTGCTCCGGAGAACAATGGAGTTTGTTGTATTTAGTGGGCTCACTTTGGAGTGACCATTTTCCATTAGTCAGGGAATAAGCTGACCCAACCCTTTAGAGTTGCCAATTTGGGTTGGACATATTCCTGGAGGTTTCATCCCATGACATGATCTTTAATTACAGATTAATCTTTAATTCCTGGAGACTCCGGGAGAATCCTGCAGGTTTGGCAACACTACAAACCTTGGAGTCAGGCAGGGACACCAAATTGCCAGAAATGGGGTAACGTGAATTCCTGCATTTAACTACCACTCCCTGCTTAGGCAATGTACCCAGCTGCCCTGCTCCCATTGCACCAGCTCCACTAAGAATGGAGCAAGCCCGGAGAGGCTGGATGGAACGATGCCAGTTCATTCTAAGACAGCCAGGGAAGGCGCAACCAGACCACTGCCTGGGGTCAGCATGGCAGTGGGAAGTAGCCCCCAGACCGCTACCCTTAGGTGCCAGCGCAGCCCAGAGGCCATGTTGCTCACTGAAGGGAATCCAACCGGATCAAGGTGTGTCCTGGGCTGGGACCTCCCGGGACAGCCTGGCCCCTCGCAGGTCAAGGACAGGATGGGGAGGAAGGGGGCTTGGCTAAGGGTCCCTGGGGCCTGAATTACACCTGACTACAGAGCCTGTGCCAGCCTGGCGGGGACAAGGGCACAGGGTACCACACATGGGTCCAACCTCCACTCCCAGAGCTAGTCTACATCTATTAATGCGCTTGCGTCAGAGACAGGAGCATGCACATTCACAACAGTGAAGCTGCCGCTGTCCTGAGTGCTTGCCAAACTTGGTTTCTTAGCAAAAAAGAGAGCGGGGGCAACACAGAAGGCAGCATGGGCAAGGACGTGACAAAAGAAGGATGGGAGAGGCGGAGAAGTGGGGCATGAGGAGTCCTTCCTAGGGAACCCAAAAGAAACACAGGGCTCTCAGGAGGAAAGGTGGAAATGTGGGCTGCTGAGCTGGGTGTGTGCCCCTTAGTGTAAAATGCACAAATACACAGAGCAGGATCACACTGAAAGCAGGATTTAGGAAGGAGACGTAACAGATAAAATGTGTGGGATCTCTCAATTGCCTGGAGCCGGGGCAATCACTCCCAGTTACAAGGACTTAAACGGGGGGGGGGGGGGGGAGGGTGTTCATCCAGACATAGCGCTGCAACGTGTTGTGTTGATAATAGTATTACGGAGGCATCAAATAACCTTAGCTGTGTCCTGTAGTTGACACCATTAGGGAAGAAAAAAGTGGGAGAACATACAGAGGTGCTGGAACTAGGGGTGGAAAGATGTTTGAAGTGGTTTCCATTATTTTCAGGTTTGCAGTTTGTTTAATGGCTTTCAGCACCCCCATTATAAAAATTGTTCCAGTACATATGGAAACATACCTTTAAAGATCAGTGTAATGTAATCTGGGAGGGACCAAATCACTAAATTGCATTAAATATAATTGAATGATTATTGCATGGTATGGCTACCAAATTACAGTTATTTGGATGCTTTAATAGTGTGTTTCTATACCCGGGGTGGGCAAACTTTTTGGCCTGAGGGCCACATCAGGGTTCAAAACTGTATGGAGGGCCGGGTAGGGAAGGCGGTGCCTCCTCAAACAGCCTGGCCCCTGCCCCCTATCCTCCCACTTCCCGCCCCTTGACTGCCCCCTCAGAACCCATGACCCATCCAACCCCCCCTGCTCCTTGTCCCCTGAAAGCCCCCCACCCCTAATCACCCCCCTGGAACCCCATCCTCTATCCAACCTCCTCTACTCCCTGCCCCTGACTGCCCCGACCCCTATCCACACCCCCACCCACTGACAGGCCCCCTGAGACTCCCACGCCTATCCAACCAACCTCTACTCCCTGTCCCCTGACTGCCCCCTGGGACTCCTGCCCTTTATCCGACCACCCCGCCCCCCTCCCCCCTTACCATGCTGCTCAGAGCACCAGGACTGGCAGCCCTAAGTAGTACACCGTACGTAGCACATTCCGATGGGGAGCAATTTAATACACTACACCTGTGGCTCTCACAGCCATGCTGCCCAGCAGGAGCTCGTTGCCCCGCCGCCCAGACCGCTGGCGGCACGGCGAGCTGAGGCTGCCGGGGAGGGAGGACAGCAGGGAATGGGCCAGGGTCTAGCCTCCCCGGCTGGGAGCTCAAGGGCCAGGCAGGACAGTCCAGCAGGCCGTAGTTTGCCCACCTCTGTTCTACACCTTAACATGTTGAGATGTCTTTTAAGCTTAAACTTAACTGCATATTTTTTGGATATTTGGAACATTCCTGTAATTTTTTACACTTGTTACTGATATTTACTCTCAACATAAAATCCCTCAATCTATTTTTTTAACTTGGAATATATGGCTTGCAGGGATCATCATAAATATGGCTCAGTAGCATTAAAATAGGTGGGAAAATAAATTGTGCTCAGAATGAAAAGAAACTGTGATAGAAATCATGTTTGGGCCTAACACAGTGAAGAAATAACTCAAGAGCAGTTCCTCACATACAGGGTGGATAAAAATCAATGATTTAAAAAAAATTGGATTTTTTTGATAAAATGCTTTTAAAAGATAGTTTTAATTAAGATACATTATAGATCAAAGATATCTCATCATGGAATAGGGATTATAAATTCTAATGCTATAGTATGAGACAATATATTCATGTAATGTTTAAGAAAAGTTTTGTAAATGAGTTCCAATAGTTCATGGATTAGGGATCCAATCTTACGGGGTTCCACAGGCTTCTGTATAGATTATTTAGGTTAATCTTTCTATCTATCCAATGGGACTCAGTGCTCAGTCTAGAAGATACCATCAGAGATGCTTAGTTTTGCAGTTCTCAAGCTGTGGATTTGTGTCTCCAGAGGTAACATGCTTGTTAACAGCAAAAATGTTTTAAAATAAATAAATAATATATAGAGGTGAGAAATAACAGACCTCAACTCTATTGTCCCTCTGCAAATTTGTGTACACAGGGTCAATCCCTTACCTCTCTCTAAAAGTGCAAAGTTTCAAAAAGTTCAATGAATAGAAGATTGTTGGGGGCGGAATAAATCTGGACAAGGAGAAGAGGTCTGGAGATAAATGTGAGAAGCGAGGGAAATATGCTTGTTTTGTTAAAATATATGTTTGCTGCTGAAGAACCCCCCCCCCAGAAGCTTTAACGTTGTTGTTTTAGTTAAATAAAACAATTTAAATGTCTGTCTGGTGATGTTCTCCTCCTAATACAGCATGGCAAGAAAATCCTCCAAATATTAATGATTAACCTGTTGAATTGGAGATAGATCACCTCTCAATGACTTCATAAATATCTGCTTCAATTACCTTTGGTAAATGAAATAACCAAACACTCATTCATTTTCTGATATAGCTGTAAAACTAATCTGAAAAGTTTTCAAAATAAATCACTGTTTAAAAATGTATAGTGTGTATCATCTATCTCTGAGCTGTGAAGAATCTGTATTAAGGTCATAACAACCAACAAGAATGCACTTTTATGTAGAAAACCATGATTGAGTCTTCCTGACTAGTGATTTAAATCAAATCCGCCCTGCTCACATAGTACAAATATTACCTACATTTTGTCATCACACACAGGTTAGTGTTCTGCTGAGTTACCTACTGCTTACCTACAAAAACAACAAGGAGTCTGGTGGCACCTTAAAGACTAACAGATTTATTTGGGCATAAGCTTTCATGGGTAAAAACCTCACTTCTAGTGCCCAAATAAATCTGTTAGTCTTTAAGGTGCCACCAGACTCCTTGTTGTTTTTGTAGATACAGACTAACACGGCTACCCCCTGCTACTGCTTACCTAGTTGACCTGTAGTTAAACCTGCCTAGAGCGTGAGGGGAAGAGTTAAGATTGCATAGCTGACATTTTCTGATAATGAATCAGTATTCACTTATTATGTGTGATTCCATCCTCTTCCTTGTCCCCCTTTAAGTCAGTGCCACTGCTTTCATCTGCCCCCATAACAATGAAGACCATTCCATTACCAACAAACTGAGGAGGGATACTTAACATTTATACAAGGCTTTTCTTCCATTAAATGCTTTATAAACATGAACTAATTAGTCCTCACTTAGTGCCTGATCTGACAGTTCTTATTAATTACAAAATTCCTGTTGACTTCAATGTGGGTTTTTGGCTGACCAAGGACTGAGAATTCTACCTAATCAATTTTGTATTTCAGTAGTGCTGCTGCTGCTGAGAAAGCATCTGGATAAGGGCTGGTACTCCACAATCACTTTTGTTTTAAGTCATAGACCTTAAAATAATGCACAACGGCTACTTTATATAATACATAAACCTAATTCAAATGAAAGCTTAAAAATATGTCCAGGCGAGGTATAAATAAGACCAGTAGATTTGAAAGAAGCTTCTCTTTAATTGGAAAGGCATCAAATAAATGATCATATGATTAAAAAAAGAAAGGATTGCCTGCTGTTTGTTGTAAGTCCCTATTTCTGTAATGCCCCGGTAGCCAGAGGAGCAGCTGTCCCATTGCTGACATTCTCCCTGCCAGGCATTCCGGCTCGGTGAGGTAATGGCCTATAGCATACGGCCTTCGCTTTAATCTTTCATTGTATCCTTCCGCATGGATCGAGCCAGGGGAACGCCTCCAGGAAAAGAAATGAAATGCAGAGCGAGAGAGAGATGATTTGAAATAGTCCAGCGAACACATTTTGTGCTCAAGCAGCACAATATCCTTGGTCCCATGAAAGGTGTCTGCAAAGCTGGCTGCTGCTGCAGGTTTATTTGGCTGCAATATCGTTCCCCTCCCAGTCCCTGACTCTTTACCCAGTGGAATGATATCCAGAGCAAGGGCTTTGAGACAGGAAGTGAGGCGTGTTTTCACTATGAGTGATCTGAGAAGAAGGCGGGTGAGCGGAGCTAGCAGCTGTTTCATGCAAGGGGAGCACAATAAGTCCGTTTCCCAGGAATTTAGATGAGGTGGCTTCAGGGGAAGAACTCCGCGCTGCTGATGAGGTTTCACAGCTAAAGATGTGGGAAGGGATACGCGGTGTCTTTGGCTCACTGCAGCAGGTAATGCGACGGGCGCTGTTGGAAATAACGTGTTCTGTCCCTCTTTGGTTTGTTTGTTCGTTCAGGTTACACAGTTTCAGGCATTTCCTTTTAAGATAAATAAAAGCAGCCTGTAGAGGTGAGGTCAGTGTAACTTTCGGGGCCTCTTCGCTCCGGGTAGCAGAAGAAGTTTGTGATGGGCACATTTTGCCTTTACTCTTACAGTTAGTCCCAGGAGTAAGTAATACCAGTGATTGATTGATAAAAGTGTAACAAGGCGAGGGAAGTGATTTTGCTTTTAGGCTTTGCCCCATATTTATAAAATACGTTTCAATACTTGAAATAGCGGGAGCCTCATTTCTCCTCCATGCTTTCCAGTTTTATGTTGCATACTGTCATTCGTGCAAACTATATGATGAAATGCTTTACAAAGTTAAATGAAAGCTAATTATTGGAGAGGATTTAGGAGGCATAGATAAAGAAGGAAGATATTCAAATCCTTGGTAATTCTGTTTGGTTCATAGCCAGATTGGGCTAAATTCATATCTAAAATTATATGTGCAGTATGCATGTATGGATGGATGTATACAATTTAGTAAGTGAAAAAAAAATTTTTTTGTCTGTGGTATGAAAATTCTAGGTCTGCCAAATAAAGACTTGTAATTTCAGCAGAGTTGATTGGATTTACAAGGGTTGACACTTTGGTGCAGTTTTCTTTTTGCAAAAATAGCCCTATAACAGTGTAGATACAGGTTTCAGAGTAGCAGCCGTGTTAGTCTGGATCCGCAAAAAGAACAGGAGTGCTTGTGGCACCTTAGAGACTAACACATTTATTTGAGCATAAGCTTTCATGGGCTACATAAGAAGTGGGCTGTAGCCCACGAAAGCTTATGCTCAAATAAATTTGTTAGTCTCTAAGGTGCCACAAGCACTCCTGTTCTTTTAGTGTAGATACACATGTTTGAAATAATGCCTGAGACAAATATGACAGCAGATGGTAGCGCAAAATGACAGCTGGTAAATGAAAACAATACTGCACTATTTGCAAGAATTGTGCTTGGCCAGCAATAAGTTATTGAATTACTCCTGAACATTATTCCTCAAATGTTCTTAGTTGTTCAGTACAATTGTATTTCACAATATGTCAGGGGCTATGTGTTTAATTAGTAATCCATATCCTTCACTAAATCAAATAAGTGTAACTATTTTATTTCCCTATAGCATGCCTAAGAATCATTTTAAGAAGTGAAGTAAGCATGCCTCATAAGTAAGGAAAATTTACCAAAAAATATAGTTTATCTAAAGTGAAAATTAGTTTGTCATCACTAGGGAAACATGCAGAGAATACAATATGGCCTTAAGAATGGACCTGGCATGTTTTGAAAATTCCTTCCCATTTAATGGACCACCAAGTCTTATTTAAAATTCCCTCCTATGCATACATCTAGTTTTGTCAAAAAATAACTAAAGCAATGAGAATCCAGGCAATCTGATTAAATTTCATTTGTCAGTCGCTCTGGAGCTAGTGAGATGTATAGGTGTTATTTGGGTGCTTAAAAAAAAAAAAAAAAAGACTCCTTAGAGTTAAAAAGATTGAAAGCCTTTCATGTTTAATTGTACCCCTTTAAAACTTTTAAAACCGATTTAAAGTTATGACAAAAAGCTCCATAATTTGTTTTTTGTCTTTGGTACTACAGGGATCAGAGAAAAGAGCATAATCTGATATACAACCTGTTCAATACCAAGGCAGAGGAAAGCGAGCTCGGTGAGTGATCCACAAATTTCACTGCCAGGAATAAATGCACTGGGGGATTCTGCCCTCAGTATGCAGGAAACTCTGCAAGGTTCAGTCTGTGGAACCTTCCCTGCACACTATTGTTATGTAGTAGGACTATGTGGATCAATGTGCAGAGCAAACAGGAAAGCCTGGAAACCCCACGTCATCCTAGGCTCTGCAGGGAAATTGAATTCCATCCATTATGATTTGTATTCTAATAGTACCTAGAATTTTGTTAGTATTGCATATGCATACAGGGAGACAGTCTCTGATCCAGCCTACCTTAATTACTGCATAGAGTGGCACAACCTATTCCAAATCATTAGATGCATGACCATGCAAAAAGGACATGGAAGGTTTCCTGATGTGGGAAGTTAAGTAGGTCACTGAGGTGCTCCTTCCCCTCACTCTCTCTGTGTCAGGGGGTCATCTGTCCCTTCTTGCCTACCTTTATTCCCCTCCATGGGTGCCTAACTAAAGGGAACATGGAGCTCTGTATGAGTTTATGAATTTTCCTTGATTGAGCCAGAATGATCCATAATAAAGATAATCTGTATCTAATTTGAGTATTTTATTTAAGGGACTAAAAGAGAGGTGCATTAGGAGTTTGCCTCCCCCATCAAAATTGATCCTTATTCTGGAAATATAAATAAGGTATTTGATTTAACAAATTGTAAGGGGAGTCTTCTCAGAAATCAAAGTCAATACATTTAAAAAATGTAATACTAACACATGCTAGTCTGAAGAAATGTTATTTGGAAGACGTTGGAAACAAGGAGTTGATGTTTGATTCTTTCCTAACCATAGAAGAGAGAAATCAAGTGTAATATTTTGCAGGCAAAACAGTGTACATGATTTGAAAAACTTGAATGTTATGTGTTTGCCCACAGGAAATATTTGCTGCCAGGCTACACCATCACTGAAAAATAAGACTTGATGGTCAATACTGACAGGTCCTTAACTACTGTGCTAGAGCAGACATTTAATAACGTCTATTATTGTTAATGTTGCAGAACATGTTGCCTGCAGCAGTCTGGGGTTTCATTGATGATTGTGTTAATTATTAAGTTCCATAGTGTAGTAATTAGTGCCTTCAAGGCTAGGTTCTGGTAACACTGAAGCTAGGCATATGTTTTGATCACTATAGAATTCCTATTTGCATAGGTACAGAGTTAATATTCTCCTGTTCATAGACACATATTTCATTTGTTTTCTTTATCTGTAATTCACTCTCACTCTGTCCTGCTTTTCTAGGTTTTAAACACTGCTGGAGTAACATTACTTTTAAAAATTCCCTATTTAATAGCTCCAATAATATTTCCTCCTTAACTTTTTTTAAATAAAACCTTTTAAGTTAAGGTGGATATGAATTTGCATTTAAAAAAACAGCCCCCCTAACCCTTCATTAAAAAGGACATTTGCAGGTTTGTTTATATAAAAGCTGACCCTCCTCCTCCTGAAGTTTTAAGTGTTGAAACAAAGCTACTGGGAAACTAGAGGGGACCAAAAAAATAAATAAGCTAGATGTGTGGCATCCATGGTTCCACCTAAGCACCTGATGACATCATCGCCGTGACCTAGAGGCCAGGAATGTAACTCCCAGCAAAACCAAACATAATAGGAAAAATAAATTGCACTGGAGGAATCAGCCCCACGTGTCCCGATAACAATGCACAAGGTTAAAGGGGACCTCAGCTGGAGGCCTAACTAAAGCGGGCACCGTTCCTTTAAATGCTCCCCTCCCTCACCTTCCCCTTGTAGGTGAGGAGGGCTCTGGGCGGCCTCTCCCGATTAGCCAGTCCCTGACACGTCAAGAAGCTCCTGTGGGCGACGAGCCTGATGCCTCGGCCCTCTGCTGCCCGGTGCTCAGAGTCTGGGCCGGGGAGCCTCCCTTTGGCAGCCTGGGTTCTGAGCCCCTTCATCCCTTCCTGGAGATGGGCTTGCTCGCTCCCTCCCTCTGGACGGGGCTGCTCTGTGTCAGCAGCCAGAGACCTTTCAGATGTGAGCTCATCCAGAGGGTCCTCAGAGCCTGCTACCAAGCAGCTGCTAGTCACCAACCTAATGGGGCTAGTCGTAGCAGAGGGGGAATGAAACCAAACAAACCCCTTAAAGCCACAGGCTCAGGTAATCAGCGTATCCGTGATGTGTGCTGTGTGTTGTTTACCTTGGGCTGGTAGTTTCAAGATTAATGTTTGGCTTTCTCCTCCCCAGGAATGTGATTAGATGTCAGCAATTTACTATGTGAAGCCTGCCTTTGTGTAGCAATTTCCATCAGAATGGATCTCAAAACACTTTATAAACCTTACTAATTATCCAAACTATTTATGTCTATGAAACATAGTAATCACTGCATAGAGAATAATAGTCTTTTAGAAAATGTTGATACCTTCACTTCCATTATGTAGGCACATTTTCTAAACAGTCAATAGTTGTAATAATGATGTGCAGTTTATTATAGGGAGTGGTCTATGAGAAAGTACCTGAGAGAGGGTAGTAGGTTTTCAGACTTATTTATGGAGGGCTTTCTGCGCTTAGGAGGTAGCATGAAAATTGTTTGTGGGAGACATGGAGCAATGGATGGTGTCAAGAAAATTGTCAGGGTATATAGGTTTCCTGGAAGAAATCTTTCTTTGAGGAGATTTAGAAAAGAATTGCTTCAACCACCACTGAAAGGTAGTCCCCTATGGCGGGGGGGAGGGGAGGACACTATGGCATGTACTAGCAACCAGAAGCACTGTACAGCTGTTTAGCACAGGAAATAAAGAATATTGTAGCTAACAAACTGCAGGGGGAAACAAGAGTTGGAATATAATGAACTGAATGGGAATCTGGCTAGGATTCCCTCACCCGAGCTCCAAACCAAAAAACCTACCACCACACGACACCCCAAACTGTGGCATCTCTAATACCCCTATGTTTTGGTTCTGCATTTTGTCCAAGACCGAGCCTCCAATAGCATGGTGCTCCTAGGACAATACTGGTTTTAGTCCTGAGTTGGAGAAAACAGTGCCACCTAGTGACTCTCCTTCCCTATTACTTGAAGCACCTACGTTTTTCCTAAAGGTGGCTCATCCAAGTATTGATCCAGTTTATGAAATACCTAGCCATTTTAGAGCCTTTTTTTTTTTTATCTTTAAAGCATGTCAAATGGGATGTGGACAAATGCTTTTGGTCCAATTTCATTACACTATTTGGCAGATGACTAAGACAGAGCCATCAAGAAGTTGTGACTTACCAAAGGTCATTCCAAGAGTCCTTGGCAAACCAGGAATCTTTGTTCCTGTTTCACTGTTGTAGACCATACACCTCTCTCTCTCTTGGAGGAGGAGAAAATCGTTAACCATGTAGATTTAGAAAATGTGAGTTTGTTTGTGGATTTCCCATGGTTCCAATTCCCCTTTCAGGCAAATCACTTCTGGACTCTCTCCCTTCTTGTTAGAACTGCTGTGAAAACTCCCTCCAGTTAGAGCTTGGTGGAGGACCTGCTCTTCTTTAATGGCTGCTGCTGCCGCTGCTGGTTGATTGGCAGGATACGTCAGGGCTCCTATTGCTTGGGAGAAGACTGCTACTTCCCTTCATTTTCCAGCGTGGTGATAGCTTTTCATCACTGTCTGTGGGGAAAGATGCCGTTACCTTTTGGGCTCAAATTGAAACGAACTCGACGTTACACAGTGTCCAGCAAGAGCTGCTTGGTGGCCCGCATCCAGCTGCTCAACAATGAATTTGTGGAGTTTACTCTTTCTGTGGAGAGCACCGGTCAGGAAAGTCTGGAGGCTGTGGCTCAGAGACTCGAACTGCGGGAGGTAAGAAAATTGGCAACTTCTCTAGCCATCCCTTTAAAGGGGTTACCCAGTACAGTGATTCCCTACCATTTTAGACCAATGGTTTTTAACCTTTTTTCATTTGTAGATCCCTAAAAAATTTTGAATGGTGGCGTGGACCCCTTTGGAATCTTAGACATAGTCTGTGGACCTCTGGTTGACAACCACTGTTCTGTGATAATGACAGCCTTTTATGGACCCCTTAGACATAGTCCGTTGATCCCAGGTTGGAACCACTGTTTTAAATAACTATGCTACTTTACCAAATTCTCTCCTGTACCAGCCACCCCAGCATGTTCCTTCAATTGTGAATGCTCTGATCCACAGTGCAACTTGGATGGCTTCAAAATCCAGTCTCACAATTTATGTTGTAGAGAATGGGATGTGGACAGCAGCAATGCACCATGTTTCAGCCCACAAGCCTAAAGTGCTGGCCAAAAGGACAATAGTTGTCACTTCTTGTACAGTGCTGCGAATATTGTCAGAGTTTAAGACAAGTAATGACCATTCCTGCCTGAATAGATCATAACAGAGGGATACAGGAAGTAGTGGGCGATTTGGAGGCAGGTGTTAATTTAGAATCTTATTTTTTCCCCTTTTAATCAGTTTATAGAGCTTACCTCTTTCTTAAAGAACCACTTCATTCATATATTTGAATGAGTGGGGTCTCAGGGCACTGGTGCTGTGCAAAAAAGCACCAGTGCTCATGGGCGGGCGTGTGAACCGCTGGCTTGGGGAGGTTAGTCCCCATCCCCGACTGTTCTGTCCGAGGCCCCGCCCCTTCCATCCCACCCCCCACCAGAGGTGCCACTGTGCCCTCCTCCCAACACCACCGCAGCCACCAGCCCAGTCCCACGGCTACTCCCCCAGCCCCAAAGGAATGCCAGGAGGGCAGGGGCGTGGCCCCAGCCTCCCCACTTCCGAGCGCGGGAGACGCGGCCCCAGCCTCCCCAACCAGGAGGGTGGGGGCGGGCAGCTGCTGGCTGCAGCCTCCTCAGCTCCGGAGTGCAGGAAGGCGGATGGAGCGGAGCACTGAGGGGTTGGAGCCAGAGGACTGGAACCGCATGCAGGGAGCGTCATGGCAGGGGGTGGGGTCACGCCTGGGTGTTTAGGGAGGCAAAGTCTCCCCCAGGCTATGCGACCCACTGCCCATGCCAGCGCTAATACATGTACTGTGGACTGGGTATGTGCAAATACACTCATGGTATGTATAAGCTAGACCCGGGGTTCTCAAATTTCATTGCCCTGCGGCCCCCTTCTGACAACAAAAATTACTACATGACCCAGGAGGAGGGACCGAGACCTGAGCCTGCATGAGCCTGACGTCCCCTGGGCGGGGGGCCCAAAGCCTGAGCCTCACTGCCCCAGGTGCGGGGCCGAAGCCCAAGGGCTTCAGCCCCAGACAGGGGGCCTGTCATCTGAGCCCTGCCACCCAGGGCTGAAGCCCTCTGGCTTTGACCTTGGCCCTGGGCAGTGGGGCTTGAGCTTCCGCCACGGGCCCTAGCAAGTCTAATGTCAGCTTTGGCGACCCTATTAAAATGGGGTCGTGACTCACAGTTTGAGAACAGCTGAGCTAGATAGTTGAGCTAGCAGATGGCCCATTAAATGCATAGTTGGCCAGGTGCAGATGCTTGACTTCAACTAAAAGTCAGAGTATTTGCATACACAAATTAGTTTTGAAAAGAAGGTTAAACATTTTGGAGAACTCTCTAGTAACTCAGATTTACCTCTGTCCCACACAAATCTGATGATGATCCCTCTTTTGTATTTTGATTTATTTACACCTGAAGTGCTGAATTGTGAAACTGGGCTTATAGAATCCTTACCTAAGTAGAACCTTTGTTCACACAGATCTCTTTTTAAAGGGAGACATTTATTATTGTTGTAACTCCATTAGTTTCAGTCTGGTGGTAGGAGAGATGAATTTGACCCCAAGGGCTGGATGCTGTTGACACAATTTGGAAATTGGCACATATCCCAGTCCAACTCCTTGCTGTATCCATGTATTGCGTAGTTTGTACTGCATTCATCTGACTTTTTGTCTGGGGGGGAGGGGGGACGACAAAATATAAACTAGAAGATGTACAAGACAGAAATGGGTATATGTTGCACCGTAGTACTAGAAAAGAGATGCCTCTGAATACTGCTTTGTATAAGAGACAAAATCCCAGACTGCAGTACACAACAAAAATAGAAGAGCAAGCTGGAAAGGCTATAGGATTACTCTGTTTAGTTAATTAATAACTTGTTGATTTTTCCAAAATATTGAATTTCCAATTTCAAGCAGCTTCAATAACTATTGAGCAAACAAATTTAGGGCTCAGTCCTGCAGACAGTTACTGTTATGCACAGCATTAATTACTTTAGAACTGCTCATGGTATTAAGCCTTATACAGTAGCAAATGTTTGCAGAAATGGCCTCGTATTCTGTATTAAAAATGTTTTGATAAACATTAGGAAAGTCAACCCCAGTACAAACCATTATCAGCACTTGCTTACTCTGGGATCCATTAATTTCCATCTGCCTTCTTGTAGTTTGCCATCAGTTGTCTTTTTAAACTTATTCTTCAAAATTTAATATACCACATACTTTTCTGCAGCAGTTATTAATTCATTGTCTTGTGTTCTCACCATGCTATATTGTGCCGGAGGGAAAAAAAATACTACAAAAGTAGTTCTATTGGGATAGTGCCAGTCTATACTGTAGCAGGCTGTGTACCTGTTCTTTAGTGCTGATGGTTGAGTGTGTGTGTGTTAGTGGAGTTTGGTGACATCTGAAAATAGACTAAATTGACAATCAGGCCCAATTTACAGTAGCAGGTGGAGATCTTATTATATCTGGTTTGCAAAAGGGGAGTGTCATGGGCTTGATCTCCCACAGCAACCTTTTGGGGTGGGGCAGAGCCCTGTGCTTCAGTCCTCAGCACCTAAGCAGTCATCAGCACAAGTCTAGATGTGGGAACCTCTGACCGAGTCCCAGGGGAGTCTATTCCTTCTGGGGCTCTTGTAGGTACCCAACATGACAAAGGAAAGCAAACAAACTACTGGAAGCTGACAGCAGGCCATCTTCCTGCAAGGGGCTTCCAGCAGTCTGTAACACAGTTCAGCACCCTCAGGCAAGTCACTGACAGGAGTTCTAAACCAGCCATTCAGGATCTGGCCCACCTTCCGTTCAGGAGGCTCAGACTGACCACCATGGCCATGCAAGCAGGTTTTGTCCTTAGCTGCTACACTCGCCAAAAGCTGAGGATAGGAGGTCTGTTCTCCTCGCAGCACTGCACCTAACTGAGCTGGGCTTCCCACCCCCTGACCTTTTTTTAAAAAAATTTCTTTTATTAAGGCCCTTCCTCCAGGCCTGAGGTGCCTTGCAGATACAGTGGGGAAGGGCTGCTTGCGTTGATAAATGCTCTTCTTGTCCAGTGCAGGATTTGTGTACTCCATCACACGTAGGCACTGTCTACCCTGCCTGACCTAGTCACACTTATCAAACTATTTACCAGGTGCTGGAGTGTCAGGGCAGGGGGGTGTTGTGTACAAGGCTGGCAGTTCCGCCTAGTGGCTATACTCTTATGTTACCCAAAGGCGAGAGTCTGGTTGCTTTGCACAACATCTAGAGTCGGTGGCTGGGGTTAGGGGAACCCAGACCCACTCTGCAAGATGCCACTGATAATTTATTAATGTATTAAGGACCCTCAAGTCCATCAACATTGATGGGAATTGAGGGTGTTCAGTACCTTGTAAGATCATGCCTGTTGAATGGGGTGTTAGTGCTACCATGAAAAGTAGCAACATCAGAAAGTGGTTCAGATATTGTATAAGGGATATGCATATATGATGCCTGAATTGTGCATGCAACCTTAACAAAGCCTTTTGCAACAAGATTTTTTAAAAATATATATATTACAAAGGGCAAAGAGTCAAATAGTATGATTTCTGAATTTTTCATTCACTTCCTGTTAACTTCATTGTATTATTTACTTACTGTATACAGGATTCTGAGAAACAGCTTAAGGATTTTGCGTTAATGCTGTATTTTTTAACTGTAA
This sequence comes from Chrysemys picta bellii, assembly GCF_011386835.1. Taxonomy (NCBI): domain Eukaryota; kingdom Metazoa; phylum Chordata; order Testudines; family Emydidae; genus Chrysemys; species Chrysemys picta. The sequence goes on along the minus strand of NC_088794.1, from coordinate 122,360,353 downwards.
TGGAGGTAATGTCATTAAAATATCAATGTTTAAATCATAATGTGCATCACTAGACACTGGCTTTTACCAATTCCAGCCTCTATATTAGCAAGGTAGTATGGTGTACTGGTTAGAGCACAGAACTAGGAATTGGGAGACTTGAGTCTGTTGTTGACTTCATCTGTTGACCTGTTATAAACTTAAAAAAATAATAAAAATTTACTGAGGAGAATATCTTGTGGTATTCCCAGAATGTGAATCAGAGGCAACATAAATATAATCCTGCTCTCTTAATCACAGACCCTGGGCAAGAAGCCAAGTCAAAAACATGCCTTCATTAAATTCACCCTTAATCGTGCTTCAGAGAGACTATCCTGGGGCTGCTAAAAGAGGGGATATAATGAAAACCTAGGACTTCTGTTTATCACACGAGACAGTCCCAGTCTTGCAGATCTGAAAAAGGATCAAGTGCTGTGGTTGTGAAGCTGTTGACTGCAAACAGGATTAAAGTTGTGTGTGTGTGTGCGCACACTTGCATGCACATTTGCACATGGCATGCATCTGTGGCACGAATATGAGCAAAAGACATTTTAAACCAGAAACATCTTTTAAATGTTAATGCTATTAACCATCTTCAAGGAAGTTGAGGGAATTTTTAAGAATAAACTCTCTTTAATTTTTTTTTCTTTATTTCCATTATGATTATGAAATTTCTCTTTCAAAATGAAAAATGAAGGGGCAAATCCTGCTGGTCTTGCACAAGTAGAGTCGGTTGTCACTGGAGTTATTTGTGTGAGTGAGGTGAATATTTGGCCCCAAGTTCTGAAAACACTGTGACAAGGGAGTCTATCAAAAGCTGATGAGAAATTCCTGGAGAGGGTTGGAAGGTGGCACATGCCTTTATTTATTCATGTATTTATCTTGGGTCTGGACAGGGTGGCCAACTTTCTAATCGTACCAAACCGAACACTCTAGCCCCGCCCCTTCCCTGAGGCCCTGCTCCCTGCTTGTTACATTCCCCCTCCCTTGGTGGCTCACTTTTCCCCCACTCTCACTCACTTTCACTGGGTTGGGGTGCGGGAGGGGGTGAGGGCTCTGGGATGGGGCTGGGGATGAGGGTTGCAGGAGGGGGCTCCAGGCTAGGGGGTGGGGCTGAGGGATTCGGAGTGTGGGAGGGGGCTGCAGGTTGAGGCAGGGGGTTGGGGTGCAGAAGGGGGTGCGGGCTCTGGGCTGAGGGTGTGGGCTCTGAGGTGGGGGCGGGGATGAGGGGTTCAGGGTGTGGGAGGGGGCTCTGGGTTTGGGGGAGCTCAGGGCTGGGGAAGGGGTTGGGGCTTGGGGTTGTGTGCGGGCTTACCTCGGTCAGCGGTGCAGTGGGGCTAAGGCAAACTCCCTGCCTGTCCTGGCACCGCACTGCACCTCAGAAGTGACGGGCAGGTCTGGGTCCTTGGTGGGGGCCAGGAGGCTCCGTGCACTGCTCTCACCACAGGCACCACCCTCGCAGCTCCCATTGGCTGCGGTTCCTGGGCAGTGGGAGTGCAGAGCCAGTGCTCAGGGTGGGGACAGCGCGTGGAGCCCCATTTCTGCCCCCCCCCCCCTTCACACACAGGAGCCAGACCTGCTGGCTGCTTCCGGGGCACAGAGTGGTGCCAGAACAGATAGGAACTAGCCTGCCTTATCCCTGCAGCACCGCTGACTGGACTTTTAACAGCCTGGCCAGTGGTGCTGACTGGAGCCGCCAGGGTCCCTCTTCGACCGGGCATTCTGGTTGAAAACTGGACATCTGGCAACCCTATGTCTGGAGGGAGAGAGGAAGGATCAGGACACTGCAGAAGTCAGTGAGGCAGAATTCAGAGACTTGAACTGTGCACAGTCAAATTTTGTTGCCCGATATCTACAAATCTGAATCTCCTCAGAGAAAATAAATTTTAAAATATTTGATATTCAGTGTAATGTTTTTAAAATGTTCATTTATCAGATAAATACCCCGGTAAAGGCTATTTTAGTCTGTTACACAAACACTATCTCAATGTTGTTGTTACTGACCTACTAATTAAAAACACTCGTAAGCAATGATATCAGAAACCACAGTGACTGATAGATTGAGCCTTGTGGCAAGGCCATGAATGAGGTTTGGCTAACACAATCATGCCCATGCCCAGCAGAAAGGGATAAGCGTGACCAAACTTTGAACATGAGCAGTACTGAGTGGTGGGCTGGGATGGATAGACAAGTGTTAGGGCCCAGTCCTGCATTCTGCATGGCTGGAAGACAATACTACTTACTTCTACTGATTGTTAACCATTGATCTTTGAACTAACAAGCAATATGCAGAACATACAGGCTCTTAATTGTCTGTGTTTCCCTTTTTAAACCAAGAAGAAATTGGTGTTTCTTTTACTAAAACCTGTCAGGAACATAGCAAATTTGATCCTATCCAAAAGCATATTCATTTGACATGACTCAACACCAGGGAGCTCTGAGGTTGTTACTATCTGCTATCACCCAGGATGAATTTGGGGGCAGAGCAAGCTATGGCAAGGCCAATAGATCAGCAATTCCCCTACATGCAGGAGTTTGAGGGAATGGGAGGTTTTCTCTGGTGACTATCTAAAATAACTGTTTAGTAGGTGCAGAATTTGTCCTCATGTTCTCATTTACTAAGCACAAAATAGATAAGGTTGTTCTTTCAAAAACTGATTGATAGGCAGGGATTCTTAACCTGAAAAAAGCTAAGGAATTCATGGTTAAGTCAGAACCTGAAAATAACACGTAGTTCTCTTTTTCAGAATCTGTGTATTGTAATATAATTTTATAGTCACTTATACTACAATATGTTGCATCGGCTGCATTCCTTTATGTAATGGATGACTGCAGAACAGGATTTGCTGTTCTTTTGAAGCACAATAGTATATTTATTAATATGAGCTGAGGTATGTTGAATATTTTTGCTTTTCTGTATGGTGAAGAAATGCCAGAAATTAAAAACCTGATGAATAGCTATTTGTGATGATTTTGAGGATGAGTGTGTTGCACAGAATTGACGACAGAAAGTGAGATGAGTCCTCCCCCCTTTGAACAGAGAGAGAAAGTGACCTGAAATAAATATTAAAAAGAGCTACAATTTTTCGCCATCTTGACAGCTGTTTTCTATTAGCGATCAGAGAGCGATCAGAATTTCTCAGTAATGTTCTGGTCAGTTATTTGCTGCATGTGCTCACTGACTTCATGTTTGGTTGTCTGCTAGCTACTCATCTGCTTCTGGTACAGCAACCAGTGATTCCATACCTATCTTCCCCTTCAAAATAAAACTCTTGCAGCCATGTCACTTCAAGGAAAGGCAAAAAGATGCTCTATTTGAGACCTTGTGTGATATTTGATTAGACCAGATGCCAAAATTGAGACTGTGGTAAAACAAAACCCCCCTCAATATTTTGCTTTGAGGTATTATTAGTAACTGTTTTAAATAATACTTATGAAAGGTATCTTGGAATAAGTAGGAAAAATTCATCTGGGGATTAGAAAAAAGAACTACATTCTGAAAGAACTGCTTTCTGTTTGCAGTCATTGTCATAATTCCCATAACCATGGCCTTGCTCTGGTCATTCTTATCCAAAGACAACTAGAAATGAAATTATTTTAACCGTTTTGTGAATTTGTTAGTTGGTTATAAGCAACAGTCTCCCAAAGTTAATGTTTCAAAGTACTCAGTGTTAATGTTGCTTTTGATTTTATGGTGTTTGTGTACAGCTTTATTCAAGGTAATCATTACAGCAATAACATTGATTACACCAGAAAAATTAGTCCTTTTATTGGGTTCCTTATATTTATTTTACCCCAGACTCAAGGAATTGTGTTTTCATGTACTGCCGAATTAATCTAATCTCTCATGCTAGCCCAGCTACAGAATATATCAGTCGAAGAAAGACTTTACATACCAGCAATTACAGTATCTCGGGATGTAAGATTCACCAGAATAGGTGGGATCCTTGGTATGAAATAATGTTCATATTGAGAAGTGTTCCTTGTTAACAGTTAATTTGTGCTATTAAAAAACCCCATCTCCATAACTGAAGACCTTGCTAGTTAACTTAGAGCTGTTTTCTCCTTTTATTGGGAGAGAAGCAAATAAAAGGAAAATGGGGTGGAGAAGTCCCTGAAGTGGGGAAGTACTCCTCCTCCAGCTCTTACATTTATGGAAGAACTCACTTCAACTCAATTCTGCACATGGCTCTGTGGGGGTTTGGAGTACAAACAGGGAGTAACTTCAGAATCAGGGTCCATGCAGCCAGTAGTGTTAGCCTCCACTTATTGTCTGTAACCCCCTTGGAGTGTATTGGGGCAGCATGTAGATGCATATAGCACCACACACGCATTGGCATTCTGCAAGATTGGAGTTTCCTTTCCCTACAAACTCCTGGGATGCATGAGATTTAGAGGCTGTGCACCCTGTCTAATGTGCGGTCCTCTAAATCCTCCCTTCGTTTTTTGTGTTTTTGTAATGTATAAGTGGAATTTTCTGGGTCCTTTGTCATCTTTTCTTTTATCCCAAGACAGCACAATATGGCTCTTAAACTTTATGTACTGTCTGGTAATTCAGTGGTGTAAAGCATGAGCAAGACACTTCATATATCTTTAATGGAAGGTATATGACAGGAGTCGGCAACGTTCGGCACGCAGCTCGCCAGGGTAAGCACCCTGGCGGGCCGGGCCAGTTTTATTTAACTGCTGACGCAGCAGGTTCGGCCAATCGCAGCCCCCACTGGCCGCGGTTCGCCGTCCCGGGCCAATGGGGGTGGCGAGAAGCCGTGGCCAGCACATCGCTCGCCTGCGCCGCTTCTCGCCGCCCCCATTGGCCCGGGATGGCGAACCACGGCCAGTGGGGGCCGCAATCGGCCGAACCTGCCACATCAGGAGGTAAATAAAACTGGCCCGGCCCGCCAGGGTGCTTACCCTGGCGAGCCGTGCTAACGTTGCCGACCCCTGGTATATGATATGTTTTACCTGTTCATCGACCAACACCCTTGGTGTGTCACTTATGCTCTTAGACTGTAAGCTCCTTGAGGGCAGGGACTGTCTCTTACTATATGCACAGCACGGTGGGCCCTCAATCCTGATTGGGGTCTACTGGCACTGCTGTAGTGCCAATGTTAAATAATAATAATGGACAGTAATGGGGAGGGCTTGATCTTCAAGACACATTTTTCAGGAAAATGTCATTCTGCCCATTTTGATTTTTTCCCCCTGCATATCGCTAACAAAGTCCAAATTGCAAAACTGTAAAGGTCCCCTGATTGCCGCTCCTAATATATCTTGGTCAGACTATAAAATTAGTCTGGCGTGTTGTCTCATTTATTTATAGTATCTTTGAGGCAGGCACCTTCTAGTTAATGTACTTTTGCAACTGTTTTAGCCACCTAGAGAATAACATTCACCTTTTCTGTTCCAATCCATTTATAAGGCCTTAGTTACTGAGTGCTCCTTTTTCTAGCTTTCATCATGAGAACTCTTAATATCATATTTGATCACTTTGTATGTGACAAAATATACAGTAGATTGTTGAAGTTGCTTATGCAATAACTAATTAGCCACCACGATCAAACCTCAGAAGAACACGTGACAGTCTGTAGTCCAAGCTATGGGACTTCTGACAGATGGGGAATTTATAATGTTATTAGTATGTTTGCAGCAGCATAACACCTGGTACCTATTAAAGAAACCTTCAGAGGCAACAGCAGAACCGGATTGAAAAGTCTTGAGAAACAAAGCTTTTCTTGGTACTTTCCTTTAGATTCTCTTGAGATGTAAAATCAAATCCAGAGATCATGGTAAGATGTAATCCTGGGGTCACAGCAAGAGTTGCAGAGTTCATGCGAGGGAAGCTTACATTTCCAGTTACTGACAAATTATCTTTATAAGATCCTCTTCAGACAGCACAAACGCAGACTAGCAGTGACCTCAAGATATTGTACTAAAATGTATTCTCCCACACGATAAAGATAAATAACCTCCATAAAGCAGCTTTCATCTTGAAGGATTCCACAATGCTTTACAAATTTAAGCTGATCTATAAACTCAGCCTAATTCACCCCGGTATGACTCCATTGAAGTCAATGGAATTAAATTAGGGAGGAGTTTGAACCACTTAAATGAAAGGCAGCAGCTGATTAACAGCAACAGTACACAGCAGTTTAGGACAGAAGGGGAAGACTATGGCTTCCAGCTGACACTACAGGGGGAACTGAGGTAGGCAGAATGAAATGACCAGAATTGGAATTTGGCTAGAGCACTAAGACTCAAGCTCAGTTTTTCCTGTGGTTTCTTAAGAGACCATCAAGTGAGTGAGACCTCGGGTTTATATTTCATGTACAAGGAACAACCTCCAACAAGACCTTGCCTTTTAGCACCGTTAATATTCTACTGACAGAGAAGGTACAGTAGATCACGACCTACTATATCATCAGAACTGTCTCTCTTCCTCTGTCTCCCATGCAAATACTGACCAAACCCAGCTGCTTAGCTTGTGAAGTCTGATTGCCTCAAAGCAAGGTGGCATGCATCTAGGCGATAGAAGCAACCTTTTCCCGCCTAAAATTTTGGTTTCCAAATTCCAAAATCTAGACCTATTTTATTAGTTCCTTTTATTGTACTATGCTTTTTATTTTTCCCAGTGGTTCCACAATTATATAAGAGACCAGCTATTTCTTTTCTATAATGCAGAAAGTAATTAGCTGGAAAGTAATTAAGTAGAAATTCTACAGTTCTTTTTATCCAGGTTTGATTTTCTGCCCAGGAGATAAATGACAAATAAGTTGCTATAATAAACAAACTTCACTACAGTGTTAATCTCAGAAGCTTAACATATTTTAAGAATTATGTCATGTCACTTTTTTTAGGATTGTGTAATGTCTTGTGCTACTATTAACAGACTTTTAGCAACGAGTAAAAAATGATTCTATTTTAATCGGCACCAGTATTCCAGAGTGCACTACCTCTGCTGAGAATTCATAGGGCCAAATGCTACCCTTGAAGCCAAAAGAAGGCTTGCCTGTGAATCAGAAGACAGGATTTGTCACACAGTGTTTTATTTGCCTTTAATCTGTTTATTCTTGGCATTCAAGTGTAAACATTTTTTTTGGGGGGGGGGAAGGTTATTTAAATGCACACAATTACACTCAATCATATTTAAGAGTGGACACATTTCCTTATTTGTGGTCATAACTTCGATCTGTTTTTATGCAACAACATAAGTGGCCTGCTTTTTAAAGAAACGGAGTGAAAACTTGAGGCAGTCAGCACCTCCGAAAAACCAAGATACTTATTCAATATAGATTTAGGTGCCTATTTTGAGTCTGACAGGTTTGAAATTTTTGGCATATTTAGCCCAAATCTCAAGCCCCCCTGTCCCCCATCCCCCTTTAAATTACAATCCATTTTCTTTTTCATGGCTTAGATTAAGTCTACAGATCAAACCAAGTCAAATGGTTTTCTAGGCATTGTCACATATACCCATTGGGTCAGTTTTCATAAATGTTCATATGATTCGGGGAGATCGGGACACAGACAGACACACACACATTTTGACAGTAGGCTGCATTGGTTCAGTAGTGGTGACCAAAATACTGTTAGGTTTCAATGTCCAGCTTTAAACATTGCACTGATCCTAAAGATTAGTGGTAGCCCCTAGCTGTTACTATAATTGCTAGGCCAGCTAAATGCATTAGTACTTGGGCAGATGGACTGGACCAGTAGTAAGAATAGGCTTATATACACAAGCTTTTCACAGCAGCAGGTGCGATCTGGCAGCTCTTGGCCTATACTTCAACTTTAATTGAGGTATGAGTCTACATTATTGTAGTTGTATTCCTGTAGTTCACCTACCTTACTTTGTTTTAATGTAATTTTACATAAAAGGATGTTAAGTAGCAAATTCTAACAGTCAGAAGTTAGGAAATGCTATAATTAAGGTTGCCCTTGTAACTTTAATTCCGCTCCTTGTGTGTGCACATTATAGTATGTAGTCAGTGAGCATGTCTATACAAACAATTAGACCATGGCAAGCTGGGCTGTGGCTCTACCCCATACTAGCTTGCAGTACACCACCTGTCTTTATGTACCTTGCTGATGCGAGTCTCCGTCAAAGCCTATGCGCATCTGCAGGGTGCACACAGACATTTAGTCCGCTCTAGGCTAATGCGGGGCACTTTCACATCCCCACTTGCTATGGTCTAGCTCAGGGGTCGGCAACCTTTCAGAAGTGGTGTGCCAAGTCTTCATTTATTCTCTAATGTAAGGTTTCGTGTGCCAGTAATACATTTTAACGTTTTTAGAAGGTCTCTCGCTATAAGTCTATAATATATAACTAAACTATTGTTATATGTAAAGTAAATAAGGTTTTTAAAATGTTTAAGAAGCTTCATTTAAAATTAAATTAAAATGCAGAGCCCCCCGGACCGATGTCCAGGACCTGGGCAGTGTGAGTGCCACTGAAAATCACCTCATGTGCCGCCTTCGGCACACGTGCCATAGGTTGCCTGGTCTAGCTGTTTGTATAGAAAACCCCTTTAATTACATGATCATCAACACTTTTTTTCATAGGATCCATGCCTTATTCAGTGCCCAATGGACATTGATGGGGTCATTCAATGGGTAGCTGTTCAATACTTTTTTTTTTTTTTATCCTCTTCATTCAGTGTGTGGCTTCGTCCCTGTGTGGTGTTTATTGCACACCATCCAAACACTGCACTGAACCCAAAATTATCATCTTCCTGAGGTTTTTCTAGGGTGCTTTCATCCTAGTACCTTACGTCCAGACCCTCAAAGGGACTTCGGCATTATGATTCTGAGCATCGCAGCCCCTGACTTTTAGATCCCTAGAAAATCACAGAATATCACTGCAATCTGCAAAGCATGAATTAGGCACCTAGGCACCCTGTACAATGAATGGGGAGAGAGAGGCATCTCGCACTGCAATCCGCAAAGCCAGCATACTATGTAGGGAGCCAACTAAGCTAGCCAATGGGAGATGCTGACCGCAGGGGTGTGTGCAGACCGCAGTCCTGTCACAGAGAGAGGCTCTTAAATGTAGGCTGCAGTGTGGCATCGATCTCTGCTAGTGATCCAAGAACCAGGGAAGATAGGCATTCCTAAATTGCATGAGGGGCCAGGAACAAAACAGTTGGGGGAGGAGGCCTTTCTTGATAAGTTTTAGCCTAGTCAGTCGATAGTGTACTCACCCAGGATGTGGGAGATCCTGGATTCAAGTCCCCACTCCTTCTGAGGGGGAGAAGGGATTTGAACAGGGATCAGCCACTTCTCAGGTGAGTGCCCTAACTCAGTGGTTCTCAACCAGGGGTACATGTATCCCTGGGGGTACTAAAAGGTATTCCAGGGGGTACTTCAACTCATCTAGATATTTGCCTAGTTTTACAACAGGCTACATAAAAGCACTAACAAAGTTAATGCAAACTAAAATTTCATAGACAATGATTTGTTTATATTGCTCTGCATACTATGCACTGAAATGTAAATACAACATTTATATTCCAGTTGATTTATTTTATAATTCTATGGTAAAAATGAGAGTGTAAGCAATTCTTCAGTAATAGTGTGCTGTGACACTTTTGTATTTTTGTCTGATTTTGTAAATTTTTTAAGTGAGGTGAAACTTGGGGGTACATGAGAATTCAGATTCTTGAAAGGGGTACAGTCATCTGGAAAGGTTGAGAGCCATTGCCCTATCTATTAGGTTATAGAGTTATTTAACTCTTCACTTGCCTAATTAATATTTAGTTATTCAGTTAGTTAACTAACAACTTCAATAGGAGAGACTGACGGAGACCCATATAAGAGTATCCTAAAGTCCAGTGGCTAGAGCAATCGCCTCAGAGGTAACAGATCCCTGTTCAAATCACTTCTCTCCCTCAAGAAAAGTGGGGCTTGAACTGGGGGTTTCCTACATCCTGGGTGAGTCCCCCATCCATTAGCACAACCACAAAAGGCACATCTGACACCAAGTCAACACCCTGGACAAATTTCAAGTCCCTGCTCCAAAGCATGGAGGTTCTAAAGCTTTCCAGTGAAACAGTTTTACACATTCTTTGAACATGGGCAAACACGTTTTTTCCTACTCCCATTCTCAGAAATGACTGACCCTTTTAGTATGGGGAGGATGGGGGAAATCAACTTGAGGCAGACTCTTGGCATAGGATGTTTCAGCCCTGGCAGTTAACATTGCAAAGTTATAAGGAACTGGAAACGTGGTCTTTTAAAGAAAAGTGTTAGGCAGTCTATAGGTGTTTCTACCTGCACCATCTATAACAGTGCATGTGTATAAACCACTTGGGGAAATTCCTTACTGCCACTGATACCAATGCACAACATTGATGCTTTATATTAATCACTATTCTAATAAAAGTACTGATGGCTTGTCTGATTTTTAGATTGACATTTTATACCCATGTCCGTGCTCATCGAGGACTCAATTCTGAAATCTTTACTCACAGGAATAAAGACTGCCAAATCAGACATTATTGATCACTTCTTGTATGGTGTGAAACTTAGATTTGAGTGAGTCTGATTCTGCATCATGAAGTTAATGCTGCATCATGAAATGTAAACTTTTACTACCAAGAATATTATTTACTTATGTGAATAGTCTTATCAAAGTCAACGAGAATGCTCACAATAATAAAAGCTGGTGGTGTTTTGGGAATAGGGCTGTTAATTTATATATTAGGCAGCCAAAAGTGTTTTCTTCAACTACCTGGGTTTGTTTTGTTGTTTGAAATATTTAATATGGCATGCTATTACTGTTAAAAATATTTTAATGCTCCTGGTAGTTTTGAATCCTAAGACTATAGGTTTATAAAGCTGTGTTAAACTGTTTTTAATCCTGTATCTCTAGCCTTTTGTGAAGATGGAGACAGTGCCAGGTTTACGATATATGCACTTTATTTGGTATTGCAATACTGACATGATTTGATCATTGAATTGTTTCCCTCTTTTTCAGATTACTTATTTCAGTCTGTGGTATTACAATAAGCAGAACCAGCGCCGGTGGGTAGATTTGGACAAGCCTCTAAAAAAGCAACTGGACAAATATGCTTTGGAGCCGACGGTATATTTTGGAGTGGTGTTTTATGTGCCTACTGTTTCTCAGCTTCAGCAGGAGATTACCAGGTAAACTGCACATGTTTTTAAATTCAGCTTTTAACATTCTAACCTATGAATCTTCTTAAAATAGACATAATTGCCTGATTTCCAACCTTTTTAAAAATGGAAATGCAGACTTAAGGCAGAAACTGTGCCCAAACTGTGGCATTTATTATCCTTTTAGTGTATTTAGACTATATAACAGGGATCGGCAACCTTTGGCACACGGCCCGTCAAGGAAATCTGCTGGCGGGCTGGGACTGTTTCTTTATCTGCAGCGACCACAGGTTCGGCCGATCGCGGCTCCCACTGGCCGCGGTTTGCCGTTCCAGGCCAATGGGGGCTGCGGGACGCGGCGTGGGCCGAGGGATGTGCCGGCTGCCGCTTCCCGCAGCCCCCATTGGCCTAGAATGGCAAACTGCAGCCGGTGGGAGCCGCGATCGGCCGAACCTGCAGACACGGCAGGTAAACGGGCCAGGCCGGCCCGCCAGCAGATTTCCCTGATGGGCCGTGTGCCAAAGGTTGCCAATCCCTGCTATATAATAATGGAGTTACTCTTGGGATGAATTTTCCCAACGACCTTATGAGTCCATTGGAGCCTAGTAAAGTTACTCACAGACATGCTTGCACGATCAGCCTTTAAATTATTATAGGCTTTTCTTTCAGAGGAATACTTTGCTTCAGGAAACCAATCCAACACTTACTACCTGAAGAGCTGATAGAGGCAAGTTGTCCTGTTGTCAGCACACTCTGGTATTCGTAAACCATATTTGCAAAGTCCCATCTAAGGCTGAGTGTGATTATAGACAATAAAGATGGAGATCAGATAGGAAATTGTGCATCCATTTCCACTGTTGCTTTGTGAATTCACTGATCACAGGCACAAGTGCCAGGAAGTGCTGTTCATTGTAAAGGAGAATCCAGTTCAGCATGTTCACTGATCAGCTCTTCATATGGTGAATATCAGCCCAGATGAGAGTGCTTGGGTGGCTAATAGGCTTGTGTTTTCAGGGAGCTGACAACCAGTTAAGCACAAGCAAGACTCCCTCACACACTGAAGGCAGAGGGGTAACAAGATGACTCTCAGTCCTGGTTACCCTGAGAACTGTCACAACGTTAACTACAGGCTGCTGTGCTTTAATGCAGTGGGGTGTCTCAGAATACATCCTGCAGCTCCACCATATTATACAGTGCAGTACAAGTCCTGTTGACTTTGGTTCTCATTTTCCATGGGAAAAGCTGTACGCTTGTTTTCTTTATAAAAGGTTAAAATGCATAGTGGGCTGTTTTTCAGTTGTTTTCCAGGTTTGTAAGGGCCTGATCCAACTCCAAGACATGGAGTATTTCCATCAACTTTAACAGGTATTGGATTAGGTCCTAAGCTTGGTATAGGATTCCACAGGTTGACGTATCAGGAATTGTTTCAGCAAGATCAAAATATTAAAAGCTTTCACTTCGATTAGGCAGTTTTCTAATTCAGTGGAATGAAACTGCCAGTATTTCTAATATAGACATTCTTAGCAGACACAGAAGCTGTAAACTTTCTAGTGCAATAGCTCAGTAACGTTGCAATATACTGCCATGCATGAGACCCGAGTTCAGGTGCAAACTCTGTGTTCCTATACTGTGGGCAGCTAGATATAAAGGACTAGATTGTTATCTAATTCACATCAGTTAAGATGGGAATTAACTTCAGAGAAGTTCTTGGAGTTACTTACTCCTGCTCTATACCAGAATCTGGTCCAAAGAGTGTTAAACAAGTGGTATATTTGCAGGGCTGGCTCACAACATTTTGGCACCTGAGGAGGGGAGCGCAAATGACGCCCCATACCTCCTCGCCTGGGCCAAAACTTTGAAAGGTCTCAATTCTGCCTTCTTCCTGTTCTACTCCTCTCATGGTACTGCTTTGCTACCTACCCCAATAAAGGAGAACTAACAACTTAAAATGCCTTGTTCAAAAATTTTAAGTAACACTTACATTTGCTATTCAGGCATTTGAAAGTTAACTTTTCTTGTCTGCATAATAAACACTGGCATTTTTATGTGTTTGAATAATCAAAGTGGTATTTTCCGTGCCTTCTTGGTTGCAAAGATTTGAACTGCTTCCTGCTGAAGGTCCACAGTTTGGGCCAGCTCATGCTCTATTGAGATGGTTGCAAGGCCGACCAGCCTCTCCTGTGTCATTGTGGAGCGTAGATGTGTTTTTTATTAACTTCAGCTTGGAGAAGCTGCGTTCTCCAGTGGCAACTGTTACACGAAGTGTTAGAAGTATGCACAGAGCAACAAAAGTATTTGGAAAGAGGGTGGTCATCTTGTGTGTGTGTGTGTGTGTGTGTGTGTGTGTGTGTATATATATATATATATATATTCTAGAACAGCCTTTGGAGTTGATTCTGCTGAAATGTATCGTGAATGGGCTTTCAGTTCATCACCTAAATCACTCGCATCAGTATCGCTCATGTCATCGTGTGTCAACACTGTCTCTAGTGCCCTGCAGTGCTGGTGTAGGTCTTCTTCAGGTATAGTGAGGAGTTTTGGAATATCCTACAACATCCCAAATATACTGCTGTGTTCCGTGAGCTGCATGAAATGTTCTTCAACTGACTGTATTGTACAATCTAGTGCTTGGTTAAGGAATTCAACTTTGAATTGTTGTTTGGGGTCTCTTATGGGATTATCCCGTGCCTCGTAATCAAAATGTCATCTTCTTCGGCGACTCTTGAATGGGTGGGAAAATAGTTTCAGTGTGAAGTTCCTCTGCCAGCTTCTGTGCACTCTTCAGAACGTTTTGAAATCCCTCATCTGACCGGTAAGACTGTAGGTATGACTTTGCTTTGTCCAGTTGTTCCATTGCTCCAGATATCAAGGTCAATACCTTGGAGTCTCTTGCTTACAACATTTATTTCAAACAGTATGTCATGCCACAACACTAAGCCCACACAGAAATTTGAAGTTATGTATGTTTCTGGTGATTCCATTTCCCTCTGCCATTGTTCTCCCACGAACAGTTCCTGTCATAGCATTATCCTCTATAATGGCAACTATGGCATCATCTATCTTCCCAATTTGGTGTTTGATAGGCTTTATCGCCTCCACTCAACATTCCCATCATGTGGCACTCAGTGGTTTCAGTGTCAGAGAGGATGTTCCCAGATATTGCTTCAAACTTTGCCATCGATGAGTTGATGCAGAGAAAAATACATAGATGCTTTGAATTACATTAAAAAATTCAGCAGCCTCCCTAGAAGCTGATGCTGCATCACTGACCACTAATTTCAATGAATGAGAACTGTATGGGACAAAAAAAGCTCGAGGGTTTAACTCTTGGATCCGTGTCTGCACTCTTCTGTTCTTTCCTCTCATGTTGGCACCATTATCGTAGCCCTGACCTCTCATGTCAGCTATCGCAATTCCCGTATCTATGCTTCTTAAAAAGCTGGAATTTGTCAGACCAGCTCCTGTAGTATCTTCAATGTCAATAAATTCTAGAAAATGCTCTAACAGTCACCATTGCAGGGACATTTTCACTAGGTTTTGTTGTTACAAAAGGCACCATTAAAGTCATTTATTCCATATGGCTGATGTCAGGTATGCAGTCCAGAATAACCGAGTAATATCTTTCTGACTTCAGATCTGCCACAATCTTCTGTTTGACTTTTGTTGCCATTAACTGTATGATCTCATTTTGAATTGGGGTGTGTACGTTTCTTGGGTGGTGACTCTTCTTAGATGCTCCTGGAGTATAGCATCAAACTCAGCCATCAGCTCCACAATTTTAAGGAAGTTTCCATTGTTTGGCACATACAGCTGCTCTAATGTGCCACACAGTGCTAGGTTTTGGGCAGCAAGCATTCTCACAATGGCAATGAGCCTTTTCAGAACACTTTGCCAGTAAAGAGACTCTGATGCAATCTTCTCTTGATGCTGATCATCTATGGTAGCCTTTAACCTTAGTCTCATCTCAAGCTCTTTCCACCTATGGAATGCTCTCTGGTGATGTGCTGCCTTCTCATGGCATGTCAGATTTCTAGCCAGATTTTTCCAGTCCTTTGTTCTTGTAGAACACAATGTGGCTGGAACATTAGACTGGAAGAGTTTGCAACAAAAACAGTATACAGCATTCTGGGTTTTTGAGTACATAAGCCATGGCCTCTCCACTTTGTCACCATTGGGGATTTCATGCTAGTAATGTGTTGGATGGTGTAGCGATGTGGGACTTAACCAGCAGGAGGCGCCGCAGGGGTGTCTCAGGAATTAGCTCATTTCCAGCCTTGGAGCGCCCTCTTCAGGCTGGTATCCCGCTGCCACTTGGCCCCCGTGTCCCTCCCTGGACTCCAGTGCCCCTTTATCTGGGGTGCTGCCCCCTGGCAGTACACCCCTCAGTCACGGGGTCTCCCCCGGGAGACCCCCATCCCCATCTTGCTTCAGGTCCTAATGGCACCCCCCCACACAGTCTGGCACCTGAGGTGGCTGCCTCAGTTCACCTCATGGTAAGGCCAGCCCTGTATATTTGGCATATCCAAGGGAGTGCAAGGCCCACATTTGAGGGAAGTTGCCCATAATAAGATGGGGTAGTTGTATGAGCATCATATATTCCTTTAGCAGGTGTCCTGCAGGAAGAAAAAGAAACCTACTGCCTGGTTAGGGTGATTTCCTTTTGCACAAATGGGGAGGGATAGCTCAGTGGTTTGAGCATTGGCCTGCTAAACCCAGGGTTGGGAGTTCAATCCTTGAGGGGGATATGGGGCAAAAATCTGTTGGGTGATTTAATTGGGGATTGGCACTGCTTTGAGCAGGGGGTTGGACTAGATGAGCTCCTGAGGTCCCTTCCCACCGTAGCATTCTATGATTCTAAAGGGTTGTGTGTGTTTTTGGAGCAAAGGATTTTAGTCCCAGCTCTGTTTGTGTGTGATTTATGTAGCACTGGTATTTATTGTCATATAGCACATGGCTCTGTTCTTGTGGGAGAGGGGAAAATAGTAGAGAATACGTTAAGGTTGCCGTGTTTAATAGTCTTTGGTAAAGATGGAAAACATCTGTTTTCCTGTGTTTGGTCTGACCTGCATTTATTTATTGTTTCTAATGGCACGATGTACCTCCTGAAATGTAAAAAGATAAGATCCATGCCCCCAGGAACTCTTAAACTATTGTTCAATGTGATGTTGTAAAACAGTTAGGGGGACAGGGACAATACCAATAAAATTATGCAGTTAGGCCCTCATGCTGAAAAAACTTGTGTGCTTTACTTGACTTCAGATGGGACTGCTCAAGTGAGTAAAGTTGAGCACATGCTTAAGTGTTTGCAATATTGAGCAAGGGCTAATGTACCGCATGAGGACATTTAAACTTTTAAAAAAATGTATATATTCAGAGTAAATAAATGTTTTAGTTGGCTACGTTTCTGTAGGTTTTACTACAGCAGTAGTAGGTTTTAAGGAAGTGCTTTGTGGAGAGGCTGGTGGCTTGCTGGACTTCCTCAGAAAGCATGTTCCCTGCGTAGGGAATGGCATGGAAGAATGCAAAAAGGTGGTTGTGGGAAAGTGGTCCTTGATGAATGGAGGAGATGACACAGGTAGAGACCAGGTTGGATAAATTGGATGAGAGACCTGGTTGAAGGGAATGGATTATGTACGGCCTTAAAGGGGATGACATATAGCTTGCAGTGGATGTACTGGAGAAGCAAGAATCAAAGTGATTCAAAGGGAGGAGTGATGTCAGATTGACCATCAGGGATTGTTTTGACCAGCAACAGTGTTTTGAATGGCCTGAAGAGAAGTGGTGTGATTGTCAGAAAGGCGAGAGAAGAAGTGGTTATAGGAATTAAATAGCGCGATGAGGAGGACATGAGTACGTTTTTTATGTCTGGGCAGGCAGGAGAGATCAGATCTTGGAGATGTGTTGAAAGAAGTGGCAGGATATGGATACACTATAGGATGAGGGAGGAGCTGAAGATGAACACTAAGTTATGGGACTGAGTGACAAGGAGGATTGTGGTCTCCTCAATAATGAGAGAGTGAGGGAATGGGAGGGGATTTGGAAGGAACGATGCATGCAAATTCATTGGCTTCCAAAAGATTTTTTGGCTATATTGTACTGAAACAAAAATGAAAAAGCTGACGTGGATTTTTTTTTTTTTTTTTTGTAGATACCAGTATTATTTGCAACTGAAGAAAGATATCTTGGAGGGAAACATTCCTTGCACATTAGAGCAAGCAATTCATCTGGCTGGCTTAGCTGTTCAAGGTAAACAAAGGAATTTCACTAAGTAAATTTTAGGGATGGTGACTTGAGATATTTGGATGTATATTTTATATTTGTTGCTTACACGAACACCCCCTGTTATGGTAGATATTCTGTATGTAGTTATGTGGCTCTATGCCTGCCTTTTTTGTAAAATACATGATATTTGCTTTGAATTTATAATCATTTAATGCACCTGGATTATGGTGCCTCAGCACTTAGTTGGTCATTGAGAGCTTGATCCTCAAAACTGTATTAACTTCAGTGGGACCTACCCAAAGCCAAAGAGGGAGTCAGTGGCCCAGGAGTTCCTGGCTCTCAGTCATGTGCTCAGACCACTAGACCTCATTGCATCTCAACTGCTGCAATCTCCTCCTGTTGGTTTAGGAGCAGGAGAGGGGGATGCATTTTAATAATTAAGAATGTGTCTGTACACTCATATTCTTTTCTCCATGTTGTCTCTCGCGCCAACTCCCCCTACGCCTGTAATGTGCTTGCAGAGCTAATCCACAGGACCATTACCCCACATTCAAATCTCTCCCGAAGACCCCCTTCTGCCATGATGCCTACAAGAAATTAGCCATTTAATGTTGGCTAGTTGGGGGGCAGGTTGGATAGGTTATACATATATTTAAAAAAACCTAGAAACCCCCAGAACTAACAGTTTGCCTGTCTTCCCCATGACCAGATTCATTATATGTAGTCTTCCATTCCCACAACCTTTGCTTGCATTTTGTCTTCCAATATAATTACTAATAGTTTGTAAAACCACCAGCATTGGCCGGGGACTTGTGTAGTACATGAAACTTGTAGTTGATTTTTTAAAAATTAACTAAGTGTACATATTGATAGCATCACATTTAAAGAAGAGAATCTGTTTTTCTGCTTTGTTTACCAGTGAAATAGGGTGAATTAAAAATACCTTATGTATGTAAAATCAGTTTTTTGTAGTGCAGGCTAGCCCTTTAATACTCTTCATCTACCAAGTTCTTGCTTACTCATTTTATGCTCTTGGGAGAGTATAAATGTGTCTCTGCTCAGTGAGTTGTTTATGGGAATCTTTCTCAATATAATCCTCTTCTCAGATGGAAAATATTTTATCCTGTAACTTTTGCATTCTTCATTTGATCTGGCAGGGTTGTAAGAGAGGAATTGTATGTGTTAGTAACACACTGAAAAACCGGTGTAGAATAGTAGATCTTTTGGGTTGGTATTGCTTGATAACTAAGGTGACTTATAAGGTGGGTCAATTGCTTTTACCAGGAACACGCACACTTGGATTTTGGCAAGTTGGTGATTTGTCATTGTCCCCACTGAGGAATACCACAGCAATTTGTGATTTTAATAGTAACAGTAAATCCATTCCGAACACTAGTCTGATCATGAGTATAGTATTAATTTAATCTAAAATGGCTGAAGTCTCCTTTAAATGTGAATACTAGCCCACACAATACTATTCATTCTCAGTTAAAGACACTTGTCTAAGTACTTTTCTTCGGTGAGACTTCTAAATAAGAGCTATATTTTTGTGAGTTATATTTGTATATGAAAATATGGAACAGACATTCAGCAGAAGCTCTGGTCCCTTGAGACCTTTTTTCCTGAAGATTAATTTATAGCTTCTCTGATATTTATAGAAATGTAGGACTGGAAGGAACCTTGAGAGGTTATCTAGTCCATCTTCCTGCCCCAAGTTAGGACCAAATATACCTAAGCCATCCCTGACAGGTGTTTGTCTAACCTGTTCTTTAAAACCTCCAATGACAGGAATTCCACAACCTCCTTTGGAAGCCTGTTCAGAGCTTAACTATCTTGATAGTTAGTTAGTTTTTCCTAATATCTAACCTAAATCTCCCTTGCTGCAGATTAAGCCAATTACTTCTTGTCCTACCTTCAGTGCACAAAAGAACAATTGATCTGTATAACAGCCCTTAACAAACATATTTGAAGACTTTTATCAGAGCCCCTCCCAGTCTCTTTTTCTCAAGACTAAACATGCCAGTTTTCTGAACCTTCCCTCATAGGTCAGATTTTCTAAGCCCTTTATCGTTTTTGTTGTTTTTTTCTGGACTTTCAGATTTGTCCACATCTTCCCTAACGTGTGGTGCCCAGATCTGGACATGTTGCTCCAACTGAGGCCTCACCAGTGCCTAGTAGAGCAGACCGTTACAGCTGAAACTCCTGTAAATACACCCCAGAATGATTTTGGTGGTTTTTTTGCATCTGCATCACACTGTTGACTCCTATTCAATTTGTGATCCACTATTAGCCCCAGATCCTTTTCAGCAGTACTACTGCATAGGCAGTTATTCCCCATTTTGTAGTTGTGCATTTGATTTTTCCTTTCTAGATGAAGTTATTTAAACTTGTCTTTATTGGATTTCATCTTGTTGATTTCAGACCAGTTCTCCAATTTATCAAGGTCATTTTGAATTCTAATCCTGTTCTCCAAAGTGCTAGCAATCCTTCCCATCTTCAGATTTCTAAGCATATTCCCCACTCCATTCTCCAAATCCTTGATGAAAATATTGAATAGCATTAGACCCAGAACAGACCGCTGCTGGACCACACTAAATACATCTCCCCAGTTTGATAGCGAACCATTGGTAACTACTTTTTGAGTATGGTCTTTCAAGCAGTGTAGCACCTACCATATAGTAATTTAATCTAGAACACATTTCCCTAGTTTGCTTATGAGACTGTCACTTGCAACTATTTTAAAAGCTTTACTAAAACCAAGATACGTCACATCTACAGCTTCCCCCTATCCATTAGGCCAGTAACCCAGGGTATGTCTACACTACGAAATTAGTTCGAATTTATAGAAGCCGGTTTTATTGAAATCGGTTGTATACAGCCGATTGTGTATGTCCACACATAAAATGCTCTAGGTGCTCTAGTCGGCAGACCGCGTCCACAGTACGAGGCTAGCGTCGACTTCCGGAGCATTGCACTATGGGTAGCTATCCCACAGCTATCCCACAGTTCCCGCAGTCTCCGCCGCCCCTTGGAATTCTGGGTTGAGATCCCAATGCCCGGATGATGCAAAACAGTGTCGCGGGCGGTTCTGGGTACATGTCGTCAGGCCCCTCCCTCCCCCGTCACAGCAACGGCAGACAATAGATTCGCGCCTTTTTATCTGGGTTACCTGGGTTACCTGTGCAGACAACATGGAGCCCGCTCAGCACAGCTGAGCTCACCGTCACCATATGTCCTCTTGGTGCCGGCAGACGTGGGACTGCATTGCTACACAGCAGCAGCTGCTAACTGCCTTTTGGCGGTAGACGGTGCAGTAGACTGGTAGCCTTCATCGGCGATCTGGGTGCTGGCAGCCGTGGGGCTTGCCTTTTGGCAGTAAATGGTGTATTATGACTGTTAGCCGGCCTATTACAAGTCGGGTCATCGCACGTTAGCAGAGTCTTCCCCGAGCAGCCGATTGTGCAATAGGCCTGAAGACCATCGTCCTACACCGCCCCGTATTTGCTGCCAAGCACCCAGAAAGATGCCGAGGGCTATCAGTCACGCTGCACCGTCGTCTTAAGATGTAAAAAAATAGATTTTCTCTGTATTCATTTGCTTCCCCCTCCCTCCGTCAAATCAACGGCCTGCTAAACCCAGGGTTTTCAGTTTAATCTTTGGGGGGGACCAGTCTGTGACAGTTGTTTGTGTCTCTCCCTGATGCACAGCCACCGTTCTTTATTTTAATTCCCTGTGCCTGTACGCCATGTCGTCACTCGGCCCCCCTCCCTCCTTCCCCTAGGCCGTCAGATACTACGTTTGCGCCACAGCTCGAGCCGAGAAGCGGTTCGCGCCTTTTCTTTGAATTCTGGGTTGAGATCCCAATGCCCGGATGATGCAAAACAGTGTCGCGGGCGGTTCTGGGTACATGTCGTCAGGCCCCTCCCCCCTCGTCACAGCAACGGCAGACAATAGATTCGCGCCTATTTACCTGGGTTACCTGTGCAGACAACATACCACGGCAAGCATGGAGCCCGCTCAGCTCAGCTGAGCTCACCGTCACCATATGTCCTCTGGGTGCCGGCAGACGTGGGACTGCATTGCTACACAGCAGCAGCTGCTAACTGCCTTTTGGCGGTAGACAGTGTAGCATGAGTGATAGTCGTGGGGCTGGCAGCCGTAGGGCTGCATTGCACCAGCCCCTTGCCAGGCGATGGTATATTATGATTGGTACCCGTCGTCATCGTATTGGTGTGGCTGTCAATCATGGCCACCTGGGCAGACATGCTACTGTTTTGATGATGACGGTTACCAGTCATAATATACTATTTTCTGCCAATTGCCCAGTATTGTCTGCTAAGCACCCAGAAGAGGCCGAGGGCGATGCTGGGTGCTGGCGGACGTGGGGCTGGCAGACGTGGGGCTGCATTGCTACACAGCAGCAGCCCCTTGCCTTTTGGCAGATGATGGTATTTTATGATTGGTACCCATCATCGTCGTATTGGTATGGCTGTCACTCATGCTGCAGCGTCGGCTGCCACCTTAAGATGTAAAAAATAGATTTGTTCTGTGTTCATTTGCTTCCCCTTCCTCCGTGAAATCAACGGCCTGCTAAGCCCGGGGTTTCCAGTTTAATCTTTGGGGGCACCATTCTGTGTGACAGTTGTTTGTGTTTCTCCCTGTTCCTGTACCTGTACGCCATGTCGTCACTCGGCCCTCCCTCCCTCCCTCCCTCCCGCCCTCCTTCTCCTGGTCCATCAGATACTACTTTCGCGCCTTTTTTCTGACCAGGCGCCATAGCTAGCACTGGGATCATGGAGCCCGCTCAGATCACCGCGGCAATTATGAGCACTATGAACACCACGCGCATTGTCCTGGAGTATATGCAGAGCCAGAACATGCCAAGGCGAAACCCGGACCAGGCGAGGAGGCGATTGCAGCACGGCGACGAGAGTGATGAGGAAATTGACATGGCCATAGACCTCTCACAAGGCACAGGCCCCAGCAATGTGGAAATCATGGTGTTACTGGGGCAGGTTGATACCGTGGAACGCCGATTCTGGGCCCGGGAAACAAGCACAGACTGGTGGGACCGCATCGTGCTGCAGGTATGGGACGATTCCCAGTGGCTGCGAAATTTTCGCATGCGTAAGGGCACTTTCATGGAACTTTGTGACTTGCTTTCCCCTGCCCTGAAACGCCAGGATACCAAGATGAGAGCAGCCCTCACAGTTGAGAAGCGAGTGGCGATAGCCCTGTGGAAGCTTGCAACGCCAGACAGCTACCGGTCAGTCGGGAATCAATTTGGAGTGGGCAAATCTACTGTGGGGGCTGCTGTGATCCAATTTGCCAGGGCAATGAAAGACCTGGTGATAGCAAGGGTAGTGACTCTGGGCAACGTGCAGTCAATAGTGGATGGTTTTGCTGAAATGGGATTCCCAAACTGTGGCGGGGCCATAGACGGAACCCATATCCCTATCTTGTCACCGGAGCACCAAGCCACCGACTACGTAAACCGCAAGGGGTACTTTTCAATGCTGCTGCAAGCCCTGGTGGATCACAAGGGACGTTTCACCAACATCAACGTGGGATGGCCGGGAAAGGTACATGATGCTCGCGTCTTCAGGAACTCTGCTCTGTTTCGAAAGCTGGAGGAAGGGACTTTCTTCCCGGACCAGAAAGTGACCATTGGGGATGTTGAAATGCCTATCGTGATCCTTGGGGACCCAGCCTACCCCTTAATGCCATGGCTCATGAAGCCGTACACAGGCAGCCTGGACAGGAGTCAGGACCTGTTCAACTACAGGCTGAGCAAGTGCCGAATGGTGGTGGAATGTGCATTTGGACGTTTAAAAGCGCGCTGGCGCAGCTTACTGACTCGCTCAGACCTCAGCGAAAAGAATATCCCCATTGTTATTGCTACTTGCTGTGCGCTCCACAATATCTGTGAGAGTAAGGGGGAGACCTTTATGGCGGGGTGGGAGGTTGAGGCAACTCGCCTGGCCGCTGATTACGCGCAGCCAGACACCAGGGCGGTTAGAGGAGCACAGCAGGGCGCGGTGCGCATCAGAGAAGCTTTGAAAACGAGTTTTGTGACTGGCCAGGCTACTGTGTGAAACTTCTGTTTGTTTCTCCTTGATGAACCCTCCAACCCCCCCCCCCCCCCCCGACCCGGTTCACTCTACTTCCCTGTAAACCAACCACCCCACCCCACCCTCCCCTCCCCTCCCGCTTGCAGAGGCAATAAAGTCATTGTTTTTTCACATTCATGCATTCTTTATTAGTTCCTTACAGAGGTAGGGGGATAATTGCCAAGGTAGCTGGGATGGGTGGGGGAGGAGGGATGGAAAAGGACATACTGCATTTTAAAACTTTAACTCTTATTGAAGCCCAGCCTTCTGATGCTTGGGCGATCATCTGGGGTGGAGTGACTGGGTGGACGGAGGCCCCCCCACCGTGTTCTTGGGCGTCTGGGTGAGGAGGCTATGGAACTTGGGGAGGAGGGCTGTTGGTTACACAGGGGCTGTAGCGGCGGTCTCTGCTCCTGCTGCCTTTCCTGCAACTCAACCATACGCTCGAGCATATCACTTTGATGCTCCAGCAGACGGAGCATTGCCTCTTGCCGTCTGTCTGCAAGCTGACGCCACCTATCGTCTTCAGCCCGCCACCTCTCCTCTCGTTCATGTTGGGCTTTTCTCATCTCCGACATTGACTGCCTCCACGCATTCTGCTGTGCTCTATCAGCGTGGGAGGACATCTGCAGCTCCGTGAACATCTCGTCCCTCGTCTTACGTTTTCTCTTTCTAATGTTCACGAGCCTCTGCGAAGGAGAAACATTTGCAGCTGGTGGAGGAGAAGGGAGAATTGGGTTGTCCATTTAAAATGGGGTTTCAATGTAAAAGGAGGGGGCTGCGGTTTCCCGGTTAACATGCGGCACAAACACAAGTAAACCACCCCCCCCCCACACACACACGATTCTCTGGGATGATCACTTCACCCCTCCCCCCCACCGCGTGGTTAACAGCAGGGAACATTTCTGGTCAGACTAGCAGGAACGGGCGCCTCTGAATGTCCCCCTTAATAAAATCACCCCATTTCAACCAGGAGAGCTTTCTGGAGATGTCCCTGGAGGATTTCCGCTCCATCCCCATACACGTTAACAGACTTGCTTGCTTTTTTTTTTTTTGTAATGTTTACAAATATTTACAAAGTTACACTCACCAGAGGTCTCCTGTGTGCCCTGAGGGTCTTGGGTGAGTTCGGGGGTTACTGGTTCCAGGTCCAGGGTCACAAACAGAT
Organism: Chrysemys picta bellii; assembly: GCF_011386835.1. Lineage (NCBI taxonomy): Eukaryota > Metazoa > Chordata > Testudines > Emydidae > Chrysemys > Chrysemys picta. Next base: position 122,335,726 of record NC_088794.1, on the reverse strand, counting down.
CCTGGCCGTTGGGGAAACCGGTTTCTCCGCTTCCTTGCTGCTGTGAGCTACCTACAGTACCTCCATCGTCATCTTCCTCGTTCCCCGAACCGTCTTCCCTGTGTGTTTCTCCAGTGAGAGAGTCATAGCACACGGTTGGGGTAGTGGTGGCTGCACCCCCTAGAATGGCATGCAGCTCCGCGTAGTAGCGGCAAGTTTGCGGCTCTGCCCCGGACCTTCCGTTTGCTTCTCTGGCTTTGTGGTAGGCTTGCCGTAGCTCCTTAATTTTCACGCGGCACTGCTGTGTGTCCCTGTTATGGCCTCGGTCCTTCATGGCCTTGGAGATCTTTTCTAATACTTTTCCATTTCTTTTACTGCTACGGAGTTCAGCTATCACTGCTTCATCTCCCCATATGGCGAGCAGATCTCGTACCTCCCGTTCGGTCCACGCTGGAGCTCTTTTGCGATCCTGGGAGGACTCCATGACGGTTACCTGTGCTGATGAGCTCTGCGTGGTCACCTGTGCTCTCCACGCTGGGCAAACAGGAAATGAAATTCAAACCTTCGCGGGTCTTTTCCTGTCTACCTGGTCAGTGCATCTGAGTTGAGAGCGCTGTCCAGAGCGGTCACAATGAAGCACTGTGGGATAGCTCCCGGAGGCCAATAACATCGAATTCCGTCCACACTACCCCAATTCCGACCCGCAAAGGCCGGTTTTATCGCTAATCCCCTCGTCGGAGGTGGTGTAAAGAAACCGGTTTAAAGGGCCCTTTAAGTCGAAAGAAAGGGCCTCGTTGTGTGGACGTGTCCAGGCTTAATTCGGTTTAACGCTGCTAAAGTCGACCTAAACCCGTAGTGTAGACCAGGCCCCAGACAGAGAAGGAAATTAGGTTTGTTTGGCACGATTTGTTGTTGACAAATGCATATTGGCTGTTACTTGTAGCCCTGTTATCTTCTAGGTGCTTACAAATTGATTGTTGATTAATTTGTTCCAGTAAAGTATCTTTCCAGGTGTCAAAGTTAGGAGACGGTCTATAATTCTCTGGGTGTCCTCTTTGTTCTCCTTTTTAAAGATAGGTACTATGTTTGCCCTTCTTCAGCCCTCTGGGAGCTTTCCTGTCCTCCATAAGTTCTCAAAGATAATCACTAACAGTTCTGAGATTGCTTTAGCTGGTTCCTTACCAGGCCCTGCTGACTTGAATACATGTATCTTATCTAAATATTCTTTGACCTGTGCTTTCCCCATTTTGGCTTGTGTTCCTTTCCCCTTGTTAATATTAATTGTGTGAAGTATCTGATCACAACCTACCTTTTTAGTGAAGAAAGAAGCAAGATACATTAAACACCTTGGCCTTCTTGATGTCTTCTGTATTTAGCCCACTTTATTTCTCCTGTTCAACAGCTGGGGCCAGATATAGAGGCAGGTTCTCTGTCCCTGTGTGATCCCTTTGGGCTGATTGGGTGACCAAAAGAGAACCAAAACCTCCCCTAAGTCCCTGCTGTGAATACTCCCAGTATGGGGAAGCCTCCAGCAGGTACAGAGCATGCAGAACTGGCTTCTAGGCCTCACTCCCCACGTCTCCCAGCACAGGGATCATTTTAGGGTGTGGAGGGGAAGTGTCCAGTGTGTTCCAACAGTCCCTATCTTGTGTACAATCTCTATGGGACCATATCCAGTGGAGCTAGTCAGAACAGCCCTTAGTCTGTTCTAATCTGCACCAGAAGTGGGACTGCCGTAGAGAATCAGGGAGCTGTGATCATCTTCCTGACAGATACCTTCCTCCCTACCTCCCATTCTTCTGCACCCAGTGGAAGTTGTGTTGGTTTGGATGTTGACAGCCAGCATCCTCAGTAAAAGAAGCCTTAAGCCAGGACCAGGCCTACTTGAATCCTGGGGAGGGGAGGAGAAGGGAGGGAAAATCCAAGGGCCAGAATACAACTGGGTGCAGGGATAACAAATGAAAAGAGAGGAACAGGAGTGGAGTTCCTAAAGTATTAAGATCAAAAGGATTAGTGATTGAACTGTGTCACATGACCAGTCAGAAGAGGAACACAGACTAAGTAGGATATTTTAGGAGAAAAAGGACAGAAAGAAAGTCTCACCACCACAGAATACCCCCCGCCCTCCTGGTGTGATATGGCATTTCAGCAACTCTGACTTGCTCTCCTCCTCGCTATGTCATTGATCTGGTACGATGGTTAGAACCCTGAAAATCTGCAGATAACAGCTTCGTATTCACAGATATCTGCATCCATAGATACGGATCTTTGTGTACCATCTCTGGATTACAGATTTGATGCAGATCCAAATTTTTATCTGTGCTGGGCTCTCTGTTATGCAGGGGGTCTCAATCAGCAGGGTTGCGATTTCAGGGGGTCTGCCCGTAGTGCTGAAGCTCGGAGCCCCGCAGGGCCCTGGACCCCTTGAAACCAGCTCGCAGCTTCACAGGGGGCCACAGATGCCCAGTTGACAAGCGCTGCTCTAGAGGGTGCTAGTGCAGATGCAGATCCTTATATAAGGTGGAGTGCAGATCTTAGGTCAGATACAATTTAGTTACCATGGATATGAATCCAAATTTTTGTATCCATGCAGGGCTCTAACGATGGTGACTTGGCCTTTATCCAGGTCTCCCTATAGTTCCACCCCTTCCAGGGTATCAAGGCCCCAAATAAATAATGTCCAACAACATAGTGATAATCAACACAACATCTTCTGTCCTTCCTGAGCTCCTCTTCAGCCTTGCAGGGCTCCCCCCTGGAAACCCTCAGCAAAACTCAGAAACCAGACAAAAATACAAACTAGAGCAACTTCTGCTTGCCTAGGTTTCAGCTTTTAGAGCATCTTAGGTTCTCCCAGTTCTCCTCTCTCCTACAGAGCACCAACCCACAAGGCTGTCTCGCTAGAAACTTGCCACTTTTTCAAGCTCCCCTCTTCCCCCCGCCCCAGCATTCACTCCCACTCTTGTAGTTTCCCCACAATTCTCCCTCCACTGAGCTTCTGTCTGACTCTTCGCACAGGGCAGGAACTCCAGATCTCCACTCTCCTGGGTCTCCTTCTCCCAGCTGAGCTCCTCAGTGAGCCTGACGCACCCTCCAGGTATAACAAGTTGGTGCTAATTCAAGCTCTGAGGCCATGTCTACACTACAAAATTAAGTCGAGCTAACTTACATTGGCATACAACCACTGTAGAAATTACATTTCTTGTAAAAGTGTGTCTACACTTTGTTCCTTGTGTCCTTGTGCATGTCTTCATCAGGAATGCTTGTGTCGATTGTACTGTCAGTGTGGGGCATTGTGGCAAGGCTCCTGACCTCCAGTAACCGTCGACATAAGCAACGCAGTGTCAACATTGACACTGCATTGACCGAACTACGTTGACCCCTTGACTCTATGCTGCTCGCGGAGGTGGAGTTATTAAATTGGCTTAGCAGGGCAGTTACTTTGACAGGAGTGAAATCGAAGTGTAGACACTTTTATAATTAGGTCAATATAAGATGCCTTGTGTTGACCTAACTCTGAGATATACACTAGGCCTCTATCTCTATTTAGCCCCTTTTTGGTCAGTATGGGGTTTATACACTCATCACAATATGATTTGCTTAACTGTTACACTTTGCAAAGTTTACTGACTATTGTACAGTGTCATCCGCTACTTTCAAATAGAGTTCATTATTATGGAGCTATACTGTACAGAGAGTGCATCCTTCACACTGAACTAAATCCTTTGATCATCACAAGTACTTGAATCCTACCTGTTCTTTCATTTCCTTAGCTGACTTTGGAGACTACGATCAGTATGAATCTCAAGAATTTCTACAAAGATTTGCCTTGTTTCCTGTGGTAAGTACTTTCTTCAGCTGCTTTTCTGACATTATTGAAAGAAAACAAATGGTTTGGAGACCCCTTACGAAGTGAGCAAACACGGTATTAACAAATAGCAGTGCTTGATTAGAGAGAGATTTCAACAAAGGGATACGTGCTTATATAAAGGCTGAGAACCACTACTTCTCTCTCTCGTTTACTGCTCCCAAACCAATCAAAGAACAAATTATTGAGGTTCTGCAAGTAGGTCTAATTAAAGTTTTTATCAGGTAATTGAATTACACATAATGCTTTAAATTGCACAATAGATCCCAATTTTCCAGGACATTGCAATGTTTAAAGATGTTTGTATAGTATAGTGAAGATAAATGGTGGGGAAAAAACAAAGTGTGGTGTTTTAGGTTTTTGCAGTAATCTGTTCACAGCCTACTAACCACAGGCTCAGTTGGAAGTCAGGTTCCTACTGAGTGAAGGAACTAATTATTTTATCCTTTAGAATTCCTTCTACTAGCTCTTTAACTAAATTCTGCTTTATGTTAAGGGTTGGTTACAAGAGGAAAAAGTCCTGGAGGAAGCAACACAGAAAGTGGCCTTGCTGCATCAAAAGTACAGGTAAGATTTCCTAAATGCAGAAATTGTGGAGCCCTTCAGATCTAAGGGCTTGTCTATACTACAAAATTAAGTCGACTTAAGTTAGGTCGACCTACAGCCATCACAATAATTTAAATCGGTTCTGTATGTCCATACAGTATGCACCTTCTGTCAGTGGTGTGCATCCTCACCAGGAGCGCTTGCACCAACTCAAGTGGGGCATTGTAGGGCACTGACACAGCTGGAGCCCCACCGTCCCTGGGCTGACAGCTGGAGCGCTGTATTTTGTCCAGTTCTGGGTGCCACATTTCAGGAAAGATGTGGACAAATTGGAGAAAGTCCAGAGAAGAGCAACAAAAGTGATTAAAGATCTAGAAAACATGACCTATGAGGGAAGATTGAAAAAATTGGGTTTGTGTAGTCTGGAGAAGAGAAGCCTGATGGGGGGACATAACAGTTTTCAAGTACATAAAAGGTTGTTACAAGGAGGAGGGAGAAAAATTGTTCTCGTTAACTTCTGAGGATAGGAAAAGACGAAATGGGCTTAAATTGCAGCAAGGGCAAATTAGGTTGGACATTAGGAAAAAATTCCTAACTGTCAGGGTAGTTAAGCACTGGGATAAATTGCCTAGGGAGGTTGTGGAATCTCCGTCATGAGAGATTTTTAAGAGGGGTTAAACAAACACCTGTCAGAGATGGTCTAGATAATATTTAGTCATGCCTTGAGTATAGGGGACTGGACTAGAAGACCTTTCGAGGTTCCTTCCAGTTCTATGATTCTGTGGTATAGGTGATGTTGGATATTTAGGTAGTGCGATATAGAGCTTCTCACCCATATGTTGCTGGTTCAAGTCATCCTGGCTCAATAGTGGTTGAAAGTTGTTATTGTATGATGCTGTCTCACTCCTATATCTAGAGTTCAGGTCTCCAAATCACTAAAACTATGAGTGCAATTAACTGGGAATAAATAATTAGGAACATCTACTGCTCTCCTGCCAGAGGTGTTTCCTCACGGTCAGAGCTGAGACACAGCTGGGGATGAGTAGTGTGGGGAAAATTGCATTTCTCCCGTCTGTGCCGTGAATGTCAAGCTTCTGTGGATATTTACAGCCAGGGTAAAGTCAGGACATTTGAGATAGCAAATGCACATCATAATAATGTTGCTTATCAGGGCAAAAATAAATATTGTGACTTCATTGTTATAATGTTTATAAAGTCCTTTAACTTAATCTCTCGTTTTAGTGTAATGGAAATTGTGACCACAATTATTATTGTTTGTTAAGAACTAACAGTATGCTCAGAGCTGTATCAATCTAAAGGTAACCTCTGTTTCAAGGTGTTTACAGTCGAAGTCACAGAGATAAGACACGGTGCACTGGGAGACCCAGAGGAGGGTGTCAGATGAGATTCCTTGTTTGTTTTCCTGATCTCACTCTTTTTTCCTCTAGTTGTATAATGTTGGGCTGAAGATGGAGTTTGATGTGGCTCAGTGTTGTGGGTTTGTTTTAAGCAGCATGGAAGCAGTGAGTCTTTGGGAGGAATTGGAATGAGGAGAGGGGTGAGGACTGACCTATCAGGATTGGGGGCTTGTTCTGTGCATAATGTGCAGCATAGAAAGAGGAATGTAGATGGGAGTGGGAGAAGAAAGGTGCAGGAGCTGAGGTTGATGTCACTGTAGGAGAAAAGAGGAATGAGAAGGGATATAATAAGCAATTAATGTGTCTCTTTTTTGTACTGTACAGGGCTAAGCATTCTGTTTGTGCTAAAGAAATAAATAATCTGAGATGCAGGCTGGAGTAGAATTATGCAGGGCCCTGAATGGAAATATTAGACATTCAGTTTTGACACGGTGGGTGATGGGGAATCAGGGGAGAGATTTGAAGAGGGATGTGACATAGTCTCAATAGACATAGCAGACGAATTGGCGAGAAGCACTATGGAAATCAGGGAAGCTAGAGAGGAAGAGGTTACAGGAGTCCAAGCGGCAGGACCTGGGCAAGTGTTTTAGCCACTTGGACAGACAAGAAACAGCAAGATTTCGCGATAGCCTGGATATCTTACTAAGTGCTTTTTGAGCTTTGAGAGCATGCTTCAGAGTAATACAATTAGGAGTCCCCCACTGGTACAAGTTTAGAAGTTGATCACTAGATTAAAAGTTACTGTTGTGTTTATTTGTAGAGGCCTTACACCTCCTGATGCAGAAATGTTATATATGCAAGAGGTAGAGAGAATGGAAGGCTATGGTGAAGAGAGCTACCCTGCAAAGGTAAGGATGGCTTTGACACTTGACGTGACTTAACAAGTGCAACCATCTTCATATCTATCTTCTTTTTTAAAGAAAAAAAACAAGAAAATCCAATGTATAAGAAACCCCTGGGCCCAATACCCCATCTCTTAGTCACCTGAGTTGTCCCAATCACTTCACTGGGATTACTCTGGTGCATAAGGGCTGCTATATCGAGTCCTGTGTTAGTGCTGCATGATGAGGAGAGGTCATGATCTCAAACTAAAGATTAAGATTTGCATTGCCTATGTAAGAACCCTTCGGTGACCTCACTGAAGTGAATAGTTGCTGCTGCTGTAACTTTGGCTCATAAAGAGTTTCTTTCTTGTGATTTCTGTTTACTACTTCCAGGACAGCCAGGGAAGTGACCTATTTATTGGAGCATGTCTTGATGGTATCTTTGTGAAACACAAAAATGGCCGGCCTCCTGTTGTATTTCGGTGAGTATTGTCCCCTGTCAGAATAATGCTGATAAGTATTTTGCAAATTAACATTTTATGTGCAGTCCCCAGTTGCTTTCATGGCATCTTGGATGAATACTGATCTTACTCATTAGCACAGTTCCAAACATGGGCCCAGTCTTGCAGTCCTTGTGCATACATACTGTAGTCAATGGGAGTTTTACCTATATAATTGCTGCAGGATTAGTTCATTTAGATCTATGTTATATATGTGTGTCACCTACAGTTATGTATATTCCTCTGTGCAAATGCATGTGACTCTAAAGGCAGCATCATTTTGCCAGATACAGGCACATACTTTTACGATTGCACATCCCCAAGTAATTTATGTGCATGTTTGTTTGGTTTTTGGTATGTTGAGGGGCTGTGTGGTGTTCTATATATGGAAATATGAAGAGGAGAGTTGCATTACTATTCTGAAGTGATAGATGGTTTGCTGTTTGCAATTAGGCTGTCACTGGTAGTGAAGCATGCAGTCTTCCTGGACATTCTCATAGTTAAACATTTTAAAAATGTTTTTCCATACTAGGCATGGCCTTGAGATCCATGTATCCAGGGCCCAATTCCAATAGGCCAGGGCCCAATTTCACCTTTGGATGCAAGCACACGAGTCCCACTGACTTCAATAAGAGCTGCACATGTGCATCCATGGGCAGAATTTGGCCTACCAAATGAATGTCATGTAGCGACACATGTGGAAGGCTACTTTCAAGGACATTGGTGACTTATAGTTACCATTGTAGCCAGGTAGACATTGTTCTCAGTGGATTTTATCTGATCAAATCGAGTTTGTGACTGATTGAAGACCAAATATTGGAACCTCTCTGCAACCCTAGAGTAAGTGGGCCATGCACAGTGAATCTCTACAGGCCCCAAGGTCTGCTCACCCTTACCTGTCTTCTCATTCATTTTAACCAGGTCTTAATTGCTCTGAGCATTCTTGGTTACTGGACATAGCTTTTCTTTTACAATGAGTGATTAACTTTCAAGCAGTTAGGACATGCTAATGGCTAGTTTCTTGTCTTAAACGCATAAAAAAAAAGTTTAATAAGTTGAGACAGCAAAGTTGAGCAGGAATGGCAAAGTATTATCCATTATAAATAATACCACTCACACTCATACATCCTCCAAAGAACTACAGTTACGTCCCCATTTTCCTTTTAACAATAATTTAATGGGTGTGAAGTTATAGTCTGCTTCTTTAATCACTATTGCAGAGTTTGCCACACATGAGTCAGATGTGGGGCGGGGGAGAGGGGGGAGTTATTGCTCAGTTAGTCCTCATCCCTCCCCCCCCCACAGATAGGTTTTGTTTTTCATTTATATTTTCTGTATGCTGAAAATCCAGAGCTTACTTGTCATGTCTTCTCCCCATATCCTTAGGTGGCATGACATTGCCAATATGTCCCACAACAAGTCCTTTTTTGCATTAGAACTGGCAAATAAAGAAGAGACAATCCAGTTCCAAACTGTAAGTGAGTGAGTTTTTATTTCTCTCAGTCTAAAGCTATACAAGTAAACCACAAAATAAGACAATCCCTCAAACTATTTTTGTCCAAAATGTTATATTTTTTTCAACTTTGTAGTTATATGGAGGTTTTTTAGTTGCTGTTACAATTTTTAAAAAGCTTTAATTATAAGGGTGGCACAAATATAACATTTTAAATTCTATGGCTGCTTCAGCAGTTTTTATACAAAAGTAAAAGGCATTAAGAAATCTTATCTTTCGTAAATACACCAAAAGTGCTGAGCACTCTGGTGTAAACCAGCAAAGCATTTAAGCATGTGTTTAAATAAGACTTTGAAGTTAATGGGACTATTCACATGCTTAAAGATAAGTACATGTTTAAGTGCTTTTGCCGGGTCAGGGCCAGAGTGCTCAGTGCCTTGCAGAATTGAGCCTTTAAAGCATTTGTCTATTCCCTTCTTCAAGGATATAATTTTTGTAATAGTCTTAAAGTGTGATATGCACCGTATATATGGTTATTCAGTGTTCTGAGTCATAAGATTGTTTTCAACAGAAGGCTGCTATTTTCAACTTTTTTTAATCTAGTGGAGTGTTCATGCTTGAGCAGCTGGATTAGTCCTGCAAATTACATGGTTCCTAAGAAACTTTGATATAGAAACTGCTACATCAAAATGAAGTGGGCAGGACCGGTTCCAGCGTTTCTGCCGCCCCAAGCAAAAAAAAAAAAAAAGCCGCGATCGGCGGTGGCATTTCAGCGGCAGGTCCTTCGCTCCTAGAGGGAGTGAGGGACCTGCCGCCCCCGAATTGCCACAGGTGCCGCCCCTCTCCCTTGGCCGCCCCAAGCACCTGCTTGTTAAGCTGGTGCCTGGAGCCGGCCCTGGAAGTGGGTCAAATCTTGTTCCAAAGTAAGTCAGTGGTAAAACTTTCCCTGACTTCCGTTGGGCCTGTATATTTTAACCTGTATATTTTGTCGTATATCAATATATTTTGTTTGACAGGAGGACATGGAAACCGCAAAATATGTGTGGAGGATGTGTGTGGCCAGACACAAATTTTACAGACTAAATAAATGTAGCCTGTAAGTATAATAGTTTTTGTTTGTTTTTTTTTTGGGGGGGGTGGGGGGTGGAAGGGGGAAGGTCTCTGTTCCCATAATGAACTTAAATGTTATATAATATCTGTAATTTACTACTTGTTTAGAATATACTAAGTAGTAACCTTGTTTACTCCTGATGCTTTCAACCACTTATTTATCCCCAATATGGAAAGGATTTATCTTATTTGGTTGCAGCCTTGTAATAGAGGACGATATTTTTATAACCTGGAGTCACAGCTGAGAACGTCGTCCTCTTCTTCTAATAACTCAATTTCAAGGCTGTAAATGCATCTACTTGCGCCATTAATGGGAAGGTGTTTGTGAAACACTGAAATCTACGGGACTCTGACTGTGCTTTTGACTGAACTTGTAATAGGACACTGAAGTTATTTTAAAGGAGTGAATGTAGTGTTCTTGGAAGATGCTGGATTGGCAGTCTTACAGTATGCGGCCCTTTTGATATCTGCAGAATCCTCATAGCTCAGTAAGCACCAGAGCAGAACAAATTAAATACAAGTGAGAAGATTAAATTTAATGGGCCAGTCTCCACACTGCAAATCAAGGGCCTAATTCTGATTTTTTCACCTTTTTTTTTTTTTTTTTTTTTTTTTTTAACTTCAGTCAAGTTATTTTTGATTTACATTAGTGTGAGACAGAGAATTGGGCCCAGTGAGTCAGAATAAGCATGATTTCCATTTAATTTAATTTAATTTATTTTATTTTACATAGGCCAGCAATAAATGACTTGTTGAGGTCTGATTCAGAGCCTGTTGAAGTTGAAGGAAAGATGGTGGGAAATATCCACATCACAAAAATCACCACAACAGGCACTAATATTAATTACACCCTTGTTGACACGCTCTCAAAAATAGTTGAAGGATTGACTTGGAATAGAGACCAAACTGGCCTCTCATCCCTCATGGTGGCTGCCTTCTGGTCAGGGATGAAGCATATTGATGGAGGTGGTGTATATATCAGAAGCATGTGTAGCTGCTGTCTGAATTATATATCGGTTTTCTGGTTATATTATGAACGTCAGTCTCTGGGCTGTCAATTCTGCACCCTTTACAATAGCTCAGTTAAAAAAATAAAAATGCCCACGACCAGTAGTTCTTAATCTTTCCTTGCTGGGATCCTCATGTCAACGAGCTGGGAAATCCTCCTGTTTAGCAAAAGGGAGGGGCAAAGTAGTGCTGACACCCAAGCTAAGAACCTCTGTCCCAGACTCATCTAAGTTCAGTTAAAATGTCTTCTCTGCTGGTAACAAGTGCCTTTCTTTTCAATGTGCTAGTTGACTGTGTCCATTTTGTCTGCACGTACCTTGTCTTTAGAGACTCCCCAGACTCTCCACCTGTGGAAGGCTCTCAGAAACCTTTCCTCATTCTTTCCTTTCCACGCTTTCCAATTCTTTCTCGTCCTTCTCTTCCCAAAGGGTGAGCTGGAGAATAATCTCTTTCTTTCTGAAATTTTGCATGTCCTGTATTTGTATTGCTCTCGTGTCTTTGGGCCCTTCTCTTACTGCATGCTGACAGGTACAGAAACAGTATAGGGTGGGGAAAATGGGCATTGCTGACCAGTCCAACATGCAGTGATTTGGCAAACTACAAAACATTGTTTATGATAGCTACAGTGTTTGCCATATCTAAAATTTGGATTGGCTAGGGACCCAGAATGAACATTCGGCTGTTGTTTATTTCTTATTATAGTCTAGTAAGTATTGAGGACCCTTTACAGACTATTATAAAGACAGATCCAGGCCAGGGAGCCTACAGGTTACCACTTGGGTGAGACTCTATCAGGGGTTGAAATTTGTGTGAGAGCATGGAAATCCCACCTTTCTCCCAGCCCACTGCATATGTGAAATTCAGGTCATCCTCCATTTCACTCACTGCTGGGGAAGTCTGGTGTGCCAGAGCAAACTGAATCCTTCTCCTGCTAGGATGCTGTACATGGGGAGAGGAGGCAGTGAGATAAACAAGGTGTTTGTCTTTCTCCCTCCCCATCCTATTTCTGTGTTTCTTCTCATTCTAGCAACAGCGGTGATTTGTGCACATGCTGCACATAGTTCTTCCCTTTGGGACTGGCGGGAGGACTGTGCAACATAGGGCCTGATTCTGTGAAGTGCTGAATGCCCTGAAATGCGGTGGTGAGCACTTTACAGGATTGGGCCTAAATTGACAATGTTGTAAAACTCTTTGCTCATATATGACTTGCTTTGTAGACAAACCCAGGCTGTTACAGTGAATCCAGTTAGAAGGAGGTCCTCTTCCAGGATGTCTCTGGTAAGGTTTTCAAATAGCTTCACATTTGAGCCACTTCCTGTTTCTTGTTTTTTGCTAACTAGAATGCAGATGCCCCATGAGGGGAGAAATGGTGTGACTACATTCGTAGTCAGTAAGATTAGAGAAGGATACTTTTCTTAGGAATATGCCAAACTTCTGAGATTTGAATTTTTATAGTTTTCCATTAGACTTGAGTCAAATATTTTTTCCTTTTAATGAAATAAGCTGAAATGATGAAAAATAAGGTGGGATCAATAAATTAAGAAACGTATTGGCTTGTCAGAAAACCAGGATGTAACTTCTTAACTGATCTAAAACATAGTTTTTGTTTTAGGTATTTTAGATACATCTGTTTTCAATTTAAGATTCCCCTACATCTAGAGAAAACCTAGATGTCTGTTTGTAGGCACTACATTGGTTGGCTTTTACTCTTCACTTGCCCTGAAAACTGATACTTTGTGTTACACACTGACTGAATTTGCTTTTAGAATAGCCCCTTGTACAATCTTCTTCAAGACTCTTTTAAAAGTCATGTAGTATTTAACTACTTTTAAAATATCTTCTTTCTTAGCCCAAGCCACAGCCTTACATGATGCAACCACCACCTCCTCTACATTACAATGGACACTACACGGAACCATATACATCGTCCCAAGGTAAATTATGATGTGGTCACAATGTTTAACTCTCAAGTACATTCTAAATACAGTGGGAACCAGTAAATACTCAGACCACTTGATATCACATTTTACCACATTACATCACATTATATTTCAACTCACTTTTAAGGCCCCATGACACTGCTAGAGCTGTGCAAAGAGGCCATAGTGTGAATGTGAGTCAGGACTACATTATTTCTCTTGCTGCAGTACTTGTTTCTATTCTAAGTATAGAGTGATAGAGGGGTATGGCAGAGAACTAGGATGGCGAACACTGAGTTATTGACCATGCACATTGTAATTACAGACCACAGTCCCTCTTGAATGAGCTTAAATTGGCTATGGTTACTATGGCTATATACACACCTCAGAAGGTAAATTGATGAGCAGGCCTCAGGAGCTCCTTCTTATCCCTCTAGACCTTAAGGATATTAGAGCTCCATAAATTATCAATGGACTTTGTACCCTCTTCCCCCTGACTGCTCCAAGGACCCAGCCCCGCCCCTGGACAGCAATAGAGCGAGTGGGACTTCTTAGGACCATGTGGGACAGGTGCTCAAGGAAGAGAGAGACCTCTTGTCTGTAGTAGTAGGTATAGAAATCATTGGGATAGGCTGGGGGTGCAAACTTTGAGAGAGCCCAGGGGATTGTAGCTGGTTTGATAAGAAATTTTTAAACACTGGTTTTCTAAAAGTAAAATAGTTAAATTATTCAGAACTCTCAAGTGGTGCACATAGCTAGTCTATGTAATATGCAATGGATTTACCAGTACTCTCATTTTCCTTCTCCCTTATTGTTACCCTCATTTTGTGTTTAATTAGACTAAGTTCTCGGAGGCAAGGACTGTGTTTAATTATCCACTGCGGTCAGGCCTTTGAGTGTTATGGTAGTACAAATATAAATAATATTGGTAATACTGAGTCTCTGACAGCTTGGGGAACTAATACCTGTAATCTCCATAGCAGAACGGAGTTGAATTGTTTCCAGTATCACAGTAGGGGTACAGTAAAGAATACCAGGTTTGTAATAAAATCCTGCTATTGAACGCTTATTCTCATGAACAAAGACTCAAAAGCAATTGTCAGCAAAGATGCACAGCAGTTTTTTGTTTGTGCTGCATGCACAAAGAGTGCCCAAAGCAGTGACTTCTGTTTTGCATTTTGGCATCAGAGCAAAAGCTCCGCTGCTTTATAAATATTAAATGCATAAAACAATAGATAATTTACTTTAATTTGTATAGTGAAATCTGTAATAAGGACCAACTGTAGTACATCCTACCATATTTTAAAGTATCCCAAAGTCTCCAGAAAACTTTGATTTGACTAAGATCTACCATTGCTGGGATGGTCACGTAAGGCAGATTTCTTAGACTGTCTACACAGAGCTAGTATGGGGCAGCTAGCCTGAGCCACCGCCCATGCTGTCCCAATCATGCTGTATTTTTAACATGCTATCTTGACCAGATCTAGCAAGTGTATGTCTTTCTGAACTCAAAATCGCATCTCCCAGCTGATTTATAGACACATCATTAGTATTGATTTCACTGCTCTACAGCTTAAATGCTTCTGAAATTAATGTAGTCAAACTTTACTAATTCTGGGTCACTGAGAACGAAAATGATGCTTAAAATTGTTGATTGGCTCTAGTTTTCAAGATATGCTTTTGGGTCAGTATATACGACCCTTGACTTGGGAATGGCGGAGGATAAGTGAGTTCTAAAGGGAAGGGATCTCAATTTAAACCAGAAATGACTAAAATACATCTTTGACTGGATCTATGAATAAATCTATGACTGGGTTTGGACAGTACTTGCTTTTTAGGCAAAACAATGAATGTTGCAATCTGAAGCTGGTATTGCGTCATACATGATATGAATTGCATCATGTTATTCCTAGAAGTCATGGATGATGCAATCATAACGAAGCTTACGTCACTCTGCTGAACAAATTGCCCTATATCAGCTCTAGAAATCATACAGTGTCGTGCTCTCTTATTTGTCAGTGTTTGATTTTTGCAAAGGGACACATTTCTGTTTAGCCAAAGTGAGCAGAGATGCCTCGTGCTTGTGTGAACAGTGCAGATAACTTCTGCTATGTTTGTGGTGAAGTGATTTTTGCATCACAAAAGCGCAGTATAACCACTATGGTTAAGAAAGCCTATCACCTTTATTTTGGCTGCAAAATTGGAGATCAGGACAAGAGGTGGGCCCCACACATATGCTGCAACACTTGTGCAACAAATCTTTGCCAGTGGTTGAACAGGAAAAGGAAATCTATGCCTTTTGTAGTGCCAATGATTTGGAGAGAGCCAACAGATCATACCAGCAATTGTTACTTCTGCATGGTGCCTACAGTTGGGAAAGGTGTGTCAAAGAAGAAAAAGTGGACTGTGCATTATCCAAACATTCCATCAGCTATACGCCCAGTACCCCACGGAGAAGGACTGCCGGTTCCTGATGCACCAGAATCATTCTCACTTGAGTCAGACGAGGAAGAGGAAGAGGATGAAACTTCTGGTCCTGAACCATCAATGTCATAGGACCCACATTTTCTCCCATCCTCCTCCTCTGAACCACACCTCATAACGCAAGGTGAACTGAATGACCTTGTCAGGGATTTGGAACTACCCAAGAGTAAGGCAGAGCTGTTGGGCTCCAGACTACAGCAGTGGAATCTCCTGGCAGGTGATGCTAGGGTTTCCATGTTCCGTGACCGTCAAAAGGATCTTGTCCCATTCTTCTTCATGGAAGGTGATCTTGTAGCCTGCAACAACATCAATGGTATGATGGCAGCCCTCAACATAGTTCACGATCCAGATGAGTGGACACTGCTCATTGATTCATCGAAGATGAGTCTTAAAGCTGTTTTACTGCATAATGGCAATTTTGCCATCAATTCCAGTTGGTCATGCAGTCCATATGAAGGAAACCTATGACAACATGAAACAACTTTTGAGGTGCATAAACTATGACCAACATCAGTGGTGCTTTGTGGTGATTTGAAGGTTGTTGCTCTCTTGCTTGGTCTGCAGACTGGATACACAAGTACTGCTGTTTTCTCTGCGAATGGGATAGTCGTGCAAGAGATTCCCATTACATCAAGAAAGATTGGCCACTCTGACAGTCATTGGAGCCTGGGAGGAAAAGTGTTCAGCATCCACCACTTGTTGAATCAAGGAAGATTTTGTTACCACCCTTACACATCAAGCTGGGTCTGATGAAGAACTTTCTCAAGGCCATTGACAAAACACAAGCAGCTTTCAAGTACCTCCGTGGAAAATTTCCAAGGTTAAGTGAAGCTAAGATAAAGGAAGGTGTCTTTGTTGGTCCTCAGATTCGTGAACTTCTTCGAGATGATGCATTTGACCATGCACTGCGTGGCAAGCAAAAGACGGCATGGAAAGCCTTCCAGTTAGTGGCAATAAATTTTCTCGGAAACAACAAGGCAGACAAATACAGGTTGTTGGTGGAAAACCTCCTCAAGGCATACAAAAGCCTTTGTTGCAACATGTCACTAAAGATACATTTTTTGCACTCTCATCTAGATTTTTCCACCGAACTGCGGAGCAGTGAGCGACGAGCACGGCGAGCGATTTCACCAGGACATTGCAACAATGGAGAAACGCTATCGGAGCAAATGGAGCCCATCAATGCTTGCAAACTATTGCTGGACAGTGACAAGAGATGCTCCATTTAATGAATACAAGAGACAAGCCAAGAAGCGCCGAGTAGACACTGAATAGGACTAAATATGTACATAATAGTTTTTTGCCTTTTGTTTCATCATAAATTTTATTTATATAACCCTTTTGCTGATTTTTAAAGTGTTACATAAACAGGACAGGTGAAATATTATCATGTAAAGCAACCATAAACACATGAAAAGACCTAGGTTTACAATTTATGATTAAAACTCTACTATCTACACAATATACATAGACATAAAATGTAAAAACTTAAATATCTTAGAAACAGTAGCCAATCAGTTGTTTTAATTGTCATATTTGAATTCAGCACATCAAAATACATAATAAATAGCACATTTTATCTCTGAAGCAGACGACTTCTCAAAAATTGTAGACCAGTGTTATTCATTTATATAGTGGGCCCGATTCTTCTGTCACTAAGGTCTTGTCTACATAGGCAAGTTAAACAGGTTTAACTTCTTGTTTTTTGAACTGATATAGTTGAACCAATACAAACTCCCATGTGGACACTTTTTTTTTTGTTTTGTTTATTATTTCAGTTTGAGTGTCCTATTTTGGTTTAATTTAAATCTATTCCCAGTCGAATTAAGTAAACTGAAAAAAGCCACTCTTTGAAATAAATGTCTCTACAAAGGAATTTGCACTGGTTTAGATCAGTCTGAATTCACACCTTAGGTTATTCTAGTACAACTTCCCCATGTAGACAAGACCTTGCACTGGCGTATCTCAAGTGTAACTCTGTATAATTCACTGGCATAAAACAGGTAAATAAGATATAAAGAAATAAGATCAGAAGCTTCCACTCTGCCTAATTCTCAGTAGCTGCAGTCACTGCAGGACGTTGAGTGGCTTGGTGGATAAGGGAAAGTCCCCTCTGCAGCCACTGTTGATTAATCCAGTTAGTTAGGTGACTAGCATGGCTGCCCCTACAGGTATGGTGCACCTCTTCCCCCAGAGCTCAAGTGCCATAACTCTGTACTGTGCCTTGTCTCCCCTGCCTAGAGAGCTGAAAGCCTGATGTTGCGCCTGAGCCTGTTACTGCTTAGTTGGTGGGATTTTTCTAGATTCCTGCTTTTGAATGGTTCTTGTGAGTGAGACCCATTTTATTGATCAACCTTGCCTGAATTCTGACTCTGCTGTTACATCACAACCCCACTTGGTCATAGCAAAAAAAGTTCTGAATGACTTCAAGATAGAAGGCAAATTTACATCTGTCATGTTTCACTGCTGAGTCTTGATGCCACACTCATTAACATCATGGTGTCTGAAAACAAATTACATCAGAATTAAATCAGTCTCCAGGTAAAGGACTATATTACAGGGTCCATTCTGTATGTCAGAAAATTGACCAGGTAGCAAGAGGTAAAACAGAAATACTATCCCGAGGTAGCAATTGTGTATTGCAGTGTGTTGGGAGCCTTGCAGCACTAAAAATGCAATCCTTGGAAGTAAAATGTTGCTTAGCAGCAATATATTGTTAAAGCCGAGATATGGTGGGGAAAGGCTGAGGTTTTGATAATTAATCATTGATTAAACATGGCTAGTAGAGGAATTTCACTCTTTTTTTAATGTTTGGACATAATGGTTGTTAAACACTTCCATTTTTTTTCAGATAACCTTTTTGTGAACAAGCAGAATGGATACTACTACCACTCTCAGACTAGCTTGGATAGAGCTCCACATGACTACAATGGCAGAATTCGCAATGGGAGTGTCTATAGCGCACACAGCACTAACTCTTTGAATAACCCACAGCACTACTTGCAGCCATCTCCCATGTCCTCTAACCCAAGCATTACTGGAAGTGATGTCCTGAGACCTGATTATGTTCCGTCGCATCGACATAGTGCGCTAATACCACCTTCTTATCGGCCTACACCAGATTATGAAACTGTAATGAGACAGCTTAACAGAGGAATGATACACACAGATAGGCAGAGTCATTCTATGAGAAATCTTAACATCAGCAATTCATATGCTTACAGTAGGCCTGATGCTCTGGTCTATAGCCAACCTGAAATCCGAGAACATGCTCACTTCACCTCCCCCCAATCTAATCACTATCCTTTTAACCTGAGTTACAGTTTTCATAGCCAGTCTCCCTACCCATACCCTGCTGAACGGCGTCCAGTTGTTGGAGCAGTTAGTGTCCCTGAGCTGACAAATGTGCAGCTTCAGGCTCAGGAGTATCCAGCACCAAACATCATGAAGACCCAGGTCTATCGACCTCCTCCCCCTTACCCATACCCAAGACCTGCAAACAGTACCCCAGACCTGTCCCGACATCTTTACATTAGCAGCAGCAATCCAGATCTCATCACGCGGCGAGTCCACCATTCAGTTCAGACGTTTCAGGAAGACAGCCTGCCTGTTGCACATTCCCTTCAGGAAGTGAGTGAGCCCTTAACATCAGCACGGCATGCTCAGCTACAGAAAAGGAACAGTATTGAAATAGCTGGACTTACCCACAACTTTGAAGGCATAAGAATTAAAGAGCGGACCATGTCAGCTTCTGCTGCAGATGTGGCTCTTCCAAGGGTCATGTTGGCAGGGTCACAGCCCAGCATTTTCATAGAGAGAACAAAGCAAGAAGAAAATAAGGAGCAAGAAGAAAGTTTGAACTGTGATCATAAGAAGTCTCTTTCAGATGCCACTATGCTGATTCACAGCAGCGAGGAAGAGGAAGAATTTGAAGAAGAAAACAAAGCTAGTACAACTCTGACTCCTCTCACTGATGATCAAACCCAGCTTTCTGCTATTATGGGTGGCTATCCTCAGGAATCCTTACTAAGTTACCCCTACAGTTCTGTTGCTTCACCTCCTGGCCCTTTGCATATCCTTGAGCCTAAGTTACATATTTCGGAGACGGAAAAGAGGATAAAAGATGTGAGCCCAGTACACTTAATGGCTGAAACCCAGGTGCAGAGAAGAGGTGAAGGATTGCTGACTCCGTCTATGTCAGAATCTGACCTTACGACTTCGGGAAGGTACAGAGTGAGAAAGGATTCTCTAAAGAAGAGACCCGTCTCTGATCTTCTGTCAGGGAAGAAGAATATAGTGGAAGGTCTTCCCCCTTTAGGAGTAAGTGGATATTATTTCTCTCTCTTCTCGTGGCTCCTGATAATATATCTGATACCAATCATTGGTGTTTTTAAAAAAGTTTTTTCAATATCTTTGAAGCATAGCAATTAAATGCAGTAACCTTCCTCTCCATTGCCCTCTCTCTCGCTCTGTTTCCTGCTTTCTCTCCTTATTTGTCTGTCCCTTCTCTCCCCTATTTTGTCTCCCCCCAACCCCCAGTCTGTTCAGCCAGTCTTCCTACCCCACCCCCTATTCAATCTGTAGCTAGGGGGGACTGGTTCTGAGACCTCCTCAGCCTCATATAACCCATGCATGAGTCAAACAGGGTGGCTTTTAATAGGCCATGGTTCCTAGAGCCGCCTCCTCCCCCCACCCCATTCACCAGGCAACTGAAGCAGTAGCAGCTACATCCACTTCTCTAGCAGTTTTGTGACCGACATTAGACCCATTCCCATAATTTGAGCATTGGACTTAACTGAATGTTCACTTGTCTTCTGACACACTTCCCACTCCCTCTCCTCCTAATGTGATGTCACTAAGCACCTCCCTGCTTTGTATTCACTCCTTGGTTTTTCCCTTTTCCAGGCACTCCCTCCCTTCCTCTCTTACCTTTTAACCATTCTTTCATCCCTAAAAACTTAGTCCCTCCTTGCCATTCCCCTCCCTCCCACAAACACAAACTGACACTCCTGCCCACAAAACCTCCTACAAGATGTGTGCAGAATCACAGAATGTAATTCATGATCTTCTTTGTTTTTAGTCTGTTTAGTTTGCAAGTTCTTAGGGCAGGAACTATAACTCCATGTGTTTGTACAGTGTCTCGCTCATTGTGGGTGCTACTATAATAAAAACAAAATAATAATAATTTTTCTTCCTTTTAGCCACTAGCTTTTTTTTTCCTGTTTCCCTACTTTTAGTTTGCTTTTTATTTTTAATTGATTGTACTACATTAACATCTTCCCCAGGGTCACTACCAGCAGCTGCCAAGTAGCTTTTTATACAGGGAAGAGCAGCAATCAGAAACTGACTGGCATACTAGTTTTACTGCTTTAGCAGCTGCTACAGCTGACTTTGCAGAAACTAAATACTGTAGGCTTAGTCTATTTATCTAGGCACTTATATAGCCCTCATCATTGTCCCTCCGAATCCAGCTTTCTAGCATGGAGCTGGATGCAGAAAGAGACCTAGTAGAATTGCACAACCTTAGTCAATTACCTTTTAAGAACTTTATAATTGTATATAATTTCTGTGTCTCTTCCCCCTCTGTTACACTAACATCAAGTAAAACTAATGAGGTTCTTCTGTTGATAGGTTTATATTCAGAGGTAGCTTGAACTCTCACCTTGTGTCATGGGTCCAGATCCTCAAAGGTTTTTAGGCACCTAACTCCTAATTATTGCAATGTGACCTTTAAATATCTTTGAGGTTTGGGTCTTGCTCTATATGTTTTTGAGACATTTGTGAATCTACCCTGCTTTTTCCTTCGACTGTGTTTGTAATTAGTTTGCTTTCAGAGAGAGAGAGAGAGAGAGAGAGAGAGAGACTCACTTTAGTTTTAAACCGAGATGTTCTTTACTCATTGGAAATGTTCAATAGAATACTGTCTTATTCAGCAAGTAACATTGTTTAGTTATTTTAAAATATAGCTAGAACAAGGTGGGTGAGGTAATATCTTTTATTGGACCAACTTCGGTGGAGCTCGAAAGCTTGTCTTTCACCAACAGAAGTTGGTCCAGTAAAAGATAGTACCTTACCCACTTCATCTCTCTCTCATCCTGAGACCAACATGGCTACAACAACCCTGCAAACGATATAGATAAAACCTAATTTCTTTCAGTACTTAATGCTGAGATTTATATCCTGATAAGACTGATAGAGGCATTCTTTCCATGACGTCTTTTGCTCCCACTGTGGTCCTTTGTTATTGGGTTTCCATTCATTCATTCTTGCACATAGTCCCATTCTCTTAGCTTTGACATTTAGCAGTGTTTTCGTTTCTGTTACTTCCTGTTAGCTCTTGGATATATTGATTTTTTTTTTTTTTTTTTTTTTTTACTCTCACACCACATGTGTCCATGTTGTGTTTCAGGTTTTTTCACTGTGATAAATTCTTTAGGTCTATTATTTTTGTTAGCAGCCAAACTTATAAACTGTAGGATTGAGACATTTGCTTTCTCTAGTATATAAGTGTTTAAAAGATCATGGTGGAATGGTTCTTAACACAAAAATTCCCCTGAATTTGTACTAATATTTTCCTCTAACAGTAAGTGATTACTGCAAAATTAAAGATTCAGGCCCTGATTTTCCAAAGGCCCTTAACTCTGCCTCTAAGTCTCGACCACATTTTTGCATCTGAAATTTGTTGTAGGCCCATTTTTTTTACTGGTTTGACATTTAAGAACCCTCCCCCCACCCCATCTGCAGTCTAATGCATATGCATCTAAGTGCTATAAAATGCACCCATAAAATTGTGCTCTCTGAGGCCACTTCTGAAAACTGGGCCTATAAACTATATAGTGTGATGCACATAATCATTTAGATGTGTGTGATATCCCTTTGTGGTATTTTTTTCTGTCTTATTCGTACTATTAAAGATTTTAATTCTATTGAGGACTGTAAACTGCCCAGAATTGCCCTTGCACTGTGACCTAGCCGTGGAGAGAACAATATTTGTCATTCTTGTGGCGTTTCAGAAACTTGTATCTGGAATGAAGTCCGACTGGTGTCCTGTCCTAGGAAAGAATGTGGCTTTACCACTGCAATCTCTTAGACAGTGGTTAGCAAAGAGATACGGCTGTGCATTGTCTTCTGTTTGCAAAAAAGGTGTCAGAGGAGTCCCTCTTATTAAGCTGAACCCCTATGAAGACCACGTTCTAATCTGTTTTGTGGATATTACAATTTTTAAATTTTTTCTGCAGGGTATGAAAAAGAATAGAACTGATGCAAAAAAAATAGGGCCTCTGAAGCTAGCTGCCCTAAATGGACTAACCTTGTCTCGCATGCCTTTGCCAGATGAGGGTAAAGAAGAGCCTACCAGAGCAACAAATGATGAACGGGTATGTTAAAGTTTTCTAGAGTGTTTGGTTTCTCTTAGCCAGGCAATCTTACAAATGAACTGTATCGTCATTGTGTTTTGTGCTAATTACTAGAACATCTCACCCTCAAAATAATTCAGACATAGAAGGTGGCAGCAAATTGGTGAAAGAGACTTCTAATTATTGGTTAGTTGTTGGGAAAAGTGCCTAATGAGACTAAGGATGAAAGGAGGGAGGGATGGCTCAGTGGTTTGAGCATTAGCCTGCTAAACCCAGGGTTGTGAGTTCAATCCTTGAGGGAGCCACTTAGGGATGGGGAAATATCAGTACTTGGTCCTGCTAGTGAAGGCAGGGGGCTGGACTCTATGAGCTTTTGGGATCCCTTCCAGTTCTATGAGATATATATATATAATAGATGGAGATATACCTAAGATTCACCTGTTATCCAGCTTCTGGGCACATGGGCAGTAGTTAAAATAGTATCCAGAATTTTTTAAATTAGAAACTTTCCCTCTGTTTCCCACTGAGTTGTATCCCTGTCTAGAGTGTATGCTCTTCATGGTAGGGGCTGTGACTTTCTGTGTGACTTGTACTGTTGGTGCTTACTTGTTAAATTTTTATTATTTATTATTCTAGTTAGAATTCGCTCCAGGGTTCAGGTCTTTGCAGGTCACATTGATATTTCTCCTCAGGAAAAACCCTGAAAAAAAAGATGAATCTTAAACAATGCCCTGAAGATCAACACATATATACTGTCTCAAACCTGTGAGGGAAGCAGGCTCCAAAGCTGAGGGTCATCCAGCTGAGAAAGCTGGGATCAAGGCAGTTTAAAGCTGGGATGCGCAGCATAAGCAAGAGCGCTCTGGCTAATCTAAGTGTCATGAGAGGATATGGGATGAAAATAGGCAGAACCCAAACTATATAGGACTCTATAGAGCAATATTATCACCCTGAATTATACCCAGGAGCATAGCCAGTGCAGTCCTTGGAGAAGTAGTGTAAAGTGCATCCTTCAGCCAACAGTTAAGTACCTGATTCTGTGCATAACATAGCACGCTCAACTTCATCTCCACTTTAACTCAATTCACTGAGAAGGTCACTGAGCACCTTGCAGGACTGAACCCTCAATGAGAAACCACATTCTGCACCAACTACAAACTTCCAAATGGCTTCCAAAGGGTAATCCAGTGTCAAGCACATAGCAGTAATTCATTCTGGGGATCTCAAAGGTTTGGATAACTGAGTAAGGTCCACACACTGGAGAGAGGTGTTGTAATTTTCTGGACAAATGTAGCTAGAAAATGGCATTTTTAGCCATAGGTGCACCATAGGAGTCTAGGAGATGCTGGGGACCTAAAATAACACCACATTGTCAATGAAGTTAGCAAACCGACACAGCCATTAATGGCTTGAGCTTCAGTGAGCACACTTTATCCACACCCCAGTTTTTTCCAAGCACTTGGGGAAAACGGGGAATCTGCACTGATAGGATAGATGAAAAGGAGTCAGAGATGTGTGTCCTCTGCATCCACATCCCCGCAGTGTCTTTCCCAGCAGCCCTGTCTGCAGTGCATGTTGAATAGGAGGGTGACAAAATAGAACCTTGCAGACCTCTGAGCAGTAGAACCAATAGGGCAGAGGCGCAATTGCCTAGTACCACCCACAGGAATCTGTTAGAGGAAAGAATCGAGTCATTCTTGAAGTAAATAGTGAAAGCTTTTAAAAGCAGATATTGTTGCCGCTGTTATAACACTGAGCACCGTTGTGCGTGATGCTGTACAAACAAGAAGTTTACCATTTAAATAGGGCACAGACAAAACAATTCGGACGTATGTAAAAGAAGAAAATCCAGTCTGAGGACTGCAAATATTTGTAGAGGACCAAGAAGTTCGTTCAACATATACTTCTGAAGCTCAGATTCATGCTACTGTGCCCTTGTAGTCCATTTCATAGTAGGAACTTGACCAAGAAGAAAGTCAGAAACTTCCCTGTAAGTGTGCTGATGTATGAATTGTTATGGAGATTTTACACCTTTCTCTGTACCATCTGGTAACGGCAGATGAGGATACCAGACTAGATGGTTGATTTGTCTCATACTGTGTGGCTGTTCTGATATTACTGTGAGAGTCTGGTGCAAGACACACACACACACACACACACACACACACACACACACACACACACACACACACACACACACACACACACACACACACACACTTCTCTAGCTTAAATCTTCCCTTTTTTTTTTTTTAAGTAAACAGTTGCTGAAATTCCAAAAGTGTCTTCTGATTAGAAAGTATTTTGGTTTTGAAAAAAAAATTGTTTTTCAGCAGGTCTTGTTAAATAAAAATAAAACAATTAATGAAACATAAATGAAAAACAATACAGAAAATAATTAAAAATAAAACAGAATTATTATGGTAGGAGGAATTTGTGCTTATACCTCATCTGCAGCAGGAGTTTGTAGGAAGGATTTGCTGCCATCTTCAACATTTATCATCTGCAGGCTGATAAAACTGAGGGAGTATTTGCAGAGTATGCTGAATTTATTCATTTAACAAAACACTTTTTTTGTTCAGGTGGCTCTCCAGATTCAAAACAAAGCTGACCAGATAATAGAGTTGGAAGATACCTCTCAAATTAGCTACTGCAACCTGCTACATCAAGCAGGAAGGACTGTACACATCCCCGTCCAAACTTATCTATCCTTGCCTCAAATACCTGTAGAGACTCTGTCCTAACTACCTTGTTTGGCAAAATGTTCCCATGTCTGATTGGATTATCTATATAGAAATCAAGGAATAATTTTTGAATGTTATTTACTATTTCCATCTCCTAGTGCCATATCCTTACATTCTTCATCCATCTTCACTTAGACAAAACTCCCATTAACGTAAATTAGTTTAATCTGAGTAAAGACCCCAATATTTGGCCACTCCTGAATTATTGTGATTGTAAAAATAGTGATAGCTGGAAAGAGCTTTTAAAAATTAAGTGAGAGAAATTTGTGCTTTTTTTTTTTTTAATTAAATTCTTTTCATTGCAATGTTAAGAGTAAAATTGAGTGGGACTGTGGCATTATATGATCATCTTATTCTATCTTTTAGTGTAAAATTCTAGAACAACGGCTGGAACAGGGAATGGTGTTTACCGAGTATGAGCAGATTCAAAAGAAAAGGCTCATAGATGGAGAGTGCTCAATAGCTCGGCTCCCTGAAAATGCAGAGAGAAACAGGTTCCAGGATGTCCTTCCCTATGATGATGCCAGAGTGGAGCTGGTCCCAACCAAAGAAAACAACACAGGCTATATCAATGCATCCCATATTAAGGTAAGATTAATACTGATGAAGAACGTTTTGCAGAATGATTCTTGCAGCTAGTATCAAAAGCCTCTTTATTATTCGGTTAAAATAATTCTGAATAGCCTAACAGTGTTGCCAGGGTAGTTGACTTGCTGGATTGGCTGACTGAGCACACTGACCTCTGCACTTTGAAATGTCAGGGCACCAGGGGCTATGAGGAGGGTCTTGGTGATGAAGACCTGAGTTGGTGGTGCTAGCTTCAGAGCAGCATGACACTGCTGGGAGATACTTTTCTTTCTCTTAACTGTGCAGGGGATTGCAACTGTTGCACTAAGGGAAGTGTTAGGACTGAAGTTGAAAAACTGATGACTGATAAATGAGTACGAGTACTTGTGGCACCTTAGAGACTAACAAATTTATTAGAGCATAAGCTTTCGTGAGCTACAGCCACAAATCTGACATCAGGAATCATAATACTCAAAAACCAGTGGGAGAACACTTTAACCTGTCTGGCCATTCAATGACAGACCTGCGGGTGGCTATCTTACAACAGAAAAACTTCAAAAACAGACTCCAACGAGAGACTGCTGAGCTGGAATTGATATGCAAACTAGATACAATCAACTCAGGATTGAATAAGGACTGGGAATGGCTGAGCCATTACAAACATTCAGAGTAGCAGCTGTGTTAGTCTGTATCCGCAAAAGAAGAACAGGAGTACTTGTGGCACCTTAGAGACTAACAAATTTGTTAGTCTCTAAGGTGCCACAAGTACTCCTGTTCTTCTTCTTACAAACATTGAATCTATCTCCCCTTGTAAGTATTCTCACACTTCTTATCAAACTGGCTGTACTGGGCTAGCTTGATTATCACTTCAAAAGTTTTTTTTCTCTAACTTAATTGGCCTCTCGGAGTTGGTAAGACAACTCCCACCTGTTCATGCTCTCTGTACGTGTGTATATATATCTCCTCAATATATGTTCCACTCTATATGCATCCGAAGAAGTGGGCTGTAGCTTTGTTAGTCTCTAAAGTGCCAGAAGTACTCCTGTTCTCTTTGCGGATACAGACTAACACGGCTGCTACTCTGAAATGTGATAAATGAGTGTGGGTAAATGCCCAGTCAGTCCCTCTTTCCCTTTTCATGCTGGCCTAATATTCACTATTTTGAGGAAGAGAGATTTTCCTTAGGTCTTATCTACATGAAGATGTAGTGTGCAGCAAGCTGGGGTGTAAAACTACAGCACTGTAGCCTGCCACACACTAAGCAACTGTGTAGACTCTGTTACTGCGCACTAAAAGTTCTGTAGTGCGCTTTGACGTACCGCTGTTTGAAACAGCAGAACATCACAGCACACCATGGAACCTTTAGAGCACAGTAACAGGGTCCACACAGCCACATAGTGAGTGGCAGACTAGAGGACTGTACATTCAAACCCTGCCTAGCCACGCATTAAGTCTCGGTGTAGACAAGCCCTTAGGCCTTAAGAGAGACTCCATGATCACATATCTGAGGCATCTGCCATATACTGTTCATTCAGTTGCTTTCTCTTTTTCATACATTAATAGAAGGTAAATCAATGATTTGGGGATGTAAAATAATGGGGATGGACAATAATCCTTAAAGCACACTGGGGTCCTTTGAGATCAAAGCTGGTATATATGTGTCAGGTATTGTAATTGCCCAGTCTGACTCCATTTGCAGCAGAGACAGACATACACCCAACCTAAAGAACTGAAATTTAAGGGCCCTATTGTTCCCTCTCCTTCTGTGGATCTGGCCTGGGAGCACAGAAGGTGGGAATGCTAGCTTCATGCTGGAACTTTCCTGGCTGGTCACAGGGAGTAGATGGAGCCAGGTGGGAAACTGCTCTTCACAGTATAACCCCTTTCCCCTGGCCCCAGCCTCTTTCCTTAAAGATTATAAGGAACCTCTTGCAAGGTGAACTTCATAGAATTTCCAAGGCCCTTTGCCCTTTTCCAGTGGGTGTTTCCACAGGGAGGTGGGTTATAGTCTTAAATGATTTGATGCTTCTAAAGAGAGTTAAGATCTCCTTAAAATAAATAAATTAATGGAGATATCCTCTGTCCTAGAACTAGAAGGGACCTTGAAAGGTCATCGAGTCTAGCCCCTGCCTTCACTAACAGGACCAAGTACTGATTTTTTCCTCAGATCCCTAAGTGGCCCCCTCAAGGATTGAACTCCCAACCCTGGGTTTAGCAGGTCAATGCTCAAACCACTGAGCTATCCCTCCCTTCTTATCTATAGGCACCTCTAAACAAGGTTATATGTTGTTGGTTTTTTTTGTTTGTTTTGGTTTTTTTATGGCCTTTTGCTGCCTGGCATAGTATTGAACAGTTTTCATACTCGATAACAAGCTATAAGTCAGCATTTTGAATTTCCTGAATCAAAATTGGGAGGAAAAACATATTGACTAGTGTAGACTCCTTTTAACACTGTAATAATGGCATTGAAATGGCTAGAAAATGTCTTTAAAGCCTAATTTGTCTGACTGCACAGAATTCACCCGATATGAAAGAATGTTGATGTAGCCTCAGTTGTCCAGTATGGTTGGTTTTAAAATACTGTATCTCTAGTTGTTTTTCTCTTCTAAATGTTCATTTAACCTTTTTAAAGGACTATATAAATGATGACTTCAACACGACAGGGTGCAAATACTAGGTGGAGTCAGATTTATATGTTTTACAAATGGCCTCATTTGATTCCCAAATGTTACTTCCAACTCCAAACTTTAAAGTCACTCACTTTGCAAACAACTTTCTTGGTAACCAGTAATTTAACATTCTCCTTTTGCATTTTTTACAGGTCTCTGTCAGTGGCATTGAGTGGGACTATATTGCTACACAGGGCCCTTTGCAGAATACATGTCAGGATTTCTGGCAGATGGTGTGGGAACAAGGGATTGCCATTATAGCAATGGTGACAGCAGAAGAGGTGGGTCCTTAGGCCAGGTGTGCTTTGAAACGTTTCTCGATATAGTAATGTTAGTTAGGATCGTAATCCTGTGTGATATTTTTATATTGATAAAAAAATCCTTTTGCCAATATAGTTTTTCATTCAGGGAACTGTTAGAAGTTTTGTCAGTATAAACTGGTCTCCACTCGAGAGATTTGCTGAGATAGCTATACTGGCCAACCATTCTAGTGTAGACTCAGCCTTAGAAATGGTTTCCTCGTTTACTAAGTCTGAGTCAAAGTTTGTGGAGAAGCCCTTTAGCGGTATATTGTGGGGTAGAAACGTTGGGATTGTTACAGCAAGTTCAATTGTGTATGTGTGTGTTCATGCCTTACGTTTGTAATGCTTTGCTTCCAAGGAGGGTGGGCGAGAAAAGAGTTTCAGGTACTGGCCCCGACTTGGCTCAAGGCACAACACTGTCACCTATGGGAGATTTAAGATTACTACACGATTCCGGACAGACTCTGGCTGCTATGCAACTACAGGCTTGAAGATCAAACACCTTCTCACAGGGCAGGAGAGAACAGTTTGGCATCTGCAGTACACTGACTGGCCAGAGCATGGGTGCCCAGAGGATCCCAAGGGATTTCTGTGTAAGTTGTGTTAATCCCCTCCATTAGCCACACCACCTACTATGGTTGTAGAGCATACTGATGTTAAAGGTTTCTTCACACCAGTGATGGATGTTGGATTGCCTTTTTTTGTAGAAATGTCTGTCTGTCTGCCTCTAAGCTCATGTACGTAATCATTAAAAACCATATAAATTGAAACATAATTACACTGCAAGCTGTCACTTTAATTGCTCTCCAGCAAAAGAGAGTTAGGCTATTTCCCCACCCAGGGAAACTCCCAAGTAAATAAATAAATCCTTCCTGTTGCTTTGATGGGCTGTTAAAAATGTTTCAGTAAATCAATGTTCGTTGTCACGAATGTGACAGGAATGTTGCGGTTTGTTCTCTGATGTTAGTTACAATGGTAGTGATGTAATATGTGTATTTACGTGTCTTTTTCTTTCCCATTGAAACTGACAGCGTACTTGGAGGAGATACAGTCAGTGCGGCGCCATACAAACAGCACAGCAGATCCTAAAAGCTCTAACCCTCCTGTACTGGTGCACTGCAGCGCAGGTGTAGGAAGAACGGGAGTGGTCATATTGTCAGAGATCATGATTGCCTGTTTGGAACACAATGAGGTTATTTTCTTGCCTATGTTTTAAAATAAAAGCTTTGGTATATGTATGTGGAGATTGCTCAGGTCACCCAGATCATAAATATTGTGCTGCCTGATCTATTGAGCACTTATGGTGTGGCCTATGGAAAATCTTTACTGCTGAGTTTGGGAGAACCCTTACAAGCTCCTCACCCCCTTTAGTAATATTGTAAAAGCGTTTGCTAGTGCATCAGGTGTGCATTAACATGTATTTTTCATTCAGGAACCTTGTCCTGCAAGGTGCTGATCAATGCCTGTGTGGTGCAGGGCATCCTCACATCCTGTGGACTTCAGTAGGAGCTGAGTGTACCCAGCATCTTGCTAGTTTGGCTTTATGATCCATTTTTACAGATGCATTTTTCAGTCTAGTCCCTGCACTTCATCAGATTTGCCTGGTTGCTGGGTGTATCTGTATTTATAATATTAGTGTTGTGTAGAAGACAGTGTGACAGTTTCATAAAATATTTAGAGGAGACATTAGCCCTGTCTGGCCATCACCGAAGGTGACCAGCTGTAGACTATTGCACTTGTTGCTTTTTTCATTTTTGAATGTGCTCTGAAAGGTGATAGATACTGAAACTAAGATACTCTGCTGATGATACTTAGTATTTACACATGGCAGTGCTTTTCATCTTCAAAGCACTTGCCAAGCATTAAATTATTAAGCCTCATTATGAGGTACGCAAATTAGTATTAAGCCCTTTCTACAGATAAGGAAAATGAGGCCGACAATTTAAGTGACTTGGCCCAGGCCACAGTGGGTTAATTGTCAGAGTTGAGATATGAGCTTAGGAGTTACTGACTCTGTGCCCTGTGCTTAGATCATGCATCTCTCCTGCCTTGAAAGAACAAACCACAGACTTATTAATCGCCAGTCGTTATAACAGTTAACTTCTTTCTTTTTCCAGATGCTGGACATCCCAAGAGTGCTGGACATGCTGAGGCAGCAGAGGATGATGATGGTGCAGACTCTCTGTCAATACACTTTCGTCTATGGAGTTCTTATTCAGTTCCTTAAAAGTTCTAGGCTTATATGACGCCCACCACTTCCTGTGGGACTGAATCATCTCAAGAGTTTATAAAAGGAGAATTGCAGTTGTCCAGACATACTTGCCTTTCGGGTGTTTTCCTCAATAGATAACTCATGCAGAGTTACCTTTTTGGCATGGTATGGGGATATTAAATGCAAGTCCAAGGTATCAACCTTTGCAAAGCAAGATATTGACTGGGCTAACTTCTTTCTGTGTTCAGCTATGTTAGGAAGGTTCTAACATAACACAACTGTGCTCTTGTGAAGTACCTGCCCACTTTCTTGATATTGTGTTACTCTGGGTAAATTAACTGTCAACTTTACCAAAAGTACACTAGGCAATTTTGGAAATAACCTATGGTTTTTTAAGTCTAAATTGATTTTTTAAAAACAGAGCATTAGCTCTAAGTATGGAAAAAATATCTGTAGAGTTGCATAGCGAGGGGCATGACTGCCCCATTGGAATGCCAAGGTCTTAAGTAGTCTCACTCTACTTTCCATTTTGTATTTAAAACAATGCTAATATATTTTTTAAAATAGACTTGGTTTCTTCTGGTTCATTTAGCAGAACCAGCAGCTGCTAGAAACCTAAAAACATCAGGACAGTTATTTTTCTATTCAGCAAATTTAATTTTTTTAGTCTTCAAAGAGATATACATTTTTAAACAGCACAAGTTTTCAGAGAAGAGCAGAAACGAAGACACTCAAATTAACTTTTCAGGATTTGTACAAAAGTGAAAAGTACAAGAGGAAACTGTTGGTACCTGTAGAGTTCCAGGTAGTAGAATCAGCAAGAGAAAAGTCTTGTTACCTGCCGAGTGCTAGGTAATAAAATAGGCAAGTAGAAGGCATTGTTGCCTACATATTTCTAGGTGACATAAATGGTAAGAGAGAGGCACAGTTACCTACAGAGTTGTAGGTAATAATCAGCAAGGGGAAGAGGTTATTGTCAATGGTTTTAGGTAAAAGTAAATGAACAAGAGAAGGTCAGTTACCTACAGGGTTCTAGGTAACAAAATGGACAAGAGGAGGTATATATTCAGTATTATTCATATATTTAGAGGACAGTTTGATTTTACTGGTTGAAATCGAAGTGGATGCAAATGATGTTTTAAGCACTTTTTTTTTTTGCTCTTATTTATATAGCTAAGCATATAAACTGTAACCATATATCATTGAATAGATTAAAGTACCATTACTAACCTAACTGTTAATTTAGGAAGAGCCTTTGGAAATGATGAAGTGAGAGATAATAGAACTTAAAAGTAGGAAGTTGCATAGTGGTGAATGGGGACTGAGTATGTGCAAATGATGGTGCAAATGTGACGGCTGTGATTTTTGGTTGCACATGGTTAGTGCAAAGACTTCAGTATTAATTTTTACTCTCTCTAGCAAGAAAAGCTTAAAAACATCTTAATTTACAGTAGAATTCCTGAGCTTATTTTGTTAATCAGCTGAAAGGTTTTCGTTAGCCTTGTATGGTATTGCTGAGTTAAGGGTGTTTGATATACAGGAGGCCATCTGAGAATGATAGCAACACTCAGAAATGATAACTGATGATGATGGAGATGTGGGTATTTGCTCAAAAGAAGGCAGCATGGTCACTGGATGTGGCATGAAACTGGAAGTCAAGAGACCTGAGGGTCTGTTCCCTCTTCTGCCACTAATTCACTGTGTGACCTAAGTCAGATCACTTCACCTCTCTGTGCCTCTATTTGTAAAACAGGGGTAATAATGTTTCCCCACCATTGTAAAGGCTTTGAGATTTAGAGACAAACAGCTCAATTCAAGAGCTCTCTCTGTTGTTTGTAGATGTCTAGTGGTCAATTGACTCCCTAAATCTTTGGAGGACCAGTCAGTGAACAAACAGACAAATATATTGTACCTCCCCCAGAGATCCCTGCTCCACGGAATGGAATGGGATTAGCATTTATTTGTTAGTCATTTTTATGACTGTCAGGATGGTGCAATTTACTTCTGATTAGCTGTGAGGAAGCTTTAAGCCCTAGTGTAAGAGACTAAAAGCTCCCTTCACAAGAAAAAAGTATGTGCAATTTTTAATTAAAGGATAATAAAGGGTTGCTTCAGTTTCCTCTGTCATGATCTGCTCCCAAAATGATAGACAAGGTCCAAATGACTGTGTTAAAATATCACTCCCCCCAAAATTATACATCTCTACCCCGATATAACGTGACCCGATATAACACGAATTCGGAAATAACACGGTAAAGCAGTGCTCCGGGGGGAGCGGGGCTGCGCACTCCGACAGATCAAAGCAAGTTCAATATAACGCGGTTTCACCTATAACGCGGTAAGATTTTTTTGGCTCCCGAGGACAACGTTATATTGGGGTAGAGGTGTATTACTTTGGGGTAGATTGCGAGAGCCATGTAGTGTTTTTTGGTGCCCTTTCCAATTTATATTGCCCTTAGTAAAAACGAATTTTATGTAGAGTTGCCGTTGCATTTCTAAGCATTGTTCTGTTATGTTTCATAAAGTGAAGATCTGGTCTGTGCATCCACGCCCTTTCCGAAAACCAGCTTGCTCTTTTCTTAGAACGCTATTGACTGCCTCTGATATACGTTGGACTATGATCTTGCACAATACTTTGCTTGGCACAGATAAAAGTGTGATACCACGCCAATTATTACAATCACTGAGAGTTCCTTTCTTTGGTATCTTCACTATAACCCCATTGGTCCACTCATCTGGCACTTTTTCCCTTTCCCAGACTGATGTAAATAGAGGGGCCAGGATAGATGCTGCTAACTCAGGATTTATCTTGAACAATTCTGCATTCAAGTTATCCTTGCCAAGAGCTTTCCCATTTTTTAAGGATTTGATGGCTTGAATGAACTCTTCCTTAGTTGGAGTGTCTGTGTTGATATCGAGATCATCTTCTGCCTCCTGGATGTTTGCTTTGTCTTTAGGTGGCTACCTGTTCAGCAATTCTTTGAAATGCTCTGTCCAGCGCATTTCTTGTTCGTTTTCAGTTGTTAGTAGGTGGCCTTGTTTGTCCCTGATGAGAGTGTTTGTTGGTGTCTGATGTTTACCACTGATAAGCCGTGTCATTTTATAGACTGTTCCTTGTTCATCACGAGCAGCTGCATCATACAATCATAGAATATCAGGGTTGGAAGGGACCTCAGGAGATCAGCTAGTCCAACCCCCTGCTCAAAGCAGGACCAATCCCCAACTAAATCATCCCAGCCAGGGCTTTGTCAAGCCTGACCTTAAAAAAAGCATCCACTGCTTGTGTTGCCAGATTATCAATATAATGCTGTATGTCCACTCTCGCAAGGCATCTGACTTCCCGGTGTGCCTTGCTATTCTGCTCGTGGTATTTGTTCTTTAGCTTCTGGGATTTTGTGTCTAAAACCCTTTTTTCTTCAGGGCTCATCTGGTTTCTATGGCACTCCATGTGCTGGGTGGAATCCACTCCTTCCTTCTCTTCTGCTGTAGCCTAGACAGGCTTCACTGCTCTGTTTATAAATTGCTGTTACTTTGCCCCACATATTGCATTCCCCTCCTCTTCATCAAGGTTTGCAAGTGCTTGAAACCTGTTCTTTAACTGGAAAATGAAGGCTTTCTGAATTTCAGGGGCATTTAGCTTGTCAATGTCATAATGTCTATGTCCCTTGTTTGGTGGACCCACACTTCAGTTTTAGCTTGATGGAGGCTGTCACAAGGTGGTGGTCACTACCAACATCTGCACCCCTTCTCACTTTCACATCTATCAGTGATCGTTGCCATTTGCCATTGATCATGATATGGTCAATCTGGTTCTTATCTCTGCCATTTGGAGAACACCATGTTAGCTTGTGAATTTCACAATGTTGAAATAGGGTTCCGCCGATGCCTAGGTCAATCATATTACAGGAACCAACAAGCCTCTCTCCATTTTCATTCATGGTGCCACACTCATGTCTTCCCATTGCTCTGTCGTTTGTGTTGTCCTTACCAACCTTGGCATTCAGGTCTCCCATGACGATAGTTAGGTCGTGGCGTGGTACTCTCTCTAACTCTGCCTGTAGTGTAAGGTAGAATTTTTCCTTTACTTCTTCATCACTGTCATTTGTCGGAGCATAGCACTGAATCAGGGTGATATTATGTTTCCCTTTCAGTCTGGATCTCATAAGTCTGCTGCTGATGGATTTCCATTCAAGCAGGGAATGCTCCACTCCCTTCTTCAAAAGGAGAACAACACCCTCATGGTGTTGTCCATCAACCCGTCCAGAATACAGCTAAGTTTCTCTCGAAGCTGTTGTTAATCTTCCTGATCCCGTCCATCTGCTCTCACTGACACCCAGGATGTGTAAGCTGTAGTGTCTCATCTCTGCTGTGACCTGAGCTAGCTTCTCTGTTTCGTACATTGTCCGTACGGTCCAAAAAACAAGTCTGGTTTTTGTTTTGGTGTTGAGCACTTCAGTCTTCATGCTAGTGACTTCCTTTCGGCTGTCACCCCTGGCAGTCTTACGGGTCATTGACTCCTGAAAGCCATCACACACATTAATGGTCGATTTCTCAGTCACTGTTTTCGTAACATATTTTGTTTTTTTTATGGGACAGGGTTGTTAGCTCTGTGCCTAACCCGCAACCTGGAGGACCAGGATGTCTGTTTTGTCTGTCCCCTCCCCCACAGACCAATCCGACATGGTTGAACCTACCAGGAGCAAAAAGCCCCCGCCGACACAGACTCTGGGGATCGTTAGAGCATGCAAGCGATCCTGCCACGACAAGACACGGACACCAGAGGACATTCTGCGGGCATATGGAATCCCTTTACGTATAATCAACATCATCAAAAGCTTTTATTTCAACTTTACATGCAGTGTTGATCACAGTGAGCTCAGTTTTGAAGTCAAAACGGGAGTACTTCAGGAGTGTGTCATGTCTGCAATCCTCTTCAGCATTGCCATTGACTGGGTAATGCAGTGTACAACAGAAGACATGCCAAGAGGCATTAAATGGACACCCATCCCTTGAAGACCTGGACATCACAGATGATCTTGCTCTCCGATCACATACCCAACACCATATACAAGAAAAAACAACTTGATTCAACGCATTCAGCCAGCAAATTGGACTGAAAATCAACTGTAATAAGAAATAATATTGCCTCACCATCACCAGTACGGATAGAGGATTATGTTCTCACCAATGTGGAAACATTCACATATTTGGGCAGCACCATCAGCCAGGATGGTGGAACAAGCCAGGACATCTGGAACAAAATCAGTAAAGCCAGGAACACTTTCAGGAGCATAAATACAGTCTGGAAATTATCAACATACAAAACCAAAACCAAACTCAAGATTTACCAGAGCTGCGTACTTTCAACATTACTTTATAGTGCAGAATGCTGGGGAATGAGAAAGTATGACATGTCCAAACAATCTTCATTCTATATAACCTGCCTCAGAAAAATCCTCCGTATCTTTTGGCCCAGAACAATCTCAGACCAAGATCTACTGACACAGTGCAGCCAAGAGGATCTGAGCATCATCATTGCCAGGAGGCGTTTGAGATGGATCGGTCATGTGTTTCGGATGGAAACTGATTCCATCACCAGAGTGGCAATAAGATGGACACCTGAAGGCAAGCGAAAATGAGGCCGCCCGAAAACAACACGGCAAACAGCTCTGGAAGCCGAGCTGAAAAACCTGGGGCACAGCTGGGGAACCATTGAAAGACTTGCCAGAAACAGACAGGAGTGGAGGAGCTTCATCGCTGCCCTAAACACCAGAGGCGTAATAGGGACATGATGATGAAGAAAAATGAGTTTGAGCACGAGAGAAAACCTCTTCCTCTTAACGGTGGGCCTGAGATAACATGCTTACCATGTCTTTGCCCAACCAGAACCACACCTGGCAGGAACAATGTCTTGATACAGAGGAAACTAATCACTGAAGATGTGGCACACTATAATTCACATCTGCTAACCTACAAACTACCTGCAACTTATATGTCAAATGGTTTATCAGCACCTCTCAGAATCTGGCTTCATGGGCCCACTTCTGCAGTTCTTTCATGTATAGACTTTACTTCAGCATGAACATTCATATAAATCAGTGGGATTACTCATGTGAGTAAGAATTGCTGGATCCAGCTCTATGAGAGCACTCTAGCCAACCTGTTTCTCTCCAAAAGGTTTATCAATCAGAATGAAATTCAACAGCTCTCTGTAACAAAATGAAATTTAAAATTGCTATTGAACTAATTAAGAAACTGTGTTTAAGTCTAAATGTATACTCAGGTTTTAGCATTCAAATGCTTTGAACCTTCAAAACCACACATTTGTCCATGCAAAATGGATGGATATCTGTACCATGTTTCTTCATAGAATATTGAGCATTACAAGGGAATTGTTGCTAAAGCCAGCCCCAGCCAGGGTTACAGGTCTGTTTATTTGCCAAAGGCTTAAAATTCCATTCCAAGTGGGTCCAGGTTCACCAAATCCACTTTCCTACCCTAATGATGTTGAAATGCTAGGGAGAAACTATAATTATATATATAATAAGTTTCAGAATTTCAGAATTCTCAGGGACAATCAAGGGTGCTGCTACTGGAAATATATAGTCAGACTTCACTCTCTCTCTTTTGTAGGACTAAATGGAAACTGCTTCTTTAGGATCAAATTCTGTAAAACTCTGCGAAGTCTGAGGCCATGTCTACACTACAGAATTAAGTCGAGCTAACGTACATTGGCATACAGCCACTCCAGGAATTATATCACTTGTGTGTGTCTACACTTTGCTCCTTTTTGTCAGCGGTGCACATCCTCATTAAGAGCACTTGCATCCATTGTGCTGTCAGTGTGGGGCATTGTGGGATGGCTCCGGAAAGCCAGTAATGGTCAATGTAAGCAACGCAGTGTCTACGCTGACACTGCATCAACCAAACTACATCGATCTTGACTCTATGCTGCTCGTGGAGGTGGAGTATTAAGTCGGCATAGCAGGCAGTTATGTCGGTGGGAGCCAAATTTAAGTGTAGACACTTCTGTGGTTAAAGATGCCTTGTGTCGACCTAACTCTAGTTTAGACCAGGCCTGAGTTATGAATCACTAGAAAAGTTGGAGGCTGTAGCAATGGCTTCTGCGCACTCCCCTGATGTGGGGCCAGTGGATCTGTACGGTCATGGACAAGCTCTTCTCTATGGGCCTGATCCAAAGCCCTTTGAAATCAATAGAAAGATGCCCAGCGACTCAGTAGGCTTTGGATCAGGCTGTAAATCACTCGTCTATAATTCTGTGGCATGAGTCCCATGGAGCATTACTCCATGACATACACAAAGTTCCTGTGTGTGGCTTCTCCGCAGCCTGCACAGTAGAACTATGTGGTGGTAGCACTGCATATAGGAATGTCCACCCCTGTGGCTAGCGGGGCCAGATTTAGGCCATAGTGTCCACTGTGCATGTAATAACCCTTTACACTAGTGAACAAGTTAAAAATACAACTCTAGGGACCTATGGATATTTTTAGAAATACATTTATTACAAGGAACTTAGCAAAGCAGAGCCCGTGATTTTTTATTTTTTTATAAAGCCAGCAGTAAATTTCAATCAGTATTTTCAAAGAGAAATGTAGAAGTGTTTAGAACATCTATGTGATATTTATAACTAAAAGAACATCATTTTACTATTAGTGTATTTGTGCTTTTCTATCTCACCATGTAATCCTGCATGTGTATTGCTGGGTTAATACTTAGGGCATGCGGGGAATTCTTCCAAAGTAGCCTCTTAAATTAATAAGCACGACTGAGCAGTGAAAGAAGAACTATCTGTATTTGGCTTTTCCTTACCAGAAGCCACACTCCGCTGCTGAAGAATCATTAAACAGCTGATCCAAAGTCCATTGAAGTCAATGGAGGTGAGAGGAGGGTATCTTTCTATTGACTTCTCTGGCTCAGGCCCCAGGTGCTTGATCAGTTACCTTCCAAAGAGGTATTTGTATTATGGTGCCTCTGTCTTAACACTCTGCAGCCAGGTTAATGAAGTCATGGGCATTTTGCAAGATTGGGCTGATTGTAAACTGTGAAGAAACAAGGTAAACACAAAGCAAATTTCACTCATTTGCATTTTAAGTGTTTCACATAAGGGTGAACTTCTCCGTCTTTCTCCCCTCCCCCCCCTCCAACATAATGCTAATAAATTAAGGAAAGGATTAAATAATTTATTTAATTTCTTTCTCAAATAAGTGAAACTGTCATTCAAAGATATTTATGGAAGTTGTGTGGAAAATATTCTTAGAAACTGAGGTTTTCTAAGAGCAGGTGAGGGGATGAGACTATGTTAATCCATAAAGCTGACCAGTCCAACAATGAAATTTGCAAAGAATTGCAAATTAATTTGATTCACATCTATAAACTCTATCCTGCAACATGCAGAGCTCCCTCAGTTCTTTGAAATCAATGGTGGCAGTTGAAAGCACTCAGCACTGATGCAGGATAAGGCCCACAGAGCTTAAATACTCACATCTCCTTTTAAATTTAAACACAGATACCTAGAATAGGCCAAAACAGTGGATCAGGATTCTCCATCTGTAGACTCTTGAAAAATGAAAAGGATAAGCGGGTAAGAGAGTTTCTCCAAATCTGTCTCTTGTACTAACTCTGACGTGTGGAATGGGGGGTGAGGGTGAAGGGAGTGGCTAGAAGCAAATGGAGAAGGTTTTGGAACAATTTTTATCGACACTAGAGCAGCTAGAAAGGTTTGATTCATATAGGATGTTTTGTGAGACCTAGTAGGAAAAGTGACTATGTAGTCAGATTCTGGTTTTGCAGGGTTTTTAAAAAAGTGCTTTTTGAAACGCCGAACATTTTAGTTCAGAGGCTGTGTTTATTAAAAAAACCAAACTCTCTTTTGCAAGTTTATTCTGTGCAACCTATCAGCTCAGCTTCTATTTACAGACTTAGGGTCTGCAAAGCACTGGTTTCTGGTTTTATACTTGCAAACAGCAGGGGAAAATAAGTGTTTGCACTGGCAACTATTTGTGTGTGCAATTAAAGTCATTTAGATGTTCAGGTACATACTTTCTGGGTGCAGTCAAGTATTTACAATAGATGTGACTGACCTACATTGTGCCAGGTTAAGGCTGGGTTGCAAATTAGGCCCTTAAGCTATAGCGTTTAACCCTGAACGTAGAAGTCCTATTTCAGTGCAGCACATGCAGTGATCTTAACGCTTCAAATAATCACACAAACTTTCACAGCTTTTTTAGGCATGGCTGTACAGTCAAACCTTATTACTAAGATGCTGTTGGGACCAGCTAACTTGGTTCATTCTGTTTTGGTCATGTATATTATTTTTTACTAATCAGCAGGGATTCTGTACTTAACTAAAAAATTCAAAATTTTTGTTAATGTGCATTTCAAAACAAAAAGTTAGTAAGTGAGCTTTGACTGTATTTGTCACAGTTTTCCACAAGACACTGCATTGTGAAATGAAGGATGTGCCTCCACTGTATTTTTTCTTTGGGTGTTCTTTCTTTGGCTATAAATGATGATGGGAGGCGGGAATTAAATTTGATGTACAAAGGAGCTAATGAATACTGATGACAAAAGATACAGCACTGCAGCAGGCTAGACAATTGTTTTGTATAAATTTTGTCATAGTATTTCATTTTAAAATATCCAGCAGTAAGAATCTTACCAAATAATCCTTATGAAGCACTGTTTCAGAAGATGCCTAACCTTATAAAGGGAAATTAGATGACATTTTTCTGTTGGGAAATGCTAAAGTAAAACTTAGACTTGAAAGTACTATAATAAGAAACTTTCAGCACACCGGATTTCTAGAATCATTGAATTTAGAGATGGAAAAAGATCTGTTAGATCATCCAGTCCATCTCCTTGCTAATGCTGGAGAATTCTCACAAAGAAGATAAACATAGTCCATGTACAGGACTCTCTCCTGAACTATTTCTGTACCCAAAATGCCCGTCAACTGTATTGCTGAGATTGGATGGGACTTCAGTGGGAATTTTAGGGTCTTGATCCTGCAAAGTCCTGAACACTCATCAGGTTCTGACTAAGCATTCCTGCAAGTTGCTGAGATTGCTTAACTTTCACTAAAGTTAGTGGGAGTCAAGGTGTTTCAACAGCTTGTGGGGTTGAATCCTGTGTGGCAAAGGAATGCAGGATCTGGCCCCAGTTGCATCCTTTTCCTTCGAGCCAGTATGCAGGGATGTATACACTACTTTGTTTAAACAGTAGCACACGTGGATTTTCAAGTATTATTTTTCTAGTATCAAGCTAATAGGTAATATGTATGTTTTGCTGTATTGCCATCAATACTGTAAAAATGTATAATCAGTACAGCTTTAATTCTTGTAAAACTGAAATTGGTTTGTAAAACAATGTACAAATTGTGTTTCATAGACAGAAAGGCTTGTATTACTGAATATGTAATATATGTGAAATGAATATATCATAGTCTATTTTTGCCATGGAAATAAATATTTGAAGCAATTTTGTTTGAGTTGTACTGAAAAAAGCAGTCAGTGAACTTAATTATGATCAGTCCAAATACTTTCCTAACTCCTAGATGCGATGGCAAAGATACATTCAGTATAATAGATCCCCTTTCCTAAAGTCTACAGCAGATACTGTAATGCACCTAAAGGAGATGGTAAATCTCTTGCTACTGAAAATTAAAGATATTAATAATTATCCCCTTTGCAGCAAAAGCCTCATGATTTCTGCCCTGCCATTATCACCTCATAGTCCATTTTGCATTATGCAGTGAGAGTAATATTAAGAATGTTCAATTATGAATACCAGCAGTTCCCTTCAATGAAAAATTAGAAAGGGAGGGATAACATTTGACCTCCCTAGAAAATTTTGTTTTCAGTAGCTCTGAAAGTAATGTACACTAGAAACAGAGTGGTGGTGATAAACCGCCTTATAGATATGTTTATGGAATATATAACCTTAATAACTTGATATAAAAAGATTGGGATAGAAGGATTGAGGGTTAATTATGTATGAAATCCCCTGCAGCCAACTTGATTAGCCATATCATCATGATTTGTAACTTAAATAACAGAGTTAGTTGACAAACTCCAGGAAAA
The DNA here is from genome assembly GCF_011386835.1 of Chrysemys picta bellii. Classification (NCBI taxonomy): domain Eukaryota; kingdom Metazoa; phylum Chordata; order Testudines; family Emydidae; genus Chrysemys; species Chrysemys picta. Next base: position 122,293,669 of record NC_088794.1, on the reverse strand, counting down.
TTCCATCTTTACCCATAGATTATGTGCTGTAGCTTTGCAAAAACACAGTGTATCTGTATGGCCGTTCTTATATATTTCACAGTCATGGTAGCACCTTGTTGTTGCTTCTGTTGGCTTAGCTCAGGGATCGGCAAACTTTGGCATGCGGCCCATCAGGGAAATCCGCTGGCGGACCAGGACGGTTTGTTTACTTGCAGCGTCCGCAGGTTTGGCCGATTGCAGCTCCCACTGACCGCAGTTTGCTGTTCCAGGTCAATGGGGGCTGTGGGAAGCGGTGGCCAGCACGTCCCTTGGCTCACGCTGCTTCCCACAGCCCCCATTGGCCTGGCACGGTGAACCGCGGCCAGTGGGAGCTGTGAGTGGCCGAACCTGCGGACGCTGCAGGTAAACAAACAGTCTCAGCCCACCTGCAGATTTCCCTGATTTCCCCACATGCCAAAGGTTGTTGATCCCTGAGCTAAGCCAATAGAAGCAACAACAAGGTGCTATCATGACTGTGAAATATATAAGAATGGCCATACTGGGCCAGACCAATAGTCCATCTAGCCCAGTATCCTGTCTTCTGACAGAGACCAATGCCAGCTATAAAGTAGATATAAATGATACGTTTTCCAGTTATGATAATATCTTACTATGCCACCCCCACTGTACCATTCTAACCAATAGGCAGCCTTTGTCACTTAACACATTCATGAACCTGCTCACTGCTGAATAAGTAGTTTCACTACAATGGTCTGTCATAGAAACGCGGCGGTTGGTAAAATGGGCATTTCCCCACTAATCCAAAGACAGGAAGGCAAACAACTTCTGTACCTTTTGGGGAATTGTTTGCCTCTCTCATGCACTGTGTACAGGACATTTTCCATAATTTAGCTGTTGGGCGGTAGCATCAATTTGTCATGGGAATGTCATGGAAGCCTGATATGTGGACACTGAAGTAAAGCTAGCTTCCAGTCAGTGTACAATGCCAATTTTAACGTTTGTTTCTTTTTCCTGCAGTTCACATTCAAAAGCATAGACCCTGTTTAAGCTCTCACTACAATTATTTCTTCCAGTCAAGCTAGGGCGACATTTTCAAAATGCAAAAGCAGGACACATGCAGGAGCCCCGCTCCCTCCATGGCTCTGTCCCCAGCTCCTCCTCTTCCCCCCTGATGCCCTGCCCCCTGGTCAGGCCAGAAGCTGGAGCTGGGCTGTGGTAAGAGATGCCTAGGGAGCCTGGGCACTGTGGGGAGCCCCAGATCCTCCATCTACCCTGGGCGGGGAGCCTGAGAGCAGCCCTAGCCAGTGTCCCCACCCCCAGAGCGTACCGTCCAGGGGAGGTGGAGGGTCCCGGGCTCCCTCGGCAGCTCTTACTACTGCCCAGCTCCTGGCCAGGCATGGAGCCTCAGGGGGAAGAGGAAAAGCAAGGGGCAGGGCCTTGTGGTGAGGGGGGGCTAAGGCCCGCCCCCACCCCTGGGAAAAAGCTGGCGTTGCCCCTGCGCCTCAAGCAGGTGTGGAGCAATGCCACAGGGAATCTGGGCCAAATGCTGTTGCAGGGTCACTCAGCCCAGGACCGGGACTTGAACTCTGCATTTTGGGACTGTCCCACCCAATTCGGAACAGGTGGTCACCTTAAGTCAAATGTGTTGAGTCAAACTCAAAAGGTAGCCCAGGGTTATTTTCACAAACGGGACTTGGGCCTAATGCCACGGCCCCGAGTTAGGCATCCAGGCTTTCCAGACAATGTGGGGGAGAGTAAGGTGCCTAAGAAAGGGGTCATCAGAAGCCAGCATGCTGAGCAGGGTGCTGCCTAAGCTAGCCAGGAGTGAAATGCTCAGGAAAGGGGTGGTGGTCAGATTCACAAAGGAACTTAGACACCTAAGTCACATGGATCTAGGCCTTACGCCTCTTGACTGACAGGCTACAGGGAGGTGCCTATCTCCACACAGGATCTTCAGCCATCAACCCTCACCTGGAGTTAGGGTTGATCTGGCTTAGGTGCCTTTCTCACATCTAGGGACCCATCCCACCCAATTATAGCCAATTGGTGGGGGCATTTGGGGCACCTGCTTTCAGATCCGTGCACTGCTTGATTTGGAGTAGGGACTTGAACCCAGTTCTCCCACATCCTAGCTGAGGGCCCTCATACGCAGCCTATTGCGTATTCTAGGGTAAGTGGCTCAAGCTCTCCTGTTGGAGCTGTTCCACTTTGTCTGCATCATTAAATATTCACTGAGACAGAGAATGCCTCCTGGTGTAGGGTTTTATGAGCCATGGCATTAAATGGTAAGCGGAGTCTCCAAAGATCACAATGGGCATTTCAACTTCCCCTGTGGTGATCTTCTGGTCTGGGAGGAAAGTCCCAGCTTGCAGCTTCCTGAACAGTCCTGTGTTCTGAAAGATCTGTGAGTCATGCACCTTTCCGGACCAGGCTGCGTTAATGTCCATGAAATGCCCATGATGATCCCCAAGTGCCTGGAGAACCATAGAGAAATACCCCTTCCGATTTATGTACTCAGAGAGTAGGTGGTCTGGTGCCAGAACTGGAATATGAGTCCCATCTATCGCCCCTCTGCAGTTAGGGAAACCCATTTGTGCAAAGCCAGCCATAATGTCACGCACGATGCCCAGAGTCACGGTTCTTCTGAGTAGGATGCAATTAATGGCCTTGCAAACTTGCATCAACATGATTCCAATGGTCGACTTTCCCACTCCAAACTGGTTAGCGACCGATTGGTAGCTGTCTGGAGTTGCCAGCTTCCAGATTTCAATAGCCACCTGCTTCTCCACTGGCAGGGCATCTCTCAATCTTGTGTCCTGGTGCTGCAGGGTGGGGGTGAGCTCAGAAAACAGTCCCATGAAAGTGGCTTTCCTCATCCAAAAGTTCTGCAGCCACTGATCGTCAACCCAGACTTGCATGACGATGTGATCCCACGACTCAGTGCTTGTTTCCTGAGTCCAAAAGCAGCGTTCCACTGTGGTGAGCATGTCTGTGAAAGCTACAAACAATCTTGTATCGTATGCGTTATGTGAGTCGACATCATCATTGGACTCCTCACTGTCAGTTTGTAGCTTAAAGAGTAACTCGACTGCAATTCGTGACGTGCTGGTGAGACTCATCAGCAAATTCTTCACAAGTTCAGGATCCATTCCCGCAGACCAAAAAGGAAGACCGAGTATGCAGTATAAAAAAAGTTCAAAGATGGTGCCAAATGTGGACGGAAACACAGGGATTGCTGGGATGCGAAGCGATGCATCACGGGGCATTGGGACAGGACCCAGAATGCACCCCACTACCGCTCCGCCTTCACACAAGTCACAGCGCCAGAATGGGAAGAGGTGCTCTGTGGGATAGCTGCCCATAATGCACCGCTGCAAGTGCCACAAATGTGGCCACGCCACTGCGCTTGCAGGTGACAGCGTGAACACACCGCAGCGCTTTCCCTGCTGCGGTCTCCGAGGGCTGGTTTAACTTAAAGCACTCTACATGTGCAAGTGTAGCCATGCCCTGAGTCTTTCCCCCTGTGAGTCCCTTTATAACCTGTTTTGTGACCGTTGAGTATCCCACTTTGGGAATTTTCTTCTTGCTCCACTTCCTCCCCTCCCAGCAGACAAGTTAGAGAGAACTGTTTCTCCTAGGGTGCAATTCCTCGTATGTTCTCCACAGGTAAGGCCTATTAGATGCTAATTGTCCTTAATTAATCTGTTGTTGTCTCTAGAATGGTAGGGTTTAAAGGTTGATCGGGAATGATGGATACACGGTGACAGAGAGGCACTCACGACACAGCAATTTTCATAGTAACAACTGCATAATATCATCCAGAATTCATACACCATGCATAGGTTCCCCAAATGGTCACAGTAAGCGTGAATGTTATTGCGAGCAGGGTGCTGTTGTGGAAAAGCTGGCTGAAGAGGTGAGTTTTGAATTTTGAATGGAACATGATGATTAGGTGATGATCCTAATTTCATGGGACAGTAATTTCCATAATCTCACTCCAGCTCTTTATGAAGGTTCTGCGTCCTGCAATCATGAGTCACGTTCAGCTAGTTGACAGTGTAATTGTCCCAGTAGCATATAACCACCACAGAGGGCCACAGCTGCAGTGGCTAGGACCAATTTCACATGAGCTTTGAAATCTGGACAATGATCTTGAGCGGGACACTGTGTTCATAGGGGAACCAGTACAGAGAGCAGGATACTGGCATGTCAGTGGCCATTTATCTTGAGATTTCTTTCTCTCTCCATGCTGTGTAATGGTGGAGATAAGGAGAAACATTTGAGTCAATGTCCTTATTGGGAGCATTAGTAGGAGTTTTGCCTGGGTAGGGACTTCACGCTAGACCTATAGCTTGTCAAGCACTTGGGGATGAAAGGGCACAACATAAATGTAGGAGATTATATGTAGCAGAGCTAAGCAAACTTCTCCTGTCCCATTTCTGACTAATCACTACAGCTCCAAAACTGATCTGCATGACAAGACCTCAGACAGACATCTAAATTTAAACCAAACATCTGTCATCCCAGACATACCAAACCAGTATTATTTACAGCTCTGCTTATTCTACGGATTTAAGATATCTGCTCTAATGAACAAAACTACTAGGAAAGACTTGGAGGGCTTGCTCATCAGTATGTTAATCTAGGCTACTAAATTCAGATTATTATTTTATTAATAGCATTTCTAAAGTGACAGTCACATGCCTTTACATACATTTAAACATCAAATCCTTCCAAGAAAAGACCCAGACATGCTTCTCCTGTTCAGAGGCAAAGTAAGAATTTTCACTAGGGTTAAGTGCCTACAAATAAAGTCTTGTGTGCGGGCCCATACACAAACACCTCCCCACACACACACACAACTATTCTTCCACTGAATACAATTGAAATTTAATCCTGTGTAGACAAATGCTTTTGCACAATACTCCAGTGAGTCAGTTGTCTGCAGAATCTAGTTTGTTTTAGTTAGATTTACTGTAGCTTTTTGAAGCTTCCAGATATCAGTTGCTAATTTCCTGTACTCTGGCAATAGAGAAATATGTACATCTGTTCCTTAGTGACTTCATCTCTGAGTCGCCAGAAATAATGAATGTCCTGATCTTGCACAAAATCAGACCTCTCTTGAGGGCTGCAGGTCCCCATCATTCTAGATTGCTCAGGTAGGTATAAGTCACTGAATTTTCAGATAACTCCTTTAGTTTTGAGAAGCACTGACTGATGGACCTATTGAGGCTGAGGGTTCAGGAATCTGGAGGATTTTATGCAAATGATGCAGTGCCTCTATTTTCATATCTAATGACTATCCGTCACCTCATTTGCATAACACTTCTTATTTTTAATGAAGTTGCTGGAATGTTCTGCTCCTCATAGTATCAACTGCTCTGCTACAGTGACAAGGACTAAACTCATAGAATATCAGGGTTGGAAGGGACCTCAGGTCATCTAGTCCAACCCCCTGCTCAAAGCAGGACCAATCCCCAGACAGATTTTTGCCCCAAATCCCTAAATGGCCCCCTCAAGGATTGAACTCACAACCCTGGGTTTAGCAGGCCAAAGCTAAAGAGCATGATTAGATTTTTTGGTGGTTTTATGCTTCCCTCTCAGTAGGACTTAAACACAAACTGAGGCTATTAAGCCTTTGGGTTTGTGATTTATTCACTGACAACCCAATGTGCTCTCTCCTATCTGGAGCTCCAGCAGCCACTACAGGAGGGGAAGAGTGGAGCCCATATACCACAGTAAAGGTGGAAGGGCGACTACGGTATCTCAGCCAAACCAAGCAAAATGCCACATGAACTCCTTTTATAATGTTACATACATAGCCCACAGGGGCTCCAGCTGGCGGAGGGCTCCTGGTTCCTTCAGAGGGACAGTCTGTCTCTGGGTGGGTATTTCAGACTCACCTGCATAGTTTCCCAAGAGTTGAGATCACAGAGGCTGTATCCTGAGTATGCTGGTGCAACTGCTGTTCCTCCTCCCCACAGTTTTCATAGATTCTAGGACTGGAAGGGACCTCGAGAGGTCATCGAGTGCAGTCCCCTGCCCGCAGTTGTTGATTCCATTGTGAACTCCCTGCTGTTGCACACAGGGCATGTGAGGGAGTCTATCCCATCATGCATCATGGTCTCTATGCTCTGACAGGAAGTCGGGGAGCTGAGATACAAACCCACACTGGCCTAGTCTCAGTAGTCTCCGCCTGGTTGCTCCAGCTATATGTAGCTTGACTTGTTTTTTTTCACTCGAGGCCCCTCAAGACACGAAGTGGGTATTCACCCATGAAAGCTTATGCTCCAATACGTCTGTTAGTCTATAAGGTGCCACAGGACTCTTTGTCGCTTTTTACAGATTCAGACTAACATGGCTACCCCTCTGAGGCTGAAGTGTGTGACGCATCGGCGCAAGCCACAGCCAGCTAACATGGCTTCAACCGTGCATCCTTAGGGAATTTTTCAAACATGTTAAGCTACCTTGATTGAGCTAACACATTTGAAAAACGCAGTCTTTTTGCCTGTCAAAACAAGGCCTCTGACTTAATTGAGGAGAGTGTCTTGGTTCCAGGAATTCACCCTCCAAAGTTAGAACAATCCTCTATCAACTGCAGGTACATAGTAAGTAACCTGTTTTTTCCCCCTTATTACTCTCTCTAGGCTGCATAGTGCATGCTAGAACCAATACATGATCCAAATAGGCACATCAGTTCCCTGCATGATACAGAGGGGAGAGTGGATTGTACTTTGCAGGCAATCAAGAGCAGAATTTAATTAGGAAAAATCAGCAAAGTGCAGTTGTGCATTAAAATTAAAACATACACTGTTTGTAAATGAAGTGTTTGTCTTCTTCCCAATCGTAGCTTTTGATTCAGAGTATAGAAGGAGCTGTTCCATATCAGAATCAAGCACATCGGTTATACAAATCCATACAGCAAGTATCAGGTGTACTGATCTGATGCACTGTAGCATGTTAGGAAACAATTTGCATAAAATAGAGAGTATGGTGAGTACGTGGGTTATCTAATATTTATGTACTGCTGGAGTGTGGTCACTGTCTGAAACAAATTCATCCCTAGTACCACTGAGTTAGGAGTGCTGCCAAGTGTATTTGTGCCATCAAGCTGGAAAATGAATGCTCCATATGAGTCAATTTGCATGAACGAGGTTATCCTACTTATCCCACAGCACACTGTTAGCACTTAAATAATGAAAAGTAAATAGCAGTGAGATTAATTTACATTTTGTGTTGCTAATCTGCAGAGAAACTGGAGAAAATGTGCTAAATGGCATTGGTGAGCATTCAACCATAACTGAGTCTGATTCTACTGATCATGGAATGATAGAAATGTAAGGCTGGAAGGGACCTCAAGAAGTCATCAAGTCCAGCCCCCTGCACTGAGACAGGACCACATAACCCCAGACCATCCCTGATAGGTGTTTGTCCAACCTGTTCTTAAAAACCTCCAATGATGAGGATTCTACAACTCCCCCAGGAAGCCCATTCCAGAGTTTAACCATCCTTATAGTTTGAAAGTTTTTCCTAATATCTAATCTAAAATTGCCTTGCTACAGATTAAGCCCATTACTGATCTATATTAGCAGACAGCTTTGGGGTTGGGTTTTCCCATTCATATATCATTAAAAGCCTGGTTTGCTTGTTCTGAAGTTGGCTTTTTGCTGTCGATGTGTGTCACAGGGTGAGCTGTCCCTTGAAGGGAATTGGGGCTCAGCCTCACCTATGCCAGGCTTAGCCCTCCTCCCCAGATGGAGGGAATGAATACAAGGGCCACATGATGGTGAGGATGTGACTAAGAACATGGGGGGTATGAGGGCAGCCTGAGAGGAGCTGGGGAGAGCCTTCCTGGAGTACATGTCATTAAGCAGAGGGAGAACAGTCAGGAAAAGGCCAGTGAGGAAGCCTAGGCTGAGGAACACTCCGGAAGGCCTGAGGGGCCTGCAGGGAGTAGGAGCCACATAAGATGAAAGCTTAGGCTGGAAGAGGAGTAAGAACACTATACCAATGGTGTGAGGTGGCTATGAAAGGGTGTGGGGTTCTAAACTTGATATTAATAAACCAATTCATCAAAAGGGAGAGTTAGTGAGAAAAACACTGGCAGTGTAAATGTGAGGCCCTGGGGAAGAAGGGGAAACTGAGGCAGCAGCAGGGCCTGAAGGCAGACTGAGTAAGCCTTGCTACAGTGTGAAATTGGCACCTGGGACATGTGCACCCTGCCTCTGGGAAGCCAAACAGCCAGCATATGGCCCTCTGCTATCTGTATCAACTATGTTTTTGTACCTGTAAAATGCCAGTAAAGTATGTGCCAGATGTTATTTCCAATCTTGATCCTTGCTGGAGAGTTAGCTGGCTCTGTAAATATGCTCTGATGGTGACAGGATGACTTGATATCTTACTACAACTAGCTTAATTTCTCATATATATGCATGTGTATAGGATGGTATAGTTGTGGGGAGGGGTCATCTTGTGCTGTGTGATTCATCTTCTGGAACCAGCTTGCTTCTATCTCCTGTTAGCTCTGCAATGTGCAGTAGCTCTCGCACAGATACTGGAACAGTCCAACATTCTTTATGGTGTTGGATTCCTGAGATGACTCTGCACAGGATCATGTGTAATGGATCAGTCTCATGCTGCCCTCTGAGAGTATGAGTTCGCATAGCTCAGTGGGTTGCCTAGCTGGGGTTTGTTTTGTTTATCTCAGATACCTCACTACTCAGTTATTCTAGCCCTTACTTACCATTCTCAAGGGCTCATGTCACCCACACCATACTTCCAGCTGAGGACTGGATAAGACTCACTCCACTGGAGGCTATGAGCACGATTTTGTAAACAGTAAGCAAGATTGCTGCTTGGAAATGCGAGTCATGCCTATTCCATAGGGACTGGGTGTTCTGCTCCTCTAGCATTCTCATCCCACTCTGGTCTGGGAGTGGGCAAGAGAATGGCTTGGGCTATATAGCCTGAGGGCTAGCTCCACAAAAAGGACTTAGATGGTAAATGTTGCAATGCTGTGTTCAGGCATCCGGCCACCTAATGGAATCCCCAGGCCCAAGTTACGCACTCAGGAGAGTTAGATGCCTAGGAATGGGATCCAGAAAAGCCAGCTCACTCAGCAGTGAGTAGCCAGTAGGAAATGCTGAGGAAAGGGGTGAGTCCCAAGTCCTGCCCCTCAAAGGGACTTATGGGCCAAGCCCCATGCAGGATTCACAGCTGTGAACTCTCTCCTGGTGTTACAGTGCCAGGTCAACCCTTTCTTCCAAAAACAGGCAGAACCTCTGCCTTATAACTTTAGCCAGTGGTTAGCCTGCTCACCCAGGATGTGGGAGCCCCAGCTCCAATTCCTCCCTCTGCCTGATGTGGACCAAGGATTTCAACCTGCCTCTGAGGAGGGTGCCCTCACCACCAGGCTATCTCCTGTTGAAGCTGTTTTACTTCATATCACTGATTTAAATAGTCATGTGGGGAGGCAGAGCTAAGTAAGGGTGGGTGTGACTATAGCCTGGTGGTTAGGGCGTGCTCCTGGTTTGTAGGAGACCCCTGTTCAAGTCCTCCTTCCACTGGCTATTTAAGCAAAGCAGAATGGCTTCAGTGGGAGAGAGCAACAGAGCCACACTCTAGGCTATCTCATAGCTGTCTCCAGAGCTGTGGGTTCTGAGCCTTGCTCCACATCTGGCACAGGGAGGATTTGACTCAGTATCTCCACATCCTGGATAAGAACACTAAGCACCAGGCTAATAGTTATAAAGTGTCTTGTATGGGGCCTGATCTGTTAGGTGGCCCCTAAGCATGCCTATTGGATTGGGCCCCGCCAGTGAGATAGGTGGGGAATACCTAATTTGAAGATCCTGCAAGGGTTTAGGGATGGGCTAGGCACCCAGGCCCCTGAACTTTGGTGGCAGGGCACATGCCCAACAGCAAATGTTTAGGTTCTTAGGGGATTTTATCAGTGGAAACTTAGGCATGGAGGGAATTTAGGTACCTACATGGTTAGGCAGCAGCAAAACAGGGGTTTTGAAGATCTACATTTTGGATTTAGGTGCCTGAAGTGCGTTAGGCTGGTTTGCAAAAGACTCAGGGCTAGATCTACATAGGAATTTAGATGCTCAAGTGCCTGCATAAATGATGGTGGTAAGTATAACTGGCTTCTGCAAATTGCTGATGGGCTCATCAGATACAGCTCCTGTCCCTAGTTGTATGTTACAGTGAGACTACTTGAGAGAGTAAGGGTTGCACGAGCAGGCCCTTTGTTTTCACTACTGAAGACAGAGTCCAGCAGCTAAGGTAGTTTTCTACATATAAAAAAAACCCTTGTTTACAGTAAACCAAAATATTTTTAGCTCTAGTTTCCTTCCTCTCTGTGAACCATCCTAATTCCTGATCAAGGGCTGGCTGACACTGAGGCCTTCCCAGTTTTTCATTGAGCAGGTCCAGTTTTAGATGAGCTCAGAGCTGCTTGGCAGATTCATTAGTAGCCATCATGTAAGCGATGACTGGTATTCTTCTCTTTTCCCACCCACTCCGGAGATACATTACCCAGTGACATGTTTGGCTTCCGCTGGCCCAAGACCTATGCGTGGGTGTTTGAAATTGGACCTCTTGGCTAGTAGTGATGTGACCTGTTGCAACAACTGCTGCAGTGGTTTGTTTTACTATTTGCCTGTTCATGTGTAATTACTATCACTGTTAAGGAAACTGATAGTTGCTGGATAGAGCAGATTTCAATTTTGGGGAGGAGGGTTCTACAGAAGAAAACTGAAAGATTTGACTGTTTGTGTATTTGTTTTTAATCCCTACCTGCTGTTCCTTTCCCCCTAAGCGGTATCTACCTGTGTGCCCTTCCTTAGATTGTGAGCTGCCGGGGATGGTGTCAGTCCCTTCTTGAATGTCTAAAACACGCTCTACGCTGAGTCAGACTATAATCAAATGATAAAAACTCTGGCATTTATAAAGACAGCATTAAATAATAGTTCTCAGCCCAGAACCTATTGTCTGCAACAAGGGAGATTTAGGTTAGATATTAAGAAAAAACTTCTAACTATAAGGGCAATTAAGCTCTGGAATAGGATTTGAAGGGACGTTGTGGAATTCCTGTCACTGGAGGTTTTTAAGAAGAGGCGGGACAAATACCTGTCAAGGATGGTTTAGGGCAGTGATGCCCAAACGTTTCCCGTCATGCCTCCCCTTACAGTAATGGAATCTGTCCGTGCCTCTCCCTCCATTACAGCACAGTTGGCTCAGCAGAGGAGCTGGGGCTGCAGGTGGAGCTGGGGACAGAACTGGGGATGGGGGAGGAGCTGGGGCTAGAGGTGGAGCTGGCCTCGGGGCAGAGAGGAAATGGGGGCCGGAGCTGGGCTGGGGGCAGAACAGGGGGCGGAGTGGAGATGTGGTTGGGGATGGAACTGGGCTGGGGGTGGAGTGGGGCTGGGTGGCGCTCCTTCCCCACCCCCATGGGGGCTGGCCTGGGCCCCACTGTGTGCGCCCCTGAACTGAGGGGGGCACCCCACAGTTTGGGAATCACTGGTCTAGGGGTACCTGGTCCTGCTTCAATGCAAGGGGCTGGACTTGGGGACTTCTCAAGGTCCCTTCCAGCCCTACATTTCTATGAAACAGAGACACCGAAAGGTTGTGACTTGTCCAAAGCCACAGAACCAACCAGCAGTAAATTTGGGAATACAAAATCTCTTGAGGCCCAGATCTGAATTCTGACCTCTGGGCCATACTACCATTGTGTGGGTTAGATATTTATTGTAAACTACATTTGGAGTTATTGGGCCTAGTTTTCCCTCACATCAGGATGCCTCTACAGTGCTTCAAGCAGTGCAAAAGGAATAAGTTACTCTTACTTTCAGCCCCCTTTACAGTGCTAGCATCAACAAGAAACAGCACCTCTATAAATTACTAGATATAGGGTCTGTTTCTCCACTTGCCCGGTATGGTCATTTGCATCTAGGCAAAGTGGGTGTGAACTGCTATCTTTACCCCCATTCTGGACAGGTGTAAATGGTGCAAGAACAGTAGAGAACCAGAGTCATTTATTAATGCTGGTTATCATGAACCCAAATAAGTTACTGTCTTATGCAGGACTAATAAGTAGAAACATTTTTTATCATTAGGGAAAGTGTTGACAAGGTGATAATATTTGACTGTAAGCAAAGTCTCCAGTTCTAATTAAGTAACAGCCACTGGTGCAGTAGTTGTAAGTGTAATTTGAAATAAAGATGAACACTATTAGGGTCACGTTCTTCTCTGACACCGACCCTTATTGACTAGAAAGGTACAGAGTGTAAGTCAGGACACAGCATTTACAATCGTAATGGTAGAGGTTGTGACTGTCTCATTCCCACCATAATATTTTGGTTTAACACTACTTCTGGCAAAACTTGAATATTGTGCAAGAGAAAACAGATACTGTGGTACTAAGGCAATACAGAAGAACACAGACAGACCAAAAAACAAGCTTGCACTATTGATAAATCTTATCAATGAAGTGGCCTTTGCTACATTAATTTCTGAAAATTGCAACCACACAAGTAACTGCACCCATTGGAGCTGAAGTTAGCAGTTGTAGCTAGTTCCTTATTTTGCAAAATTGTTTGGGAAAGACAGTCAATCAGAAAATGGAGGGAAGGAAACAGGTAGAGTTGTGTAAATGAGCTCTAGCCACCTAACCTTGTTTTTGGAAGAAGGAGATTAAGAGATAAAACCAAGAAAAGAGCAGGTACACTGGAACAGGTGCCCTTTTCCAGTCCCTAAAGTTTCTTATAATTAATCATAGCCTTTGTTTAGCCTCTTCAGTTGTGCTGTTCCACTACAGCAAAGACAATTACTTATTTCTCACAGATACTTCAGGATGAACTGGATCAGGAAGATGAATGTCAGTAATTTAAGGGGAAAAGTAGCAAGATGTGACTTATCCATATGTATTCTCAGGCCCAATCCATTTAGGTAAATGTTGAACCAACTAATTATACACTTAAAAAATACTGAAGTGTAAGATAGTGTAAGATACCAGGACAATGTCGAGCAACCCACAGTGCTTCCCTATGGCATTAACCCCTCTTTAACAGGTGGTACTGGTGGAGACACATCGGTGCAGCTACTGCATGAAGCTTGCTCAGCCACTGTTCAGGCTGTAGCTGTACTATAGATAAACAAAGAACTTCAGTCTCTCAGTTTGTCAGTGCAGTACGTTTCATGTGTACTAGTAGAAATACATATTTAAATAAAAACCTGCCCTTTCTACATTTTCTACATGATGCCTGATGTTTTAGCCAAACACTCCTGATCTTGAATTAAAGCCCAACTTTCGTCAATTTATTAAAACAAAAATATATGCAGCACTTTAAATCAAGGCTTTCCTCAGTGCAGGAAACTGAGCTGTACATTTTAGTGTTGTGCAGTTTGACAACTGTTGCAAAATCTCCACCCTCCTAAAATATCAATTGAGTCATGAACATCCAGATTAAAACAGTGTACCAACAAAGCCAGCCAACTGCAGCAGTTACCGAAAGATATCCTTTCTTAGCCAAGCAAGACGGCGGGAGGTTAAGTGAAGACTGAGGGTTGCTATTATGGGAGAAGTCCCACTGCTTTCTACAGCAGGTAAAGGCAGGGTAGAAAAGATCTGGCGATGAATACAGGAAAGAAGGGAGTGAAAGGAGGAGTGATCACCCCCTAGCAGCCAGTCACTGGCACAGAGAAATGCTCATGTTTCAGACTATGTAACTGGATTTGAAGAGGGGTTCATCTCCTCTTGGGAATTTAGGACAGCCTTGAACAATGGACTAGGAGTGCCAAGAGATGCAGAAATCCCCTCCAACGTGGATGCAAGAGACTCCATGTTCACTCTGCACATTTCCTGCAGACACTAAACTCTGTGTCTTGTTTTTGATGCTGATCAATCCTGAATTCTTCCTGCAAAGTGATACTGAAATGTTCAGTAACAGCTTAAGCTGTGATATTAGCTCTTGGTGGCAAAAGCTTATTATATTACAACTGTGCTTTAAATGCTTCAGTTATTGCACTCATTTATTATAAAAACAAAGAATAAATAATATAACTTATTATTACATCTCTAATAATCCTAAAAATATATACCTCTAATTTTAGCACTTTCAACAGTTATTTCCAAATTAGACACTTAGCTGAAATATATAAAGTCCTTTTTAACCAGTGACATTTGACACACTACAGGTGTATGTTAGTACATGAATCAGTTAAAGCCTGATTAATAATACTTGTACTCCTGCTGGAGAGGCTATAGCAGTGTCCAAAGAGAAAAGTTAAAGGTAAAATGAATGATTCACTAGCATTTATTTAACAAACGTCAGCTCTCTGCAACAGTCTACTGTCTTGTTCTGCAGCTAGTTCTTGTCTACTACTTTACATAGAGGAAATTTGAAGGGCCTCTGCAAAGTTTTCCTCAAGATCATCAAGTTCCTTATTTGATTCAAAGTCACTGTCACACGTGGTTGAGTTCAGTGTTGGCTCAAATGTGTGTGAAATATCTGGGGCTTCTTCAGATTGCACTGAAGAGTAAGGATCTGTTCCAACACTCGCCACTTCAGTTCTATCTTTTGAAAAGATATCCTTGTCATGAATCTGCTTTGAAGTTTCACTGTGTATGGGGTGTTTTAGTTTGTCTGTCTCCTTTGATAATAAATCCATGGCTTTTAGGAACTCCTCACTTTTTGTAGTCTTATTTTGTTTCCAATTTTTGCTGGTAAATTGGAGCTGGTCCAAGGTCTCAAATCTTTCCAGATCAAATGGGTCAATCACTTCCATGCTGCCATTGACTCTCTCAGATTTCTCTGTGCTGCAGCCCAGGTCGACTTTGAGGACATCCAGTAGGTGGCGCATTTTGTTCTAGAATTTAAGGGAAGAAATAAGGTTCTTAATCACTTATGGCCCACTCCACAGCTGCCTGCAGTCTTAAGACAGGATCTGTAACAGATTTCATAGTCCAAATAGCTGAATATATTAAGAATTTATTTTCAAATTAGCATGTTCCATTTAGTTACATTTATGAGGAAATACAGGATGCATAAAATCAAGTAACTTAATTATTCTTATAATTACTTTGCAGAAAACAATGATCAAGTTTCTGAAATAACTGTTACCCAGTGCATGAAAGTATGCATGATGTGGGTGATCTAGAAAGGTCACATTTCCCACTTGCACTGCTGACGAAGTACCACCACACAATCTCTCATTTAAAAGGTGGATCTCTACTGAGGGTTATGGCTACATTTGCAGCATTTTTAAAAGTGCACTTTGGAAAGACCTCTCTGAAGTCATTTACATGGACTGAGAACATTACAGACTCTGTTCGGCAAAAGAACATACCTCATCCAAACGGTGTTTATTTTGCTCTATGTGACGCTCAAACAATCTCTCCAAAACCCTAAAAATAAATAAATAAGTAAGGCTCAGGCAGATCATTATTTTGAGAAGAGAAAGAAAGAATGTCCTAAACAAGTCTAGATGAGTAAAGGATTCAAGCTCCAGAGTCTTCATGCATTTACTAAGGGAAAATAATCAGATTCCCCTCATTATACTTTGTCACAAAGAGGCCAACATTGTGTCTACAGGTCTGTCGCATCTTACGCTGGGGTTACGTTCTGCGGTCAGCGCGTAAAGCGAAAACCACGTATAGTCAAAATTACATTGAGTGTAATGGCGGGCGGAATCGCCCACACTACAGGAACAGTATTTAAATTGTTATTTTTCTCTTTTTTTGTGTTTTTGTTTTTGCCGATCGCGTAAAGCTGAATTCGCGCATATTAAATGCGCGTAAGATGCGACAGACCTGTACATGCTAACAGACATTTACTCAGTGGGCCAGGCCTTGTCATAGGGCTGAATGAGAACACTAACTGATGTACCCCTTGCTCTGTCTTAGCCAGTCTCAGCTCAGGTAGAGTGAGCGGATGCCACAGGCTGAAGTATTCACTATCCCATAACCCCTCCTCATAGTGGCTGCTGATGTGCAGAGGTACAAGCAAAATCCTATACTCCCAGCAGATCCATTGTCCCAGGCCCTATACTCCCAGCAGACCCTCTGTCCCAGGGGAGGGGGAAGAGACAAAACACAGCTTCAGCAGCTCACTATGGCAAGGGAGAGAAGATCCCTCAGGCCCTAAAGGCCCGCTATCATGGCCTGTGGGGAAGGCAGAGAGAAAGAACCTCTGGTCCCTTCTTCAGAGACTGGGGAGAAGAAACTGTGAGGAGAGAGTCAGGAAGGAGATGGTGCTAGGGCACCTCTGTCAGTGCCAGGATTGATACGGGCTGTGCCCCTCTGCTCCAAAGTGGGGGGAAGGAGGAAGTGGAGTAGAAGGGTGGAGAATGTGCACGAAGGAAAGAGTGGGGGGGATGAGGAAACAGATTGAGAATAGAAAGAAAAAAGAATTAGTGAGGGAAAGAAAGGAGAGACTGGAAACAGGGAAAGAGAAAGAGGACAGGCCGGTTGTTGGGGATGAGAAAAAGAGAGACAGAAGGAAGAGAATTCAGTGCACAGAGAGAATTTAACGGTAAGGGAGAATAACCATTGGAACAACTTTCCAAGGGACATGGTGGACTCTCAATCATTTGAAGTTTATAAGATTGGAGATCTTTCTAGTAAATACGTTATAGTTGAAACAGAAATTATGGGCTTAATGCAGAAATTACTGGGTGAGGTTCCTTGCTTTGTGTTATATAGGAGGTCATCCTAGATTATTACAATGGCCTTAAAATCTATGTATCTCTGATAGGGGAAGAGTGACAAGAGATGGAGAAGGAGAGGAAGAAAGAGAGCAGACTATGAAGATGTGCCAAGATCTACAACAGAAGTAAAAGGAAAGGAGAGAGAATGAGAGCAAAGGGAAGTTATGTTTTTAGAAGTGTATTTAATAGGAAGTTAAATGCCAAAATCTTATTATAAAAATGTCACCACGGTCAGAGATACTGCACTCCACATGGCTTACAGAATCCAATCTGTTCTGCGCACAGTCCCTACAAACCTTAAAACAAAGATATCTAACCTGTTGGAAAATAATCCAAGCTTCAAAATTTCATCTGTTACATCTTCAATGAAACTCAAATACCGAAGCTCTTCTTCTCTGCACAGAGAACAGAAAATGCAGTCTGAATGTTTAAAAGTAGAGACATCTGTCACACAACAGAGCAAGAAGCTTTACCTGCTAAGGGAAATTACTTAGCAAATACCATGGAGAAAATGGAAACACTTATAGCTCTTGGGACCAACTTAGCTTCTTGTCTTACAGAAGACAAGTTACTTAGGTCCCATGTTTAGGTTGAATAAAGATAAGCTCTGTATAAAGTACGATGATATCTGCAGAAAAGTTGCCTTGGCATGTCAGAGCAAAACTGTCAAGCTTTATGTTAACTTCCTGCTCTTGTATAAACTAGTCCAGAGCTCCTGAGGTGGGCAGTCCTGCAGGAGGGGTGACAGATCACAACCTGCTTTGTGCTGTGAGATCTGGAAGGCTAACACTGCTCAAGAAATGGGTAGTGCTAGCCAGGTAGGGGGCAGAGACATGATGCAGCACAATGCTCTGATTCAACAGCTTTCACAGGGGTTTCTAGGGAACTTCAATTGCTACTCTCTGGTGGAAGGGCAGTGTTTCCACTGAAAACCTCCCTTACTTCAGGCATTGCTGGTGCAGGGAGAGGTAATGGATAGCTCTCGGAGCCAACTTCACTCATTCTGATCCTTTTTTTTTTAAATTTCAATGGAAACAACCCTTTAGCAAGACAGAAACATTCCTCTGCGGTGTTTGCAACCCAAATGTTGCAGCATTCAGCTAGTGCAGGAGAATCAGAGAATGAAACTCACTAGCACCTAGCACAACAGGTCCTGCTCCAGGACCAGGGCTCCTAGTCACTATGGTAATACAAGTAATAATAATAATGATAATAGCCAATTTTCATTGTAGAGTCAGAGAGATACAGAAAGAAAAACAACGCCCTGAGTAGAAAGTTCATCAGATTAACATATTTTCAATGCTAACAGGCAAAGGTTTTACTAGTAACAATGCTAAGGAATTTTTTACACAAGGGTTTTAGCCTATACCTACTCCAGGAAGAACAGGGGAACACTAGACTGTTCAAACAGCTAAGCATTAAAAGTATTCTTCAGTGGCACGTGCAAGCAGCTGTCATTAAGAAATATGTAAGAGAATTAATCAGGCATCAGCATAAAAATATATTGATGTAATGTGTTGTAAAATGTCCTTTCAAGTAAACAAATGATATAGCTAAAATGAGTTGCTTGGATTGCGGGAGTTCAACATCACAAATGCCTTGAAGAGTGTTGAGGTGTTGTGGAGCTCTTTGGCTAACATTCCTTAGAACCAGTGGTGATGCCAATCACTATGGCTGGGAGAGCCTCCAAAAGTTTGGAGTTCTGTTGAGACAATCTAATAATAACAACAATAATAACAACGCAGTAATATGTTCCCCTTCTATAGCATCTTCCAAGGATTCCAAAAAGCTTTTCAGTCAAGTCCTCTTCAAGATAGGGAAGCATTATCATTCCTTTTATAGATGGGGAAACTAAGATATAGAGCAGGGGTCAGCAACCTTTCAGAAGTGGTGTGCTGAGTATTCATTTATTCACTCTAATTTAAGGTTCCGCGTGCCAGTAATACATTTTAACGTTACATTAGCTAACCTCCAGTCATCTGGTACAGTGACTGATTCAAACAATAGGCTATATTCCACTGTCAGTAGTTCAGCGATTTCTTATTGGAGTTCCTTCAGAACTCTGGGTTAATACCATCTAGCCCTGATGACTTATTACTGTTTAATTTATCAATATGTTCCAAAACACCCTCTACTGACACCTTAGTCTAGAATGGTTCCTCAGATCTGTCACCTAAAAGAATGGACTGGACGTGGAAATCTCAGTCACATCCTCTGCAGTGAAGACAGATGCCAAGAATTCATTCAGCTTCTCTGCAATGGTCTTATCTTCCTTGAGTGATCCTTCAGCATCTTGATCATCTAGTGTCCCCACTGATTGTTTGGCAGGCTACCTGCTCCTGATGTACTTACACATTTTTTTGCTGTTAGTTTTTGTGTCTTTTGCTATTTGCTCATCAAATTATTTTTTGGCCTGCCTAATTATACTTCCATATTTGACTTGCTAGAGTTTATGCTCTCAAAAAAGATCTCACAAAACTAGTGATTGGGCAACAAAATGGTAAATGAAATTTAATGTGGATAAATGTAAAGTAATGCACATTGGAAAAAATAACCCCAGCTATACATACAATATGATGGGGGCTAATTTAGCTACAACAAGTCAGGAAAAAGATCTTGGAGTCATCGTGGATAGTTCTCTGAAGATGTCCACACAGTGTGCAGAGGCAGTCAAAAAAGCAAACAGGATGTTAGGAATCATTAAAAAGGGGATAGAGAATAAGACTGAGAATATATTATTGCCCTTATATAAATCGATGGTATGCCCACATCTTGCCCAACTTCAATGTATACCCCACATTAAGAAACACAGTAAAAGAACTAAAAAAGAGCCACCGTGGCTTAACAACCATGTAAAAGAAGGCGTGAGAGATAAAAAGACTTCCTTTAAAAAGTGGAAGTCAAATCCTAGTGAGGCAAATAGAAAGGAGCATAAACGCTGCCAGATTAAGTGCAAGAATGTAATAAGAAAAGCCAAAGAGGACTTGGAAGAACGGCTAGCCAAAAACTCCAAAGGTGGTAATAAAAAGTTTTTTTAAGTATATCAGAAGCAGGAAGCCTGCTAAACAACTAGTGGGGCCCCTTGATGATCGAAATACAAAAGGAACGCTTAAAGACGATAAAGTCATTGCGGAGAAACTAAATAGATTCTTTGCTTCAGTCTTCACAGCTGAGGATGTTAGGGAGATTCCCAAAACTGAGCTGGCTTTTGTAGGTGACAAATCTGAGGAACTGTCACAGATTGATGTGTCACTAGAGGAGGTTTTGGAATTAATTGATAAACTTAACATTAACAAGTCACCGGGACCAGATGGCATTCACCCAAGAGTTCTGAAAGAACTCAAATGTGAAGTTGCGGAACTACTAACTAAGGTTTGTAACCTGTCCTTTAAATCGGCTTCTGTACCCAATGACTGGAAGTTAGCTAATGTAACGCCAATATTTAAAAAGGGCTCTAGAGGTGATCCCGGCAATTACAGACCAGTAAGTCTAACGTCGGTATCGGGCAAATTAGTCGAAACAATAGTTAAGAATAAAATTGTCAGACACATAGAAAAACATAAACTGTTGAGCAATAGTCAACATGGTTTCTGTAAAGGGAAATCGTGTCTTACTAATCTATTAGAGTTCTTTGAAGGGGTCAACAAACATGTGGACAAGGGGGATCCAGTGGACATAGTGTACTTAGATTTCCAGAAAGCCTTTGACAAGGTCCCTCACCAAAGGCTCTTACATAAATTAAGTTGTCAAGGGATAAAAGGGAAGGTCCTTTCATGGATTGAAACTAGTTAAAAGACTGGGAACAAAGGGTAGGAATTAATGGTAAATTCTCAGAATGGAGAGGGTAACTAGTGGTGTTCCCCAAGGGTCAGTCCTTGGACCAATCATATTCAACTTATTCATAAAAGATCTGGAGACGGGGTAAACAGTGAGGTGGCAAAGTTTGCAGATGATACTAAACTGCTCAAGATAGTTAAGACCAAAGCAGACTGTGATGAACTTCAAAAAGATCTCACAAAACTAAGTGATTGGGCAACAAAATGGTAAATGAAATTTAATGTGGATAAATGTAAAGTAATGCACATTGGAAAAAATAACCCCAACTATACATACAATATGATGGGGGCTAATTTAGCTACAACAAGTCAGGAGAAAGATCTTGGAGTCATCGTGGATAGTTCTCTGAAGATGTCCGCGCAGTGTGCAGAGGCGGTCAAAAAAAGCAAACAGGATGTTAGGGATCATTAAAAAGGGGATAGAGAATAAGACTGAGAATATATTATTGCCCTTATATAAATTGATGGTACGCCCACATCTCGAATACTGTGTACAGATGTGGTCTCCTCATCTCAAAAAAAGATATATTGGCACTAGAAAAGGTTCAGAGAAGGGCAACTAAAATGATTAGGGGTTTGGAACGGGTCCCATATGAGGAGAGATTAAAGAGGCTAGGACTTTTCAGCTTGGAAAAGAGGAGACTAAGGGGGGGATATGATAGAGGTATATAAAATCATGAGTGATGTGGAGAAAGTAGATAAGGAAAAGTTATTTACTTATTCCCATAATACAAGAACTAGGGGCCACCAAATGAAATTAAGGGGCAGCAGGTTTAAAACAAATAAAAGGAAGTTCTTCTTCACACAGCGCATGGTCAACTTGTGGAACTCCTTGCCTGAGGAGGTTGTGAAGGCTAGGACTATAACAGCATTTAAAAGAGACCTGGATAAATTCATGGGGGCTAAGTCCATTAATGGCTATTAGCCGGGATGGGTAAGGAATGGTGTCCCTAGCCTCTGTTTGTCAGAGGGTGGAGATGGATGGCAGGAGAGAGATCACTTGATCATTAGCTGTTAGGTTCACTCCCTCTGGGGCACCTGGCATTGGCCACTGTCGGTAGACAGGATACTGGGCTAGATGGAACTTTGATCTGACCCAGTATGGCCGTTCTTATGCTCCTTTCTATTTTCCTCAGTAAGATTTGACTTCCAATTTTTAATTGATGCCTTTCTGCCTCTAGATGTCTTTTAATGAAACTTAAATTTATATTTGTAAAAGCTTAAAAGGAACTTTAAATTTGTTGCCATTTTACTGTTTCACCCAATAAAAGAGAGAGGAAAAAATATACTTACTCAGCCTGGATTTTTCTCATTGCTGAGGATTCCATAGAATACATGGATGTCACACTAGTCAGAAAAATAGATATTAAAAAATAGCATTAGGCAATTTCCTAGAAACCTCCAATTCCCTGCATTTCACTCTCTTTCTGGAACAACCCACAATCATGAGATGCCCTCACCCTAAAGTGTCTGCCAAAGAACACCGAACCCCGGTGGTAATAACTGGGTTAGCTGTACCAGTGAGAGTTATGGGAATGTCACTAACATCCTTTATCCATTTCATCTCTATAGAAAACAATCCCCTGCTCCAGTGGTAAATTCCACTTCTTAACTTCAAGGCAGATGAGAGTTTCCTCTAATAGGAAAGGGACAGTCAGAACCTTTACCCCAAAGATGGAAGGTATCCCTCAGACTGAAAAGAAAGTCCCAATGTTACACCTGAGGCTGGGTTTCCATCATGGCAGTACAGCATCCCATAATCCATTTAGTGCTTTTAGTAGAACATTTAATATGCTGTATGTAACTCTTACTCATGCAAGTAATCTCACTGCACTCACATATCATCTTGGCACAGAAAGGAGGCTATTATTAAATTTCTTGTCATACAAACATCTCCATGACTTCTTCCATGCCACTATATATGGAGCTGAGCAAATAATGGATTTTTTGGTTTGATAGATACAGAAAAACCCAAACAAACTTTTGTTTCGGGTCAAACTAAACATTTAATCCGACCAAAAACAACATTCTTCCATTGTTTTGTTTCATTAAGTTTTCAGGTGTTTTCTACCCTTTAAAAAAATCTCTAACAAATATAACTAAATTTCTAAACCAATCTGCAAATAGTTTATTCACTGATAAATGCATTTTCAGTCAAACAAAACTATGTGCCAAAATAATAATAATAATAATAATAATAAAAATGCACCCAGCCCTAGCCCCAGATGCTTGGAACACTGTCCCAGAGACTGCCCACCAATCCACCACTCTTGCCTCTTTTAAATCTCTTCTAGAGACACATACACTTCTACCAAGAAGTGAGCTACCTATCATTTTAAATTATAGCCTCAAAGTTCATCAAGAAGTGTACACAAATGAATGGATTCTCTGCATGATCTTATTTATGTGACTCTACCTAACCCTACCCAGTGCCCTCTTGTTTGCATGTCCTCATAACTTCTATTCTGTAGAAATTCTAGACTGCAAACATTTGGGAGCACAGAGCTTATCTATCTGTTCTATGAGGTTCCTAACGCACCTGTATACAAGTGATGTATATATAATGATAATTTGAGGTGGCTCAAAAGATCAGTTCCATCTTAATCCCCCCTTTCTGAACTTGAAAACTAGATCAATTTCTGTCTGTCTTTCAGGTAGAAACTGAGACAAGAACTGGAAAGGCCATTTAGCATTGTAAGATTTACAATATTTCCTAGATTTCCAGTGGAAAATATTTCAGAAGTAGAGCTTTGATTGACTCACCGATTTATAGTTTGCCTATCACTGGCTCTTACGTTACAGAAAACATCACACAGATGTTTTAATCCTGATGTTTTACCCAGTGAGACTATATCTGCTATAGCAACATAGCATGAACTGAATACAAAACACACTTGTGCTTTGTCTTCAGATGAGACTTAGTATTTATTTTTAGCCTCTATGGCAGACAACAGGTGGATTATCAGGGATAATTAGCGATGGGCTCAGCTGGCAGTGTGGCTGTTTAGGGTAGAAGATGGGGTAGGCTGTGGTAACAGGACACATAAAAGCATTACAGTCTCATAGGAGGCAGTCTGCTATCTTGGGCATAGGTAGCATCACAATGTAGCTGAAGCTGAAGCACAGGTGGGAGGGATGGGATTGTAAAAAGGGAGGAGAAAAGGTAGCCATGAACAAAAAGGTGAAAGCCCGGGTACCGCCATCAGTCTAACTTAATATCACCAGTTACTGCTACATAGAGGTAAGAACCTATTCAGTATATGGCCTTGCTTCATGGGTAATTTAGATGATCAGATATTGGGGATCTCTTTTCCCTTGAAAGGTACTTATTCATGCATGACAATGGCAATGCATCAATAACACCATCACCACCAACCTAACAAAAGAAATAGCTTGTAAGTTCTGATCTTAGTTCTAGTGTGTCTAAGGAGTTATTAGCTGTGTTGACTCTGTCATACTCACTCCTGGCTAATGGAAACTCTTGCTCAAATAAGCACAGGAAATTTGGATGCAAGAACACAGTGATCTACATATTAAGAGATGCTAAGGTATATAAAGATTTCTTCACTTATTTCACATAAATCTCACTATATTGGCTTCATGTTGGAATTTTATCATAAGGAAAATGTGAATATTGCTTCCTGATCTATGCACAAAGTCATGAATCTCCAAAAGCTCCTTGCTATAAAACAGGGCTCGCAGACAGAAATGGTAATAATGACCAATGAGCCTAATAACTAGTGGGAAGGCAAGCAATAAAGAATGTTTGAAATATTTCCTTCTGCAAATCAGGCACCTTGGCAAGGAGTACTGAAAAGCATCCATCCTTCCCTCAGACTCATCTGGAGCAGATGTGACTTCAGCCTATAAACACAGAGATAACATCTTTATTATTGATGCAACACTACATAGCAAAACAAGGCTCAGAACATGGTTAGTCATAAGGCATCAGGAGTGTGGGGGGACAGGAAGTTTGTGCCACACACATAGTCTTTAGGAAATTCCAGCTTAGAAGACCAGGGGGAGAATTTTGTTAAAATTTTATCATCTGCATGTGATTCAGCTAATCTATTAACATTAGTTTTAAAACTATGTTCTTAATATCCTTTGCTATAATATTATAAGCATACAGCATCTTTTATTCAAGGATCTCAGAGTACTTACAAATATCAATAAAACCTCACAACACCTTTCTGAGGTCAATATTAACAGTACATTAAGGCACCTGGAGGTTAATGGCCTAATCTGAACATAGGCTAAATACCTAAATCTCCAGCTGAAGCCAAGGGAGATGTGAGTACTCACCTCCTCTGAAAATCAGGCAAAAATGACTTATCTAACCACACAAAATGTGTCAGTGGTAGAATGGGAGTAAAGTCTAGCCGTGCTGAGTCCTATTCCATTGCACTAACCACCAGACCATTCCCCCTCACTTCAGGCACTCGCACAAACATAGAGATGGTAAAGTTGTCTACTGCCTGCATTTTAAACGACAACACTCAGAAAAGGCCATTAATGCTCCATTACTGACTGTCACTCTTTCATCAGCAAGAAAAAGGCTGATGTGACAGATGTCATATGAATACATAGTACTCAGTTGGACTGGAGGGGAGCTACCTAATTATTAAAGCTTTGTCTGAACCAATTTCTACCCAGTTCAGATGCAGCCACTCTGTCATTTTCAGGGAAGGTATAAAGCAGCAAATATCCCGCAAGCATAAACAGAACTATTTGCTTTATTCATAATCTGAGATGTTAAAGGTCCAGTACCTACTCATGTGAGTACTTCTATTAACCTTGACAGGATTATTTGTTTAAGGAATACGTGTCTGTGTACAGGCTATAGGATGAGGTCCAAAATTCGGTAGCTATTTGAAAAATCTCAGTTCCAGGTCATACTCTTCAACACAAAAATTAGCAGAAAGGGAAAATGTTAAGACAAAATATCTTCAGCGCTGAAGCCACTTATCACCACAAATCAATAATGTGCATTCAAAAACTACTGAAAATTCTCCTCCGGTAAAAGACATTTCTGTGCTATTGCAATTATTGTCACAAGCTATATATTTTATCTGAAAAATATTAGCTGAGGGACAGAATCTGCCTCCTTTGCTCATGCTGAGCAGTACCCTACTCCTCAAAGTCCTACTGAAATCTATGACACTACGTGTAGAGTAAGATACTATTCAACATGAGTAAGGGCAGCGGAGTCTAACAAAGAGATCTGTTAGTATAAAAGACAAAACTAAGCACCAGCTAACCGCAATCATTATAAAATCTCCTATGACTGTCAAGAGTATATTTAATAGTGTAGTGCAGCGGTTCTCAAACTTCATTGCACCGCAACCCCCTTCTGACAACAAAAATTACGACATGACCCCAGAATGGGGGACCAAATCCTGAGCCTGTCCCAGCCCCGCTGCCCTGGGCGGGGGGAGAAGGAGCCAAAGCCGAAACCAGCCCCAGGCGGGGGGGCCTGTAAACTGAGCCCCGCCACCCAGAGCTGAAGCCGAAGCCTGAGCCCCACCACTCAGGGCTGAAGTCCTTGCGCCCTGGCGACCCCATTTAAACAGGGTAGCGACCCACTTTGGGGTCCAGACCCACAGTTTTAGAACCCCTGGTGTAGTGTAAAGACAAATTGACTGATGGCACCAATACACAAAAGGCTGAGACTTCTATCTCAAATCATCCTGTTGTGTGTAGGTGTTGAAGCAAATCAAGAATTAAGCTCAAAACGGAGATACCATACGTGTGTGTGGCGCACACACACACACTAACTAACTATTCAAGGAAACAAGGAAATTCCCAAATTATACCCTGATAAAACAGCTCCTAGGCATTTGCAATATGAGAATCTAGCAGCTATTGCATATTTTATACTTTTTATGAAATGAAGATTCTGTAAAATACATATTTACAGGGCATTTGAAACATGATTATTGATTCTGAATCCCTAATACACATTTGGAGGTTAAGCAGCTATAATAGTTTTTTATATAAATACTTATTTAAGTCTTTAATAAAAAACGGTTACCTACCTTTCGTAACTGTTGCTCTTATAGATTTGTTGCTGCTGTCCATTCCATTCTAGGTTTGTTCACGCCCACCTGCTCGGTTATCAGAGATTTTTGCCTTAGTGGTATCCGTAGGGTTGGCCTTGGCACCCTCTGGAATGCTGCGCTCATGTATCAGTATATCAGGCACCGCCGGCCCTATGCCCTCTCAGTTCCTTCTTGCCAGCAACTCTGACAGAGGAGCAGGCGAGGGCAGGGTTTGGAATGGACATGAGCAACTCATCTCGAAGAACAACAGTTACAAAAGGTAGGTAATTGTTTTTTCTTTTTTGAATGATTGCTCATGTAGATTCCATTGTAGGTGACTCACAAACAGTATCCCTCGAGGTTGGATCGGAGTTCACGGTTGTGTGGCTTGCAGCACTGCTCTGCCAAAGCCAGCATTGTCTCGGGCTTGCTGGATAAGCACATAGAGAGACATAAACATGTGCATAGATGACCAGGTAGTGGCCCTGCAGATATCTTGAATAGGCACTTGGGGCAGGAAGGCCACCGATGAGGCTTGCGCCCTAGTCGAATGGGCAGTTACAATTGCTGGAGGAGGCACTTTCACCTGTTCATAGCAAAACTGAATGCAGGCAGTGATCCACGATGAGATCCTTTGGGCGGAAACCAAATGACCTTTCATCTTGTCCGCCACTGCAACGAACAGCTGCATCGACTTACTTGCTTGGTCCTTTCAATGTAAAAGGCTAGCACTCTTCTGACATCCAGAGAGTGCAATCTACGCATCTCCTCATATCTATGAGGCTTTGGGAAGAAGACTGGCAAGAATATGTCCTGGCTTACATGAAACTGAAACAACGTTGGCAGGAAAGCTGGGTGTGGCCGCAGCTGGACTTTGTTCTTGAAAAACACTGCATAGGGCGGCTCTGAGGTTAGGTCCCTAATCTCAGAGACCCTATGAGCAGATGTTATTGCCACTAGGAATGACACCTTCCAGGAGAACAGAAGAAGGGAACAGGAAGCCAATGGCTCAAATGGGGCCCCCATGAGCTGTGCCAACACTAGATTCAGGTCCCAAAGAGGGACTGGGTCTCAGACATAGGGGTAGAGTCACCCCAGACCTTTCAAGAACCGGACCATCATGTCGTGAGTGAAGACCGAGCTGCCCTGGACTGGAGGGTGAAAAGCTGAGATAGCAGCCAAGTGGACCTTAATTGATGAAAGGGTCAAGCCCTGGAGCTTAAGATGTAGGAGATAGTCCAGGATCGACTGCATCGAGGCCTGCTCAGGCCTAATATTCTGGTCCAAGGCCCAGCATGTGAACTGTTTCCATTTGGCCAGGTAGGTTGCTCTGGTGGAGGGCTTCCTACAGCCCAACAATACCTGCTGGACATGGCCTGAGCACTCCCGCTCTTCCGCATTTAACCACACAGCAGCCAAGCAGTCAGTTGCAGTGCTGCCAGGTTCAGGTGCAGAAGATTGCCATGGTTCTGGGACAGCAGATCCGGCCAGAGAGGCAGCTGCAGTGGGGCCACCACCGAGAGGTCCAGCAGCATGCTGAACCAGTGCTGGCGACGCCAAGCCGAGGTTATTAGCATTACCTTCACCCTGTTCTGTTTGATCATCATGAGGATTCTGTGGATTAATGGCACTGGTGGGAAGGAGTACATCAGGGCCCCAGACCACGGGAGTAAAACGGCGTCTGACAGGAAGCCTCTGTCGATCCCTCAAATCAAGCAGAACACATGGCATTTCCTGTTCTGAGAAGCAAACAAGTCCACTTCGGCAGTTTCCCTCCTTTGGAAGACCATGCTGACCACTTCCAGATGGAGTGACCACTCATGGTGAGATATGAAGGTTCTGCGGAGGCGATCTGCTAATACATTCCAGGTCCCCAGGAGGTGCACGGCCATGAAATGAATGGCATTCTGCACACAGATGTCCCAGAGCCGGAGGACTTCCTAGCAAAGGGCTGTCAACCTGGCTCCACCATGTTTGTTGATATAAAATTTTGCGGTGGTGTTGTCTGTCAGGACTTGTACCACTCTGCCCTTCAAGTGGGACCGGAAAGTCTGACAGGCCAAATGAACCGCTCTGAGCTCCGTGACATTTATGTGGAGGGAGCGATTGTCCCGCAGCCAGTGGCCTTGCGTGCTGAGCTTGCCCAAGTGGACTTCCCAGCCAAGGTCCAAGGCATCGGAAACCAGGGTCAGCAACTGGGACAGGGCCGCGAAGGGAACCCCATCCAACACCGATTTGGGGTCCAACCACTATTCCAGTGACAACTGGATGTGGTCTGGCCAGGGCCGGCTCCAGGGTTTTGGCCGCCCCAAGCAGCCAAAACCAAAAAAAAAAAAAAAAAAAAGCCGCGGCCGCGATCGCAATCTGCGGCGGCAATTCGGCGGGAGGTCCTTCACTCCAAGTCGGAGTGAGGGACCGTCCGCCGAATTGCCGCCGAATACCTGGACCTGCCGCCCCTCTCCCAAGCGGCCGCCCCAAGCACCTGCTTGAGAAGCTGGTGCCTGGAGCCGGCCCTGGGTCTGGCACCCTGACTACCAGGTCTAGATCATGCCCTTTGGGGGTGTAGACTGACACCAGCCATGCTTGCAATGCAGGAGATGGAGCCAGGCATGACGGACCACGTAAGTACAAGCTGCCATGTGGCCTAACAACCTCAGGCAGGTGTGGGCCATGATGAGCGGGTGGACCCTTATGTGGGAGTTCAAGTCTGACATAGCTTAGAAACGGGCCTCCAGAAGGAATACTCTGGCCCGCGTGGAGCCCTATGAATTCTATCTGTTGCACTAGTACGAGGATCAATTTATTTTCATTTACTAATAAGCCCAGGTCGTGACAGGTAGAACGCACCAGATTGAGACTCCTCTGCACTTGATCCTGCAATCTGCCCTTGATGAGCCAATCGTCGAGATAAGGATAGATCTGGACCCCTCGATGTCTCAGGTAAGTGGCTACTGGGGCCATGCATTTTAAGAATGCACGCGTGGCCAACGAGGGGCCAAAGGGCAGCACTATAAATTGGAAGTGAATTTGACCCATCATAAAACAGAGGAACCGTTTGTGTCATTGGAAGATGGAAATATGAAAATTAACATCTTTCAAGTTGAGAGTGGTGTACCAGTCTCCCAGATCCAGGGAGGGAATGATGGAGGCCAGGGAGACCACGCAGAACTTCAACTTTTTGAGATATCTGTTGAGTCTCCACAGGTCCAGAATGCGTCTTAGACCCCCTTTTTCTTTCAGGAATAAAAAATAGCAGAAGTAAAACACTTTCCCCCTCATTTCCTGAAGGACCTCTTCCATTGCCCCCAACTGCAGGTGGTTGTTGACCTCCTGAGTGAGGACTTGCTAATGAGAAGTGTTTGCCAGAGGGATTTGGCAATCTTTAGGACCCCATTGTGCACCGGAAGCGTGACACGTGTAGGGGTTGATGCGGAGAGCACATTAAACAAGGTGTCCGATTGCGCCACCATCTCCTCCACCTCTAGGCCTAAGTTCGTGAATACCCTTTGGAGCAGAGATAGGTGCTCCTTAAAATCATCTGGTGGGCTAGCGT
Source organism: Chrysemys picta bellii (assembly GCF_011386835.1). Lineage (NCBI taxonomy): Eukaryota > Metazoa > Chordata > Testudines > Emydidae > Chrysemys > Chrysemys picta. Next base: position 122,263,547 of record NC_088794.1, on the reverse strand, counting down.
GAGAGGCTAAAGGGAAAAATCTCCAATGAATGTGCATGTGAGCGCGCACAGACCTAGAACTGAATCGACATGAGCAAGCACTCGAAGAAGAAGATGGGGTACAGATCTATCTGATTCAAACAACTGGTATCAATAAAGTCCATACTAAGAGATGGCTCTCAAGAGTCCATTTTGGACGACAGCAGGAATTATTTTTATTTTTGGAGTACCAGAAGCTTCTTTACTACATATTCAGGATCTGAATGGTTTCTCACAAGTACTTTTTACTTCCCTAACCTAACAGCATATAAAGGCTCCTTATTAATATTCAGGTTCATGTGTCTGTCCAGCTCTCAAACATATATTCAAGCACAAGTGCTAAAAATCCTTACAGAATCCATCTCCAAACAAATTCTCCTGTGCATGATTCTTAAGTCATTTTTTTCAAGAAAATAATTGATTTTTTATTCTTTTCCCCCAAAGATTCCCCAAAAGCCCAAAGTCCACACTATTGTCTAATGGGCTGCTACATTCCAGCTTAGAAACAATGCCATTTTTGAGCTATAGTATTTAAAATAAAAGTCACTAAAGATCTGGCTCTGGTTTTCAAATCCCTCTCCAAAAGTTCTAGGACTGTATTCCATAGGTACAAAAATTCCATACACCAGGTTGTGTATCTATGAACTATCTATCTGCCTACCTACAATACTGCACCAACTTCATCATGTTTAATGATACTGGGCCAAGTGTCTGCATTCTTATCTGTATCTCAATTTCATACGTGTATATTTACATGTATGCTTACCTGTGAATGTCACATACTACACATAGGTTTTAAAAAAACTAGTTTTTCAGAATCTATTTCAATTTGTCCATATTCTTTCTTATCATTCCAGCTCATTCCTTTGGAACAAGTAGCTTGACACACACCAAATTAATCTGTCACCCATCCAGAATATGAAATTGAATTCAGCTTTACACTGTAGTGGCAAAGATAAAATATGGGTTCTCTGCATGGTGGACATGTAGTCAAAACACCTCAGTGACTGATAGAGATATTGTTTGTATCACCTGTGTTATGATCTTCTGCAGTATGGTAGTATCTTTTCTCTCAGGTTCTCTGGCCTCAGATTGAAAACTACAAAGTTTAAAAAGAATATTAGACAGATCTCTCAGAATATACATGCCTTGTAGTTGAAACAACTGTTTTCTATATACATTGACAGAGATTTTCAAAGCCACCTACAGGATCTAGACACTTGATTCCCATCAATATTAAAGGTTATTGGGCATTCAAATCCTTTAGACATCTTTGAAAATCTTTGCTATAGCTTCTACTCTCATAATGAAACTAAGAGTCAATTTTCAATGATGGCAATATTTAAGGTAATAAAGCCATATCCAGATCATCCAAATTGATCTGCTGACTGCATAGCAAAATATTCAGAATAATTGTCTGGGATTGGGAGTGGAGACTGCCAAAAAATTAATATAAAATGCAATAGGGCCATTATATAACCTACACACAGCAAATCAATAGTACAAATATGAACGATGGTAAATTACCACCACTGCAGTCTTCTGAATTCCAAAATATATGGAATAAAATAAGCAAAGACCAATCATCTCCAAGTACAGGGTAGAGTATAGGAGACGCTTGCATTGCTACTGCCTGTATTTTTAATAAAATGAGGGCTTGAGTGTCCAGTTTGGCCAATATACCACCCTTTGTGAGCACAAAATTAACTTAAATATGTGACATAAACTTCAACTGCTAAGGAAAAAAGAATTAAAAATAGAAAGTAACTGACATTCTCAAAAAGGTTTATGAAAGACCTGTGGTAAGAAGCATAAATCCAATGATATTGGGAATCTTGATCTTTGTTTAAATGATCAGACTCAATCAGCAGTGGTTCATGTATTAGAAAAAAGATATTTGAAGACAAATGTCTTAATAGAACTATTTAAAACAGCCAAACTTAATGTTTCTTCTATATGCCTTTTTGCTGCAGATGGAAAAGGGCACAGGTATTTATTTTAAATATACATTAAAATGCCTATTCTCCTCTAGGTATCAATGGAAATTTCATCTAAGTGATCTATCTACCCGTCTATAAAAAGGGACTACCTTACCTGAATTTTAATGTCTAAAGGTGTTTTGGCATTTTATCTGTGGTGAAGTATATTTGCCATTAGACCATTTTACTTTAGTCACAATCTATATCAAAAGGAAGTGATGAAGTTAACAGAGGTAAGGGGGCAGGAGAAGCTCACAGAGTTTCTTGCAAATTTTTTGTTCAATAATTTCATTACATCCACCAGACAAGCCCTGGTTTCAGATCTGGAACCCTAATTGAATGACCAAGGAAGTTGACAGAGGTTGAGCTCTTCCTACCTCAATATTCCCAAGATTTTGGAAAACAATTCTCCTGCTTTAGATTCAAGTGCTTTCAGGGGTGCTGCACTTGCCACTTGAAATCCAATAGTATGGATTTCAGTCCTGATGCTATGGGGTGCTGAGCCCCCTGAGCTCCCATTGACTTCAGTGGGAGTGGAGGCCATTCAGCATCTTGCATATTGGCCCCACAGTGATTATCCTCTATCCACTGTTTCCTCAAAACATGCACAGTAGTGCTCTCATTTAAAGGTGCTCAGAGACTATGCTGATGGACATGGTAAAAACCCTAGGCAGGATAAGACAGCTCATACAAGAGAGCGGAGCATTAGGGATACAGGCACTGAGGCAACTAAGGTCCCTAAGACTATAAGAAACTTACTTTAGAAGGAAAAATCTGACAACAAAAATTCTGCCTATGAGAACATTTTATACAAAATAAAATTGCCTTCTTCTGCATTAACATGTCCACTGCTCCAAGCAGCAGCACAGTGCAAGAGAAGGCAATTTTATCTTGTATAAAATGTTCACACAAACTGTATCTTAAAATGTTTGAACTAAAAATAGAATCACATATCTTAAAAAGAAAAAAAGAGGCATTAAGAGATGTATTCAAGGGGAAAAGGGCATTCTGAGTGAGATTTCAAAAAGGGATGGAGAGTCAATTAGGGAGACACCAGAGTATTCTCTATATAGACTGCAGGAGCTACAGAAGGGAAGGTTCATGTGTAAAACTGTGAGAAAAGACAGAAAGAAAGCCAGTGTAAAAAACAGAGAGAGCAGGGAGGAGAACAGATACATGAGGAATGAGTCTCCACTTTCTTGTACCTTGTGTTGGCATTGACACCAGTGCAAAGTGCATGTAGAATACTGCCATTTGGATTTGGTAGCATTTGAAATCCAGATTGCATAGGTGTAAACAATGACACAAGGTAAAAGGGAGTAGAGACTCATGTCCACAGTCTATGATACAGATTGGAGCAGGTCTTTGGAGGGTTTTTAACACAAGAGACCAAATTCTGTTCTAATTTACATTAGTGATAAGTCTGGAAGAATTGTAGTGATTTCAATTAAATTATGCTGGATTTACACCTGTATAGATGGGAGAAGACTTCAATGCAGTATGTACCTTTATGAAGATCCTGACATAATTAACACTTAAATAACACTATTTTAAAATTTTAGTCTCTGTACCTGCTCAAGTCAGTTTGTGTTTCTGCTTCCACCTGCTGCTTGGGGGGGTCCTTCCTTTTTCTTTTAGCAGGTGTGTAATACCTATACTGTGACAGGAAGGATTTAGCATCTGATTTTAAGGTGCGTGGAGTGAACGGTTCATGGCTGTCAGTAAAGTGGTCAGAGTGCCTATCTAGGAGATCCCCGCTGTACACTTTGGATTCAGTATCCTGATGCTTGTGAGAAGGACTGATATTCATAACACTTTCAGCAGAAGAACTGTATGAAACTCCAGAGTATTTTCTTTGTGGACTTGAAACACTGACACTTGAATTAGAGGCATTAGATGTTTTCCGAGTATCTTTTCTAACACATTTTGCAGGGTTGGGAAGATCCAAGCCTTGCCTCTCCGAAGACAATAATGGTCTAGACAAATACTTCTGTGCATTTTGTGCTTGAGGAGATAGCTGGTCATTGGCTTCTGCTTCAAATGAACTCTAGAAAAACACAAATGATAATGTTCTGTGAAATGATTGCTTAACTGGTTTTTTTTCAAGAGATTACATGGAGCACATCTAAAGCATGAGACACATAAAGAGTGTCAAAGAGCAACTCTTTATCTCAGAAAATCAGTGTGAACAATTGGTTTGACCCAAAATAAAAGAAATCATTAAATATGAAATAATTATAAATTATGAAACTGAACAAAATTTAACAAATTACACTTATTAATACAGTAAAATGTCTGTACACTTTTACTCTGAAAAGTGTCAAGGTAAAAACTGCACATCCTTATTCAATAGATAGGCTCCCTGTGGGCTTTAGAGACAAAAGCATAGTAATCTTTACTACTATTAGCACTTCAGAACCAACACAGACAGGTAGAATGCAACTCACTATTCCCTACTGTTTCTTGTGCATAACCAACAGAATTGTGTACAAAATTTCAATCATTTACACCAGTGCAAAAAGCCACTGAGGACAATGAGGTTGTACAGGTGTAACTGAAGGCCTGGATTGATTTGCAGAACACCTTCATTGCCGAGGATGATGTGTAAGAAAGAAAACCCCTAGCGTAACTCTCAGATCCCAGGTTGAAGTTTGCAGGACTGCCAGTAAGAAAGAACATCTGTCTCTGCAGCTCAGGCTGTGGTTTTAACCAAGTTGGAGATATTTTCTATAAAGATTTTGCATTTCAATAAAGTCAAATGTGTTAGCAAGAAACACCAATGGTGGTATTTTTAGTCACCTCCAAACAATGAAGGATTTTAAAGCTCAAAGGTTGTAGGTTGGATACTGAAAATTAAATGCGATGTCTTACAATCAGAACATCCCTACAAACGCTGAGGTGCCATATTACATATAGCCTTTGTATAGGCTAGAGCAGGGGTGGGCAAACTTTTTGGCCTGAGGGCCACATCGGCCTTGCAAAACTGTATGGAGGGCTGGGTAGGGAAGGCTGTGCCTCCCCAAACAGCCTGGTCCCCGCCCCCTATCTGCCCCCTCCCACTTCCCGCCCCCTGATTGCCCTCCTCAGAACCCTCGACCCATCCAACCCCCCCTGCTCCTTGTCCCCTGACCACCCCCTCCTGGGACCCCCACCCCCCGCGGACTCCACCCCCTATCCAATGCCCCCCCGTTCTGACTGCCCCCCAAACCTCCACCCCATCCAATTGCCCCCTGCTCCCTGTCCCGACTGCCCCCCCCGAGACTCCCTGACCTTTATCCAACCTTCCCCCCCCTTACCATGCTGCTTGGAGCAGCAGGAGCTTGCAGCCCCGCCGCCCGGTTGGAGCCAGCCACACTGCCACACTGCCCGTCAGGAGCGGTGGGCCAGAGCACGCTGGTGGCACGGCGAGTTGAGGCTGCGGGGGAGAGGAGATAGCAGGGGAGGGACCGGGGGCTAGCCTCCCCGGCCAGGAGCTCAGGGGCCGGGCAGGATGGTCCCACGGGCCGTAGTTTGCCCACGTCTGGACTAGAGATATCCAACCTTTTCAGCCTGAGGGCCAACCATATTTCAAAAAGGTCAAAGGACCACAATCAATGCTTTGGTGCAGGTTCTCTGACCTATTCAGCTCCCTCTGTGCTGCACAGACAGAGAAAGACGAGTAGAAACCACCACAATTCTCCTGCATGGTATTTCCACACCGGGGGGTATCCTCTAGCAAGTGTGTTGCTGGCATAGCCTGCTTCTATACCTCCCTCCCCACTGTTCCTTGCTGGTGGGAGCATGTTGCATTCCTGCTATCCTCAGATGGTGTATTATCCCCAAGGTGACCATTACCAAGTGGTGCAACTTAGAGCCATTTGGGAGCTGCTCTAACTTGGGCTGGGGCACAGAATTGGTTGTTGGTTCTCAGCTTCTCCATTTTATCCCCTCTCCTGGACTGCCTTAGGTGGCTGCCTGGGTGAGAGGAGCCATTTTTTGATAGATGCTGCTGTAGGCTCTGGAAGAACCAGTCGTGGTCCTGTCCTGCTCTCCATTGGCCTTCCTCAGCCCTAAGCGACATCTGACAGTGTGGAAAGGATTCAGAGGCACTAAATGAGGAAAGGCACGTTAGAAAGTTAAGTGTGAATGGCTGTGTAATGTATCAGCACTAGTGAGGCCCATTTTGATGTGAGTCCAAATGTTCAGGAAGCATCCTAACAAGGAAGTTATTGCACAAGCCTTTAACACATCCCGGGAAATGTGTAGTGTCACAGTTGGACTTGAAGGATAGTAAAACTTCTAGTGACTCTGCTACCTGGCAGGAGTTATTTCTAACACTTTATTAACTCCAAGGTCAAGCTGCAGCTAGGAAACTGACTCAGAAGCTTACAGACAACCACCACTTGCCAAAAACTTAAATATATATTTTTCATCTGTACAAAAAGTATAAACTATGTGAGGGTGGGGGGCACAGCACATACTATATGTATTTAAAACTGCTCACTAGGATAGCCTTGAGAGAGAAACATCTCATTTGCATGTAGGCCCACGCGAAAAGCCACAAGGATACGGTGTTACTCTAGCACATCTCATTATCATACTGTGTAAACAATATAGTGCAGCACTCAATCTAAAAGAGCAACTTACAAAACCTGCCAGTTTAGTTCACTTTAAACTGAATAAAGAGACTTCTTAAAATGAGGGATTCATTGTTCGTTACACTCAATGGGCCTGCCTGGCTAGCATTCATATCATCAAATGTTGTAAAATGTAAATGAATATAATATAGAAAAGGGATTTCTGAAGGGCAGAATTTAATTCATTAGGCTAATTAGTTACCAGATTTCTTGTGAACTTGAAGTTTAGCTTCAGACAGGCGGAAGTAGAAACCTTTCATATGATATATACCCAACATATTAATTAGGAATAGGTAGATCAGAAGACACTGGTATATGACTAAAGATTAGGCAGCATGTACTTTAGAAGTGATAAAAGAAGGGAGCCAAGACAGTTGAATTCATGAATAAAATACATTCAGGAATGTGTATGAGTTTAAAATTATATTAAACATCTAGCTCTTTATACAGATTAATTAAAAAATAATATGCAATTCAGTCCATCAGCAGGCTTTCATACAAATGATTACAGATTATCACTTGACAAAGCCTTGATTCTAAGCAATGTCCTACTCACAAATGCCACATGATTAAGGCCACATTTTAGTCACGGGCATTATTAGTAAAAGTCATGGACAGGTCACAGGCAATAAACAAAAATTCACGGCCCATGACCTGTTCATGATTTGTAGTATATATCCCTGACTAAATGTTGAGGGGGGGGCATCCCAGGGGTGCCGCAGGTGCTTGGGCAGGGGTGGGGTGGCGGTCCGGGGGACACCATAGGTGCTCTTGGGGGAGCAGCCCAGGACTCCTGCTGGTGCTGAGGGGGCGGGGCTGGCAGGCTCCCTACCTGGCTCTGCGCAGCTCCCCAGAAGCAACAACACATCCCTCCATCAGCTCCTAGGCGCAGGTGTGGCCAGGCAGCTCTGCGCACTGCCTCCTCCCCAAGCTCCGCAGCTCCCAAAGGCCTAACTATTTCTAAAAGTTCCTGATAGTACATTTTCTGCTCTCTTGTGTGCACCTAAGCAATGTTTTTTTTTTTAAGATCCAGGAAATGTGCCTTTTTGCTGTATAAATGATGTTACATTACCTCCTAATAACTGTGTTATTAATCCCTGTGTCACCAATAGCCCATTTTTTCACTCTCAGAACTCCATGGTGTTTTAAACTAAAAAACAAACGTGCCTTTTGTGGTATTTTAAACAGTTCTTGTAATAGCTTTAAAACAAAGAAAACCTCTCTTTAGGAAGACCATCAAAAATAAATCACAGTACACATTGCTCACATATAACATGATATTTCCCTTTGCCTTCATTACACTTTTCTCCAAATTTAATACAAATGTTACTTTTCTAGTGAGAACAACCATTTGAGATATGTTTACATGCTAATAACTAGAGCAAACAGCTCATATATTTACAGTTAGTAAGGATGCAATGCACCCTTCTTTGTGGTATTTCACACTTAATTTTACTACTACAGCACAATTAAGTGCTGAACTGGTAACTTGCAATAACAATGCCAAACAAATGCCTGTGTTAGCAAGCAGTATAATAAGGTTTACTACATGATTATTTGGATATAAAATAATTGCCGCTATAGTTTGGTGCTATGGAAAACAGATAAGACTGGAATGTTTCAAAATCCACCTATATGAATGTTTTGGAAAGCAAATTCCAAACCCTTTAGCATTTACATAAACAACAACTTTGTTTTTGTTGTACAATGTATATTTGGTGCTCTTATTTTTAAAAATAGCTTAAGGAGTTTCAGCGTAAATCAAACTTTAGAAGCACTTAGTACATGACGACTTAATCACATCTAAAATAAAATAGAGTAATGACTTTTTGTTGCTAAGGGTAATGGGTCAATTATTGTGCTGATTCCATCTCATGAAAATACATTGGACCCAGTCCTTAGACACACTGAGCTGAGTGAAAGGGGTGTCAGCTAGTGCAAAATTAGGCGCTGCTGTTTGCATGCACTTTACTCCTATGTGTACAACAAACTGATTCTGATGTTTAACCATTCTTTTTGTATAAGCAATCTAATTTATAGATTTATATATGTATGTGTATATATATTCATTTATACTACGATGTCATGAATCTACTTAACATGAGAGATTTATCTAACCATGAAAATATGACTAATTTTACACAATACTACAAATATTCAGTGTGAGACTGCATGGGAGATTTTACTCTATCCATCAAACAAAACTAAACAATTTTAAATAAATAGTGTAAACCCCATTGTTTGGGACATGTAAAACTAGACTGAGTATGGTACTGGAAAATATACTGGAAGGGACATCCCGAGCTGACTTCTCTTTCACTTCTATTTTCTATGATCCGACTGTATATGAATGAGTAATTTACAACTCCTATGTTCTTACAAACACAACCTTACTAAGGCTACTTCTATGATACATACCCACACTAGCTTTAATCTAGCTAGCTCACAATAGCACTGACTTGGGGCGGTGCGGGCTTCAGCATGGACTGCACAAAAAGAATGCACCTAGGTGAGGTCATGCAGGCTTGTGCATCCTCACCGCTATTTTTAGTGAGCAAGCTAGATTACACCTAATGCAGGTTCATCTACATAAGCTGCAAATCACACCCCTAGCTGCAATGAAGACGTAGCCTGAGACAGGCAGTTTTCACAGAAGTAAAAAAAAGGCTTCCAGAAAATATGTGAATACTACTACTACTAATAATCATGAAGTACTGAATTGGCTGAATGTCAGTAGTCACAATTTTGTGAAAAGTGCATTAGTTACAGAGCAAGGCCCTGACCCTGCTGTGAGCTCTGCACCAGTGGACCCCTGAACCTACACTGAAGCCATGGAAGCAAGGGCCCGTCCATCAGAACAGAACAAATTGCAGATCAAGGCCTCAGCTTGCTAAGTGGTGGGCAAGAGATGCACACAACAAGCCAGGGAGAAATGGATTTGCCTCTAAATTATTTTTATTTTCAAAAAGAAAGCGTTATTACGTAACCAAAACCCCACTTTGATGTCACAGATGCCTCCTAAAATCGGGCTAGTTCATTGAAAAGATCTGCTTTTATACAAAGGTGTAAATTCATCCCCGAATGAAGCCAGCAGAAGTGCACCAAGGATGAATTTGGCTCAGGAAATTAATTTTTGCTGTAGGTGAGGGTCTAGAATATGACAGCACATCTTCTAATGGTCAGAAAACAAGCTTCATGATTTATAACTTTGTAGGTAATTCATCACAAAATTTAATATTTTTACAAGCTAAATAAAGGATGGAATTATAAGATGTATTCTCATGTTTGCTGCAGAGAGCAGTTTACAGTTTAATATTCATTCAGTCTGACTAAAAAATATTTGCAATAGTCGAGACAGCAACAAGAGCCTTGTGGACTTTAGAGGGTTTCCTTTAAAGAGATTATTTAGGCACTTTGAAAGCTATACTATCAAAATGCAGAAGCTGCAATTTTGTATCATTTTGAACTGCTAGTTCTTTTAGCTTGAGACAACCTGAGTTGTAATAGCTACTTACAGATGCCTATGGCAGGCAGGGGTGCTGGAACTATTTGTATAGTGGGGGTGCTGAGAGCCATTGAATCAAACTGTAAACCTGGTATATGATGGAAATCACTTCAAGCCAGAAGGTGGGGCAGCATCCCTAGTTCCAGCACCTACCATGGCAGGTCTGACTTGTGTTTGACATATCTGCAGAGTAGCTTGCTTGAATAGAGCAGAAAATAAGATCTCGTTTGGTAAATATTAGTATTTTACATAATCTGTGCTTCCATCACCCCTTGTACATACTATCAGTCCATCTAATTACACTCTAATATTTACTTAATGAATGAATAAAATGAGGGAGCAAGTTCACACAAACCTGTTTCTGTCATTCAGGGGTGGTCTGACTAGAGCCTTAAGGATCTAATTTGTTTACAAGCAGATATATTAACATTCATGATTTTTCTCATTTTACAAAATACCCTGTAGTGTTGGTATTCATATATACAATAATATTTTTGACTGTAATCTATTATGCAATATTCAGATTGTATAGTGTGATATATTCCTATCTTCAACAAGTAGACATAGATTAAATTTGTTAACTAGAGATACAACTAAATGTATATGTGAAAATATATGAATTTGGACTTCTAGCATAAAAAATGTGGTTGACACCATGAAGCCATGAAGGAATTTTCCGTTTGTATTTAAGTGTTCGCAATATAAGTATGGGTTTTTATTTTAATACTTTAAATGGTATTTTTGGTTTCTTTAGGAGTTCATTTATTTAATTCAGAAAGTACTAATTTGAGTATAACGTATCTCGAGAATGTTAATAGCAATATAACAATAAATATTTAGAGACAAGACATCTGATTAGGCAATTATAGCTATGAATGCATGCACAATGTATCTGAAATTAACAATATAGATAAAAACTTAATACCATTTCCTAATACGTATTTGTTATGCACAGATTTCCATATTGTCATAGCTGTCATTTTACAACTAGATTTTCTGAAACTCAGCAAAGCACATACTACACATTAAGAGCTACCAGCCAGTTTTGTGCCATCTCTCTCTGGGAAAAAACCCTGCAACAATAATTGAAAATGGGAAATGTGTTGGGCCTGATTCTCTCCTCATTTTACATAGCTTTTACACACCAGTGTAATTTCACTGACTTCAATATTTTTTCATCCTCTAATAACTTAAGTGGTTGAAGGGATTTATTCTCCAGAAGAAAGAACCTCAGAAATGACGCTGGCATCCAGGTTTGGCTTTTGGCATGGCTGATATCTTGAAAATTTCCTCATCTCAGAACTGGTCAGTCAGAAGCACCCACTAGCAGGGTTGTCTGAGCATCAGATAAGAAATACCCAGCCTTGCCTGAATCACAGATTTGACTCATGGTAGGATCAGCCCAGCTATGCATGCTTTATAAGATGAGCTCCAGTTTGATGCCTGTGGGTTTTTTAGATGAGGGCTTATAAACCAAGGTCTGTTCTGCCTTGGCATCAAAGATGCCATGGCACTTGTTACAAGGGCAAGGATTTCTACTGGGGTAAAACCTTCCCACCCTTGCTCCCTGTGTTGCGCACTACGCTACTGTGCTATCTTCCTGGTTGCTGCTATCTATCCTGTGGGTGGTTGCATTTCAGTGGTGCTCTGCGTAGATGGATTGTACAGTACTTTGGGAGCCTTTTGGAGAAGGGCACTATATAAGTAAATTGTTATTATGAATGTCATCTGCAGGTGAAACTGAAAGAAGTCAGCACTCCTGATAACTTTGGCTGACTTTTAAATGGAGATGCTGAAATATGCAATCTAACACTACGTTTTATTGAACAGGGGGAAACCTTCACCATCTAGGTGAAGAAACACAATGTTACTTTTAGAAATATTAAATTTCATGAAAATTAATAAACCTCTCTGCCTACCCTAGCTCCTGTGTCCATACACGCTCTTCTGTTGCAGGAAAGCTAATTAAAATATTTAAAGTAGCTACACTTAAAAAGGAATAAATGTGCCTCATGCATTGCACAGAATGGATGGACAAGGGGGAAGAATTAAGATTGTGTGGACAACCACAAATCTTTCAATTCCTAACATTTAAGTGCTTGACTTTTTAACCTAACTTTCATTCATTGAACAAAGTTTTTTTTCATGTATACATACAATTTTAAGTTAAGTGCCTCTTTCTACCTAGGTACTTTCTACCTAGGTACTTTTTTATATTGTGCTGATCACCATGGTGTCTGAGTACCTTTCACTCATATGTGCCAGCAATCATTAATGTGTTGCTATGGGGACTGGAGAAGGGGAAATGTTAAGAAATGTATTTGTATAATATTTATAAATACAATGAGAAACTTTTAAAAGGAAACATTTAACTTATCATAGTATTAGGCTCAATTCTGAGCTGTAGTGAGTATGAGGAGAAGTAAAGGTGGCTCTACTCCATCTTTATGCTTCCCCTCATCCTTGGCCAGGATTTTAAGACTTTAAATGGTATTTTTGGTTTCCTTAGGAATTTGTTTATTTAATTCAGAAAGTACTAATTTGAGTATAATGTATCTTGAGAATGTTAATAGCAATATAACAATAAATATTTAGAGACAAGACATTAGGACAAAACAGCCCCCAGTGTAACTAAGAGCAGCAAAAAGAGTGCTCTAAGTTATGCTGACTACAGCAGGCGCCAAAGGACATCTCTGCCACATGAAAAATCAGGCAGAAGTGTAGGGAAATGTTTGTAGTATTTCAGACACCTGTGTGTGCCAGCTCTTGGTAAATGGGGTCTTGGTATGTAATACTGTGATGAGGCATTTTTATCATCGTGAGCTAAATGCTTCCTCAGTGTATAACAGGACATGCTGAATAGATCATTTGAGGTATTGCAAGGTGCTTATCAAGTACAGTAATATTCCACTCTTGCTATGCATCTTTTTAGCACCTGGTGGTGTTCCACATTGTTTGCACCAGTATTTCTTACATTTTGATATTTAAATTGATTACCATCATGCCCCATAAGCATCTTTTGACTCAATATTCAAAATTTTGCAGTGGTTCTAAAAGCAGAAAATTTAAGATCAGCAGTTTCCCCAGGAAATGGGGATAGCACCAACAGCAGTACGATTATATTGCCTGGTGATAATTCTGTGTCCTATCATATCTTTTAATAGGCATGTGTAGAAGTTGTCTTATGGCTGCTAGTTACTTATCTATTCTTATGGCTAAAGAAATACAATTTGAGAAGTTATGTGACCCCAAGGATGCATTAGGAGTGATCCAATAGATCAACAGGAATAAAACTCCCTAGGTACATCAATAAACATAGTAAAATCAATACACTGTCTGGTAAAAGAAACAATATTTAAATATTGCTTTGGTTTGGGTACAGATATATGAAAGCCCAATTACTACCACTGCTCACTTTATAGCAGGAGCCTCCTGCAGAAATATATTCACTTCTTACTAATGCAATGGTGCTTCGATTCACATGCTGATGAAAAATATTTTGTAAATCTTTAAGCAAGATTTTCCATATTATGATCTAATGTCTATCATCATGGCTCAGATGAAAAGCTGTTAATGGTTGTATTTTTTGTTCTGAATCATGCAGAGAGGGAATTCATGGGACTCTCCTAGTGCCAAGTTTTATCTTTTGGAATATCTGCTTCCTGTCTACATGGAGATTAAAAGATCTCCAGAAAAGGGCTCAAAATAGGTGACATTAAGTATTATCCAATGTTACCTAAACTGGCAAGTCTGCCAAAACCACTTATAAAATATATTATGATTGCCTATTCATATCTCACTCAAACATGCAGTTGGTTGAATCACACACAAATGCTGGCAAGACTGAGATGTTCTTGTTGACAATCATTCTGTAGTCACTGTACATGCGAGTCAAACATTGATGAACAGGTACCTACAAGGAATTAGTAGTGCTAAGTGACACATACTACTTGAGAGAGCTCTTCTTTGGGGGAGAGGTTAAAATACAGGCAAGGACCTACAATGCTCTGACATTGCTATGTCAAAGCACACACTTAAAACACTTAAAAAAAAAACCCTCAGATCCTGTATTTGATGGGGTGTATAGACCCCACACAGAGGAGGAAGGTGCCAGAGAGGCACGGGAGGCAGGGCTAGCCATGCCCCTGTGGACTTACCAATCACATATGATAGGCAGGAGGCCTTTAAAAGGGAGAAAACTGCAGTCAGCAAGGGTGAGAAGGGAAGGAGCAGGACTGCCAAGCAGGAGACTGCTGGTGTGATCCCAGGAGCGACAGGGAGAACTTCCATCCAGAAGAGCTTCATCCCAACCCTAAGGGGTGTACAGTGAACTCCCAGGGAGAGATTTAAGGAGACCCACAAGGGGTAGGTGCCCCTTGTAAGAAGTTAGGAACTAGGGCCAGTGCTGGAGCCAACCAGTGCAAGTAACTGAGTGTGGTCAGGTTCTCCCACCATCTGGGAGACAAACCTCAGGGGACTCCTTTACACCATACAATAAAGTATAATAGAGACAGAGTGTTAGTAACTGTTGCTCAGGATTTTCAGGTAGGAATCTAACAAGAGAGATATTCAGAAAATAACAGTGAAAGAGGAAAATATAATGGTGACTAAAAGATGGGATCTCACAGCTTTAATTTGACATATCCCTCCCTCCCTTTTTCCAATACAGATCTGTGAATTCATCCATATGCAAAAGTCTTGCCTAAAATTTCAAACTATTATTACCCGGCACTCTCATAAAGTTATTACTCAAATTGTCTGCTATGAAATACAGCCATGCAGAAAGAAACCAACTAATGATCAGTTTTATATATTAGCTGGAAATGTACTGTATCTCTGTGCATGTTTTAAACACAGAATAAATTCTAAAGATATCAAGCATTCTGTGCTGAAGTCAATACAGTGAAAATAATGTATTCTTCCTTAGGTAAAGTTGGCAAAAGCTTTTGCTGCTGGTTAATGCAATTCTGTCCCATACTAGTGAATAACACTTACTAGACTAATATACTTTATTTCAGCAATTTATTTCTCTCTTTCTTGGAAATATATTTAATATATCTGATGAAGCTCTTGCTAACAAAATTCAACTTATGAATATAGATAGCAAAGTCTTATTTCCATTGTTTCGATGGCTTAAGTAGCATGTTGGAAATCAGAAAATTCACTTTCTAGTAATAGCAATTGTGTGAACATGTAACTAATGGAATATCTCCCCAAATTAGGAATTTTGTGGCATAGGGAAATAAAAGAATCTTCAATTTGCTGCATATGTGTAAATTAGAACAGATCTAGCAGCACATATTTCCAAACCTCTGCATAGATATCTATGATAGTTACATTTGTGTATATTTTGTAAAATGCAAACACGTAGTAACACAGAAACACCACACTTGAATTACCTTTCTTGGTGAAGATAACCTGTAACTGGTTAATCATCAAAAACCTCACACTGTTTTATTTTGGTGACATCTGCCTAACTTGTTACTGAAATAGTGTGGAATGTAATTGTCTAATGCAAATAGGAAAATCTTACTTTGTCTGCAAAAGTGCTATTATCCATTCTATAAATATTTCATTTTCTATATTAACACCACTGAGGGCACTGGATCCAAATCTCTAACCCTTATTCTCATGAAGTATTGCTTAACCCTGTGAGAATAGTCTACCATGCAGTTCCTCCCATCACCTAAATCCTGCATGGTGGCGACACTCACAGGATGGTGTTCAGCTGTCTGAGTGGTTGTGCAGGGGTGCCACTCCCGGGTGCTGCAGAATTGGTCTCAGCTCCAGTCTATGCAGGCCTGGTGCAGAAGGCCAATTCAGGGATGAGGTGAGATGAGACCCAACGGTGAGCCGGGGGAGGTGCTCTGGATTTATGCTACTCCATTGCCTCCCACTGCTCTGTTAGGGTTGCCAGGTGTCTGGTTTTCGACAGGAATGTCTGGTCAAAAAGGAACCCTGGCGGGACCACCAAAACTCCGTCTGGCCACAATGGCCGGCTCCGCGTGGCTCCTGGAAGTGGCTGCCTTGTCCTGCTGGTTCCTAGGCGCAGGGGCAGCCAGGGCGGCTCCATACACTGCCAATGGGAACTGTGGCTAATGGGAGTTGCGGGGGTGGTGCCTGCAGACAGAGGCGGTGTGTAGAGCCCCCTGGCTGTCCCTGCGCCTAGGTAGAGGGACATGGCGGCCGCTTCCAGGAGCGGCCTGAGGTAAGTGCTGCCTGGAGCCTGCACCCCGAACCCCCTCCCATGCCCCAATCTCCTGCCCCAGCTCTAAGCCCCCTCCCATGCTCAAACTCCCTCCCAGAGCCCGTACACCCTCCCACACCTCAACTCCCTGCCCCAGCCCCGAGCTCCCTCCCACACTCTGAACCCCTCGGTCCCAGCCCAGAGCCCCCTCTTACACCCCAAACCCCTCACATCTGGCCCCACCCTAGAGCCTGCACCCCCAGCCAGAGCCCTCAGCCATGCCCCCCATCCACCTGCCCCAGACTTGAGCCCCTTCTCACACCCAAAGTCCCTTTCGGAGCCTGCACCCCACACCCCCTTCCACACTCCAAATCCCTTAACCCCGGCCCAGACCCTTTCCTGCACCCCAAACCGCTCATACGTGGTCCCATCGCAGAGCCCGCACCCCCGGCTGGAGCCCTCAGCCCCCCCATCCCCCTGCCCCAGCCCGGAGCCCCCTCCCGCACCTCAAACCCCTCATTTCTGGCCCCACCCCAGAGCCTGCACCCCAGCCCAGAGCCTGTACCCCCTCCCACACCTCAACCCCCTCCCCAGCCCAGAGCCCCCTCCCACACTCTGAACCCCTCAGCCCCACCCCCAGCTCAAAACCCCCTCCTGCACCCCAAATCCCTCATCCCCGGCCCCACCCCAGAGCCTGCACCCCCAGCCAGAGCCCTCACCCCCTCCTGCATCCCAACCCACTGCCCCAGCCCGGTGAAAATGAGAACGTGAGTGAGGGTGGCAGAAAGCGAGCGACTGAGGGACGGGGATGGAGTGAGTGGGGGTGGGGCCTCGGAGAAGGGGCGGGACAAGGGTGGGCAAGGCTGTTCGGCAACCCTATGCTCTGTACAACTGACAAAGAGAGGCTACGGCTGTTATTCCATCCCACAGGCTGGAATGGCAGCTGGGGGTGGGTGAGGGTGCTGTACACTAGCCCTCTGCCCTTGGGGTGTGTGGGAATTTCAACTATTCAACCTCCTCCTTCAAGGTTTACCCTAAGAAAAAAGGCATTAGAGGTGAGGCAGGAGGAAAATGCAAGAACATGACAGCGCAAGAGAAATCTTGGGGCTAAGGCTTATCTTCATTTTCTTAGGAAAAGAGGAAAAACCCAAGTAGTAATAAAAGGGAACAGGGGAGGTGTGGGTTGTATAGCACTGTGTGTGTTGAGAGCAGCATGGGGACTCTGCCTATTTACACTAACATTTAAACACAAAGGGCCAAATCCCAAGGTCTTTACTCAGTTTTTACTCAGTCTGAACTTCTTTGGACTCCAGACCAAGGAGTGAGTAAAAACTGAATAAGGACTTGAAGTCTTGGCCCATAATATCTAATTGTTAAATCTTGGTAATTTTGTATGTAAAAAGGGAAATATCTACAATTTGAAACAAAGTTAAAATATCTACCTTTACAAAAGTGGATAACAGAGGCCTCCTGCTCCCTCTGGAGCTGGACCGTGAGGCATTTTTTGCTGAGCTCATCTCCTTCTCACACCTGGCAATTTCCTTCTTGAGTTTCTCTCTCCGTTGTTGGTCTGCAACTTAGGAAAGAAAGAACCAAATAAAATTAGTGAGATTTTAAAGGAACGTTACTGAGTCCTTCTCTCTAAATGCATTACCTTGTGTGGCCTTTCATTCAGTCAGAAAAGTAAAATGTTGTCATGTTTTCCAATTTGAACATACTGTATTCATGAAAAATAACTCCTATTGTCAAAAGAAAATATTAAAAATTATGTTGCTTCCTTTAGAGTTAGAAATTTTAAGTTCTACAACTACAAAAAAATACAGTGGAATTGGAAGACCAACTTCAGCGATATGAGAGTCTACTCAAAAACCCATTGCACTGTTCCCATCCATACAGCACTAAGAACCCTTCCAATTTTAATCCTGCTGAACAACAGTATTGAAATTTTTGGTGAAAAACAAAATCATCTGTTAATGTTAAATCTTGCTAAATTTATATGTACAAAGGGAATTGCAGGACTCAAAAAATTCATAGTCAAACTCTGCAAAAAAGTAGAAAGGTCCCCAAAACGGGCATACAAATAACACTGTAAAAGCAGCAAATTACATGTCAGGACCATGAATAGTCTAGGTAGGGTCTGTGTGGACGGGCCATTGCTGGATCAGGAGGGAAGAATCAGATAAGCTACTGAACCTTTGCCCAAATGCCTCTCTAGAGCAGAAGATTGGCAAAGTGTCTATGCCATCAAGATTTTTTGGGGAGGGAGGGGGAGAGGGAAGGGAAGGAGCCATGGCTTGCTGCAACATGGCCCTTTGTTCTTAATGTTACAAAGCTTTTCATGCGCATTCTAGCTGCATAGTGGGGTGTCATAAACTCTGAAAGCTAATGTGATTCACAAAGCTGCATGCTCCAGTGGAGGCAGCCTCAACCAAAAACACCAACATACTCATTTCCAAATGTGAATAAAGAGGCCCTACAGAAGATACAGATACTTGTAAAATGCATGCAAATGGGACCCAATTTTACCCTCAACTCCATGGGCACAACTCTTATTGACTTCATTTGAGTTCAATGCATTTCTCCACTGCATGAACAGTCTGCCTGAAGCAACCCAAAAGACCACCATTAAACCAATTTCTGCCTTATCTATCCCATACTGAATTTAGCCCATACTCTGCTAGGCCCCAATACGCAGAGATTTAACTTTACAGGAGAACTTAGTGGGATCAGCACTTTGGTGATGTTCTCAGCTTTTGCAGAAGAACCACAGGAATCTGAGGGCCAGAACTCAGGTCTTAGCGGGTCTTTAATTCACCTTTAAAATGTATTCTTCTGTATGTATTAATCCTACAGATAGTTGTTAATCTTGGAAAAACAAATATGTATTAGTTTTATTAAAAATTTCAGTCCTCCTCAAAGCCAGGTACTGGTGCTTTTCAGATGTAATGTTCTTGCTCTCATTCCTCAGCCAAATGCCCTTTTCTGTTTTTTTTAATTCTTACAATTGACATGGAAGATGCAAAGCAATTGCTTCTATAGCCGCTAATTGCTGCAGCCTTTTCTGTTAGAGTGCTTTATGTTATACATTGACTTTCATTAGTGAAAATCCATCCTATGAAGAATGTAAGCAGTTTGATGCTAAATACTGTAAATCAGAATTAAAACATGGCTACTCTAATTTATTGGAGTTGCCGATCGCATAGATCCTAACTCACAGTAGGAGCATCTGAAAAATAACTAAAGGTCTTAAGAACCCAGTCCAGCAGAAGCAGATAGCCTTTGTGTGCCTGATCCAAATAATCACTCGGGGTATGTCTACACTACAAACTTAAATCAACCTATATTAGTAATTACTGCAGTGGTGCATGTCCACACTACCCTCCTTGGGTTGGTGGTGTGCGTCCTCACCAGGAGCGCTTCCAATGAGCTAATGGGCAGTGTGGGGAGCTGAGAGCATGGTCTCTCTGCTTTGCTGGCAGCTCCCTGACAGTAGCCTGGCTGCCCCACAAGCTCCTGGCGGGCTGCCCACCCCATGCTCCCCATTCCCTGCTGTTTACCTGCCCCCCTCCACCCGCCAGACACTGTGTTGCCCTAACTACACCGACATCAGCCCTACACCTCTCATGGAGGTTGGAGTTATTATGTCTGTGTAATAGGGCACTTACATCAGTGGGAGAAAGGCTGTAGTGTAGATACTGACATAATTAGGTCAACATTAGCTGTCTTATGTTGACCTAACTATGTAGTGTAGACCAGCCTTCAGACTATGCTAATATAGTTGGTGTGTTGGAGGCTGCAAAAATGCATTCTTTGCCTGCTGCTCAGATACTATTGAGATGAGCATTGTACAAATGCCTAGAGAGAGGGAGACAGATAGAATGACAGGATACTATCAACTGTAAATGCAGAATGAAGAAATCAGTTCAGCCTCTACAAGAATTTAGAGCACTCTACCTTGTATAAGTTCAATCAGATATGGCTCAGAAGAAACCTATTTTCCCCCTCCGGCACAAGCCCAGTATTTAAGTCACAGGGAATATTTTACATTGATTCTTCTTCTGTGTCCCTATAATACACATTGTCTTGATGCTGCAAAGCTTGTGTGTTCCTACTCCCTTACTCACAAATGCTCAGGACGAGAATAGGTATGTCCGAGAAGAGATGGGCTTAAGCAAAATGTTCAATAATAATGAGATTCTTAGCTACACACTCTTCTTAGGCCTCACTCCTGACACTAGGGAAGAGTATCCAAGCAACTGTGCATCAGTATCAACATTAATGAAGGATCAGAGTCTTCTACTTTCCTTGTCCTATTCATCACTTTTTATCTTGCATTTATATGTTGTAGTAGGATAGACTACTCTGGCACCCCTCTGAGGAGAGGATGGGTGCTGCTCCTGTCTCAGCATCCAGGGCACAGTCTTCTGCCTGTGCTGTTCATGGCATCTGCCCCCTTACAAAGGGCCTGGGAGTGATAAAGTAGTCCAAATAAAAAGACAGTATGCTTCAGCAGCCCACAAAGGGCAGAGTCCTGGGCCTTTGGGAAGACAAAAAGAAAAGAATTGGCCCCTCTCCTTTCTGAGAGGGCCAAGGAGGCCAAGGCTCTGAAACCATTTCCTCAATCAACAACCCCCACTTCCAGGGGACGGGGTGCTCTGAGTTGCAGTCCTGCTCCTTCAGAATGTCACGCTGGACTAAGCAGGGACCCTCCTTTTTAAGGACCTGCTCATCTCCAGCCTTGACAAGCCTCACTGGTGTGCTGGATTGGGACTGACTGTACACAGAGGAGCTCTTTAACCCTTTCCTGACTGGAGTGGGGAATCTGCCCCAACACATGTTTGCAATATTTCACATCTGAGCAGTAAAGGATTGAGCCTACTAAGGGTATCTCAATTAAATAAAATAAATGGACAGATTCTGGGGAAGGGCAGGGGAAGGAGACAAAGGGAGTGGCCAAAGTATCTCTGGCTATTCCTAGTTGCCCAAATGATATCTTTGGGCTATAGGCAGCTAGATTTAAGTTTCTGGGTACTGTAAAAAACTTTCCTCTCACCGATTGCACAGCTCAGAAAATCCAGAGAATCTGGTCCAAAAGCTGTAAAGTCACACAGGGGTGTCACATGGCATCACAGAAATATGCTAGCCAGAATGGTAGAAAACTTTACTCACATACAAATCCTGATTTGTTGTTATGCTACAGCATCTTCAGGCTGATTTTGCCAGTGCAAAGAGACTGCAAGCCACCCACCAAGGAATTCCCCCTGTGTAGAAGGAATCTAGAGGGCAGTAGGCTGCTGGATGCAAGTTGGGGTAGCCCTGAGGCAACCTCCCAATGACCCCAGACTAAGGGAGACAAAAAAGTAACATAGATCCACCTTCCCCGCCCCACCTCTTGGGTCCTGCACCAAGCAAAGTGAGAATCAGGTCTGGAAGCTCCATTCTTTAAAGTATGGGTTTACTCAGACAACAAGTGAATCTGTATAAGGGGCTTGCTCCCATAAGGCACTGAGCACTCATAACTCCCACTGCAACCAACTGGAGCTGAAGACATTCACCACCACAACACAGGATCAGGCCCCAAGACATGAGCCGATGGTGCAGCTATGACTATGTTAATTACAGCAAGAGACAGGCAGGCATTTGGAAGGAAGCATAGTACTATGGGGGAGAAATGTTATCAGTTAATTGGACACACTAAGATAAGCTTCCTCACTTCCTTCTGCTCTAGAAATAGTGTGGGCCAAATTAGTCCCTGATGTAACCTCAACTAATTTCAATGGGGTTATACCAGGGATAAATTTGTCTCTGTGTCCTTGTTACTGTGCCATGGACTAAATGCCCATCACTGCCAGCAGAATAATTCAAACAAAAGGAGATGCATCTTTTAACAGATTTAGTAGGAATGTCTGATAGATGAACTATAAATAGCCTTAATTGTACAGAGACTCCCCAAACTAAAGATCAAAATTGAACAAAAATATCAAAATGTCAAATGTCTAAATCTGCTTGTTTACAAGTAAAAAAAAAATCATTTCATCCACTCTTTAAAAAAAAAAACAACAATGATTAATATCCGAGTATAAAATGCATCCTGCAGATTTAAATTGCAAGATCTCCAAATCTTAATGGAATCTAGAGATCAATGAGTTTCATCAGTGACTCTGCTCACAATCATTGTCAGGCTTAGTAATGAGATAATGCATTATATTATAAGCAAGGCACTGACAGTTAAATGCACAGTGTGTACGAATAAGTTCCTTAACGTATTCTACCCAGTCCGTGAGCCTGTTCTGTTAATTCTACAGGCAACAAAAAATGGTGTATGTATGGCTGTATTGTATATTATTCCTCCCCCACTTTTAAAAACTTTTTAAAAGGATACCGAGCTATAAAATTCTTACTAGTCCAATTTAGAATCTACACTACTGACTAGGCAAATGCCTATTACACAAAGTTCAGAGGATACCAAGCAAATTTCCCTTCATTATAATTTTATTTTTCTGCAGTGGTTGCTCCCTCTACAGGTTTGACTCTATTTCCATAAACCCAGCACTTCAGCAATATTTCTAGAAACCTGCCTGGAGTTACAAAACATTGCTTGGCTGACTGAAATGAAGATGATAAAACTTGGAAGTAAATCAAAAATCTATCAGACATGTCACACTTGTAAGGAGTTTGGCAGTCCGGTGCTTATAACCACAGAATGAGTTTGCAATTGCTTAATATGAGTGGTTGTCCTTTGCTCTGAATTTCAGATCTCTACAGTCACCGTATATCACAGCTAAATACAATTTGCAATATTAATTCCTGAATTGATTTATTTTTAATGTAAATAAACTATTTCAGACATTGAAACATTAATTGAACAAATAAAATATTATCTTATTGAGCTTAGCTAAGGGTCACATGTCCCAGAGCATAATTTAACACTGAGTAATGCTATACTTCCCCATGTGAACCAACTATTTATTTGCCAACTCAATTCTGGGCATTATTTTCCCATATGAATTCCCCCAGACCAAGAGCATGCAAAGAAGTCACATCATGTATCTTTCAAAGTGGAGATGCCATCCTCAGTTTGAATGTGCTGGAAGAGGCCATGAAGCTAGTTCTGTAAACAAGTACTGTCTTTCGTAACACCCTTCTCCTTTGCATAGCTCAGTCTCAGTTAACAAAAGTCCCAATCACACCACAACTTAGCCATCTAGGGTGAAATCCTGGCCTCACTATCGTTTTAAATGAGCCATGATTTCACCCCTGAAGAATTCACTGTTTATTAAAAGGACAGACAATATGAGGTTATGGTTTTCATAATTCATAGGTCACGATTCTGTCACACTTCCTCAATGTTAAGTAGTACCTTACTTTGAGAATAGCCCATTCAATCAACAGCACTACTTATGGAATAAGAGAGCACTCAACAAGAGTAAAGGTGACACCTGATATTTATTTAGGAACAGATTCTTCCAGCCTTACTCATGTTGAGTGGAACGTTACTCAGAGTAGTCTCACTTAAATCAAAGGGACTACTCAAGAAGCAAGGTATTACTTAGCATGAATGCAGATGGCAGAATCTGGCTACAAGTAAAAGGCAGAAGTTAAACACCTGCATAGCTGAGGGTAAACAGACTAAGAATCACAGCTGTATTAGTGTAGTCCAATGGAAAACACAAAATTTAGCCCCAATTCTCCAGTGTAACGTGGCTATTTTGTGTTCCTCAGGAATCCCAGTGCTGCCCTGAAACTAGCTCTCTTACTATGCAGTTGAAGGATCCTAAAATTAAATAGAATTGCCATACTGACTCCCAACAACACCCACGCTCCCAGATGTCCATGTAGGGAATGTCCCCAGAGAAAAGAGTGTGTGTCATCCCCTTGTCCACCAGAACCTCAGCTGCTGGAATGTCCACACGGGGCTGTTGGCTACTGGTATAGATTACGATAGTTTCAAATTGCTCTAATTTATGCTGAGGGACTGGACTCGCATCCTCATCTCAAAACTTGCACTAAGTGCTCCCTGGCCACTGTATCATCAGCATTTTGTAGTACTTCATATACAATAATGCAGTGATCAATTTCACTTTAATAAATACAATCAGGAAAATGAATACCCGATTTAGCAAATTTAAAAGGAGAGGTACACTTAGTAAGAGCAATATATTTCTATGTGACCAAATCCTGGGGTTCATACTCAGCTCTGACTTGAAACTAGTTTATTGCTAGGTCTTTTTACTAGGCAAACTCATATTTACAGCTGCTGTGCACACTGCTACATGCTCTATGGGCTACACAGCTCCAATGACCGTAGCCCCACCACTTCTTACAAACCCTGTCTGTGGCAGAAGGAGCCCACACAAAGCACAGATCCGTGGAATATAAGGGCACAGATCCTCTGTGCATGTTTCCCACATCCGGCTCCACCAACCCACATGGGAAGCATAACTGCAACATCTCCCCTTGCTTATTTGGCTTTCCACTCCCGCAAAGGGCAAAATGCACCCCTTGCATACCCGCCCCAAAATAACCAAGTTTTGCAACTGTTTTACAAAATAATAAAGAAGTTAGCATTGTATCCTGTTTTGAAAAAAAAGAATGCAGTGTTCTTTCCATCTTTTTATAAATACTGTTTGTCAGTAAAGTAATTGAGCCCTTAAGATGAAAGGCTAATATCCGCTGTTTTGAGAATTGGTTAGATTTTCTCGTAAGAATGAAGATGTAGGCCCTGAAGCATCCTGTGAGTCACAGAGTGGACATCTGTTAACTACAGACTTACTGGTAACAGTTGTGTGTGTACTTTGCACCTCTGCATTTACCAATCTAATTTCTTATGGATTAGAGCCAGTAATATAAACTTCCTTTTGACTTTTTGGTGCTGCGTATGACAGAAAGTGCATTGATCACGCAAAGCCACTGTTAGAAAACAAAGAGGTGTTGATTGAATTTATGCCAACATAACACACTCATTTACACTTTTAAAATAAGTTTTTCTCTTTAAAACAATTTCCATGTCTTTCCATCTTAATCTCCCACAGAGTGTCCATCAGTATAATATCTATACAATAGACTGCACCCACAAATTGTAAAATTGTGGGAGAAAAAATAAGAGGCCAAGACTAGGCTGAAAATCTGACCTTTATATGTAAAATGTTGTTTTCTTCAATGAAGTTTGTGACAATCTTTATTGGGCATTATGTATAAAGTTTAAAAGAGAAGAGTTACAAAAATTATTCAAGGACTGGAAAAAGTGTCTTACAGTGAGAGACTTAAAGAGCTTGATCTGTTTACTTTATCAAAAAGAAGACTGAGAAGTGACTAGTTTATGTATATGTACCTTCACAGGGAGAAAATAATAGGTGCTAAAAGGATTTTAATCTAGTTGGAGAAAAGCATAACAGGAGCCAATGGCCAGAAGTTAATGACAGTCAAATTCCTAGAAATAAGGCACAAATTTTTAAAAGTGAGGGTGATTAACCATTCGGCCAAAATATCAAGGTATGTGGTGGAGTCCCCATCTCTTAAGGTCTTCAAATCAAGACTGGATGCTTTTCTAGTAGATGTGCTTAGTCAAAAACAAGTTATTGGGCTCAATACAAGGATGACTGGGTGAAATTCTTGGCTATGGTAATATAGGTCAGATTAGATGCTCTAATGGTCCCTTCTAGCCTTAATCTATGAAAAATGTATTATTGCTTTAAATAAATTTCTTCCTCAGAGATACTGCCTTTCATAGAGAACAAAACGTGTATCTACTGCAGAAGCATTTCAAATTGCTATAATTCAAAATGCAGGGACATAGAGATATTTACACATTTGGTTTTCATATTTATAAGCAAGAAATTCAGATGACAAATACAAAGGACTATATTTTCAAAAAGATATGTCTGATTTCTGTGCACTATTACCATGTGTGTGCAAACATGCACAGTTTATATGCATAATTCAAGTGGATCTTTTAGGAAAAGATACATATATTGTAGTTGGAGCAAACAACAACAGTGATAATTAAGATTGCCTGAGTGTTTCTGTTTAAAGGCCGTATTTCAGTTACTTTTAACCTTCACCTTTTGGTCTGAAATTTTCTGAGTCTGACCTCAGTTGAAGGATTATTTTTTAGAAAAGTTTGAGAAAAATGGTTCTGCCATTTTTGAGTACAATAATAGTGAAAAATATACACAGCTCTTAATGGCTCTAATGAGCCCTCAGGGAGTGACAGAACTTGGAAACTTGGCAGTTGTAGTAAATAACTTAACCCCTCCCCCTATTCTCACTGTTCTGTTGGCACTATCTGTGTATGTAAGAAAACCCCAGGTCATTAAAAAATGCAGGTGTGTCTGGAATGAGGTAGGGCTCCCTTTTTGCATAGATTCTTTGAAAGTATGCATGAAAATGAGGCAGGACTCATATGGGAACGGTGGAAGGGCCAGTGCAGGGAAGACTGTGCAAACTTCCTGTACAGCAGCAAAACATGGACAAGTTTGATTTTCCTTGTTTACACAGAGATTTTATGTTTTTCACAACACAAAGATCATCAGTGATCATGCACAAAATGTACGTGTTCACAAGTGGAGGTAATGCTGGAAAAAATCAGGCCTAAAAATATAAAAATCCTGATAAGTTCCTAGGTCCAGGCAAGGAAGAGTATCAGTTAGACTGCATCATTATTAGTTTCCCCTCCCCCCCCCTAAAAATGAGTATGTTTACTGATTTCTAAAAAATGTAACTACAGGTTCATACTTGATGTTCATCCACTATGTGTGCCGGATTTCTGGTGGGCAATTTCTCGGAATGCAGATTTTTCCTAGCAGGAGATCTACACTCTCAATCACTAGGTTCAGGCTACACTATCAGTGTATTCTGTGGAAAAACTTCTAAACATATGGGTTGCAAAAGTTGTTATTATTGGAATCCAGGCATGTGTAACTGCACCTATCTTATTTGGCAGGGCTTTTGTCAAGTTTTCTGGCACAAATGCTACAATAATGAGATTTCTAATAGCCACTGGTATTGACATGCGTAGGGTAATTCTGCACATAGAAGTTTCAGATTTCAAGAAGTTTCACATTTAACAACTATTTTAAGTCAATAGAACTGATCTAATACACATGTGCATGCTTGCTGCTGGCTCAGTGGCATGGCAGCTTGCCTGCTTTGCTGCCAGCTAGGATAGTGGGAAAAGAACTGTGGAAACTAAATACACTTTAAGGGCAGACCTATTCAGTTGTTCAGAGGAAGTGCCAGCTCCAGTATCATGTTAGTGCTTAAGAACCAATGACTGATACATGGCAACAGCCCAAAGGGAACTATTCAACTGCTATTTTAGCAGGGCAATCAGCACAATTTTGGGGAGAAACGTTCAGCATGATGTGCAGGTATTCTGCTTTGCAACTCTCATTAATGTTAATAGAAGCCATGCTGATAAATCTCAGCACTTCACATTGAAAATTTGCTCTCAATGTGTACTTTGAGAAGCAATGAGGGGAGAAGAGGACTTCCAAGCAGAACGGTGAGAAAATTCAACATCTGAAAAAGTAATTGCAGAAACTTTACAAAAGCTCAATAAAGTGACTATAAATCTCAGATTATGGCAGCACAAGTAAAATATGTTCACAGTTAAGAAGTAAAAAGTAGTAAGATAGTAGTAAGATATGGAATATAAAAAGGAAAAAATAGTAAATTAATATGTTCCAACAGAGGCTATAAACTAACTATTCCATGTCCCAAAGCTCAGATGGAAAGGACAACTGATATGAGATTTTTTTAAAATGATCTTTTTCAAATTTTCTTTTTCAATACCCTTCTAGCAATCTCAGTGCTTGTGTTGTTGATTGCCATGACACTACCACCTATTTGATATGGGATGGGAAGAAAAGTTCCAGCTCAGTTTGAAAATAAGGTGAAAGAGCAATTTAGTGAGGATTTAGTGTACTGTTTTTACCAAGCAGATGGGCAAACACAATAGCAGCAGCAAAGGTGTAAAGTTTCCATCACACACTGGTAGGCGATTAATTCAAATTCTGTAACCATGACAAAGTTACACAGTCTGAGAGTGGTCTGAGTAAACTGAACGGAAAGGGAAATATACTGTACCTAGGCAAGTTCCATTTGAAATGGAATTTTACTCACTATGGAATACACCTACTAGTGCCATTACAATTATCTGTTAAGGTTAAGGCTCTGTCCCTGTTTTCAACATGTACTCATATAATCCAGAAAAATTCACTATGGCATGAACTGTGTCATATAGTCTCACAGTTCAGGAGTATTTTGTTTGTGAAAATAGCAGGCTCTGAAATAAATGGCAGAAAGTTCAGAAAGGCCTAAGCAGGTGCGGGGGAATCATCTTTATCCAGGTAGGAATTCAAATAAAGGCCTGACTGAGGCAACAAGAGAAGTCACAGAAGTGAACTTTTTTTTTCAAAAAAACCCAAGCACTTTAATCCTCCCTCCTAAACCAAGCTGAAGTAGTCATGCTACAGAGGAGCTATTGATACAGCTGGGGCGCCAGGAGGAATCCTACAGCCCAAGCTGTGGGTCTGCAGGATAGCTGATATGAAGCTGCTCTTGCAGCCTAGAGGCTGTAATAATCCCTTGTGATACCGTTCCAGCCTGTGCTGCACCCTCTGAAAACAGCAGATGATGAATCCACAGCTTGTCTTGGACCTTTTGGCCCTGCTTTACTTCTTGCCTAACATCCCTAAAACCCATTCCACAGGGACATGTATCAGTCCCAGTGAAACTGAGTTCTGCTGCCCAAAGGGTGTGTGAACCATGTATCTTGTCTCCCCACAACACATTGATTTGGCTGTGTCTCAGACTAAGTACAGAGAAGGAGGGTCTAGATTCTGCACTGACAGGGCCGGCTCCAGCTTTTTTGCCGCCCCAAGCGGCGAAGCAAAAAAAAAAAAAAAGATAAAGCCGCGATCAGTGGCACTTTGGCGGCAGCTCTATCGCACCGCTTCGTTCTTCGGCGGCAATTCGGCGGCGGGTCCTTCGCTCCCAGAGGGACCTGCCGCCGAATTGCTGCCGAAGACCTGGACGTGCCGCCGCTTTCCATTGGCTGCCCCAAGCACCTGCTTCCTTTGCTGGTGCCTGGAGCCGGCCCTGTGCACTGGGTAGAAAACACATTCCATGGCCTCCTTCCATCCAAAATGATTGCTTTAATAAGTCACTTATCATCACCACCACCACCACCATCATCATCAGGGGGAAGGGATAGCTCCGTGGTTTGCGCATTGGTCAGCTAAACCCAGGGTTGTGAGTTCAATCCTTAAGGGGGCCATTTAGGGATCTGGGGCAAAATCAGTACTTGGTCCTGCTAGTGAAGGCAGGGGGCTGGACTCGATGACTTTTCAAGGTCCCTTCCAGTTCTAGGAGATAGGATATCTCCATTAAAAAAAAAAAATTATCTTTTGTTACTAATTACAATACAAGCATGGAAACAGATACACAAATCATTAGTATGTATCTTGACAAGAATACAATGAAGAAATATGTTTGTTAATTTAACAAGCAGTTTAGGTTTAGCCTCTTTGACTGATATACTTCTTTTAGTAGTCAGTAAACTGATGTCTTGAAAGTCACTGCATTTCAGCTTGCACTGTTATCACAATAACTTTCTCTTTTCTCTTATCACAAACAGTATTTGATACAGAGATATAACTAACAATGGTAATAATTGCAGCTCAGTCCGGGTTGATTGTGACCTATGTTGTTACCACCTGATGGCTGTTTGATTGTTTTTGTGAAATGATTTGATTGGTCTCAGTCCAGTTCCTGGCAGGTGTTGACTTCCCAAAAACACCTCCAGAACTGGCACTAATGGGCACTCTTGTTAAAAGTCTTCATAGAGAAGCTGAGTGCATATGGAGACAAAATTTACCTCCCACCCCACATGTGATGCCATAAGGTCACACATTGGAAGGGAGGTGGGAGAGAGAATATTGCACTGCTCCTGCTTCTGCTGCATCCACCATGGGGAAGAAGACGACTTTAAACTTCAAGGTTGGCAATAACTGGCTAGATGCATTTCACTAGGGCTAAATTCATTACAGACTGCCACAAAAAGGGGAATGAGGAGTGTTATAAAGAGTCATGAAGATACACGTGTGCCTTATTGAGTAACTGTGATCTTTTATTGTTACCCTTGTGCTTCCTCTCTCATTCCCTCCCTTTTCTGTTGATGAGCCTCACTTATATTGTGAGGAATTTAGTTTGTGAGCCCTTCTGGGTGGGGACCAGGATTTTTCTTGTATTTGTGAGGCCCCTACTGCAAATTTGAATGTTGCATCATTAATAGCTAGGGGCCCCATGTCTGTCATGGAGGTCGCAGAAGTCACGGATCCCTGGGGTCGCTGGAACAGCTCGGGCAGCCCCCTGCAGCGGTCCCCAGGGCGGCTAGCTGGAACAGCTGCGGTCGGCGGCCCCCGACAGCTGGTGCCGCTGGCCCCGGGCGCCCCCCACAAACAGCACCCCCCAGCAGAAGCCCCCCCTCACAAGATTTAGTCAGGGGTATTTATAGTAAAAGTCATATAGCCATATAATCATATAGGTCACGGGCCATGAATTTTTGTTTATTGTCCATGACTTTTACTAAAATACCCATGATTAAATCATAGCCTTAGTAATAGCAAATAACACCCTAACTTTATAAAACTTTTTAAAGAATTAACATCTCATAGGAAATACTTACATTTGATGCTGGTTAACCTGCTTTTTGGCACTGAACAGTCTACGGCTGCTGAAAACAATAAAAAAAAAATAGAAGTGAGTTATGCAAGATCCTATTCTTAATATTTGCTATGGTTAGAACAATATATTACCAAAATATCACTAAACAAAGACTTGTTTAATTAAAGGCTAACAGTTTAGCGAATTATGTATCCAGTACCCTGTCTCTGAGAATGGCTGGAAGAAGGTGAAAAAGTGTAATGCATCTAGTGTTGTGATAATATATCATGAGAGAGGAATTTCTTCCTGACCTTAACTAGGTCCTGATCTTATAAACACATGTGTGTTTAACTTTAAGCATGTGAGTAATCCCATTGATTTCAATAGGACTATTCAGGTGCTTAAAGCTAAGTATGAGTAAGGCTACATTTTAGTCACGGCTATTTTTAATATAAGTCATGGACAGGTCACGGGCAATAAACAAAAAGTCACGGCCCCGTGACCTGTCCATGACTTTTACCAAAAATATCTGACTAAATCTTACCAACTTCCCCAGCTGCTGGGATGGCCCTGGGGTAAGCTACACCAACGCTGCAAAATTCATGGAGGTCATGGAAGTCACAGAAGCCGTGACTTCCATGACCTCCATGAATGATTCGCAGCCTGAAGTATGAGCATTAATATTTGCAGGATTGGGACCAGTTTATGCCATGAAGCATGGGAATAGGCTGTGAAATTTAAAACGAACAACACACAAAAAAATCTACTTTTTTTTTTTAATACTACGCACACAAAATATTTAATAAATTCCCAATGACCCTTGGGACACTGTCCCAGATCCGTCACATTATATTCTATTATTTGACTTAAAAAAAAAAGTTAGGCAGAGCTTTGTAACCTACTTTTTTCACTTGATTCTTTAATGAAAGGTTGACTGTAAACACTGCATAAGGACAGCATCATAAGTTTCTAAACTTCAGTAATATTCAAACTTTGGGCATAGTTTTGCCTTAGTTAAGCAAAATGTACTAAGATTTGCACTAATTTTATACAAAAAATTGAATTAGCCGTTCTATGTAATTGAAATGGAAAAGGTATTGCTTCAGAAGGTTGTAATGGGTGGTATGAAATCTGAATTGTGCTTTGGTGCAAAAAATTTCCATATACAATACAAGACAGAGATAGTTGGGAATTAACCTCTCCAAACTGGAATAAGAGATTAAAATGAAAAGGTTGTGCACGTTAAGGAAATCTGTGAAGCAGCCTGCATAAATGTCTGAGAACTGCAACTCCTCAGTTGGAGCAAGTTGCTTGTGATATTCAAAGTTAAAAACCATTTGGACAGAAATATGCATTTCAGTTAATATGGAAGTTAGAATGGTGCAACTACTGTTTCACCCTATTGCCATATATTTATTATTGTGAGAGCCAGAACTCACAGTAGCAGATGAGAAGCAGATAGAAACTTTTCATATCACTTACTGTGATCATATGGATAGTGAGAATGAGTGCATATTAAAGCAATGTGATTGATTCTAGTATATTTCTGTCAAATATGAATCAGGAGAGGAGAGTGTATTTGGAAGCATGCTGCAGCTGCAAGAATGAATTCCTTGGCAGAGATCCAAAGAAAAGCAAAAGCTATAGCTAAACAACATCAACCTGTACACTGACAATATATTGGCACAGACAAGCAGAAGAGTCAGTATTCTTCCTCCCATCGCAATTTTAGAAAAATAAAATTGTAAATAAAGCACACACTGGAGCCTCTGATTCACCTTTCGGTGCTTCCTCTGTGCCTAATAAAGATAGTTATTGGCATTATCTTCTTATTCATACTCTGAGTCTGAATTTTACTGATTATTAATAACTGAAGAATAGCAGTATCATTAGCCTGATTTCCTTTGACCGTCATCCCACAACAAGCAAAAATGGATGAGGCAAGAAAGAGGATAAAGTGTTGGATTCTTAATTCATAAGGAATCAATATAAAACTGCACTGTTATGAAGAGGCAGTGGTTGACTAGCTTTCCCTTATAAGCTCAATTTGATCACAGCTACTCACCCAACCGTATCTTCACCCAAACTAAAACAATCTCCCTGATCCTTCTCATGAGTGCCCATTCCTCTGTCAGAGAAGATTACGGTGTGCATGGAACCTTTACTCTGAAGTTCCAGACTTCCTAACATTTGCTTTGTGAAAACATTACTCTAAAGTTTGAATTTACTTCTCTGGAAAGAACAAAACTTATTAATATTGCTGTATGAATAACAAAGATTAATAATAGATTATATTAATTTACCAACATTTGGGGAAATTTTTCAAAGTGCTAAACACTCACATCTTCCACTGACTGCAATGAGAACCCTTAGTGTTTAGCACCTTTGAAAATTAGGCCTTTTGGGGGTTTCTTTTGTTTGTTTTTAAAAGATGAAATGCTGTACATTTATTCTGATGTAACTAATCTGTGTTTACTTACTCTATCCTAATGAAGATTTTTTTTTTTTTTTGGTCTATGCAATTTACTTAGCATCAGCAACAAAACAGAGCGAAATGAAGGGAAATCAAAGACAGACTCACAGCACTAAACATCATTAAATAAAAGTAGTAACTTTCTATCATCACCCGAATGAATAAAATAACAAAATGTTAATGTGAGAAAAACAACCAAACACAAAGTTACTGAATGACTTTTCATATTTTTTAGTAGTGGGAAGCAGCCAACTGACATCAGCAAGGAACCGAACCAGCAAAAACAAAAAACTTTCTACAACCCAATTCCTGTTACAGGTCTATTCTAATGCAAAGTGAAGGAAGGAGCTAAAACTGGGTGTAGAAGTTTCATGTTTGGATGTTTTTACCTTTGGCTGAAAGGATTTTGTTATAATGAACAGCCATGTGATCCCTGATCAGGTACTGGTTATTTAGTCTCCGGGAGGAGTCAATGCAAAAAGCTATAAAATTAAACACATTTGAATGTTATAAAAAGTAGTGTAAAGATAAATAGTTATTAATTAATTACAGTTCAAACCCAACACAGTTCCAAACAAGAGTGGCAAAGATGGCAGGCGGTGTTACATAATGGAGGCCACAAGAACCAGAGCATGGGCCTGCCCTTGCCTTTGTCCTCCCAACTTCACAAGCGACATGCCCTAAGGAGACACTTGTCTTTCCTAACAACTTCAGAATCATGGTAGTTTTGGGAAAGGGTACTGAGGCTTTCACTCACTTCTTCGTTCTAGGAGGTCATCTCTCCCTGTTACCTTTTCTCCTTTCCCTGCAGTGTTGGTTTACACTACAGCCTCAGATCCAGTGGCTAAGCACTCTCATTCCATTTTTTACAAGATCATACTGCATCTCTAAACAAACCAAACTGAAATTTGGTGGTCATCAAAGTGTGCTAATGATTCTTCCCCTCTCTTTAAAACTGAATAGTGTATGTCTGACAGCCTCAAATCCAGGTGTTCTACCCATGAATCCCATGCACTTTGTCTCTCCCACATTAATGGGCTGGTTTGGTAGCATTTTCATAGTTAAAATGCTGAGTGGATAAAGTCCCAGTTTTCCATCACTTCCACCACATCCATCCAACCCCAAACTTTTAAAAACTTTTATTCCAAACCAGTAACAGAATATTTAAATTTTATCAGTATAAATAAATACATTTAAAAACAATACTGTTAGTTGTCCCTCCCCTCCATTTACCTGCCAGCCCCCAAGGTGAGGGTCTGCAGGAAAATGTTATTCACATTGTTAGAAGTTTTAGTGATATTACCAACTGTTACATGGGAAACAGAGATTCCTAAACTCAGCACATTGTGGATAAGGGCCTGATGCTGTGAAATGTTGACATTAGTGGGAGTTCATCACACTCAGCACCTTACATGATCAGATTTGACCCATAGAGTCATAAACCATTTTCAATCATTTCTTTTTATTTAAACATAATCTTTGTTTAAGATATCTTAGGACACAAAAATTTTAGCTTGGACAGAGTTCAAGAAGTCCCTATAAATATAGGCACTGTTTTAGCGGAGCATTTAAACACATGTTTAAGTGGTCTACAGAATAGAGGGGACTACTCACAATCTTAAAGTTATACATATGCTTAAGTGCTTTGCTCAATGGGAGCCATAGCTTCTTCATCACCTGAATGGAAACAAGCTCAGTATCATATTAGAATACACATGATTCGTTCTATTTGAGCCATTAGCTCATAAGAAATAACACTTAAAGGTAGTATTTTTACCTTTTTAGCTGTAATTTTATGTATTCTAGCCAGCAAAAGCACCAAGATACATAAAATCCAATGTGAAAAGACCAAATGTCCTTTCAGTAAAGCACATTTGTATATTACTATTATTAAAACCTCAGTAAAAGTTTAAGTCAAAGGTTTTAATGAAATAAACATTTTTTAAAATCATAAAATAAACATGTCCATACAAAGCAACCATGACAACCCTTTTATCAAATCATACATATTACTTACCATTACTCTGAGTACTTAAATGTCCTTTAAATGGGCTTGCTGGACCATATCTGGGAATGGCTGGGTATTCGCTCACTTAAAGAGAAATGTCAAGCAGTTAGAAGGAAATATATATTTTGACAAATAGGATAAAGCAGAACATGTTTCTTTAAAGCTGCAAAGGTCTGTTTAAATCGGTTATTATGAGAAATTTGAATCTGTGGCAGCCAATCAGATTACTGGTAGGGTAACAGCTAAATACAAAGTGGCACAGATTGTTTAGCAATCATTCGCATAGAGAATGGTCCCTTCAAAGGAATGTTCCCTTGAAATATGTTAACTACTTATGCTAAACAATATGTGCCACCTTCTATTTAGCTGTGACACTCTGAGTATGTTTCCCAGACCTGGGGAAAAGCCCGTGTAAGCTCGAAAGCTTGTCTCTCTCACCAACAGAAGCTGGTCCAATAAAAGATGCCTCACCCACCTTGTCTCTCTAATATCGTGGGACTGACACAGCTACAACAACACTGCATACAAAGTATGACTGTGATGTTTTCATAGATTCACAGAGTTTAAAGCCAGAAGGAATTATTAGATCAGCTAGTCTGATCTCCTGTATATCACAGTCCATTAAATTTCACTCAGTTACCCCTGTACAGAGCCCAAGAAAAACTTGTGTTTGGCTGAAGTATAACTTGTTTTAATGTTTTATTGTAAGGACTTTAAATCCATTACATCAAATGCCTGATGTATGTATAATCTTTTCCGATGATAGATGCTGATGTAATTTAGCTTCATGCCCATAATTTACACTGCTAAATTCTGAACACTTTAAGGAAACAATCTGTGCTTTCTCATAGACTCATAGACTCTAAGGTCAGAAGGGACCATTATGATCATCTAGTCTGACCTCCCGCATGATGCGGGCCACAAAAGCTGACCCACCCACTCCTGGAAGAATTCTCTCCCTTGACTCAGCTGTTGAAGTCCCCAAATCATGATTTAAAGACTTCAAATCGCTGAGAATCCTCCAGCAAGCGACCCCTGCCCCATGCTGCGGAGGAAGGCGAAAAACCTCCAGGGCCTCTGCCAATCTACCCTGGAGGAAAATTCCTTCCCAACCCCAAATATGGCGATCAGCTGAACCCCGAGCATGCGGGCAAGATTCTCTAGCCAGACCCTCTGGAAAAAGTTCTCTGTAGTAACTTTTAATATCCCATCATTGACCATTGTTGCTAATTACCAGCGATGGCACGTTGTTGACCTATTGACTAAAATCACTTTAACCCATCAAACCATCCCCTCCATAAACTTATCAAGCTTAATCTTAAAGCCAGAGAGGTCTTTCGCCCCCACTGTTTCCCTCGGAAGGCTGTTCTCCTCCAATAAGAAACCATCTTGACAATAAAAGGCGTTTGTTTCAAAGAATACTGTATAAAGATAACTGGTATTGCACTCGCTGAGGTCATTTAAAAAAATAATCATCCCAACGGTTTGATGGACTGGCAGAGATTCCATTTAATATCTTTCGATCTAAAACAATCACAGTGCAGCTATTCTATGACAAATGTTGATGCAACTACTCACTCTAGTACCAGTCGTTTGGCGTAATAGGAGAATAAGCATCATAGAATCAACATATCCTGCTCAGAAAATAAATGTCTTAATATTAAATGCAGCAGCTGTTGTTCACTGGTCAATATTTTATCCTGTTGACAGTCAGTATGATTTTCAAAAGTGCTCAGCACACTGAGTGCACTTGAAAATCCCATCTATTGTCTCTTATGTAAATTAGGATCTTAAAAATCACCACCTGATTTCACTGAGAAACTCCACATTCCTGAAGCAATTTTTAAAAGGAGATATTGATTGTTATGAGCAATAACATGCTCTGAGCCTTCACTCTAAGTGGCTATCCCCAAGAATTTAAAATATAAAACAAAGAAAAAGAAAAAATCCACAAGACTCTTCTAAAACAAGATTTCTTTCTTGAAGTTAAGGTACCATACCTGCTCCACTTACTATTGACTATAATAATTTGCAGCCAATTTCAAGGAACATATGATCATTGTCAAGGGCTGAACTAGCCCATTCTCTCTCACCTGTAGATGTGAAGAGAGCCTGAAATGGTCATGTGAATGATTGCCTTACAACTGATACATGGCACCACTATGTGCAAGTAAAAAGACATGACAAGGTGTATGGTCATAAGCAGATGTACACACACCTCAGGTGCTCTGTGAGGTAAGAGGCTGAAAGTAACCAATAAGTGTGGTTATCTAATACATTTGGACTCTTCGGTCTCTGGTACAACTACACTCCATGAAATACATTATGCTTTTTACTGTATTAATTTTTTTTAAAATTTTGATATTTGAAAAATTGTGGAGAAAAGACATGTCTTTATTTTGGGATATATTGTATTTTTTTAATTATTTTTTTTAAATATTATGGTTTTTTTTTTAATCCCCTAATTCAAGGTCCTTCACATTAGGAATAGGGATGTAACTTTTACTATTCAGGTCAACACCAAAAACTAGCCATCCTTTTCTTCATCAGCATCTTTTTTCCATTCTTCATTATTGCTTCTATCCCTTCTTGTTTCCTGGTTGCTTCTCTTTAACTCCCCTCCTATTCCTTGATTGCATACCCTTCCTTCCCAGTCCAAATCCCTCACTGCTTCCCTTCCCAGCACCTCTGCTCCATGTACAAGCAGAGAAACAAAGTGAAACTGATAAAATAGAGCAGCTCTCTGGTTATGGCCCCAATCCTGCAAAAACTTACATATCTGCTTAACTTTAACCAACTGAGTAATCTAATTACATGCTTAAAGTTAAGCACTTGGGTGAGTGTTTACAGAATTGAGGGCTATATTTGTTGCTTCTGGCACATGGAACATAACAGTAAAGAAGGTATGGGGAACAAGATAAAATTGGTTTGCATTTGATGATTTCTAAAAACTAGCAATAAACTATAGGACCCTTTTGGCTCTTAAAGGCTGTAGTATTTTAAAGCACCGTTAATACAAATCAAAATAGAAGGGGAAATCTTACGATATTTTTATGACATTCTTCTTTTTGATGGGTGTAATGATTTCAGTGAGGGCAAATTAGTAAATTTCTTTCTGTGTAGTTACATTAAATACTATAGATCCTGAATAGATAGTCAAAGCCACTGTCACATGGAATCTTCTTTTATAATATAACAGCATTTCCAAACCTGGGATGTCTTAACACTCAGCAAATGTATAGTTCCATTATACAAGCTCTTTAATGGGCTTTTTACTGTATTCCAAATGTAGGCATGTTACACTTTACATAAACAAAGCACAAATGCTATAGAAATCTTCTGACTATTCACTAGGAGCCCTGGATAGAAAAGGGAAGGAGCTATCAAGTCCATTAGCCTAAAGCATCTATCTATTTTTTGATGTACCGCAAAAGCTATTACTCTTGAAAAGGACAGGATATATCTGTTGCTAATTTTCACATGCAACTAAATAATTTGAGAGGCACATTGTGATCTGGGTTACTACATATTCACATCCTGAATGTCTACTATACACACAAAAAGAACAAGAGTACTTGTGGCACCTTAGAGACTAACAAATTTATTTGAGCATAAGCTTTTGTGGGCTACAGCCCACTTCTTCAGGTGCATAGAATGGAACTATACACATACTATACACACAGAATATTGACCCTACAAGAAATAAAATGGGCCACATCCAGGCTGTTGCTAGATCCTATCTGTTCTTCATTTAAAACATCTTTAAAATCTGTCCTCTCTCCTGCACTTAGATCACTATCTCTTGGCCTTATCTTAGTCAATTATCTACTTGACTACTGCAACTCCTTCTCCCTGGCTTCTCTACCTCTGACTTGCCTCTCCTCCAGTACATAACAAATGCCACTAGTAAAGTCATCTCTCTTGATCAGTGATCAGATCAGCTTAACCCCTTAAATGACTTTCTCCATTGACTTCCTCTCACCTTTCATACCAGGTTCAAATTTCTCAGCCTCACCAGCGAGGCTCTTTACATTTACACTCCTGCTTTCATCTCTGCTCTTGTATCTTTCTAAACATTGCCCCGCTGACTTCACTGAAGCCTCCTGACTAGTTATCACATTTGGTTGTGTGTACACTAGTATTTTCCTTCAAATTTTCCGCCATCTTGGGATCACTACTGTGGACACCTGGTTACTGGCTTTTTAACTATCATGTCACCTAGATCTGCTCTGAGCAAGCATACACAATACAGTGGTTAAAATATTGGCAGATAGTCTACACTAGCACTCCCACCATTATTAGCAGTGGTAGTATGATGGAAGGAAATTTGAAGGAAAATGCGATGTAAATATATTATTTGTAGCCTTCTTTCTCTCATCTGCAACCCATCTTTCATGTTGTCCTGATCGCTGGAATAGCTTTCTTTGTCTTGTGTGCCACTCCATTTAAAGGCATCCTTAACACACTCCTTCCACAACGTCCTCCAATGAGAATTTATATTTATAGTTTTAGAATATAAATATTAAATTGAATTACATTTATTTTAAATATTAAAATCCTAAGTATCCAACAACAAATGTGAAAGTAATAAACTAGCAATCTGCTCTAGCAATCTATCCTTCTCTGCTACTTTTGTGTAGTGTTCATGATCTAATTTAGACCTCTATCCTGCAAAGCATGGCTATTTAAACTCAGTCGGACTGTTCACATTTAAAGTTATGGGGGTATGTCTTTGAAGGATTGAGGCCACAGATTATAAACATCAAGAAGCAGGGGACTAGTATTTTAGCTGCTTATGAAGTGGTACGGCACCTACATAATTCAGAAATCTGGGCCAGAGAGGAGATCATAGAATCAACAGATTCTCATCCAGAGCTGATCAAATGGAACCTAAGTTTTCCATCACTTTGTAAGTGATGTATACCTGAGTCTGATAATACCAGAAAAACACATGTTTTATAGACAGATGTCTAATTATAAGAGCATCTCTAATGTATTATTTCAGGTGAGGGAACCCTGGAGAGAACAGTCCAGGCACCATAAGAGTATCCCTTTGTGCATTCTTGTAACTATAATTTTGATCCTATTCAGTGACTTGTACAGTTTGGGTCTGATTTTAAAGGTGTTCAGAGATGTGATGCTCCTACCGTCTTCAGTTGGAACTGTGGCTCCTCAGCATCCCTGAAAATCAGGTACTTTATTTTTAACATTGATTTACACCTCTACCCCGATATAATGCAACCTGATATACCATGAATTCGGATATAACGCGGTAAAGCAGTGCTCCGCGGGGGTGGGGCTGCGCACTCCAGTGGATCAAAGCAAGTTTGATATAACGCGGTTTCACCTATAACACGGTAAGATTTTTTGGCTCCCGAGGACAGCGTTATATCGAGGTAGAGGTGTACATTATAGCCATCTGTAAAAGCAGCACATTATATCACCAGCAGATGTCACACTGTTCAACTGTAACAAGTGGACTTTTACTATACTGTTAA
This sequence comes from Chrysemys picta bellii, assembly GCF_011386835.1. Classification (NCBI taxonomy): domain Eukaryota; kingdom Metazoa; phylum Chordata; order Testudines; family Emydidae; genus Chrysemys; species Chrysemys picta. Next base: position 122,222,596 of record NC_088794.1, on the reverse strand, counting down.
TACATGTTATTTGTAAAAAACAAAACAATGATCTAAATCATCCGTCTACCACAGGAAAACCCAAAAGACAGAGCTAAGAGGGAGATAACTTGCAGCGTTTCCTCTGAATCTTTCTCCTCAGGAGGAGCAGAGTCAGCTACACAGACCTCAGAAAATTAGCTGAAGAAACAAAGCCATCTAATAACAGGCCCTATCGTTCTCCATAGACGTAGGAAGACAACGTTATGTCAGTTTACACTCAGTTCATATTTCAAGGTTATCTTCACAATGACAAAGACTAGAAATTAAAATGTAAGGCTTATATTTGGGAGCACAGGGGGCCGTTTCTTCAGGAAATTCCATGGCTACAGAATATACATAAGCTTGACAATAGAGATGTTTTCTGGGGGACTTGGATATTTTGGGGGGGGAGGGGTAAAGATGACTTGTTCTGGGAAGATGGGAAGGGGGAATAAAGGTAATAAGACTTGTACCTGTCACTTCAAACAATATAAATGCATTCTGTCTACTGTAAGAGAGATATAGTGGGTGCGGTAATATCTTTTATTGGACCAACTTCTATTGGTGAAAGAGACGAGCTTTTGAGCCATACAGAACTCTTCTTCAGGTCTGGGAAAGGTACTCCGAGCTTCACAGCTAAGTGCAAGGTGAAACAGATTGTTAAGTATAAAAGTAGTTAGCATATATTCTAAGGGATCATTCAAGATAGAGTAACCGGCTAACACCTCTGCAGTCATAGGACAAAAAAGATGGGGTTAGATTGTTATAATAAACCATAAATCCAGTGTCTCTGTTCTATACAACTACACTGCATACAACAATGGAAGATATCGAATTTAGCTGGTTGAAGCTACAACTACTCCTGTCTACTGTTGTAAGTCTGCTTTGTCTATTTAGGACCTGATCCAATACCCATTTATGTCAGTGGGAGTCTTTCCAATGAGTCCTTCCCCTGGCTTCAGTGAATTTTGGATTAGGCTCTCAAATTGTAAATTCTCTGGGGAAATAATCATGTTTGTACATGCCTAGAACAATGGGTTCCCAGTCCTGATTGGGGACTTTTAATACAACAGCAATATAAATAATAATAAAATTTCTGATTAAAAATTAACCTTTACTACCTGTGCTTTTCTTTCCTTGTAAATATAAATGATTCCATTGTAAACACCCTTTGACCACAGTTTTAAACTTTTTGTTATCACATATGTAGAACTGAACTGGGAACTGTACAAACCAGTTTTAGCTTTATTTAGGAAATTAGTCAGATTTAAATGTGTCATTTCAGAAAATGAACTTTTTCTGCCAATAAGTACGTGGATATATATATTTGATACCTAATGCAAATAACTGCAGTAGGAAGCCACACGTTTATTCAAATTTCAGAGATATTGCATTGTTCACCCTAGGTAATTTACACAAGAGTTTTGTCATATATGCAGCTTCCCAAGGTACAGAATGTAAACAAAATTACATAAGAAACATCAAAAATCAATTAGGCCCTTTAGTACACTGTTAATGCTTGTAATTGCTTCCTTTTCTGGGCTTTGCTTGTTAATGAAAGATACATTGCAGTACAGAAGGGAAAACTGGATGAGAATCATTCACATTTTTTTTCTCCAGCCAGTGGCAAGGGTGGATATCAATCATGATTTTTTGTTTGTTTAAAAAATATTTTGTTTAAATGATTTCTCCATTATTTTTTTTTATTTACCTGTTGCCAGTTCTTACTTTCTTCCCATTTTATAGTCTTAAATTGCTAAGATGGATATTCTGTGCTTCCTTCTTAATTAGTTTCCTAATTGTTAGTAGAATTTCAGAGTTTACATAGAATTTTTAAGAAGATATTTATAATATTCATCTATACTGAAAAAGACAGTTCTATATCTCATTAACATCCCTCCTGTGAGATCAACACAAATTCAAATACAAAACTGATAAGGAAAGCTGGGCTATTTTTACAACCAACACCACTTTCTGACATACTGAACTTCTGCACATCAAGACAGATGACACGGTTTGACTGGGCTATAGTCTCTCTTCAAGGTTTGCAGTTTGAAACCAGTCCGACTTGTATTCCTAAATCATTTATATACCTTTGAAAACCACCTTTTTAAATACTTAGATATTGGGTTTAGGATATTAACCTTAGGCTTCTGTTTTTACAAAGATTTTATGCTGTGAGACTGTTTTAAAAATAAAAACACAATAGTAGCCCCGATGCTGCATACACTTTTATGCACATGCTTAACTTTAAGCATGAGAAGTTCCACTAAAGATAATGGCTCTATTAATATGAGTAAACCTACATATCTACTTAAATATGTGTGGGATGAAGGCCTTGATTATCAATATTTTTCTAACATTAAAATAAGTTATCATACTAGTAGTGACATTTTAAAAAACAAAATAATTGTAATTTAGTTCATTATAAATTTTATTAATAAATTAAGGCCAGAAGAGACAATTATGAGCATCTAGTCTGACATCCTGTGTAACACAGGCCATAGAATTTCATGAAATGATTCCTGCATCAAACCCAATTTTTTTTTCAGTTTGAGCATATCTTTTAGAAACAGACATCCAAATTTGATTTAAATTAGGTTGTTTTTTTGCCTGGCTTATTTATAGACTTTTTTTGGAAAAGGGCTCCCCCCCTTTTTTTTAGAATAGCTGCAAAGTTTAACTGCTTAATTTTTTTTAGCCTTTGCAGAGTTAATTTTTTACTTTTTAAAAAAATTATTTGCTTATTTTTTAAAATGACACCTTTATTAATTTAGATTTTACCATTTTAAGTATTGTTTTGGGGATTTGAAATTTGTATGTTTGTATTTACTTTTTTATTTTATTTTTGCTATTATGCTTTTAGGACTTTTAATTTGCTTTTTATTTTTTATTTGTTTTTATTTGTTGTTTGTTTGGGCCTGATTTTGCTTTTTTTCCTGAATCGTTTTTTTATGGACCAGGCTTTTTTCCATTACCAATTTAGCAAGGAGGGTGGGCTCTTTAACTAGCCCCCACCCCTTTTGGTCCCTTTTTTTTAAATTATGAAATTACCATATTACTACTTACAAAAAATACTACACTGCCCAAATGCCTATATTTTTTAGAGTTTGGTTTAACAGAGCAAGATCTGTTATTTTTGAATTACTTTCTTTAAAAACATTTTTTACACAGGGGCTATTACTATTTGCCCGCACTCTCTACCAAAAATGTTATGCTTAAACAGAGCACATGAGATCTTTTTATAGGGGAAAAGGCAACATGCTGCATTTATTGAGAATACAGCAATTAGCATATGCTTTTTAGTTACACACACACCATGCACACAGTTCCGCCAGTCGATATTTATAGTTACTAATCCAGAATCTGGATTAATTTAGTGGCCAGCCAGATTGGTCGCAGAGGGGAGCCAGGCTCTGTCGGTCACAATCCGATGCTTTTGGAGTAGTGGCAAGACGAACCCAAAGTCCCATGGCAAAGCACTTTGTTTTAATAGGTTTCAGAGTAGCAGCTTTTATCACTTCAAAAGTTTTTTTTCTCTTAATTAATTGGCCTCTCAGAGTTGGTAAGACAACTCCCACCTGTTTATGCTCTCTGTATGTGTGTATATATATCTCCTCAATATATGTTCCATTCTATATGCATCCGAAGAAGTGGGCTGTAGTCCACGAAAGCTTATGCTCTAATAAATTTGTTAGTGTCTAAGGTGCCACAAGTACTCCTGTTCTTTTTGTTTTAATAGTTTTTTGTTGTTGTTGAAGTTTATGGATTTTGCTGTGTTTGTGACTGGTTACTTTTTAATTGGTGTTATTTTTTGATGGCCCAAAACACCTTTGAGAGGGTTATTTTGTTTGGTTTTGAATTAATTAATTATTTTGTGTTTTAAGGGTGCCATCCTTCACCTTAGGGTTGTTAGTCTGCCTCCCCTTAACCATGGATGCGCGTTGATGGTTCTTTGGCATTTTAGAATTTTTTGAGTTTTTTTACTTTTTTTTTTTTTTGGTCATTTGGCTTCATAAATGGCCTTTACACCTTATTTTTTCCTGATGCATACATTCCTTATTCACATACACAGTTTTTTGCAGAGACCTTCAAAAGGTAACAAATAGCAGTGTTTTATGTTGAACAAGAAAGGCATTATAAATTAGACTTTACTCAATTTTGTAACTGTCCTTTCCCATATTGGGGCCTAGGCCTCCAAAATTCATTTAATTTAATTAACACAGACACCGATAAAATTCTGTGCTACTTACAAGGCATACAAAGAAAATGGCTAATACTAGTATTCATTATTCTATTTATTTATTTTAATACCTTAATTCTTACTATAAAACATAGAATCAATCATAGAATATACATTGTATATAGCCAAAACATAACCAATTATATAGCACAGTACCTATGGTACAACACTTAGACTGACAGAGAATTCACTACATTCCTAGGTAAGTTGTTTCCATGAAGACTTGCCAGGTGTCCGGTTTATGACAGGAATGCCCCATTGAAAAGGGACCCTGGTGGCTCCAGTTAGCACCACTGACTGGGCCACTAAAAATCCAGTTGGCAGTGCAGCGGGGCTAAGGCAGATTCCCTGCCTGCCCTGGCTCCATGCAGCTCTTGGGAGCAACTGGCATGTCCAGCTCTTAGGCACAAGAGTGGCCACAGGGGCTCCATCCGCTGCCCCGACCCTGAACGCCGGGTCTGCAGCTCCCATTGGTCGGGAACCACAGCCAATGGGAGCTGTGAGGGTGGCGTCTGTAGGTGCAGGCGGCGCGCAGAGCCCCCTGGCCCCTCTGCCTAGTAGCCAGAGGGGGGACATGCTGCCACTTCCGGGAGCTGCGTGGAGCCAGGGCAGGCAGGGAATCTGCCTTAGCTCCGCTGCGCCGCCGACTGGGAGCCATTCAAGGTAAACACTGCCCAGCCAGAGCCCACACCCAAAATCACCTCCTGCACCCCAACCCCCTGCCCAAGGTTGGAACCCCCTCCTGCACCCTAACTCCCCCCGAGAGCCCACACCCTCTCCTGCACCCCAATTCCCTGCCTAGCCTGGAGTCCCGTCCTGCACCCCAAACCCCTCATCCTCAGCCCCACCCCAGAGCCTGCATCCCCAGCCAGAGTCCTCACCACCTCCCACATCCCACCGTCCTTCCCCAGCCCTGAGCCCCCTCCCGCACCCTGAACCCTTCATTTCTTGCCCCACCCTGGAGCCTGCACCCCAAGCTGGAGTCCTCACCCCTTCCTGCACCCCAACTCCCTGCCCCAGACTGGTGAAAGTGAGTATGGGGGAGAGCGAGCGACGGAGGTAGGGGGGATAGAGTGACTGGGGGTGGGGCCTCAGAGAAGGGGCAGGGCAAGGGGTTCGGTTTTGTGCAATTAGAAAATTGGCAACCCTATTTCCATGGTTAACTCTACTCTCTGTTTCAGAGGTTTTAAGGCCAGATGGGACCATGGTAATCATCCTGTCTGACCTCCTGTATAACACAGGTCTGTTAAAAATGTACAATTTATTTCCAGTCTGAATTTATCTAGATTCAGCATCCAGCCATTGGATTTTCTTATGCCTTTGTCTGCTAAAGTAAAGAGCACTTTATTATGAGAATCTTTTCTCCGGGTACATACTTATATACATCATGATAGACCCCCTCTTAATTTTGTCTTACACAAATCAAATAATGACAGGTTTCAGAGTAGCAGCCGTGTTAGTCTGTATCCGCAAAAAGAACAGGAGTACTTGTGGCACCTTAGAGACTAACAGATTTATTAGAGCATAAGCTTTCGTGGACTACAGCCCACTTCTTCGGATGCATATAGAATGGAACATATATTGAGGAGATATATATACACACATACAGAGAGCATAAACAGGTGGGAGTTGTCTTACCAAAAAAACTTTTTTTTCTCTTACTTAATTGGCCTCTCAGAGTTGGTAAGACAACTCCCACCTGTTTATGCTCTCTGTATGTGTGTATATATATCTCCTCAATATATGTTCCATTCTATATGCATCCGAAGAAGTGGGCTGTAGTCCACGAAAGCTTATGCTCTAATAAATCTGTTAATCTCTAAGGTGCCACAAGTACTCCTGTTCTTTTTACAAATCAAATAGTGGACACCAGAATGGGATACAGTACGAGACACAATATTCCAATAATGGTCTCATTACTGCCATATGCATTGGTAAATAACACATTCCTACTTCTATTTGATATTTCCCTGTTTACCTATCCAAAGATTTAATTCGTTCCCTTAGCCACCACAGTGCATTCGGAAATCATGTACAGATGATAATCCAAAATGATCCCTACATTCTCTCCTGAATGTCTGATTTCCAAAATACAGTCCGTTCTCCCACCCCATGTCTGACCCACATTCTTTGTTCCTAGATGCATATATGACCTTTCATTTGGCTGTATTAAAACGCAAATTTGTTCAAGTGAGCCCAGTTTACCATGCAATCCAGATCATTCTATATACACCTCTACCCCCATATAACGTGACCCGATATAACATGAATTCGGATGTAACACGGTAAAGCGGCGCTCCGGGGGTGCGGGGCTGCGCACTCTGGCGGATCAAAGCAAGTTCGATATAATGCGGTTTCACCTATAACGCAGTAAGATTTTTTGGCTCCCGAGGACAGTGTTATATCGGGGTAGAGGTGTAACTTACCTGTCCCCACAATTATTATTTGCCATTCTACCAATTATTATGTCACCTGAAAACCTTACCAGAAATGATTTTATATTTCCTTCCACAACATGGATAAAGATATTGAATGGCACTGAGCCAAGAACAGATCCCAGTGGGATCCCTCCAGAGACACCCTTGCTGGATGATTCCCATCTACAATTAAATTTTGAAATCTAAAGTTGCATTAGCACAGATTATCAAATTATTTTTACAAACTTCAGCATGATTTAAGTCATTTTCTTAAAATTTAGTGATTTAAACGCCCCTTCCTGCCACTGAATCTTCTGACACTTATTCTTTCCTATAACTGCACATTTAGGTCTTTGTTCCTTGGATATGACAGAATTTTTTTGAATTGGTTTCTGCAGTGCTCCAGAGTGGTCATTATAGCACAGTGCTTTATGGGAAACTTCTGACAAGGAATGGGAGCAGGCATATAGACTTGTATACCACTCTCCCTGTAGACTGTAGGCTAATCCTAGCCATGTGCTAACTGAGTGGCTGATATGGGAGCGGGAAGGGGAGCAGTGCATCTTTGTTAGTGTTCATCTTGGCATGTACAGCCACCTTCAAAGACTCCCTCCACAACCTTGAAAGATAAACATGGACCCCAGGTCTTCTCCGTCCCCCTGATCCATCATCATCTACCAGCTGTTGAAATCCTTTCCTTCTACCTCCTGTATGAAAGAGAGATTACAGAATTCTAACAGACCAACCCAACCTCTTCTCAAGCATCTTGCACAGGACCCCACAAACCTAGGGCTGAGCCTTCACATTCCCAATCCCAAGGTCTTCAATAGAACTACTTGCGTGAATAAAGTGGAAAGAATTTGGCCCTGAATCTGTTTTTGAGAAGGAATGCTTGAAGGGACAGGGTAACCTATATCTGATTATTACAATAATTAAGGGTCTGTCAGCATTTCGAACTCAGGCCCTATAATAGGATTTATAAAGTGTCCACAAAATTCTGTATTGGCCTGAAACTTAGGCCATGTCTGTATTGGTACAGCTGTGCCCCTGTAAGAGCGCTCGTGTAGCTGCATAATGCTGAGGGGAGAGAGTTCTCCCGTCGACAAAATAAAACCAACTCAATGAGTGGCGGTAGCTATGTAGGCGTGAGACGCTCTCCCACTGACATAGTGCAGTGCACAAGAGCGCTTATGCTGGCAAAATTTATGTCGCCCAGAGGGGGTATTTTTTCACACCCCTGAGAGACAAAAGTTTTGCCAACATAAGTGGTAGTGTAGACATGGTCTTAATAAGCAAGATATCAGCCCAGGAGTTTACCACTTCCACTTATACTAGCATGATGATATCACTTTATTATTTAGAAAAACATGGGGCACATGCATGGAAGAAATCTGCAAGGTTTTGTAGTCTCGTGAGGGATTATTCAACTCCTACATGCCATTTTGGAGTCATTCACTTTAAGAGCCAGCCAGATGCAATAACAGCTTTGAAAAAGCTCAATTTAATTTGAAAATTAGGTATTAGGCTTGTTTGTGGCTGCCTTATGGGATGCAAAGTGAAAAGAGCCTGCACCTACTTTTGAAGCTACAAAAACTTTTTTTAAAATCATAAAGGCGAAATTGAGCACATAGTGGTCTTAAATATGATTTTTTCTGTTTATGCAAATGCAATACAAGCATACTGGACCAAGTTCTGGTCTCAGTGAAGTCAATGACAAAACTCCCATTGACTTTGATGGGACAAGATTTGGTCATTAATCTGACTTTAATGCGGTTAACTTTATAATTTAATATGAGATGAGCGGTGTTTGCTGGATGAGAATTCTTGTAATTTCCTAGACTTTTTGAATAAAACATATTCAATTCCAAAAAAATTCAATAATATGCATTTAAAATGAAATTCCAATTTTGCTGTGTTTGAATTTTGCATGTAATCAACTACATTTGGGTGTAAAACTGGAATGTTATGAAAGTGACGTGATTCCTACAACAAATATCAGTGTCTACCATATGTACCATGGTAACGCTATATAGTCCATTAACTAATTAAGTACTATTAATAGGCATGCTGAATTACATGCAGGAAGCTCTTCTTTACATCTACTATTAATGCCCAACAGTGTGCTAGTTTTCTCAGTGCTCCAGGACAAATAACCTACTAACACATTGCATAAACAATGTAAAATGAACAAACTGAAAGATACTTATGTTTTACAGTTAAAAAAAATCCCAAACAAAAAGCAAAATAACACTACCCAAAAAAAGCCTAACTGATTACTTTCTAATCAATCAATGTGATGAATGAAATAATCTTGTGTTAAACTGACTCAAACAAAAGGACAACGAAAGCAAATCTTGAAAAAATTCATGAATTTTTTTTTCCTAATTAAAAGCTTCAGTTTGCTGACTGGGGAAGTTATGGATGAAGCACTATTGCTCTTGCTTTGCGACAATTGCAAAAACTGCTGGCTGTGTCAATCAGTGGTTTATTTATTAACAGAAAATAAATAGGAAAAAATAAATTAGTTTAAAAGGTAACTGAATCTGAATGCCCAAAAAAGTTCATTGGGTAGCTGTGTCCTATGTTTAAAGCACTGGGTCTAAGCATCTTAGGGTATGTCTACACTGGCAAGTTTCGGCCCCACAAGTTATACCACTTTTATTAAAACGCTGGAATTAATAAACAGCTGTTGTGTGACCACACTGTGCTCCTTGTGATGCCCGAGTGCATCCACATTAGCAGCTCTTACACCGACAAAGACAGCAGTGCATTGTGGTAGCTATCCCACTGAGTACCTGGATGCAGGATGCTTTGGGAAGGGTTTGCAATGCCTCATGGGGCAGGCACAGCGTCACATGATGCAGGTTTCCCAATTCCATTGTCCCATGGGCATCCTACTACATTGTTAGCTGCTTTTCAACTGAAGTGTGTGGGGGAGGAGGGGGGGGAGAGAGCATGTGTGTGGGTATGAAGCAGAGGAGAGAGACAGTGTGTTTTGCGGGAATAGAGAGTGTGTCAGCATGCTGTCTTGTAAGTTCAGACAACGGCAGGAAACAACCAGTCCTGAGGCAGGGGGAACCCCCAACATCAGCCCTGGCCTCCCTCCCTGGGATCTCTGCACAGGAATCTCTCTCTCTCACACACACACAAACACAACACAGACACCTGCCTCTGGGTTTAACAGCACGAGCATTCCACATTAATGGTTTGCTTTGTGTCCCAGAGCAGATCGGCACAGCACACAATGGCTGTCAGAAACCGCGCTTTGAAAGGGGAAGGGCGCATGTCTCCAGGGCATCTGAGTTCAAAACAATGAGCAGAGCAGTCACCTGAGGCATTATGGGACAGCTCCAGAGGCCAATTACAGCACACAAAGCAATCAAGTGTCTACACTGGCAATAGAGCGCTGGAGCCTCTGCACAAATAGCCTTACGACTCTCATTGAGGTGGGTTTTTGCAGCGCTGCAACCGAGGAGTTGCTGCGCACAAAGTGGCTTGACAGTGTGCACACGCCTGCAGTTTGAGTGCAAAAAGCTGCTTTACTGCGCAGAAACTTGCCAGTGTTAACTTGCTCATCAGCATTTGGGGAGAAGAGGCTGTCCAGTCACAGCTGCACACCAGCTGCAAGAATTTTGATACCTACGGACAGATTTCACGATGCATGACAGAAAGGGGCCATGACTGGGATACACTGCAGTGCAGAGTCAAAGTTAAGGAGCTGCGGAACACCTACCAAAAGGCGTGGGAGGCAAACCGCCGCTCCAGTGCTGTGCCCACGAGCTGCCGGTTCTACAAAGAGCTGGATGCGATACTTGGTGGCGACCCCACCTCCACTGCGAAGGCCACCATGGATACTTCCGTGACTCGCATGCCAGTCGAGAGTGGACTGTGCCAGGAAGAGGAAATCTTGGAAGAGGATGGGGAGGAGGAGGGGGACCCAGAGGCAGAGGACGACTAGGAGGTCAGAGATGCATGCAGCCAGAGCTCTTCTCTACCCTGGAGGAGGCTAGCCAGTCACAGCTTTCGAAACTTTGCGAAGTGCAAACAAGAGAGGAGGCCCCTGGAAAGTGGCTTTGATTTTGAGAAGCGCTGAAGCGAGTTGTTAGGGGCAGGAGGGCTGCAGAAAGCAGGCTTGTGTCTGTATGATGCATGTACCACCACATGCCTAGTCTGAGTGGCGGAACAGGGTGCTGATTGACGCTCTCACTTCATGGGAATCTCCCTCAGAGATCTCCATGAAACTCTCATAGAGATACTGGGCAATCCGCTGCCGCAGGTTCTTTGGCAGAGCTGCTTTGTTTCTTGCCCCATTAAGGGTAACTTTCCCACACCGCTCTGCCGTCACTGCGGGTGGGGGGACAGACACCATTGCTGCACAGAGGCGAGCCGCATAAGGGTCAGGGCAGAAGCCGCAGTCTTGGAGAAGACCCTCCCTTGATTCCCTGCTCACCCTCAGCAGCGAGATATCTTCCATAATGAACACAGCCTGTGGAAAATGTGGGGACAGTAATGATTATAAGCCCCCCCCCCCCCTACAGTGCTGGCTCTCCCCAAGAGCCACGTGCCCAGTGTACAGTACGGTCCTGGAACACTGATTTCTCCTGCCCCTGTGGTTACTCACCATTTTGGGGGTCTTGTGGCTCATATGTGCTTGCCTGGGTTCAGCCAGTTAGTGACAGGTATGTGAATAGTGGCTGTGTTTTAAATCACTGAATCAGTGGTCTGTGTGTTGCAAACAATACTGCTTCTGTAAAATGTTGCATTTTGGCTTCAGAGATATGACCTTGGGAGCCCAGCCTCCCTCTTTATTATTGCCGGCTGAACAGCTGCGCAGAATTAGAAAGCAGCCACGAAGAACTAAAGAGGATTTTCTGCGTGATGTCATGATGCACTCCACGGCCGAAAAACAAGAATTGAAGGAGTGGCGGGACAGTGAGAAGAGGGACCGAAAGGAGAACACGGCACACCAGAACAAAGCCACGGAGTGGATCTTAAACATTATGGAGCACCAAGCGGACATGCTCCAGGCGCTACTAGCACTGCAAACCAAGCAGCTCCGCGCCCTCCCTCCCCAACAGCCGCTGTCGCAAAACTCCTTCCCATGCGACCCTCAGACACCACCAACACACTCTTATCAACCTCCTGGCTCCAGTCTCTACCCGCGACATTCCACTCCTCCACTGTCACTGTCCAGCACTGCGGACTCCCAGTACCCACTGCACTCAGCACCCGTCCCTCTGCAATTAGGCCCTGCTGAAGTACAGTACCTGCTGCACTGTACTCCAAAGGACAAGGTTGCATATGATACCTGGACAAAATCTTTCACTGTCCCGGGACCTCCCCTCCTCCTGAGACCCTCCCTTCCCCCATTCCCCACAGTGCTGATGTGTTTTTCTGTTTGTCTCTCTCCTCCGGTTGTTGTTTTTTAATAAAAGAATTGTTTTGGTTTGAAAGCAATCTTTATTCCATTAACTGAAAGCAAACAGAGCCCTTCAAAGCAACAGGCAATTTTCTTAAACCTTCACAGTGCATCACATGCACCAATCTCAATCATCTCCTAGTATTACAAGCACTGCACTCTCGAGCATAGCAACAAATATTAGTGACTTTCAGCTTAAAATTGCTACCTCAAGGCATCCCTGATCCCACGCTGCGCCCCTCTAATAGCCCTAGTCTCTGGTTGTTCAAATTCAGCCTCCAGGTGCTGAGCCTCAACGGTCCAGCCCTGAGTGAAGCTTTCACCCTTCCCTTCACAAATATTATGGAGCGTACAGCACACAGCTATAAGAATAGGAATATTGTCATCGGCCATGTCCAGCCTCCCATATAGGCAGTGCCAGTGGGACTTTAAATGGCCAAAGGCACACTCAACAGTCATTCTGCACTTGCTCAGCCTGTTATTGAATCACTCCTTGCTGCTATCAAGGTTCCCTGTGTATGGCTTCATCAGCCATGGCATTAAGGGGTAGGCAGGATCTCCCAGGATCATAATGGGCATTTCAACTTCCCCTATGGTGATCTTCTGGTCTGGGAAGAAAGTCCCTGCTTGCAGCTTCCTGAACAGGCCAGTGTTCTGAAAGATGCGTGCGTCATGCACCTTTCCGGACCAGCCTGCGTTAATGTCCGTGAAATGCCCACGGTGATCCACAAGCGCCTGGAGAACCATAGAGAAATACCCATTCTGATTAATGTACTCGGTTGCTAGGTGGGCTGGTGCAAGAATTAGAATATGCGTACCATCTATCGCCCCCTCCAAAGTTAGGGAAGCCCATCTGTGCAAAGACATCCACAATGGCACGCACGTTGCCCAAAGTCACGGTCTTTTGGAGCAGGATGCGATTAATGGCCTGACACACTTCTGTCAACACGCATCCAACAGTCGACTTTCCCACTCTGAACTGTTTAGCGATCGATCGGTAGCAGTCTGGAGTAGCCAGCTTTCACAGTGCAATCGCCACGCTCTTCTCCAACGACAGGGAGAATGCTCTCATTCTCATGTCTTTGTGCCGCAGAGCTGGGGCGAGCTCATCAAACAGTCCCATGAATGCGGCTTTCTTCATCCGAAAGTTCTGCAGCCACTGATGATCATCCCAGACGTGCATGACGATGTGATGCCACCACTCAGTGCTTGTTTCCCAAGCCCAAAAGCCCAATCGGACTCAATGCTCAGTCTAGAAGATACCATCAGAGAGGCTTAGTTTTGCAGTTCTCAAACTGTGGATTTATGTCTTCAGAGGTAACATGCTTGTTAACAGCAAAAATGTTTTTAAATAAAATAAATAAATAATATCTAGAGGTGAGAAATAACAGACCTCAACTCTATTGTCCCTCTGCAAATTTGTGTACACAGAGTCAATCGCTTACCTCTCTCTAAAAGTGCAAAGTTTCAAAAAGTTCAATGAATAGAAGATTGTTGGGGGCGGACTAGATCTGGACAAGGAGAAGAAGACTGGAGATAAATGTGAGAAGCGAGGGACATATGCTTGTTTTGTTAAAATATTCTACGTTTGCAGTTGAAGAAAAAAAATCCAGAATGCTTAAGGTTGTTGTTTTAGTTAAATAAAACAATTTAAATGTCTGTCTGGTGACGCTCTCCTCTTAATACAGCATGGCAAGAAAATCCTCCAAATATTAATGATTAACCTGTTGAACTGGAGATATTTATGAAGTCATTGGGAGGTGAACTATCTCCTTCAATTACCTTTGGTAAATGAAATAAAAAACAATCATTCATTTTCTGATATAGCTGTAAAACTAATCTGAAAAGTTTTCAAAATAAATCACTGTTTAAAAATGTATAGTGTGTACCTTCTAAAAATGAAACTTACATCTATCTCTGAGTTGTGAAGAATATGTATTAAGGTTATAACAACCCACAAGAATGCACTTTTATGTAGAAATTCATGATTAAATCGAGTCTTCCCGACTAGTGATTTAAATCATGATTTAAATCAAATCCACCCTGAGGAACACTAAGGGCTGGTCTACAATGGAAACTTACATTGGCACAGCTACGTCTCTCATGGATGTGAGAAAGCCATATCTCAGAAACATAGCTATGCTGACCTAACCCCTGATGCAGACAGTGCTAAGTCATTAGGAAGAACCCCTCCCATCACTGTAGTGAGGAATCTATACTGTAGCATTTTCAGTTTAGACATTGCCTAACACTTTAGCAGCTTCTTTACATTACAGATGCTACAGCAGCACAGCTACAGCGCTGCAGCTGTGCCACTGTAGCATGTAGTGTAGTCCTGATCTACACTAGAAAATTAGGTCAGCATAACTACATCACTCAGGAGTGTGAAAAATCCACACCCCTGAGCGACATAGTTAAGCCGACCTAAGTCCCTGTGTAGAAAGCTCTAGGTCAACGAAAGAATTCTTCTGTCAATCCAGCTACTGCTTTTCAGGTCATGTCTACACTAGCAAGCTTACAGTGGCACAGCTGTGCCTATGCAGTACATGTCAGTAGTTTTCTTGTTTCCACTAAAACATATTACCTCGCCCACCTTGTCTCCCTAGTAGTTTCTTTGAAATTCAATGGAACTACTCATATACTTTACTTATTCAAATGCTTAAAGTTAAATACACTCTTAAGTGTTTTGCTGAATAGAAGCCTAAGGTATAATTGCCCCCAAAATGGGAAACTCTCCTGACTATCAGAGGGGTAGCCGTGTTAGTCTGAATCTGTAAAAAGCAACAGAGGGTCCTGTGGCACCTTTGAGACTAACAGAAGTACTGGGAGCATAAACTTTCGTGGGTAAGAACCTCACTTCTTCAGATGCTTCACTTGCATCTGAAGAAGTGAGGTTCTTACTCACGAAAGCTTATGCTTCCAGTACTTCTGTTAGTCTCAAAGGTGCCACAGGACCCTCTGTTGCTTTCTCCTGACTATGTCTAAAGTGTGCCTTTATCTTTCAAACATTATTTCTAAATCTCTGACTGCTTTTTCCCCCTAGACATCACTAATGCATTATTCTTCCACTTGCCTGACCGATCAATGAACATTTTGGGGCAATTTTGATTTCTGAAAAACTCAGACTAGTCTGAGGATATGATAGTCCTGCTCCAGTTTAAAACCTATTTGTTAGCAAAGTGTTATACAGAGAAATACACAAGCAGCACAGGTGGTCATATTTGCATGTAAATACTCAGAATGCCCTTCCAGCTCATAGTTAGATCAGAGCAGTGTCAGTATCTAAGCTGAGGGAAGAAACTGAAAGGGCTGGTGTTGCTTGTGAATAAATGAAGTATTTTTGTTTGGTACACTTTGAAGCCCATTCAAATTACAGAAATATCATAGCAACATCCTTGTGGTAATTAAATGATGACTTCTGTGTTGCCGTAACAGAGCAACATCACATTTGTGCAATAAGCCTTCAATTTTATTACTGTTCAGAAATGTGCCAAGCAAAGGCAGTGGAAGATAAAGAACCAAATGTAGACCACTAGCTTTAAATAATAAAGCTGGTTTGGATAGTTATATTCCTTATATGGCCATAAATAACATGAATCTGTGATTAACCTAACTGGCTTCTGGGATCAGTACAGTAAATAACTGTTGGGTTTAATTCTGTATCTGGAATTTTAAAAAGTGAACCATGTTCTTTTCAAATTAATCCTAGGTGAAAAAAGAACCAATTACCCTATATTTCAACAACAATACTTTACATTTTTATAGGGCAAGAAGCCATACCCTTGTTTGAACTGTGCCAAGACATTCCATCACATATGGTCCTGAAGAATTCCACACCACTAAATAATATAACATAACCTTAGGCAATGAATATCCTAAAGCTTGATCTCTGCCCAAAATTCACATTGACATGAACAGAAGTCCCATATGATATATGGAATAAGTGTAAAATTGTATTTAAAATATAAGGGTCTAATTCTTCCATGCGTGTAATGTATTTTACACTCTTACACTCACACTAGCAGGAGTAACTCATGCAAATACCACTGCACAGATGGAAGACTAGATCTTACAGACTACTAGTCTCAGTTGAAGCTCTGGACAACCAGAACCCCACAGAATCCTTATGGGACCACAAAAAAAAATATTTTGAGAACCAAAAGTAAGAGATGGAGGAGGATTTGGGAAGGAAGGGAGCCTGTAAGTGGATCTTCTTTATATTGAGTGAGTAATCTGCAGGTAAAACAGTTTGAGAATACCTTATAGAGAATTTAATACTAAAAATCTTGGGCACAGATAGTATTTTTCTGCACCGAATTTCATTTTTCTAAGCATTATTAAAACTCACATTAAAACTATGGTTTTGATGGCAAAACAATGTCTGCGGAGAAATCATCTTGTCAGTGTCACCACAGATTTGAACTGACACACTGCATGATAATGTAATGTCATCCCTGTTGACTTAAACTTGCTTGTATATCACTATGGCACTTCAACATGGTGCTGAATAGCATAGCAGCCATGGATTAGGACTATCCTCATTATACAATTGTCACAAGAGATAGCTAGGAAATTAGCACATACATATTATATACATGTTGTTGTTTTAGACATAAAAATATCTTGAGCATTTTAAAAACAGCTAGGGCCTGATCCTGCAAACACAGGTGTGTTTAACTTTACTCCTTTATTTTGTCCCATATATGCCAATGGGACTATTCTCAGAAGTAAAGTTACATGTGTGCATAAGTGTTTGCAGGATCAGGACACAAAGGATTAAATCCATGCAAATAATAATTTTTAAATCTCTAAATCTTTTATTTTTAAATTAGAACTTGTCCAAAAACCTCAAAACCAAGAAAATTGAATCAGAATCCAAGTTATATTTTTATTTTCACCATAAACTATTAATAACAATTTTAGGTAAAATAAAATTATGTTGATTTCACATACCCTGAGAGTCTGAACTCTGAAAACTGTGGTTATTAGTGAGAAACTCAAATCTTTACCATATTAGCACTTGATACCATTAAAAACACACATGTGCATTTATTATTATTATAAAGCAGACCTTCTAAGGCCCTGATCCTGCAAAGACTTATGTGCATACTTAACTTTATGTACTGATGTAATCTCTTTGCAGTCAATGGAACTAAGCGCAGTGCATAAAGTTAAGAACATGCATAATGCTTCATTTCATTAGCTGCTTATATGCATTACAGTCACTAGGGTCTCTGTTTTACAATCTGATCCATGTGGACCTTTGTGCCATTTAAAAAAATTGGAAAATGTGATTGAAAAGCTAAAAAAATTGACAAAGGGACTCAGGTGCAAGTATAGTATTATCTGAAACGACTTTTAACTTTTGTTTTGATACTGACTGGAATTCCAGTGGCAGAATCCCTTCAACATGCTTCAGCTCCATGAAATCATGTTAGGGTGTGGTATGCTGGAGCTCTCTGCCTATGGGGCTGTGCCACGGGATCAGGGTGGAGCAAGGCATACCGGTAGCCTTCTCCCCAGGGGGCTGCCCTCTGGGATTAAGGTGGAGTGGTACATTCTGGGAGCTCTCTCCCCAGGGAGTTGCCCCATGGGATTAGGATTGGGTGATGCATGCTGACAGCTCTCCCCCTATGGGACTACCCCCTAGGATTGGGTGGAGTGATGCATGCTGGGAGCTAAGGGAGACAGAGAGGTACATAGACAAGACTTTCCAAGACATAGAGCCTTCCCAGCCACTGTCTGACAGCCTCTGTGCTATTAATGAGGATGCTAGTCTCGGGAAAGAGAACATCAAACTGAACTGGAGGGCAACAATCCCTCAGTTGGGACCCTTCTGCCACTGAGGATATCATCTAGCACTGAGTATACCCCTCCAGGGGAGGGGACCCCAGTTATTAGGAAGAGACAAATAATAGTAATGGGGGATTCAATTATTAGAAATATACATAGTTGGGTTTGTGATGACTCGGAGAACCACATGGTGAATTCCCTGCTGGATGTGAAGGTGGCAGATCTCTCAAGACAACTAGAGAGACTTACATGCATTGCTGGGGAAGAGCTGGTGATTGTGGTACATGTAGGTACCAATGACATAAGGAAATGAAGGAGAGAGGTCCTGGAGGCCAAATTTAGGCTGCGAGGTAAGAGATTAAAGTCCAGGACCTTCATATCATTCTCTGAAATGCTTCCAGTTCCACATGCAGGGCCATGTGGATGAGATAATGGTGTAGGGAGGAGCATTTTAATAACTGGGCAACCTTTTAGTAGGGTGACCATAAGTCCCGTTTTGGCCAGGACAGTCTCTTTTTTAAGCCCTGTCTCAGCCGTCCCAACTTTTTTTCCCCCCCAAAGGAGGAATTTATCCCATTTGCTCTTGCTGACTTGATCAGTTGGCAAGAGCAAATAGGACAAATGACCACTTTGGTCAAAAAAGTTCGGTGTGGTATGGAGGGGGCGAGCGGAGATGGGGCTGGGTGGGGGAAAGCAGCATTCCAGCATGTGGACCCCCTACAGGGTTCCAGCAACCGGGCTGCAGCTTGGCTCAGGGTAGGGGCAAGGTTCCAGCAACTGGCAACAGCAAGGGCGGGGGGGCAAGCCTTGGGCGAGTGGCTGGGGGTGTTCTGTTTTCTCTTAGAAAAATATGGTCACCATAGCTTTTGGGAAAAGAGGAACCTATACAGGAGGATGGGCTCCACCTAAACCAAAACGGAATCAGACTGCTGGCATGTAAAATTAAAAAGGTTGTAAAGGTTGTAAAGAAGTTTTTAAACTTAAGGCTGGTGGAAAGCTGACAAGTGTGGAGGACCACATGGTTTGGACAGAGACATCCCTTAGGGGAGGATTTATTTATAGGGATTCTCATAGCCTAATAAAAAGGAGAGGATAGAAGGTGACAAAGTACAGGTAGGAGCTGAAGAGAAACAGTCAAATGAAAAACAGTCTCATTCAGTTACATCACATGAAGGCAGACAACTAAATATTGACAAATTTTATAAGTGCTTGTATACAAAAATGTTAGACATCTAAATACTAAGATGGGTGAAGTTGAGTGCCTGATATTAAATGAGGATATTGCTATAATAAGAATCACAGAAACTTGGTGGAATGATGATAATCAATGGGACATGGTAATACCAGTATACAAAATATATAGGAATGACAGAGTGGGTCGTGCTGATGAGGGAGTGGAACAATAAAGGAACGAAAGCATAGAGTCAAATATAATAAAAATCTTAAATTAATCACACAGTGCCATAGAATCTCTATGGGTAGAAATTGCATGCTTGAATAATCAGAGTATAGCAATAGGAATATACTTTCAGCCTCCTGACCAGGATGGTGATGGTGATTGTGAAATGCTCAGGGAGATTAGAGAGGCTACTGATTGGGTACATGTCACCGCAGGATGGTATGCAGAGATAAAAATTCTAGACACCATTAATGACCGCTTCTTGGAGCAGCTAATACTAGAACCCACAAGGGGAGAGGCAATTCTTGATTTAGTCCTACATGGCACACAGGATCTGGTCCAAGAGGTGAATATAGCAGAACTGCTCAGTAACAGTGATCATAATATAATTAAATTTAACATCCTTGTTGGAGGGGAAAACACCAAAGAATCCCACCACAGTTGCATTTAACTTCAAAAAGGGGAACTACACAAAAATAAGGAAGCTAATAAAACGGAAATTAGAAGGAACAGTCACAAGAGTGAAATGCCTGCAAGCTGCAAGGAAACTTTCTAAAAACTCCACAATAAGGTTCAGATTAATGTATACCCCAAATTAAAAAAAAAAAAAAAAAAAAAAAAAAAAAGAGGACCAAGAAAATGCCACAACAGCAAAACAACAGAGTAAAAGAGGTGATAAAAGGCATCCTTTAAACATTGGAATTCAAATTCTCCTGAGGAAAACAGAAAGGACCATAAACTCTGGCAAGTTAAGTGTAAAAGTATAATTAGGCAGACCAAAAACGAATTTGAAGAGCAACTAGCAAAAGACACAAAAACTATCAGCAATTTGTGTAAGTTCTTCAGATGCAGGAGGCCTGCCAAAAAAAATCAGTGGGGCCACTGGATGATTGAGGTGCTAAAGGAGCACTCAAGGAGGACAAGGCTGTTGCAGAAAAGCTAAATGAAATATTTGCATCAGTTTTTATTGCAGAGAACATGAGGGAGAGTCCCACACCTGAGTCATTCTTTTTAGGTGACAAATCTGAGGAGCTGTCCCAGATTGAGGTATCCATAGAGGAGGTTTTGCAACAAACTGATAAATTAAACAGTAATAAGTCTCCAAGACCAGATGTTCTGAAGGAATTCAAATATGAAATTGCAGAACTATTAACTGTGATATGTAACCTATCACTTAAATCAGATTCTGTACTAAATGACTGGAGGATAGCTAATGTAATGCCAATTTTTTAAAAAAGGTCCAGAGGTGATCCTGGCAATTACAGACTGGTAAGTCTAACTTCTGTCCCAGACAGAGTGTTTGAAACTATAGTAAAGAACAGAATTAGCAGACGCATAGATGAACATGATTTGCTGGAGAAGAATCCATACAGCTTTTGTAAAAGGAAATCATGCTTCACAAACCTACTAGAATTATTGGGGCGGGGGGACACACAAACATGTGGACAAGGGTGATTGAGTGGATATAGTGTACTTGGACTTTGAGAAAGCTTTTGACAAGATCCCTCACCTAAGACTCCTAAGCAAAGTAAGTTGTCATGGCATAACAAGGAAGGTCCTCTTATGGATCAGTAACTGGTTAAAAGACAGGAAGCAAAGAGTAGGAATAAATGGTCAGTTTTCAAAATGGAGAGACATAAATAGCAGGGAGATCTGTACTGGGACCAATGCTATTCAACATATTTGTAAATGATCTGGAAAAAGGAGTAGCAGTGAGGTGGCAAAGTTTGGAGGCAATACAAAGGAGGGATACTTAAGGCATACTTAAGATAGTGAAGTCCAAAGCAGACTGTGAAGAGGTACAAAGGGATGTCACAGAACTGGGTGCCTGGGCACCAAAATGACAGATGAAATTCAGTATTGATAAATGCAAAGTAATGCACATTGGAAAACATAATCCCAACTATACATACAAAACGATGAAGTCTAAATTAGCTGTTAACACGCACGAAAGAGATCTAGGTATCTTGTGGATAGTGCTTGAAAACATCCGCTGAATGTGCAATGGCAGTCAAAAAAGCTAACAAAATGTTAGAAACCATTAGGAAACTGACAGATAATACAGTAAATGCTTGTTTGTTGAAACACCTCATAAGTGCAACCACCACTTATGAGCAACATTTCCACTAGGAACATTTTCCCTACCACTTGGTAACAGCAACATAGCTGCCACGTAAGAGCAACAGTTGTGACATCACATCCAGGGCGGAGATTTTGGGGGGACATTTAGAGGCATTGCCCCCCCAAACTTCATCTTTCCACTCCCCTCCCGATCCTGGACCTTCAGCACAGCTCCAGGGCACACAGCCCCGCCACTTGCCCTTCCTGAGAAAGCCTGCATAGAGAAAGCAGATGGGGCCGCACTCGAGGGCTGGAGTAACAGGGGGCTCTGTCCAATAGGGACCCATTACTCACAAGGTGCATCTTTTCACTCCCCTCCCAACCCTGGCTCTTCAGTGCAGCTTCAGGGACACAGCCCCATCCACTTGCCCTGCCTGACAGAGCCTGCGTGGAGAGCATGTGTAGGGGTGAGTTTTGGGGGGTGGGAAGTTGGGGTTAGGGAGAACAGCAGAAGCGCAGCAGGAAGGTCTCCTTCTCCCTTCCTCAGCATCTGGCTTGCAAGAGGTTGGGGGGACGGGAGGTTGCTATTTTGAAGTGGGGAGCATCAGGGACCCCCGTGCACTGAGCTATCCCCTCCATCTCGGTTGCTGATGGCAGGGTGTGGGTGTGCTGTTTTGCAGTGGGGGATTGGGGAATCCCCCTCTCCAGGGCACTGATCTGTCCCCTTCCCCCTCCCATCTCCAGTGTCAGTGCTAAAGGAGCCTGCCCCTCCCACCCCTGCAGACTGTGCACGGTGCCCTCCCCAGCCATATATGCCTCGCCAAGGTGGACCATGAAGTCCGACAGCCAGGCTCACTCAGCCATTTTGTGACTGGGGGCTCCCCTGCCAAACCCAGGGTTCCACTTTCAAACTTGGTGTTCCCTACTCCCGCCTCCCCTCACCCCACACACACAAAGGGGCTGCCCCTCTCCTTCCAAAACATCCTTTACTCTTCATATGCCTTCGGTCAGAAGACACTCCCCATAACAGCAACAGATGCTTGCATATGTTGCTACTAATGAGCGTTTACTGTAAACTGAAAATATCATAATGTCACTATATAACTCAATGGTATGCCAACACCTCGAATACTGCATGCAGCGCTGGTCGCCTCTACACAAAAAGATAGATTAGAATAGGAAAAGGTAGAGAGAATGGCAACAAAAATGATTAGGGGTATGGAACAGCTTCATATGAGGAGAGATTTTAAAAACTGGGATTGTTCAGATTGGACAAGAGGCAACTAAAGAGGAGGATATGATAGAGGTATCATAATGATAAAATCATGAATGGTATGGAGAAAGTGAATAAGGAAATGCTATTGTCCCTTCACAAAACACAAGAACCAGGGGTCACCCAATGAAATTAATAGGCAGCAGTTTAAAAAAAAAAAAAAGGGACGTAAAGCTTCACACAACGCACAGTCAACCTGTGGAACTCAGGGGATGTTGTGGAGGCCAGAAGTATAACTGGGTTCAAAAAAGAATAAGGCTATATCTACACTACTGCAGTAAGTCGACCTACGCTACGCAACTTCAGCTACGTGAATAAGGTAGCTGGAATTGATGTACCTTAGGTCAACTCTGCTGTCGACTCACCTTACTCTTCTCGTCGGGGGTAGAGTACAGGGATCGACTGGAGAGCGATCTGCTGTCAATTTGGCGGGTCTTCACTAGACTTGCTAAATTGACTGCTGGTGAATCGATCTCAGAGAGTCGATCCCAGCTGTAGTGTAGATGTAGCCTTTGATAAATTCATGGACCCTATTAGCCAAGATGATCAAGGAAACAACCCCATGCTCTGGGTTTCCCTAAGCCTCTGACTGCCAGAAGCTGGGACTGAAAGACAGGGGATGGATCACTTGATGATTGCCCTGTTCTATTCATTCCCTCTGAACCATCTGGCATTGGCCACTGGCTGAAGCCAGGATACTGGACTAGATGGATCATTGGTCAAACACAGTATGGCCGTTCTTATGGGCCTGCCCCCTGGGATCAGGGTGGCGCGATGCATACTGGGAGCTCTCCCCGCATGGGCCTGCCCCCTGGGATCAGGGTGGTGCGATGCATGCTGGGAGCTCTCCCCCCCGGGCCTGCCCCCTGGGATCAGGGTGGAGCGATGCATGCTGGGAGCTCTCCCCCACCCTGTCGGAGCAGGTAGAGCAATAGATGTTGGGAGCTATCGGTCTCCCCTCCCCCAGCTAGCGACTAACAGCTCCGGCCGTGTGGAAGGTGTTGCTGCTGCCGAGGTCACCCCCCCGCTTCGCCCTTGGCGAGTCCCTGCAGGCCCGCCCCGTCCCTCCGCGGGGGGCGCCAGGCCCCGCGCTACCTGGGCTCCTCCTGCTGCCGCTCTCCATCCTCACGCCCATGCTCCTGACCTGGCCTGGCCCCAGGCTCCTCTCCCTGAGCCGCGGCCGGCCCGGCCCGGCCCCCTTCTCTCGGCTCCGGAGTAGCGGCGGCCCCTCCCCCCCCAGCTGGGGCGGGGCCGCTCTAGCCGCATGCAGGGTTGCTATGACCACGGACCCGGTCACGTCGCTGGGAGTGTTACGTCCCGAGGCCCGGCAGCCCCGGGGAGAGGGAGTTCAGAGGGGGGCGGGGGAAGAGAGAGGCTAAGGGCGGGAATGCGAGGAAGAGGAGTTGGAGATGGGAGGGGAGGGGAGATGGCGGGGGGTGGGATGGAGATGGGAGGGGAGAGGAGAGGGTAAGGGTAAGGAGGATGGAGAAGGTGCAGCCCACCCAGGCATGACCATGGAGGGGGTTGTGTGAGGCATTGGCTGGTACAACACCTGTTGTCTTCCCTATCAAAGTCCCATCTGGCCCTGTTTGGGGCTACCTGACCCATCTCTGGGCTGTAGCTAGGAGCCACAATAGGCCATGGCAATAGGTAATTTAGTAGCTAGTGGCCCTATCCAAAGGGTGTAGCTCTGGTTTGTGTGCTTGGGGGAGTCTCTTGGCCGTGGGCAATGTTACTTCTTTACAGAGACATTCCTAGAACAGTAACATTAACAAATGAAGGACCACCTGCCACCCATCGTAGAAGAATTATTATTTAGCATGTTTATTACAGTAGGGAATGAGAACTAACCAAGATGGGGCCCCATTGGGCTAAAACACTGCTGGTAGAAGGTGCTGCTTTGATGGTCCTGGGGACTGACATCCAGTACACAGATCAGGTGCAGCATGGGCAGTGGCAGGGCAAGCTTTACCCATGCTGCTACTCCAGGGAGCCTCAGCCCTTATCAGGAGCATCACCCTCTAGAGAATGAATAGGTAAGTAAATCTTCAGACTAAGAAGGCCCTGATCTTGCAGTGTCCAATTACCAACAAAGCCAGACTTCAGTGAGAGATAAGGATGCACAACACTATGCTCTAGTTCAGAGGTCCCCAAATTGTGGGGTGCGCCCCCCTAGGGGTGTGTGGAGGAACATCCATGGGTGGGGCCCAGGCCAGCCCACACACGGAGGGGGGGTGGGAGTACCCTCCCCCAGCTCTGCTCCGGACTCGCTCCCAGCTGTGTCCCTCCATTCCCAGCCCTGTGCCTGACCCTGTCCCCAGCTTCGGTGCAGCTCCGCATCCAGCCGGGAGCCTGGCTGTCAGCCCCCACCACGGCCTGGTGGTGGCTCTGCTCCCATGCTATCCTCCCTCATTGGCCGCAGCTCTGTTCCCAGCCTGGGGCCGAGGCTGGGAGCGGAGCTGCACCTGGCCTGGCTGCCGGCCCCCACTGCAGCCGGCCCCCACTGCAGCCTGGCTGTGGCTCTGGCTCCACTCCCACCACCAGCCTTGGCTCCTTGCTGCGACCGCACTCCCAGTCCCAGTCCCAGCCCCAGCCCCAGCTGTGGCCTCAGCATTGGCCCCCTTACTCCTGTCCACATTTCCTCCCACTCCTCCAGAGCCGCAGCCCCGCTCCCAGCCTAACTCCAGCAGGGTGGGGAGGGTGCTGACGGGGTAAGAGTGGGCATGACTCTCAAAAGTTTGGGGGCTGCTGCTGTAGTTCAAGTATGAATTATTTTAGGGGAGTTCTGTGGCCAGTGTTATCAGGAGCTCCGACTACTGGATGATAATAGTGGTCTTTTTGTCTTTAGAATCTGATCAGCCCTCAGATTGTTTACTTCTGTGCTGAGGCTGTCAAAAATGGGAGCAATTATATCTTCTGTGGTGGTGTTTTTGTAACGTGGAAAGTAGTCCCCTGGAGACTGGCCACCCATACATAAAAGTCAATTTTGAAAGCTCTAATTTTTTTATGAGAACTCTAACAGTGAACTGGAGAACACAGAATCACAGCTGCCCAGATATTTTTTTAGTAAATATCTTTTAGTACAAAATTTTTAGTTTTAAAAGGCAGTACATTACAGAAGAATAGGGCTTTACCTTTATTAGCAAAAGGATAATTTGTAAGCCGAAATTTGTAAACAGCTGCACACATCTATGACCCAATGTAAATAATAATAAAAAGGACTATTTTATTATTAATCTCAGTAGTACAGTGGGAGGAGGGACTACTTTTTCTTCTCTTTCTCCATTAGTGTCAAAACACCAGCATGACAGCATAATTAAAAACTGTGCCAACTTGGTACTCTAACTCTCGGTATGCTTAAATTAGTCCTGTTCTTACAGTGCTGGCCTAAAAGAGATTTCTAATAATCTCACCTATATAAAGTATTGAAAAAGGTGATATTTTAAAAAGGGGAGTTTTTTTATCACTCGTAGTACAGTAACTATAGCAGCATCATTTCTCTGTAAATTGTTAAACTGCAAGTCATCCAGTGAGACTGCAGCCACAAACAGGCAGTGTTCCCCCCTCCCCAAAGCCCAAATAAGATGGCTTTACAAAGGATTCTCTGTGGGGGC
Organism: Chrysemys picta bellii; assembly: GCF_011386835.1. Lineage (NCBI taxonomy): Eukaryota > Metazoa > Chordata > Testudines > Emydidae > Chrysemys > Chrysemys picta. Next base: position 122,196,377 of record NC_088794.1, on the reverse strand, counting down.
TTGGGGCACAGAATATTCTTCTCAGCCTGTGAAGCACCAGTGGAGTTGCTCTATGGCCACTACTGCTAACCTTGCCTTGCGAGGTTGATCTCTTTAGTCATGGATCTACTCACCATGTCTCCACCTTTTCTCCTGTCTGCCCTTCCCTGCTACCTTGGATGAAACTCCTGCAGAGCACAGCTTCCCTGCCCTCCTCCCTTCATGCCTTGTTTCTGTTGCTCTTCAGTCCCTATACACCTGAGGAAAGGTTAGGCGTTTCCCCAGTATGGCTGAGCTGGAAGTGGAACTACAGTGTTTGGGAGGAAAAACTTTTCTAGCTGACATCTGCATGTGCTATTTAACTTTCAACCCACCCAGAGGAGCGACCAGTTGAGCTAGTTATGAATTTACAGATATGAGCTGTAAACCACTGGTTTACTAGCTAATACTATAACAGATGTTTACACATGTGCCGAAGACCTAAGGATGGATTAAAATTCTAGTCCCATAGGTAAGAAATAACTGACAGGGCATTATTCGCTAACTGATCCCCCATCTGTAGAGGGCCATGAAGTTACTCTGAAAAAATCAGGAATATTTAGAGTGATTAATGCTATAATAGCTGTGAGTTTTGCTTCTTCCCTACCTTAATGTGTTTCATTAAAATCATTCATATCTGAACATGAGATGTCAAAGAGACATGGAAGGTAAAGGAGTATTCATTACAATGTGATCATTTTGTCTGCAAGTAATTCCTTCCCATCATCCAAAAAGATAATTTGATTATGGGTAAAATATATGGTTTGCTGCCTTTCTGGCATCCCTGGAGAAATGTCTGAATAAACCTGGAACAGTTCAAACTTGTTACAAAAACAATGAAATAGTATTTACAGGGGCTCTGTTCTTACTCCTAACTCAGACAAAACTCCTGTTAACTTATAGGGACATGGAAATTGCCATGCTGGATTGGACCAATCGTCTATCTCAGGGGTCGACAACCTTTCAGAAGTGGTGTGCCAAGTCTTCATTTATACACTCTAACTTTAAGGTTTCGCGTGCCAGTAATACATTTTAATGTTTTTAGAAGGTCTCTTTCTATAAGTCTATAATATATAACTAAACTATTGTTTTATGTAAAGTAAATAAGATTTTTAAAATGTTTAAGAAGCTTCATTTAAAATTAAATTAAAATGCAGAGCCCCCCCAGACCAGTGGCCAGGACCTGGGCAGTGTGAGTGCCATTGAAAATCAGCTCGCGTGCTGCCTTCGGCACGCGTGCCATAGGTTGCCTACCCCTGGTCTATCTAGTTCAATATTCTGTCTCACAGTTGCCAGCATTAAATACTAGAGAGGAAGGAAGAGAACTGTAAAATAATTTGCCCTTAGGCAAAGTTTTTTCCTAACCTCCATCAGTTAGTGGTTGGCTTATGCCTTGAAATATTAATATTTATATCCCGTTCAACATTTTTTAGTTCCTCTATTTTAACACTGGATATTCTTATTAGCTATATAAACAGCAGATCCTTTTTGGAAACTTGATATTTTGTAGCAATAAATTCTCCAGACTAATTGTGCATTGTGTAAAAAAAATGATTTCCTTTGATCAATTTTAAATTTGCTGGGAGAAGGCAGAAGAGAAGGGGTACACCTTGGGACCCTTCAGGTCCTGGGATTGTCAGTCAGTTTGTGTATCTAGATTTTCCTAAAGTGCCTCTTATCATGGTATCTAAGCACATGTATGAATCATGATGTTACAAATACCCTGTTTTTTGTCATGGCCAAATCCTCCATTGAGGTTTGGGGAAGTTCCTTTATGTGCACAGAGCATCAGTTTTGTTTTACATGTTACGTTTCTTCTGGAGGTGAGAGAAGCAATCCTCTTAGTTCCTCATGACACACCCTAAACCTTCAGAAGCTCTTAAACAGTGGAAAAAGTAAAATGAATGCTCAATTACATGTTAAATGGTAACTGGGATTTTCAAAGGAGCCAAAGAGAGTTAGGTGCCCAAATCGCATTGAATTTTAGGCTACTTTGAAAATCCTAGCCTAAATGGTTAAACCAGGGGTCGGCAACGTTCGGCACACGGCTTGCCAGGGTAAGCACCCTGGTGGGCCGGGCCAGTTTTATTTACCTGCTGACGCGGCAGGTTCGGCCGATCGTGGCCCGAGCACATTGCTCGCCCGCGCCGCTTCTCGCTGCCCCCATTGGCCCGGGAAGGCGAACCGCGGCCAGTGGGGGCCGCGATCGGCCGAACCTGCCGCGTCAGCAGGTAAATAAAACTGGCCCGGCCCGCCAGGGTGCTTACCCTGGCGAGCCGCATGCCGAACGTTCCTGATCCCTGGGTTAAACCCTCAAATGATGGAAACAGAGATTGTATTAATATGATTTTATTTCCTGTTACCTAAAATAAAATACTACAGTTATCTTAAGTAAGATATTTACTGCTACAGAACATAAAAATAAATTGTCATAAAACACAACCTTACTTATATGCTTAAGCTAGAACTTTAGCAGATAATACAGAAGATACTCCCTTCTCTTCTCTTATGCTTTCTCTCTCTTAACTGGTTTGATATTTTCGGAATGATTCCTTCATCCAGAAATAAAACCCTAAGTTCCCAGCAGTGTAACTGTCAGACAATAACCAGGCTCATCAGCCTAGCCCAAATTATCCTTCCATTACAGTCTCTCTCTTTCTGTACCTCTCAATTCTCCCCACCACCTAGTGGGTCAAGTCTGAGAATTAAAAAACCCAACTCTAATCGTGTGAGCAAAACATTTCAAGAGTATCACAACCATTCCCTGATTACTAGGCAACCTGTCCCTATCACTTAAAGAATGTAGCTATTTCTATTGTTTTTCTGCCCATCAGCTGCCACATTACATTAAAGATGTCTTGGGTCTGAAATTCTTGCCCTCCTATGGCAACACACTTCAAAGCTTCCTGCATGTCTCACCAGTTTGACTTGTGCTGAGATGGCTTCATTGCTGTTTTTAAAGTACCTCACACTCCCTTTGCCTTTTGTAAATCTTTTTCCTGTTGGCTTTAAGAGTGGCACATTCTTACCTGCTGGAATATCTCCAAAAGTATAAACAATGGGCTTAGATATATAACTGTGCACAAACGCACCAGGATGTGCCTACATATATTGACCAAAAATAAGGCTGAAAGAGGGCTGGATCAGTTAGAGTCACTGTTCTAACCAAAAGAAATAGCTCTCTCACTACAAAGGGAGCAGTGATGCAAATGAGTCTGCAATATTTTCCCCTAATTGACAAACAGGGGGCACAGCATTGAATACCCAGGCACCCTTCCCCAGTAGTGGTCTTTTCCACTCTTTTCAGGACACAGTGCAACAGGCCATGGTGCCATAATGCACTGGGAACATGTTGCAAGTTTCATAGTTGCTGGACTAGCTGCACCTCTGTCCCCTTTATGGTCTTTGTCTGAGCGCACCCCCTCAGATGGCAGGCCTTGTGCCTTTACCTTTCCTGGGGTGAAAATTTGCAATTATTTTATTCATAGACTGGGCCCAGGGCTACAATATATACCCTGTGTATCATGTGGACTTACCCAGCAAGTCTGACTGAGATTGGACACCTGTGGTTCTTCCCTTTGGTAGTCTGTGATCAGTGGTAAATCTGCAATCAAGCAGCCTTCTTAAAACCCAAACATTGTTTATTTCCACAGTTGGAACAAAGACTGTAGAGAAAAATTATTTTAAAACCACAGTCTACATATGTCTATCTTACCTAACGCTTACAATCCCCTGATGGTAACATAGGCAGGCCTAACTTCTCCAGGCACCTCCAGTACGATGTCATGTATCTCAGTCTGGCTTTCCCCCAAAACTCCCCCCCTCTTGAAAGAGAGACTTTTAAAACTGCCAAAAGTCTTTTGTTCTTCTGCATTCTGAGTGTTGGCTGTTCTAGAAAAAACTAGTTTTGCAGGTTGGTTAAGGAGATGGTAAAATCTTCAAAGCTAACTGTTCAGGCATTGTCCGTTATGTGGTTGTGGAGGGGCGGCTTATCTGGAGCCATTGTTTCCCCTTTCTGCTTGTTCCAGCCCTTGTTAAACTAAATCAATATATTCAGATAGTAAACATCCCAAATAACCAGGTCAACATACAGTATTTACAAACTATTACAGAACAGCTTCAGATCCATCACAATGTACATTTCAAGTTGGAAATAAATCTCATAGGTTTATTTGGGTTTATATTCTGATTGCTGATCTCTGGGTTTGGCAACAGTGCATCTTTGCCAATCAGGGATAACTGCCACATCAGGTTTCCCTGTGTTACCACTCTGGATTCATCACTAGTTTCTCAACAGGCTGATGATGTCATGGAGCATCCCTAACTGGCAAATTCAGACCATTAAACCTTGCTGTTCACTCTGATACTGCTGTCTAGTAAGAAAAACATTCCTCTGCTCCATCAGAGGAAGCAATAGTTTCTTTATAAGTGCATTTAAACTGTTCAAGTCCTAGCAGTTTACTGATACCTACTAATGACATTCCATTGTCAGCCAATGGAAGGATAGCTCAGTGGTTTGAGCATTGGCTTGCTAAACCCAGGGTTCTGAGTTCAATCCTTGAGGGGGCCACTTAGGGATCTAGGGCAAAATCAGTACTGGGTCCTGCTAGTGAAGGCAGGGACTAGACTCGATGACCTTTCAGGGTCCCTTCCACTTCTATGAGATATTTCCATATATTATTAATGGAGTACCTCTCATGCAGCTGCTGTGAAGAGAAGAGAGGGGACTGAGACTAAAGTATCTGTTTTTAAATGCATATTTTTTGTGTGGAGGGAGGATGAATTTCTGTGTATCTCCCTTAATTGTGATGGAGGGGCAGGTTCTTCAAGTGAATGGTATGTTAAGCACTGAAATCATCCTCACAACCTTCAAAATTATATTAGGGTTTTATACTTTTATTGGGCCTGATCCAAAGTGTGTTGAAGTTAGTGGGACTCTTTCCATTGGCCTGTGGTGCATATATATGCTGCATGTTGGCAACACAGTTGGTTACTCCATTACTATTTACATTTATTATTTGTCTGGCTGTAGTGCCCAAATGTTTCAGTCAAGACTGGGGCCCCACTGAGCTAGGCACTGTACAAACAATTCTTGAAAAGCTTGCAATCTTAAGACAAGATGCAATCAGGGCCGGCTCCAGGCACCAGCGAAGGAAGCAGGTGCCTGGGGCGGCCAATTGAAAGGGTCAGCACTCCACCCGTCATTGGGGCGGCACGGCACGGTCTGCGGCGGCAATTCGGCGGCGGGTCCTTCAGTTCCTCTCTTCTTCTTCAGTGGCACTTCAGTGGCAGCTCAATCACTCCACTTCTCTTCTTTTTTTTTTCGCCACTTGGGGCGGCAAAAAAGCTGGAGCCGGCCCTGGGTGCAGTGAGTGAGTGTAACTAACAATAGGCGGGAATGGGGCAAGAGAAGATGAGGGTAACTAAGAAGTATGTAGTTACATAGGCTGGCAGTGGGGACAATGACACAGTCCTTTCCCATTTAACAATTTAGAAAAAACTCTCCTGCAGTATAAATAAATATTAACAATCCACCTATGTGATGCAGTTATGCCTAATCTTTCTGTTGAGTTCTGTTCGTGTTCTTTTATTGCACCCATCCAAGTGGCCTGTGAGTGCTTATTTTTAAATGCAGAAAGAGAGATAAATCCTAGGACCATCTAGATGGTTTAGCAATGTTACACTCTGATGCATTGTAAAACCTAGCAGTTGATGTGGCCCAAGATCTGCTTACAGTTTGTTCTTATAGTATGCCACTTTCTGTTTATCTACTGTTACCTCAAAAATTCAGACAGGAGATTGGACATGAAAAATTGCTTGTGTACTGTATTAGTGCTGAGAGCTGTTCTGTTCTACTTTACTTGAATTGGTAGGTATTAAAGAATTCAGGCAGCAATTAATTAAAATTGGAATTTTAAAGAAATTGTGTATCTGTGAATCTAATATCAGTCATCCAGATGTAAGATCTGTCGTTATTCTCTCTGTAAGGAGATATGACCATAGGCAAATGCTTAGTAATAATAATTAATAATCAGGAATATTAATACACATCCAGACTATTTTATATGTTAAGTGTGATGCTATATGATTGAAGATGACCATTTATATCAGGGGTGGCCAACCTGGGGGTCCGGAGCCACATGCGGCTCTTCAGAAGTTAATATGCGGCTCCTTGTATAGGCACTGACTCCGGGGCTGGAGCTACAGGCGCCAACTTTCCAATGTGCTGGGGGGGTGCTCACTGCTCAAGCCCTGGCTCTACCACAGGCCCTGCCCCCTTCCCTGAGCCTGCCATGCCCTCGCTCTTCCCTCGCCCCCCCCCCCCCCCGAGCCTCCTGCACGCCACGAAACAGCTGATCGGGAGGTGCAGGGAAGAAGGGGGAGACACTGATCAGAGGGGCTGCCGGTGGGCGGGAGGTGCTGGGAGCGGGGAAAGGGGGAAGCTGATGGGGGGCTGCTGACATATTACTGTGGTTCTTTGGCAATGTACATTGGTAAATTCTGGCTCCTTCTCAGGTTCAGGTTGGCCACCCCGATTTATATCATTGTTGCTACCACTGCTGCACAATTGCACTCAATTTGATACAACGTGTATCATGTAAGGTGTCAATGAAAAAGTTACAATCTGTCAAGTATGAAAACAACAAGGAGTCTGGTGGCACCTTAAAGACTAACAGATTTATTTGGGCATAAGCTTTCGTGAGTAAAAACCTCACTTCTTCGGATGCAGAAGTATGTCAAGTATGATTATCCTGGTTAAATCCCTGTATCATGACTATATCTGAAGTTATGAATATTGACTATGTATTTGTATCTCAAATGTGTTTGTTCTCGGGGTGACACATACAAGGTAGTTTATATCCAGTCTCACCAGCCTATTGTGAATGGACTACTCAAGCTTGATAGGCCATTAAGAAAAATCAACTCTCCAGATAGCTCTTCCTCAGAGCGCCTCAAACAGCAAGGAGCCAATGGCCAACCCTGTGTTTCAGCAAAACATGTAAGGGCATGTGATGTGGACATGTGACCTCAGACTCCATCTTTGTCAGTAACTTTCCATACCCAGGGGGTGTGGGCTTTGTTTGGGACATTAAATATCCATGCTCATGGCAGAGGATATAAAAAGTCTGGGGCATCTCCATTTTGCGTCATTTCTACTCCAATTTTCTGGAATGTGGATTTGCAACTAAAAGGATTATTTTGAACAATGGACTGAGGACCTTCCAATCTTTTGGAAGTTACCAGAGAGACTTTTGCAAGCCAGCAGTCTATTCCATCACTGCTACAAACCTGATCTAAAGACTTTGCAAACATTTGTATGTATATGATCTTTTAACCATTTATAACTCTATTCTTTTTTATTAATAAATTATTAGCTAATTTACTAAGGATTGGCTGACAGCCTAATATTTGGGTAAGATCTGAAATATATATTGACCTGGGGGGAAGTGTCTGACCCTTTGGGATTGGTAGAACCTTATGTATAGTGAATTGGGTTTTCAGTAACCTCTCATTGTACAAGACTGTAGTGGGACGGTCACCCCCCCCAAATTAGAAAGGCGTTAAAAGCAGCCAAGGGAGGCTGGTTGGGTAGTCAGCCAAAGGTGTGGTTGCACCCAATTAGGGTCCAGCTGACTCTGATAAAAGGGCAGGTTGAGAGAGTGAGAGAAGACTCTTGCTCTAGCTGGGGAGCAAAGAAGACCAGGCTGCCTGGGAGAGCAGGACTGGGGAAAGGCAGGCAGAGCTGGGGAGTTCTAGCCTGGTGAGTCCCCAGGCGGAAGCTTTGCTAAAGGCCAGGGAGGCAATAGGGCTGCAGGGAGGCAGCTGGGGCTAGAAAGGCGGCAGGTCCAACCCCCTTGCCAGTGATGAGTGGCCATTACAGACTGCAATTTGCCCCTGAGAGAAGGGTCTAGATGATGAATGGCAGTAGCCACTGAGACAAGGTGGGTATAGGGGGTTGGGGTTCCCCTGCGAGGAGAGATCCAGAGTGTGAGGGCACTGCTGTGGGGCAGCATCCCATGGTAAGGGGCACCAGGAGGGACGTGGGGCCTGAAGTGCTATGAGTGATGGAGATCAGGTAGGAAGCACTGGTAGGAAGACACTGGCAAGCAGAAGGCGCTCCAAGGCTAAAACTGAGCTAATTCCCGGATGACCAGCAGAAGGCGCTGTGGTGGGGCATGCCTGCCATGCTACAAAGACCAATTTGGAGGGAAACCAAGAGCTAGAATGCCTAAAGGGGACTGCGTTTGGCTTCTTGTTAACCAGTGTGCTGCTATAGGAGCTCTTTTGTTACTGGCTTGGTGAATCTAATTATAGAATAAACCACCAGTTTTTGGGGTGTGCTTGCCCTGTTTCTTGCAGTTTGCCCTGAGGTGGCATTCTCTGTGGTGATCCATTCCAGGTACTGGTCACATTAAGTATCTCACTAAATAACAGAGAATTATACGTCAGATTAGGCCTGAAGTAAATGATACCCTCTATTGAACACAGTGGAATTACACCTGCTTACACCATATCTGAATGTCACCATATTTTAAAACACATTTTCAAAACGTTACTACCTGCATGGTTTTGTGCATGAACATAGTCTGTAGTCTTATGAGAACTAGCACATAGCTGAGTCCAACTTGCTACCCAACTAGAATGGTTTGTTTAATCTTATTTTGGTCTAAGGAGGTACTAAAATAAACATTGTGTGTGTGTGTTTGTGTGTATTGATGGATGATGAAAATAGACTGGGGAACAATCTCTAGCAAATTTTGCTTTACAAGCAACAGCAGTTTCTGGCACTTGAATCATTTGTAACTATATGTGTGAAAAGAAAGCAATGTGCAATAAAATTTCAAGAGTGAAAAATGGACGGTCTGAAATGTAACTACCATAGTAAAACTTTTAACAGTGACTTTTCCCACCAAACAACTTCATAACAAGTGAAAGTTTTGTAATAACAAAAATTGCAATTGGCACATTCTACTGCACTGAAACAATCCAGGACTTTCAGTCCATTTTAAACTAAAATCCACTAAAACAATCTACTATCACTAGATTGGCATTTAGATATTGACATGATAAGTAATTTAGGAATTACCTAGGTGAATATAGATAGCTAGAAACTGAGTTTTAATATGTCCAACTTCATTACAAAAAACTTTCTATAAATATTATTCTTATTCCATGATGAAAATATGATCATCAGAAAAGGAATGGCGTGCAGTTGGATGGATAGGACACAGAACTAGGATTCGGGAGACTTGTGGATATGTCTACACTGCAGTGTAAACTCAGATTAGTGGGACTTGAGTCAGCTGACCCAGAGTTAGAAAACTACTCAGGGCTTGAGCATCTACACTGCTTGTCAATCCTACATTAAGTATTTCCTAACACAGGTTCGAACCTGGGGCTTTGTTATCCACACTACAGCACACAGACCTGAGTCAATTCAACCATATGCCACACTCTCTAGCACCTTCCTGAAATGTAGCTGCTGTAGCCCTTTCACTGTGGTGCACTGTGGAAAAACTTGACTCTCTACCCTTCATGTTATAGGAAATTTGAACAACCCACCAACACATCCTGCCGAGCAGTCATTTTGGTCTGTGTGTTCCCAGCTACTTGAGCCAGCAACCTGGAGGAGGTGCCTTTTGAACAACGCTGGCTTGCGCTTTCTCTCCTTTGTCAGGAAATGAGTGAAGCTTCCATGAGATGCTGGTGGACATTTTAGCAGCGTTTTCTGGTCCACGAAAGGCACCTGGAGGAAGAGGAGGGGGACACAGATATGGCAGACTTGAACTGGCTGATGCTACTCATGACATTTGGTACCGCCATTGATGTCCCCTACATAAATGGGCTCTTCTGAAGTAGGGCCACAAGCATGGGCTGGTGGGACCACATTGCCATGCAGACCTGGAGTGAGCAACAGGGGGTCCATGACTTTTGCATGAAGAAAGCTACCTTTCTTCATGCCCCAACCCTCAAGCATAAAGACACATTCACGAGGGCAGCCATCCTCGACCAAAAGCAGATTGTGACAACCACCTGGAAGCTTGCTACTCCAGACTGCTACAGGTCCATTTCCAACCAGTTTAGTATTGGAAAGCTAACTGTGGGTAAAGTTGTGGTGGAGTTTTGAGGCAATCAAGCGTGTGGTTTACCCCAAGGTGGCAGGCATAAAAGATATTCCTGAAGTGATCACTGGGTTTGAGAGAATGGCATTTCCAAACTGCACCAGGGCCATTGATGGGAATCATGTGCCCATAGTTTGCCCTCCTTGAGGAGCATGAGTACATAAACTGGAGAGGGTACTACTCCATTGTCGTGCAGGCCCTCGAGGACCACACACAGAGGGCAGTTTGTGAATAGCAATGTGGGTTACACTGGGAAAGTTCATGATACCAGGGTTTTTTTTGCTGATCGAGAGTCTACTTTCATGGACAGGTTGGGACACTGTTCCCACCCAATGACATTGTCATAAATGGAGTTTCTGTCCCCACTGTTATTCTGGGGACTCCATGTGCCCCCTTTGCCTTAGCTTATGAACCTGTACCCTGATTTCAGAGCCCCTACCAAAAGATGATTTAGTCAATTGTTTAATGACACTCTCAGCAGGTGTAGAATGGTTGTTGAATGTGCTTTTGGGAGATTAAAATCCCATTGGAGAGGTCTATAGACCCATTTGGATTCCATCATCATTTGTGCTGTCTGCATTACTGGAGCTTGCTGTGCTCTTCACAATCTTTGTGAAGCCAGAGGTGAGCCATTTCCCTATGAATGGACCTTTGACTGCAAGGGACTAGTGGATGGTACCCTCAGCCAAAAAGTGCACCTACTGCCACAGCTGGATGCACCCAGGGAATAGGAATCAGGGATGCTTTGTGGCACTGCTACATTATGGACTTGCATGGTCCAATGGAAGAGGGGGGAAATGTGCCTGTGGAGGATAGGGAAGGGGTTCACTGATTGTGGGGATTTTAGTGCTGGGAGAGGGGTTGATTGCCAGGCAATGTATTTATGAATGACATGGACATTTTTAAATTATGGCGGGAGTTGATTCACAGTATGGATTTATATAGATAACTGTAGTGAGAAATAATGTATACATACTAATTCCTAATTGTCCCTGATCATGTGTTCACCTTTATTTTAAATACACATTGTTGATGGGACACAGTGATAGCAATAAATTTTCTTGATGAAATAAGTGTTCTAATGCATGCTTATCAATAAAAGTATAATATTCAGCTGTTGCCTGGCAGGCCAGGTGCCATTACCACACCACACCATTAGTAACAACAGAACCTTAAAGACACAAACAAACAAAAAACCCCAACTGAACAAGTGCAAACAGATAAACCATGTACAAGATAGAAACCCCCTACTGTTCCATGGTCCCTGGCCCCCTATTCTTCTTTCCCCCATTTGCCACACATGATGCCCAGGGCAGGGGTGGAGGAATCCACAGATGCAGGGGTCAATATGGTGGGCTGCATGGGGCAAAGTTGCTCTGCTCAGCTGCTCATTGCATGGGTCACCTACCCATGGAGTATTCCAAGCTGTTTCTGGACTGCATCATAGAGTACCCTGGGGGGGGGCATGGGCCATGGTTGATGCAGCAGGAGCTGGTACTCTTGCTGCCATTAGTGATATCAGCCACTCAAACAGTTTTCTGTGGAGCTCCCTTAGCTGCCATTCCTGTTCCAGGAACTGCAAGCAAGTGCCTGCTGCTGGATTGAAACCCCGCCCTCAAGCTGTGCAGCCAGCCTCAGCCTTTCCTCATGCCTATTGCCATGCCTTTGTCTAGCCGTAAGTCCCTCTGTCGCTTTGGAACTGGACCTGCTTGTTTGCCCCATCCAGAAGTTCACGGAAATGCTTCCTCTTGGAACAGTCCAGGATGGTACATTGGCTCAGGCTTCTGCTGCAGTGTGGGTAAGGTGTGGAGGTACTGCAGCCAATAGGGGTTTAGAGGCCTGGAATAGGACAAGACACAGAGGGATCTCACATAGATCAGTGCAGGAGCACAGAAACAATCCTTGTGGAATTTCCAGGATATAAAATGTTACTTTTCCAACCTGAACTTCAATATATTGTGAGAGGGATGCTTCAGACCACAGAAGCTCACTGGATACAGCCTGGTGCAGAGGCAATGGTAAGTTTTTTTAAAAATTCAAAGCTGTTTTTTGCTTTCTAAAAATGCCAGAACTACTTATGTTTGGGGGGAGGGGGGAAGAGAGGGGCAGGACATAACAGTTCTTGTGGTGCCCAATTGGCAAAAGGAGATGTTATTCAAAGCTGCTGGTGAGAACCCTGCAAAATATGCAACTGAAGTATTCAAATATATAGTGACTGAACAGCACATCCATGAGTGGATTGGGCTGGTCAGCTACCCAAGTGGCCCTGGAAAATACATCCTTCCCCAAAATGTGACTACCTATCTGAAGTTCCTGCTCCAGGAAAAGTTTGCAGCTATCAGCACTTGGGATTGGGTCAAAATGTTGAACAAAACTGGCCCCAAGACAGACTCCGTTTGATACCAGCTGCCAACTAGACATTGAGCCATTGATCATTACCCTTTGAGCCCGACAATCTAGCCAACTTTCTATCCACTTTATAGTCCATTCATCCAATCCATACTTTAACTTGCTGGCAAGAATTCTGTGGGAGATCATATCAAAGGCTTTGCTAAAGTCAAACTATATCACGACCACCACTTTCCCCATATCCACAGAACCAGTTTTCTCATCATAGAAGGCAATCAGGCATGACTTGCCCTTGGTGAATCCATGTGGACTGTTCTTGATCACCTTCCTCTCCTCCAAGTGCTTCAAAATGGATTCCTTGAGGACCTGCTCCATGATTTTTCCAGGGACTGAGGTGAGGCTGATTGGTCTGTAGTTCCCCAGATTCTTCTTCCCTTTTTTAAAGATAGTCACTATATTTGCCTTTTTCCAATCGTCTGGGACCTCCCCCAATCGCCATGAGTTTTCAAAGATAATGGCCAATGGCTCTACAATCACATCAGCCAACTCCCTCAGCACCCTTGGATGCATTAGATCCAGTCCCATGGATTTGTGCATGTCCAGCTTTTCTAAATAGTCCTTAACCTGTTCTTTCACCACTGAGGGCTGCTCACTTCTTCCCCATACTGTGCTGTTCAGTGCAGCAGTCTGGGAGATAACCTTGTCTGTGAAGGGCGAGGCAAAAAAAACCATTGAATACTTCAGCTTTTTCCACATCATCTGTCACTAGGTTGCCTCCCCCATTCAGTAAGGATCCCACACTTTCCCTGACCTTCTTGTTGCTAACATACCTGTAGAAACCCTTCTTGTTACCCTTCACATCCCTTGCTAGCTGCAATTCCAATTGTGCTTTGGCCTTCCTGATTACACCTCTGCATGCTCGAGCAATATTTTTATACTCCTTCCTAGTGATCTGTCCAGGTTTCCACTTCTCGTAAGCTTCCTTTTTGTTTTTAAGCTCACTGAAGATTTCTCTGTTAAGCCAAGTTGGTCACCTTCCATATTTGCTGTTCTTTCTGCACATCGGGATGGTTTGCTCCTGCACCCTTAATAAGGCTTCTTTAAAATACAACCAGCTCTCCTCAACTCCTTTCCCCCCCATATTAGCCTCCCAGGGGATTCTGCCCATCAGTTACCTGAGGGAGTCAAAGTCTGCTTTTCTGAAGTTCAGGGTCCATATTCTGATGCTCTCCTTTCTTCCTTTTGTCAGGATCCTGGACTTGACCATCTCTTTATCTTAGGTTGAAAGAGAAATGATTGCAGTCTTGTTAGCTGAAAACAGAGCTAGAGTGCTTTAGTTTGTTGACTGCTACTAATTTTTCCCCCCACTTGAAAAGTTCAACAAGCATTTTGTTGGGATCTCTACAGTCTTTTGAGGATAAAGTATTCGTAGGGGGCTAGTTTTTTGTTGTATTGTGGCTGCCTATAGTGTTACTGATCTGATAACTTGATGCTGCAGAATAATGAAATGTATAGCAAGATCCATATGTTTTCAGCTGGAAAACTGAGAATCAGTTCCCATGGCAGCCTCTCCAGCTGTAATGTCACAATAGGCTGTCAGAGTGTTATGAATCCACTGTTTGCAACAGCTGGATTTTCTCCGCCTCCTTATTGTGAGCAAGAAAAATGCTAACAAGAGGTTGGCTGCCTTCTATTACTAACCCTTGATTAATGAATACTATAGCAGAGCATAAAAGAGGCCAAAAATAGACCATAAATTTAGTTACATGTCCCCTAAAGCCTAAACTTAAAGAGTTGTTCGTTTTGAAAAAAGTTTCATGACAAAGATCTGTACATATAAATTGAGCTCCATGCACATGAATCTTAATGTCTTTAGGCCAAATTTTTCACATGCATAAAGTCCTAACCATTTAAAAAATGCACCTGCCTATAAATAAAGGCCCCTTAAATTCTCAACCCTCTTTCCCCCCCCAAAAATTCTGATGTGCAAGAGATTTCCTAACCTAGAAGGATAGGAGGAATAGTATGTTCTGGAGGGCTGGGGAAATTCTGTGAAACCCCACTGGCTTGAATCTACGTCCAAGTGTAAATGAGTGCAGAGTCCAGTCTATCAGTAGGAGTTTTGCACAATGACTGAGGGCAAAATAGATTTTTCTTGCCCAGTGTGCAGCAGCAGCTCTGAAAGGAAATAGAATACTTTTCTATGTCAAGTAAATTGTGCAAAAAATATTAGCTTCATTGCAGAAAATGGTTATACATCTTTAACTGAAGTGTTTTGATCAGTTTTGGCCACCATTCCTCAAGAAAGATGTAATAAAGATTAAAAAAGGCCAAGAAAAGCACAGCAATGAGTGAAGTGATATTTATATACAAAGTTAGATGGCCACAATATAGCTTATTGTGATTGGAAAAGAGAAGAAGAGATGGACCTTTTATGAACATATTCTAATTGATGGAGAACAGTTAGAACTGATCTGAATTCTTCCATCAGATGTCACTTAGGACACAAACAAGAGTCCACCAGCCCTGTCTATCATGCTGTTTGCAGGAATGGCTAACTATAGCTTAACTTTTTATGAGGGTAGGTTGTTGGCTGATTAATAGTTCTGCAGGTTGGGAGTAGAGCAGACTGCTTTTCATCTGGTCACTATCCTTTTACCTGTCTGGCTTTGCTGGCCCTACCAGGAGTTAAAACTCCTGCAGACATAGCTCTCAGGGTCATTGGAGCACATAAGCCTTCCCACCACATTGAGGTCCAAGGAAGGAGAACCAATCAGTCCCTTCTTTTTAGCCTGTTACATAATAGAAGAATGAGACAACATTAAATGTAATTAAAGAACAATGTTATATTTACGGTAAATAAAAGGAAATAATTCTTTATGCACTGTATAGTCAACATATATAATACACTGGCACTTGTGGTCATTGAGATGAAGGGTGGTTTTATGGCTAAATGATTGGGCTTGAGAAGACTTGTTTTCTATTCTTGTCTCTGTCACAAGGTCCCTATGATGTTGGGCAAGATGCTTAGCCTTTCTATCCCTCAGTTTCTTCGTCTGTAAATGGGTATAAATAATAATATCTACCTGTAAGAGCTGTTGTGAGGCTTAATTCACTAATGTTAGTAAGTGTGTTGAGTGCCTCAGCTGGAAGATGCTAAAGAAAGGGAAAGTATTTTTATTAATGCTTTTCTCTGAGATTTCAGATGTCTTTAGCTGGTTGTGCAAAATCACTTGTCTCTGTTGAAAGTCATACTGTGGCCAACCAGATATTTTAAAATAAAAAGTCCCCCAATTACTCTGTAGAACCCCTAAGGAATTTATACATAAAGCAGGCCCTTTTCCTAAGGAATAGCCTTGTTAAACTATTTCACAAAGAGAAAGAAAGAGAAAGTGCTATTGACCAAAAAATGTAGTCAAATGTTTGATTATACTCGTGGTTCGTTCAAAAGTGTTCGAGATCAAGTAATCAAACTTGGCCAAATTTATTGTCTAAACACAAAATATTACAATACAAAAAGGAGACATACATACACTCCTTCTGGGAAGCAATTCTTATCTCGAAACGTTTACTTTACACAGGTGTGCTTCAAAGGTACTACCATCCACATTAATAGGTATGTGCTACTAGGTTTAACATATGCACTGTTATATATATATATATATGCACATCTCTCTCTCTCTCTCATGTATGTATGTGTATACACATACATGAGAGAGATGTGCATGTATGCATTTTCTAGTGCTAATAATTTTGATTTAGCTGTTAAACAAGTGTGTCAGTCTCTTGGAACTGGAGATTAGCCATGCCTCAGTGTTCTGCTTCATAATGCAATGAGAAAGTAATTAAGCAAATTAAAAATGTCAGTATCTTTATCAACAAACATCATGTACATGTGTAACTCACGATAATTTACATAGTACCTTTCAGCCAGAGATCTTACATATTTTACATACAGAAATCACTGCAGCCACTTCAGGACTCCATCCTCCAGTGCTGGAAAAGAGACATAAGCAACATGTAAATTCAAACTGTAAAGTGACTCAGACTTATATATGTAAACAGTGGGCTAAATTCAGCAATATGTGGATTGAGGAAAGTTATATGCACTGCATTTCTCCATTATTTCTCAATCACAGAGAAGTATAATCTGGATATAATTGTACCCAGTCCATACATGCTCTTCAACACTTCTTAAAAAAAACAACACAGAATACATATAGTTCAGAAATTTACTACACCTAACGATATACATTGCAGCATGTCTTGTAGCAGGCTGCCGAATTCTAAGAAATGCATTTCACCTGCTGGTTTGTGGGCAGTGGCATACCACGTAGCTGTGACAAGCCATAGTCTAACAGCCGGTGTACGGTGTGCTTTTCACTTCACTGACAGCCATGCCATATGTGACAGTGCTGCGAGCCCTTTGCACATTACAGTTCCCATTCCATTATGTTCTTGCCAACAAAGTGCTTTGAAACAGTTAATAAAATGGAGAACATGATCAACATTGTACTTGTCACAGACGTCAACATTACATTTTGGAGTCAGTGTAATTTATTCATTGCTTTGTTTTCTCCAAGTCCACCAGGGAGTATGTAAAATCCACATGAGTTTGCAGTTAGAGCTCTGATTTATTGTACCTAAAAGTTGTACAGAAACCGTGATGGTGATGCATCTTCTATTTGTCTACACATCTTTTCAAGTACAAGAATGCAAGTTATTCCTCACTTATAATATAAGACCTTGCAAGGGGGCTGTGAACTTATAAGGGATGCCATTCCTCTGGGATCAGAAGCCTCCAGCTGGATGCTTAGCCACCCACTGCACCTGAGCAGAGAGCTGGAACTTAATTAGCTGATCCTTATAGGAGAGAGCAGCAGCAGATGGAGGGTTAAGACTGCAACACCTTCCAGAAAGCTGAGGGCTGTGCTCCCAATGGACTGCTACTGGCGCCACTGCAGAAAGGAAGTGATCCAGAAACCAAACGGATAGAAGGGAAACTGTGGAATCCTTGATTACTGAGTCTCTGAGGTAAGAGCCAGGAATTTTGGGTTGCTGAAGGTATCAGTGTGAGGGAAAAACTTGGGGAAGAGACTACCCAGCATGCTTTGAGATAAGAATCTGTGAGGTCTGATTTGTTAAGAAGGGTTAAAATAAAAGCTAACCCAGCTGGCAACTGCTTCCCTGGATTCTTTGGAGAGATTTCAGACAGAATTCTCCAGGGAGTGAAGCAGCTCCCCAGGAGTGAAACCTGGCCCAGTAGGAGGGGGGTGCAATGCAATAGCTCCCAATGCTTCACAGGAGCATACTCACCCTTGGGGTATCCCCTTACACCTGCGTGTAATGTTGCCAGTATCCTCAGCTCCAGTGCCTACTACAGGGCATCTGCCTTTTGCTGGGTCTTCCATGGCTTGGTCCTCCAGCCAAATCAAAGTTCAAACACCTTCCAGGCTATCGTGAACAAGTCCAAATGAATCTGAATAATACTTCTGCCCCCTTGGGTTACCAAAGTCTTCTGTTTCTAGTTACAAATGCTATCTCAGGGCTCCCACCAACAGAAGTCTACTCTGTTCCCTCTGGGGTTCTCACCCCAGGAGAATCTTGCCTCCTCTGCAGTCTGCCCCTAGGTCTTGCTCCCTTCCCAGGGCCCTCCAAAAGGATCAGTTCTGTTCCCATAGCCTTCCTCAGTCTGCCTTCCCAGAGGGAGGGAACTCCCAGGGTTTTCTTATAAGGCCTAGGTCTGCCTCTTCTGGCCACAAGACAACTAGTTAATTAGGTGCACAACATGACTAATTAGGGTACTTTTTCTTTGCCTTGCAGGTGACAGAGGTTAAACCACATCACAGACCTTTTTGGAATAGACTATTTTCCTGCTTGCTTTTACAGTCCCTGGCACACAGTGGGCTACATAAATTATGAATATTATTTTATTATTTCTTTAAAAGTAACTTGTAATTTACATTCATCAGATTGTCTCCAGATTTATTTATTTCAAACAGTAGACTAGGAATAATATAACATTTAATTTTGCTTCAAACATACATCTCCCAAAGCCACATCACCATTTGGAGATCTGGCACTGGATGTGTAGAAGATGTGCAGATCTGGAGATCCATGTGGATTTAGAATGCCAATCTTTCAAATACTGGAACCATGTATTGCCCTCAGTCTGCATATGGTCCATAGAGCATACATTTTTCCACAACAGAGAATGTAGTAAAGCTCTTCAGGGCAAGGACCTCATGTTTTATGTGTTCTGTAAAATACCTACTATTACTTTTGAATGCTGTAAAAAGAATTATGATGATTAATTCAGAAGCTGCAGTCATCCCCTTAAATGTTCACTATGATGCTGATGCTTCTCCCTGCTATTCAGGAAGAAAGTGCTAATGAAAGACATAGTATGGCTGGGTCAAGGGGAGTGATGGTTATACAGTCTGCTCCCCACATTCTATATTGTAATTTAATTAAAAAATGAATAATGCAAAAATCTGCATAGTCTATAGGCCCTGTGAGAAAATGGAGAGGGTGATGGGGCTGGAGGGAGGAGTTGCACTAAGTGGCATGCTCTATCTCAACATCTGAGTGAAGCTTGCAGTAAAATGTGTGGCAAGGTAATGCTGCGTGAACCAGCATTAACCTCTGCTGTGAACACTGCCCCTTACCAAATCAAAGAATGCCACTGGAGCCCAGCAGCTAGCGGTGGCACGGTTTTGCTGCTATAGTTACTGGGAGCATGGAAGGAGAGAAACATGCACTGAGTTCCTGCATGTAGTTGGCTGAGATCTGTGGCTATGTGGCTTTGGGTACCTGGGCTTCCTTGGCCCTATGTTGCAGCTCTTGGCTCTGTCTCCTGCCAGTGCCACACCTCTGCTAGTCCTGTGGATCAGGAGGAAAACCCACAAACTCCATGATTCTTACAGAGCCCCAGAGTCTTCATAATAGTTTGTTCCCAGCTGTGAATTTTTTTGTGCAGGAGAAGACCATATAGGCCTATAACTTTCAGATATATGCTGTGCAGACCTTTTGGTGGAATTGGGGTCTAATAGTTTGATTTAACTATGTGACGCTCACTGGGTCATCTGAAAAGTGTGTAATTGTATGCATGGTAGGGGCTCTTTGCAGCTTAACCACCAAACATGTGATGGGCATGTGTTACAAAATGTCTAGATTAGATTTACATGCTTGCTGTATTTGGGAAGAAAGGGGGACTTGTGCCAGAAAGGGCATTTCAACCCAAATTGCATAAACTGAGCATTGAGTGCTACAATCTAAAATCACAAATCTAGAGACATTTTCGTAAGATACTACTGACACTGAAAGCTGTAACTTCGTCCCTGATCCCTTCTGTGCCATTACTTGAAAACTATGATGCTCTCACATCACCCAGATTGCAAGAGACTGGACATAAATTATTAATGTAAAGAAATGTCAGAATGGATTATGGTATCCAACTCTTGAGGATGTAGCTTTAGCAAGATTTGATGGCTTTTATCTATATCCAGATCATGATGAAGCTCAGGTTCCCCCATAGTTTGACCATTTGGAGCTTGATTTTACTTTCACTAACACCGGTGTAATTCCAGTGACTTCTGTGAAATTACTCCTGATCCTCAGCAGTGTGAGGTCAGAATCAAGCCTATAATATTTATACATTAGAAGTATTTGTTATGAACCTGTCAAATGTGTTTAGATGGGATTGTGATGCTGACAGACCAGCTCAGATCAGAGCAATAGGCCAGTTCACTTTTGTGTGAATAAAAAAAATGTTGTGTACTAATTCACTCGAGTGTTAATTTAGTTCAAAGGAAATGTGAATGATATTGCCTTCACTTCTCTATAACTTGTTGATTGCTATTGGATTACATTATGTATACCCTTTAATTAGATAACCCTAGACCAGTGTGTGTTAGTGCTAAGATGAGAAGATGTTTGATGTGTAAACTGCATGAAAACTAATGAAATGTTACTTGTATTGTTTTCACTTATCTATGCCTATTATAATGTAATGGCAGGCATTTGCATTATGTATATCACTGAACTATATTACCTGTGAATGAAAAGGAAGTAGAATGCTAACTTCAAGGCAAGGATCATTGTGTTCAACAATGGAAATTCAAAGGTTCAATCTGTATTCAATATGATTCAATCAAAGATTCAATCTGCATCAAGTTTTTAATACGGTCTCCCACAGTATTCCTGCCAGCAAGTTAAAGAAGTATGGATTGGATGAATGGACTATAAGGTGGATAGAAAGCTGGCTAGATCATTGGGTTCAATGGATAGTGATCAATGGCTCCATGTCTAGTTGGCAGCCAGTATCAAGCAGAGTGTCCCAAGGGTCGGTCCTGGGGCCGGTTTTATTTAATATCTTCATTAATAATTTGGAGGATGGCATGGATTGCACCCTCAGCAAATTTGCAGATGACACTAAACTGGGAGGAGTGGTAGATACGCTGGAGGGTAGGGATAGGATACAGAGGGACCTAGACAAATTAGAGAATTGGGCCAAAAGAAATCTGATGTTCAACAAGGACAAGTGCAGAGTCCTGCACTTAGGATGGAAGAATCCCATCCACTGCTACAGACTAGGGACTGAGTGGCTATGCAGCAGTTCTGCAGGAAAGGACCTAGAGATTACAGTGGATGAGAAGCTGGCTATGAGTCGCCAGTGTGCCCTTGTTGCCAAGAAGGCTAATGGCATTTTGGGCTGTATAAGTAGGAGCATTGCCAGCAGATCGAGGGACATGATCATTCCCCTTATTCAACATTGGTGAGGCCTCATCTGGAGTACTGTGTCCAGTTTTGGGCCCCACACTACAAGAAATATGTGGAAAAATTGGAAAGAGTCCAGCGAAGGGCAACAAAAATTATTAGTGGGCTGGAGCACATGACTTATAAGGAGAGGCTGAGGGAACTGGGATTGTTTAGTCTGCAGAAGAGAAGAATGAGGGGGGATTTAATAGCTGCTTTCAACTATCTGAAAGAGGTTCCAAAGAGGATGGATCTAGATTGTTCTCAGTGGTGGCAGATGACAGAACAAGGAGTAATGGTCTCAAGTTGCAGTGGGGGAGGTTTAGATTGGATATTAGGAAAAAAAAATTTCACTAGGAGGGTGGTGAAGCACTGGAATGGGTTACTTAGGGAGGTGGTGGAATCTCCTTCCTTAGAGGTTTTTAAGATCAGGCTTGACAAAGCCCTGGCTGAGATGATTTAGTTGTGGATTGGTCCTGCTTTGAGCAGGGGGTTGGACTAGATGACCTCCTGAAGTCCCTTCCAACCCTGATAGTCTATGATTCTATGATTCATTCCTCACTCACAGCCAACAAAGGAAGGCCTATGTGGGTACAGAAACTGTCAGCTTGCTCTCTGTGTAAAGGAGCTATAAATATGGATTCAAAAAAAGATCCAGCATTTCTGTACTATTTGGACCCTCACAGGGAAGTGGGTATCTCTGTCTTGCATCTGGCCCAAAGTTATTTTGGATAACCCTGAGAGACTTATGGAAAACTAGTAGATTACTACATCTCTGCTATCATTTTGGACTTACAAACGTAGAGTCACCTGTTAATGTATTTTACCTGTTTTAACCTCTCAGTAACTCTATCTTCTTTTTATGAGCTAACAAATCTTTAGTTAGTTTACTAGAGAAATTGGCTGCCAGCATTGTCTTTGGTGTAATATTGATCTTATCCATTGACCTGGGGTAAGTGACTGATCTTTTGGGGTTGGGAGTAATCTAATGTGATGTGATATTTGGTATAGAGACCAGTATCACGAAGTCCAGTTTGTCTGGGAGGCAAGGTAGGCTGGAGAGCCTAAGGGGACTGTTTGTGACGCCATGCTAAGACTAACATCGTGTTCCAGGAGTGCACATTTTTTACTGGCTTGGTGAAATCTAATGATTGAATATACCACCAGTTTGGGGTGTCTGCCCTGTTTTCTGACAGTCTCACCTGCGATTGGCACTCACAGTTGTGAGCCACTTCAGACGGCATGACAGGGATATTAAATGTTGTTAACCTGCACTAGTATTGCCCATCTGAACCATGTTGATGAACATGATCTGAAGTCTAGCCCAGGATCAGTGCATAGTTCCAAATACCCTTAAACACAATGCAATATTTTGTATTAGGAGAACAGAAATATACTTGGGGCCACATTCTCTAGCCTCCTATGCTCCCTTTTCCCTGGTCATCTGGGGAAGGTGGAGCTATATGCCACTCCGTACACAGGCTATGCCTAAAGGTACAACCTATGTATTTCTCTAGAACACTAACTTTACAGAGTTCAACCTTGGAAGGACATTTTCACTTTGTTGATCTTGAATATTTTTGACATATGTCTAGCATTTATTTTGTAGACATGATGATAGGTCTGGCAGATATTTTTCTTTTATGATCCACATGGTATCAAGGCTTATTCTTAATTCTATGGGTGGTCCTGAGAATTGAAAAATAAAGACAAAGAAAGCAGTACTGTAAGCGAATGTGGTAATCCAGGCTAGAAATTGGTTCCTTCTGCTAAATAGATTGATATTTGCTCAGAATACACGATGCATGGTTATTTTGTGAAAGATTCAATGAAGAATGCAATAGGCAAAAGATTAAAAATTAATTTTACGTCTGTTTGTTGCACAATGAAAATACATGCAAACCTCTGAGCATTATACTGGGAAATGAAGAATTGTTTCTTTAAACAATAATTTAAATAGAGAGGAAGAAAGTTTACACGTTTGCTATTGCTGAGCAATTGTTTCATAGGGAAAAAATCATGGAAGCAGCTCTGACTTTTTAGTTCCTCCCATCAAAATCCTCATTTCAGAAGTGCAAGAATACTCGCTGAGAACTGTGAACCTCCCACTGAGGTCAATAGTTCTGTGCATAGAGAGATGGCAGGATTCGTCTTTAGAAATACACCAAAAACATCTGTGGCATCCAAAGTTTCTTTGTTTTTAACTGATGATCAATGTGCGGAATTTCACAGATGTGTTTCTGGAAATCTGAATTATCTTCCATAGCTGATTATCTGCACATGCTGGGATCCTTATCACTAATTGGAGTGGTCTATATTGCTGATATGGTTACTTCAGTGTGCATCATAATGGTGCTTTGGGTACCCATACCTGAGTGTCTTGTGACAGAGTAGATTATCTAAATTAGGGATTATCACCCGCAGCAAATGTATTTTGTTCGCTAATTGACAACTCACCTGCAACAGAAAACACTGTAGCTATACAACAAAATGTTGGTATTCTTAGGTTATAAGAAACTTTATTTTTAACGTCTACCTTTGTTTTACTATAAACTGAGTGTGTTTATTAAAGAGAGACTTTTTCACTTTCCCCAAGAAATAGGGAAAAAAAATAAATCCAACAAACAACATGCAGAGATATCCTGTGACCTTTTAAATGCAATCTGTCAATTTTTTCTCTTTGCTTCTCTCATTGAGAGGCACCAGACTAGAGGAATTTTTTTTTCTCCAAGATCTGGATTCGCTAAAGGCTTACACACTTCATAGTTTGTGTGGGCTGGACTCACAGCACACAACAGGGGCTCCTTGTGCTCTCCATTCCTACACAGACTTCCTGTGTGCCACCTTGCCATCCACATCTCTTTCAGGGATTCCTTGCAACCCCCTTCCTTCCCCTCATGCCAAGGGCTCTGTTTATCCTGTGGTAACAATTGGAGCCTGGAAGGCCTATCTCACTTGTGAGCTGTTGTATTGATATCAAGGGCCAAAAGAGTTAAAGGTGTTTAAACTTTCACAGTCCAATATTAAATCAGATACTAAGGTTCAGAATTTTTTACAGAGACCCTGGTTCCTTGGCAGACAGCCAGAAGCTTTCATTCTTAAGTTGGAAGTTTATTGATCAAATACAAGAAATCAAAACAAGCACTTACACTCACAGTGAAATTGAGTAATTATGCAAAGCAAACTTAATTAAAACCTATTAAAGTCTCTCGCCTTTAGGAGGCAAAATATCAGTCTTTTTATTTTCATGAACAACCTTTTTTTGATGAGAAGGAAAGGGTTAATTTTACTCTCAGTTCTGATATGTGAGATGTATTCACTTCTGTTTTTAACAGGCACAAGGTGGAGGAGAGACAGGACAGAACAGTTGGGGAGAAATATGGCTTTGGTGGTGACCTTAGAACACTGGACGGCAGGTCAGTCACAGCCTGTTGCTTGGATCCAGCCTCACGTTCCAATCAGGGATATTGTTTGGTTGGGTCCTTTCTCCTCAGACAGGGTAGAGCTGAATGGGCTGTTTCATCTCGCTGTGGTAATGCGTGCAGTTGATTTTTGGATCCATTGAAAAGCTGAGGGAGTGAGAGATAGGATAGGAGGAAAAAATACTGTGGCAGAAAGCTACGCAAAAAGGAAGGGACACAGACCCAGATCTTATTGCAGTACTGCCAATTAGGTATCCCCACATATGGGCTGAGGCCTGGATGTCATGATGATATGATGACTTTCAGACTAACAGGTGAAAACGAAGTTCCTTGACCAAGAACAAGGCCTGCTGGCCTTCCTCTTGGGAAGAAAATTTTTCAGATACACAAATGAAGACACCTGGTTGGCACCATCACTTCAGTGGAGACTCCAGCTGTGGACATGTGTGATCCTGCTTTGTTTCTGCTTTCCATCTGATCTGCTCCTAAGTACAACTGTACTACCACACGGCACCAGGATAGGTATGTTCTCAACACAGTCCTTGAGTTATACCAGCAAAGCCCTTTTGTTTAGATGAATGCATTCTTCACATGTAACAGTCTGAGTTAGACTTTTGTTATCTTTTTTCCCATCAACATTTGGTACGGATGACTAAATCATTGTACAAACTTCCATACACTTTCCCACAGTTAGGCGCTCAGCTGAATTAGGCCTTCTAGACCCCAATTATCACAATGTTCCCTCCTTCTCCTCCATGCCAGGGACACTGTGTCCCCCATTACCTCCTCTGCTATATGCCAGGTGTTTTGTCCCCTATGCCTCCCTCCTCCCATACCACAATTGTCCATTTCCCCCCCTTGCCTATGCCAAAGGTTCTCTGTGTCCTCCATTCCTCCTTTCCCCTTACTATGGTCTTCCATTCTTGCCCCCATTTTCCCTTGCCTCCCATGCTAGAGATTTCCCTTGTGACTAATCCCTTTTTAGCCTACCCATGTCTAGAGGGTCACACATTTCATTGTGTCTCTAGGTTGAGCTCACTGCATGCATAGTGGTTCCTTGCATCCCTCCATTTCCACCCCACATCCCTCCCATTCCCTTCCATCCCCCTTTATTTCAGGTATACGTGTAAATACACAAATAGTTAAGTTTGTAGAACTTGTAATTTGTTAAATGATTTCTATCTCTCTGGGAGATAAATCATTCTCGGTGTCAACACTTTAAACTCCATTGGGATGATGGGCAGAGTTGAGATGAGGGTGTTATAGCAGAAGAGTTAATAGCTGTCACCAGCTGGTTCTTTAATCTATAGACAATTAGAATCCTTGTTAAAAGCTGGGTCTGCTAACCAGATGCAAGGAGCTCTGTGTGTACCTGACTTTTTCTCAAAAAGAAGAAGAGGAGTACTTGTGGCACCTTAGAGACTAACAAATTTATTAGAGCATAAGCTTTCGTGGACTACAGCCCACTTCTTCGGATGCATATATGGAATTACACCTGATTCACAGTGCTGTGGGCATCCGAAGAAGTGGGCTGTAGTCCACGAAAGCTTATGCTCTAATAAATTTGTTAGTCTCTAAGGTGCCACAAGTACTCCTGTTCTTCTTTTTGCGGATACAGACTAACACGGCAGCTACTCTGAAACCTGACTTTTTCTGACATTCACATAAATCAGTAGTGTTCTGCCCATTGATGCATAGAACATTCCCCCAAATTTTGAAATTGATCAGATACAGCATAAAAGAGTTATTATGTTACATCCAAACAGATAGACAAAAAGAGAGAAATGACCCCAAGTTGAGTGTAGGGCTTTGCTTAAGGATTGGCCAGTCATGAGGCATGAATGTGCTTTTAACTGTCCAGGGTCCTGAAATACACCAAACAGCTTTTCTTTATTTGACACATACTCTTCCATGATTCTGGCTTTTCCTTTCACATCACAGAAACATTCCTTAGGCATCACTAGAATTTGAACCCCCAAATTCCGGAATTTTAGCCATCTACTAAACTGTGGCACTACATATTGCGCTGGTAAGAAATCTTTTGGAGGAAAATGACAAAAGGAAACAGAATAGTGCTGTAAAGTCAGCTTGTTTTTGTTAATCTAGTTTGCTATTTTCTTTAACATACTTGACTTTGATCCAGTGAAAACTCTCCAGGGATAGTTTTTACATGCTAAGAGCCAGATTCTTATCCCACAGCACTGTGAATCAGGTGTAATTCCATTGAAATCAAGTTACACTAAGGTAAAACAGGTGTAAGTGGGATCAGAATCAGGCCCAATATCTAAGCTGCACAGTTTGTGGCAAGGAGATTCTTGTACAGTACAGAAACTTTCCGGAAAGAGCTTAATTGTTTACAGCAATCTAATAAGTTGAATTAATACTAATACTACTATTGTGTATCCAGTGCCAGATATATGCAGAGTGCATTACAGACAGATATTAAAAGACATAAAATGAGATTCTCACTCTTGCCTGAGCCTCCTGTCTGCCATGTAAAGGGGCTGGGGTGATGTAAAGGGGCTCTAAAAGCCCTGGATCCAGCCAATGGAGACCCTCTCTAGCACTGAAGCTGAGGGTGAAGAAGACAACTACAGGCTGACTCTCAGGGACACCCTTATAAGTCCTGGCATAGGGTGTGTGTGTCTGGGGTGAGGCATGTTAGGGGCCAGAGGGGGATGGAGTTGTAGTGCATACGTCTTGTGGAGATCGTGTGGTACTGCTGCCCCCAGGCAGCTGGGGAAGGCTGCCATAGGCAGTGCTCTAGAGTTTGTTATGCCATGAGCTTCTCCAGCCCCTACAGCAGCCTACAGCTGGAAAGGTGTTATGGTGGCTTAAAGCCACTTTAGCTCCCATTTCCCCTGGCCTGAGTCCTGTGCTGCACCTCTTAGAGATACAGAACAGATTCTCAGCCAGGGTCTCTACCCTAAGCAATTTACATCTAGGGGCTCCATCCTGTAAACACATGCTACAGAAGGATAGTATTTTTTGCCATGAGTAGCATCATTAAGTTCAGTGGAACTATTCACAGCAATAAGCATTAACTTCTGAATGTAATGCTTGCTGGATCGATCCCTAAATGAATTAAGTATGTAACATAACACATAGCTACTAAGAAGATGGGTACTGCAGGGAGATGAATAAGAATAAAGATGTGAGGTTACTCTTTATTGCACTGTATATAGTGGGTTTGATTCTCAGTTACTCTGACGTCCCTGTACACCATTGTGGTAGCATGAAAGGGCCTTTGAGTGGGTATAAATGGACCTCTTAGAATACCTGTACAGAGAGGGCTACTCAGCCAATTTAGAACTGGTGTAAGGGCTTTACACCAGACCTGCTCCAAATCCTAGGCATGGGGGAGGGGAGTGGATCAGTGGCATATCACAAGTGTGACCAGAGTGCACTTCACTGTGCTTATTCTCTGGCCAGAGTGTAAATTAAGAGTCCTGCAGCAGCTCTAATTCACACAAGGGCCCTGCATGGCCCCAGAATATGGGGAGAGCAAAAGTGGCTTAAAGCTGCCCTTGCCCCCAACTGCATCCCTGTTACTGAGAATCTGGTCTCTGATGTTAGCTCCCTTACTCATTTTGTTTTGGTTAAGTTTGGTTAAGTTAAGAGAGAGATTTGAGGAGGAATTTGAAGAATGGGCAATGTGAGGTCATGCCAGTTATGTGGGGAGTACAGAGTAAACTTTTTTTTAAATAGATTTTTTTTTCCTCTGTAGCAATGTCATGTCTCCTTTCCTCTTTTTCCATTTCAGGTTTTTATTTTTTAGTCATTTCATTTTGGATTTTCACAACATGAAACAGCTCAGTGGGATATCAGCAGAAGGTCTAGATGGATTACAGCTTTTCCATGACCAGAGAGAGCAGTTACAGCAAACGTGACATATGGAACAATCTTCTCAATCAGAGATGCCAGATTTCAGAAGGCAATTTTATATTTAGTCTTCATATTTGAAAAATGGGCAGATCATCTAATAGCAGTAGCATGATGTCTTAAAGACTGATATGTATTTTAAATCTAATCATGTCTGGTTTTCTCAATGCATTAAAGAAATGGCAGCATTTTATATAGAAATCAACTGTTATTTGCTGCAGCAATAAACCTTTCAGTATTCTTCTTCCCAAATTCACCCTTTAGGATCTAAGTATGAATAAGCAATATTTATTCACCTGCACCACTGCAAATTTCCATATGTTACATCACAACAGTGTCTAAATCACTCATGCCATATTGTTAATGAATAGTAAAATGACACTTAGGATTGTAATGCCAACCCTGTAAGGCATTGAGTGTCAACTCCCACTGCCTCTAATGGAAGTTAAGGGCACTCAGCACCTCTTCCTATTAGGCCTTAAATGAAAATACAGTTTTAAACCCAACCAACTTGTTGAGCTATTGCTATGGGGCCCAATCCTATATACTCTTATGCAAGTAGTAAGATGGATCCTGCACTACTTGAAATTTTTAAAAGACAATGTAGGTAGTAAGCAGTACTAAGACTGCTGCATTTATAGGAGGTGCAACAGCTTGAGGCACTATGCTTCAAGACACAAGCTTGCTCTTTCCTTAGAAATCCATATCACTAAAGGGTGAAAAGTCTCATATTTACATATGATGACTGTTAAGTTCCTATGCAACAGCTGCATAGGCTGTGAGAGGTGATTTCATTGTGCTAAATTCATCCATGGTGTAACCCCCTTATTTTTAGTGAAGTTACATCCAGGTATCAATTTGGTCCCCTAAGTAGAAATCACAGTCCTGAGGCACTGAAATAATTCAGCAAGATTTGTCTGCTCATAACATGGTAACTAATTGCAAAGAAGTTATATGACATCATGTGGTTCAGTATCTGATTGTATTTTTAAATGAACCTTATTGATTTGCCACAAGTCTCTTAAACCATATGGCTGATAGCAAGACAAATGTTTATATGGAGTTTGCAGATGCTGTTTGGGAAGTGCATTTACAACAGTGAGAGTCAGGAGACAGGAATGTGGTATTATAAAATTAGAGTTTTTAAGATACTGTAAGTCAAAAATATATAGGCACTTCCCTGAGGTCAGTTTTACTAAAACATGAATATGAACATATGAAAATCCCTCTTCATAAGATAATACTGACAATCAGGGTCCAGATGTCTCAGGAGTTTGGTAATGGAGTACATGAAATGTTCACCTCTAGGCTACAGATTTAAATCCATCCCCAGCTGGCAGCAATTGAAAGCTGTTGGTTTTCCAGTAGCCTCTGTAAAATGAGTTTGGTGATCTCAGTCTAGTTCTCAGAGGACAGATGTCCACAGCACAGAATCCACCACAGCAACTGCTGGCAGTCATAGCAGAAAGGTGAAGTAGTAAAGGGGCTATGGAGACTGAGATAGCTAAAGGTGGTACTTCTAGTTCACAGGTGTGGGGGTGAAGCTTGCTGGGTTGTTCTGTGGGGGAAATAAAGGCTTTAATCTCCAGGGGTGTCAAGATGGCATCTTTCATGAGTGCTAGAGAGTAAAAGGTAACAGCACAAAAGTTCATTTAAAAACTTTTGCATGGCATCATTAGTCCTTTAGTGATGTGTGGACACTGGGTTTGGAATTCTTCTCAACAGCTTGCCTAAGCAAGGACATACCTGAATCATCAAAAGTTTCTTATTCATGGTCAAAGTAACACGTTTGTACAGCACAGATGTAAAACCTAATTTGAGTTTTATTTCCATTCAGTTTGCTGAAGTAATGTCAACAGGAATCCCAAAGCCTCTTCAGAATGCAGCAGGATTCGCTTTCCCAGGAAATACTCCCTGCTTCTGGTGTCATCACTGCACTCATGTTAAATTCAAGTCTGACTGAACAGGCTCATTATCATTCTCTCCATGTCTTCCCTCACAGCAACCTCCTCTCCTCTTGTTCAACACACCACAAACTGCAGGGGACTTGAGATTAGGGAAAAGAAAGGAAGTCAACGGCCTAACTCCTTGAAAACTTGCTGCGCTACTTTAAACTAGTTTCTTAAGTCTCATTTTAGGGGCTTTCCCCCCCAGACAGACAAAAGAAACTTAAAGAGGTGCCACACTATTGGTTTTTCTTTCTTCTTGTTCAGTGGTGGACAAAGATTCGGGCATTTACAAATGCTTCTGAAATTGATTTTAAAAAACAAAATTCAGGTTCTGTTACTAGCCAGAACTGCAGTTTGCAGGAGGAGAAAGTTTGGCCGCCACACTCTTCATTAAACTTTGGTTTTCTACAACAGGGATTTCATGTTATCACTTACCCAGGTCTAACCCCGGGCGCAGTAACCAGGGCAGCTTCAGCAGGGCAGCCGCAGAGGGGAATCGTTCAACAACAGAGATGGGGCCAAATGAACAATTTCCAGCTTGGCTCAGGTTTGAATTGGGAACCTCTCTCCTGGCAATGGAGGGCATAGGTGCAGGAACTAGGGGTGCAGGAACTAGGGGTGCTGCCACACCCCCTGGCTTGAAGTGCTTTCCACCATCAGGGTTTACAGTTTGGTTCAATAGCTCTCAGTACCCCCACTATACGGATTGTTCCTGTACCCCTGATGGAGGGAGTGGGGGTTCTGATCCAGCCCCTGGCAGAGCCAGGCCCCTAATGATTGAAATCTACCATGCAGATCTAGATTGCTGAGACACTCACGCCCTGGAAGTTTGAAGGCTTCAGGAAGCCAGCTGGTCCCCCTCCCTATTCACCCCCATTTCTTTTCAGAGTATGACTGTTCCGTGCCAACAAGGGGTCGGTCTCCACTGTCAAAGAAAGGGGACAGCGCAGGGTTAACCTCGCGCATGGAGGGACTCCGATCGTTTTCAACCCCTCTGTGGGAGAGTCCAACACAAATATTGTGATTTTAGCTCAAGATCCAGCCACTCCTTCCTGGAGGTGAGTGGGGCCCACCTATCTTTGGCTGGATGTCAAAGGATTGTCACCTGGAGCAGGGAGAGAGGAGGAAGGATGCAGAATTAGCAGGCGAACAGCAGGTGTCTAGTAACTGCGACAGAAAATACAGCCCAAGAGTCCCCGTCTCCCCACCCCGGGGCCCCTCAGGGCGCTGAAGGGCAAAGGAACACACAGCTCCCATCGAGTTCTGCTCACCTCCTCTTCCCACAGGGCTACTCAAGAGCCAGCTGAACCTCACCGCCTGGCTCTGGCTTGGATTTGGCCGGTGCCAGCGCTTTGTAGGTATCTTAAAATGGGCGGATAGGGGAAGGGTCCTGGATGGAATGTGCTCTGTCATGTTGCCCCTGCTGTGAGGTTCCCACCTAGCACACTGGGCTGGAGGATGCACGATAAAGCCCACCCGTTTGCTGCAAGGACTCCCAACGCTGCTCTCGCTCCTGCCATGTGCTGCTGCTGCTAGTAGCTAGTCAAGCGTGTCTCCGGCTGCAAACTCCACCAAACAACACACTGCAGCCTCCTCCTCCTCCTCCTCCAGGGAAAGAATCTAGTAAGTATTCACCGAGAGCCCTCCCCGCTCCACCCGGAGCACCCTGCGATCAGAGCTCCTGGGCTCTCCTCACAAAGGGAGTCGATTTCCCTTTGCCTTGCTGGCTCCCATTCGAACTCACCGAGCCGCTGCCCCAGCCGGGCAGAGAAGGAGCTCCCCGGGATTCCCACCAAAGCCATAGAGCGCTCTCCTCCTCCTCCTGGCTGCCTCGCCTTGGCCACTCGACGAGCCGCTGCTGCATTCAGATGGGATGGTCTCCCCCACCCTCCCACGAGCCATGCTGCTGCAGCTTCCCACATCAGCCGGATGACTTCTCTGTTTGCTACTAGTGCCTGGCGCAGAGCTGGGCTGGTTCTTGGCGGTGCTGAGGTTGGAGGGAGTGGAGTGGGGGCGGGGGTCTCTGTGTGT